>NC_143555.1:147392500-148117500 GCF_054136105.1 Typopeltis vanoorti | reverse complement strand
CATATTTCTGATCCTCACAATTTATTCACTGTTAATATTTAGTGTGTGCTGAAGTTAATAGTAAAAGATCATCTTCTGGTACATAAGGAGTGTGCTCAGCAATTACTGGAATACTTAATGTCATCCTCTCAGAGCGATATCATTTACGATAATAAAAACCAACTAATTGCAGTCCAATTAAATCTTAATTCCGTGCAGGAGGAATAAAATACTAAATAAAATTATAGCTCACCATATTAATGAAAAGAAAATATATTCTCGGCAGGGATCGTATCTTGCAATACAGAGGCAACTCGTAACAAAGGTGCCAGCTCCGTACTTTGCCACTATCAGAAACTATATGTTCTTTTTGTATAAGAACATTGGTTTGCTTGTGTATTTATAAAAAATATGGATCATTTATCATCGTAATAACTGCCAAGATAAGGCTTTTTAAAGCTATTTTGTTGAACGCATTCGATGATACTTTCGATTTTATAAAATGTTTTTTTAGGTTATTTTTTGAATGTCCATTGAATAAACAAAACCTGTATTTAAGAAGGGTTTCGCTTATCCTGAGATAGAAGCAGCCAATTCAATTTCTTTTGCATTTTTTTTTTCCTCCTACAGAGCAACAAGTGAGGGATTAACCGTATGCACTTCTCTAAGACGGTTTTAATGTTTGCTCATTAATTTTTTTTTAATTAGAGAATGTAAAGGAACTTAATTAAGTATCGCATCTCAAAATTGTCTTTTTTTTTTCCAAATCTTCCAAAAGTGATTTTGGAACTATATTTACACAAGCTCCGATTATCTTCGTGTTTTCTTTAGTCCGTTATAAATGCTATCTCCCCCCCCCCCAACTAGCAAGTCTTTTTTTTTGCTCTCACCTATTAATGACTTTCAAACAAATGCTGTATGTTGTACGCACACTTGCAAAGGCTCGCGCACAAAGCTGAATAATCCAACACCAAATTAAAAAAATATTTCGCTTCATTCCTCGTTTTATACTCGCTTTTAATATCTTACTTTTTTTTGCATAACATAGCCTACAGCGAACTGATCCTATTATATCACTTTACAATATGATTCTATTGTGTTGTATGGCGAACGTTTTCAAATGACAGCTTATTACGATGCGTCTATTTCATTAATACAGAACTGATTTAGAAATATTATGCATCGCCACCTTAATTAGATAGTTTACATTTTTAAGAGTTTTTTTTTTTTTTTACTTTCTAACTTGTGCTGCCATCTAGGGAGAAAACAAAACATCAGTTAGCAAGAATTAGCATTGCAAAATAAGGTGCTCACAAATGCGTCTTTAGACATGTTTTAGAAAGATGAATATTTCTTCGGTTTTCTCCTCTTTTCTTTGTAACAGACTTGAACTCACGCGTTTGTTTGCGATCCTTGACGAATAGTTTCGATCTCAGTCCAAATGAATGGTTATGTACACATGAATAAAAAAAAAATGAAAAAAAAACAGTTTAATCAAATAAAAATAAAGTGAATGGAATAAATCAGGCGTTGCTAAAGAATTGATTTACAGTATACAAGAAATGTAAACAAACAGCCCAAGTCAGGAGCGTGTATTCTCATATGTAATACAATCATTTTACTGATTGTATTACATATGAGATGAACTACCATATATATTCCCACTTTACTAAATGAAAATGGAAATAAATTTGGACAAAGTGAGAACGCCACCTATGAATCAGGCTCCGAACTATTATACAATATCACATTCAGATAACTGATGGTAATCAGCATTTGCACTGTATAAATAAATGCAAATAGGAGTGAGTGAATTAATATATAATTTATTAATATATTAATTTATTAATTACTAAATATATTAATATATTTATTAGCATGTCCTATAAGTTTAAGTTTAACGTATGGCATGCAGAGAAGACCTAAAGAAAAATCTAATAAAATATTATGCGTGGAGTGTTGCCCCCGCTATGCAGCAGAAACTTGGACATTGAAGAAAGAAGAAATTACGATTTTGGAAAGCTCTGAGATGTGGATTTGGAGAAGGATGGAAAAAATCAAATGGACAGATAAAATAACTAATGAAGAGGTCTTAAAAAGAGTAGAAGTAGAACGAAGTCTGTTAAGGAAGATAAAAAGAAGAAAGGGAAACTGGATCGGACATATTCTGAGAGGGAATGGAATCATCAGAGATGCCATCGAAGGAAAAATAGACGGAAAAAGACCCAGAAGAAGAGTAAGGAAAACAATGCTAGATGACATACTGAATGGAGACACAACCTTGAAAGAGGAGGCTCAGAACAGAAGAGAGTGGAAGGAAAGTTTCTGCTACTAAAAGAAGAACCTGCTCAATTGCAGAATACTCAAGAAGAAGAAGAACTACCAATCTCACGCAATTCAACACTTAATTTGATCTCATTCAAAAATATGATAACAAAAATAATGTTTCTTGCTTGCTTTACTCGAAGATGTTTTATTCTTTGCTCAAACAAATAAAAAAACTAACAATTTTAAAGAAAAGTTGAATTACAGTTTCGTAATACACCAATTACGAAACTGTAATTGAACTTTTTCGTACATTACAGTTTCAGTTTTTTATTACAGTTTCGTAATACACCGGTTATAGATCAAATTAGTAAGACACAGACAACAAAAATGATCAACGAGGGACAACTAATTGAAAGTAAAACCAAAAGAATGGCCAAATGGGAAGAATACTTTAGAGACATATAATAAAAACAGCTCCCAGGATATTACGATTCCAACCACTGAAATGGAAGATGGAAACAAATCGTTACCAAAGAAACAATAGAATACAGCATTCTATTGCTAATACAAATTAATACAAAGGAACAACTTCTGGAACCATTTAAAAGTATTATTTGAAAGGATCTACAAGAATGAAGCATTGCCTACTGATTGGACCAAATCAGTTGTCACTCCTATATACAAAACAAAAATATATATATATAATAAATAATATACGAGAAATCTGGAAGTTCAGTACGAATGGAGGACACCTTAACCAACTGGTTCCACACAGAGATCGGAGTAAGACAGGGATGCAATCTGTCACCAGACCTGTTCAATCTTACACTGGAAGGGGCAACCAGTAAGACATTTAACAAAGAAGACTCCGGAATAAAATAAAAATGGAAAAATATAACAAACTTAAAATTTGCAGACGACATTGCATTACTTGCAAGCACGGAAGATCTACAACGAATTTCTGATAAAATAAAGGAAGAACGTGAAATTTGGATTAAATCTAAATATAGACAAAACAAAAATAATGCAAATAGGAAAAAGAAACACCAATCTGAAAATTGAAATTGATAGTGAGAATGTAGAGCGGGCAGAAAACTTCACCTACCTCGGAGGGGTAATTGAGTACAATGGTGGAATTATAAAAGATATAAGCAGATGAATCAGTCAAGCATCCCAAACGTTTGGACGACTAAATAAAATATGGAAGTCAAGAGACATCAAACAAGCAACAAAAGTAAGAATCTACGAGATAATGGTCCTCCCAATACCCCTCTATGGAGGTGAATGCTGGAATCTCAAAAACGCTGAAGAGAAAAAATTATTAACTACTTAAATGAGTTTGGCTAAGAAGACTACTTGGAGTATCTCTGCTGGATAGACTAAGAAACGAAGACATAAGGAAACGACTAAAACAGGAAATAACAATAATAGACAAAATTCAAGAAAGAAGACTGCAATGGTTTGGCCATGTGACCAGAATGGGAACAGACATACAACGATAGAAGGGGAAAGATCCAAAGGGTAGCCCAGAATTAGATGGATAGACAATATAAAAGAGGACCTGAAAACCGAATGACAACAAGCGACACTAAACTGGACAGAATTGTTCGGACTCTCCAGGGACAGACAGAAGTGGGAAGAGTTCATTCGGCCTCATCATCATCCACATGATGATGGAAGAGAGAAGAAGAATACACCAGTTTGAGTTTTATATTTGATAAGATGATCTTTCCATGTTTGAAACAATGGAAAAGATATAGAGTCCTGCTTATGGCTTACTATATTCATATTTTCGCACTAAGATACTGGATATTATGCAGAGTTTTGCTGATCGCAGTGAATCAATATTTCTCTTCGTTCTACAACTTTAAAAAGTATTCCCTAAGGCCTACAACTTCCAGGTATTCATATCGAACATCAGCATGCTCCCCTTCTCCTCTGACAGTACTGATGTGAAGTAGCCTTTACAAACTTTTGCGGATGGGGTGATGATATAAATAAAAATAAAACAAAATTAATGACATGCCACAGCATTGCATTTTATCTTCAAGATCTGATTCAAGGTCTTGTGCGATTCAAGATCTGACAAATAAAAATGTTTTTTTTTAGTTTTTAATGCCTGTGTAGCTCAGTGGATGTGGCGTTTGCATACCACGGAGCTTGGCCGCACGAAGGAAGACTTGGTTTCGAATCTAGTCGGCGACTAGAGGAAATTTTTCTAAGCCTTTTTTCGACCGGTTCCCGAGTTAGTCGATCTCTGGCACGGGCAAGCGGAATTTTTCCTCCCAGAAACTCGGGTTTTTCGTCCCGTAAACTGAAGAAAATCGACCGTAGAACCCATATTATTTCAGACATTAAATATATTGTGTTAGGGACCACGAGATGGCGGCAAATTTGAGCCTTCTCTCTTCACTGTGTACTGCTTAATCAGTGATAGCCTTGGGCCATCTATCTCTGATTAGTACCAGTGGAGATTGAACTGCCCACTCAGTCTCCAAAAAGTTAGATAGGGCTAAATGGCCTCGCCTACTCCCGTATACGGGAATAAAAAGGCGTTAGCTGATTTTTTTTTTTTTTTTTAGTTTTTAATGCATAGATCAGTGCTTCCCAAACTTATGGATGTAAAGGTCCCCCCTTGGAAAAATTAAAATATTTCACGGCCCCCATCGAAAAAAAAATCGTAATACAGACATATATTTTTATAATATTTATTGTATTTATATTCAATACAAAACATACACAGCGAATATTGCAAAAATTAAATACAAATATTACATTTTTAGCATCTTACATACACATTTGACATGGCACACTTAGTCTTAAAACATTTTAAATTCGTTTTCATTATTTCACGCCTCCCCTTCAACAAAACTAACGGCCCCCTAAGGGGGACACGTGCCACAGTTTGGGAAGCGCAGGCTTAGATAGTTACTAGTTGAAACGACTTAAAATGACCACAATACTCTTGTATCTCTTATTATTTATGTAAAACAGAAGAGTGATTTGTGTCCTTAAAATCAAGGACACATCTATACACGATTGCAGAAGACAAATACAAATCTAACACTGAACAAGTAGAATGTATATACGGAGTTGTTCAAAATTCCACGTACAAACTTTGAGGGGAGGTAGAAAACATCAAAATCAACCACATTCACATAGGAAAGCATACTGGAAACGCCACCCGAAAGTGATAGGTGGCGCTGTTTGTCAGAGCTCCAGGTGAGCAATTGGAGCTTCCTCATTCAAGCTTTCGACGTCGTACGAAGAACATGCGTCTTTTTACGAAAGCTGAGATGACAGACATGCACCTCGTTTACGGGTTAGCTGACGGTAATGGACGGGCCACTGTACGAATGTATCGCGAAAGGTAACCAAACAGACGTGTACCGCATCATCAAATGTTTGCGCATTTGCATCAGAATTTGTGTGACTATGGATCATTCAGGGATCGCAGGCATGATAGTGAGCGGCAACGATCGACGCGAAATCCCGCCATGGAAGACGAGGCGTTGCATGCAATGGACAATAATCCAGAGACAAGCACACGTACCGTTGCCTCTGGTATGGGAGTATCTCGATCCAGTAGATTGCGCGTTTTGCACTCTGAGCCCTTACATCCATTTCATCGGCAACGGGTCCAGTGACTGATTGCCGAAGATTATCCTCGACGTGTGGAATTCGCGCAGTAGATTCTGCAGAAAAGTGCCGTAGACCCGGATTATCCAACTTGTGTTTTGTTCACGGAATGGAGTTCATTTACCCGCGAGGGGTCTTCATACCCCACAATGCTCATGTGTGGACTCATGAGAACCCACACGTCGTGCGATCACATGCTGAACAACAACGCTTCGCTATTAATGTATGAGCAAGTATCGTCGCTGATTGTTTAGTCGGCCCATACCTGTTAGCATCCCTACTGGACTCCCAGAAGTATCGGACCTTTCTGGAAGAAGTTCTACCGAATTTACTGAACAATGTTCCAATGACTGCGTCGGCAGACGTGGTTCCAACACGACAGCGTTCCAGCCCATTTCGGCATTTCTGTATGTCAGTATTTGGACAGATCCTTTGGGACTCGATGGATTGGGCGTGGTGGACCAATCGCACGGCCCAATGCTCACCTGATTTAAAGCATTGATTTCTTTCTGTGGGGAACCCTTAAAGCCATGGTGTACGAAACGCCTGCTGCCTCTGACATGGACCTCGTGGCAAGAATCGCCATCCGCTGCTAATATCCGGGAAATTCCATGTATTTTCGAAAATGTACGGCAGTCAATGCGTCCTCGGTGTCAGCCATGCATCACTGCTGATAGTCGTAACTTTGAGCACCTGATGTGAAGCCATATTATGTATCCAACTACTATTGAACTGTTCAATTACGCCTAATAAAGCTTTTTTCCACTACTTACTGCCTCGTGTTATTTCTGTATCTTTGTGTCCCTGTTAGCACCTTCCGGTGGCGTTTCCGGTCATGCTTTCCTATGTGAATTTGGTTGATTTTCATGTTCTCTACCTCCCCTCAAAGTTTGTACGTGGAATTTTGAACCACCCTGTGTGCGTGTGTAAATATATATATATATATATAATACTTTCTACATTTATATGTCCTCCTGAGATTTTTATTTAATAAGGTTAAAACACCTTATGGTAACTTGTTCTGGTAAAATCCTTATAAGCTCTGTATTACTAAAATCTTGGTATTTCTAGCCTGGCTCCCACTGATGGGGACTGGCTTTGAAAGGCTCTGCTAAGGGATAGGTTTTTGCCTGTCTCTGAGTAGGGCCACCGCTGAGATTATGGCTTTGGCTGGTGGTGGGGTGAGCCTTTCACAGGGTAGAGCCAACGCTGAGAAGTTCTTCTCGGTGACGGGGATTGCCTGTCATTGAGTGGAACAACGCTGAGTTGGACGATCTTTCGGCCACTATGGAGTGGTCTAGGGATCGTCCTAATTTTTAGATTTATATATATATATATCCGAAGACTGATTTATATATATATATATAAATCAGTCTTCGGACTCCTTGGAGGTGTCCGAAGCGTGTTCAACGGCAGAATGTAGCTGGTTGGGATTGATGTTGCACACATGCTACGTTATACTGTCTTTTATATGTGACAAATTTTCAGGATGATCCCGTTAAACCCTGTCTGTGAGAAATTCCCAGAGTCAGAAGTCACAAGGGGTCAGATCAAGTGAATGATGTAGTCAGGCAATGGGAAACGCGGGGCTAATCACTTGGCTTTCTTGAAATGCTCTCGAAGAACCTTCTGTACGCACCGACCGATGTTTGGAGGAGGGACCCCCCCCCATCCTGCATGAAAAATGACTGAAGCCATGCACAGACGCTGGTGCAGCTGTGGCACAACAAAATTGTTTATCATATCGCGATACCTCTCGCCAGTATCTTTGGATGAATGCAAAAGAATATGTTGGATTGCGTGCGGGTTTTGCCTACCCCATATCCGGCAAATGTAGATATTCACAACTCCGTTCAGGTGAAAGTGAGTCTCATGTCCCCCACAAAATCATCCACTGCTACTCAGCGTCCAACGCCACTCAAGCACGGAAAGTTAAAGCGAATGTCAGTCGACTTTCAAAGTTCTGCGGGCGCCACTCCTGTGTCAGGGTTATCTTGAATGGGTAGAAATGCAGAATCTCTGTAGAATTTTCTAGACAGTTGTGTAAGGCACATCCACGTGTCTTGATATAGCACGTAGATATCCAAGCATGATCAGATTTCCCTTCTCGAACTGACCTGCACCTCCAATCTTTCCTGGCACAACCCCGTTTCAACTGTAGCTTCTGCAGCCGCCAAACACCTTGGTGTACTTTTTCACACGACACACTACTTCATACCTTCACAGCTGCTAACTCTACACAGAGCCCTAATCCACCCGGCGATGGAACATTGCTTCTGTATTTGGAGTGGTGCACCAAAATTCTCTCTAAAATTGCTCTATTCTATCCAGAAGAATTGAGAAATTCGGCTAATTAAGGATCCCTCTTTCATAACCCACTTCAATCCCTCTCTCACAGACGTTCCGTTTCTGCCTTGTGCCTCTTCTACGGATACTTTTATGGCCAGTGCTCTGCTGAATTGGCCACTATCATTCCTCCACTCTCCTCCAAAATCATTAAAACAAACGCCACTGCTAACCAACAGCCTTTTGCAGTCCAGACGCCTCCTCTCTTCTATTCCTCATGCCCACGCACAGCATTAATGTGCTATAGGTCATGTGGCCTTTCGTGTGTGGACCAGATATTAAAAAAAGAGTTACCTGTAGGAACCAACGCTGTTATTCGTAGACGGCAGTACCAACTTCATCTACTTGTGAACTGACTCGTTTGCGACCTTTGCCAAGTCTAACTCCCAACGATCCCTTTTCTTCAAAGCAACTAATCATTCGTCGCAGAGCACATGGAGATAGTGGACCTCGTCGACATTTGTTCAAGTGATGAAATTCACAGAGAACAGAAACAGCATTTGCAGTTGTTTAGGTATACAGCTTCACGAGCAAAGCACATTGGGGACAAGGTCAGTGCCATCAGTTTGGATGGTATTAACAACTAGAATGAATGGAAAAATCTGTGACCATATTTTTAACTCATCCTGGCACCTGCCGAGTTGCGTGATATGCAACTCGGCAGGTGCCAGGATGACCATAATTACAAAACACACGTGTGTTTTGTAATTACATGTGTTCTGGTGGTGAATTTTGGAAGGTACTTTTTTTTTTTTTAAGATATCGCTTCCGCATGACGCACAGTGTATTTGATCACTGGATGGTGTTCTACAAGTCCTTAACCAGGGATAATTTAATATTGATCACCCTGTATATGCCTATGTTCAGATGTTACGTAAGTGTTGGTTGTAATTTCAGATGCTTGCAGTAGCAGTCAAAAGCACTGAACGTATAAGTCTAAACACATTATTTTCACTCAGCAGTGTCACAAACGAGAGTACTTAACTCTTAGAGGACAAGTCGCTGTTATCAAGGCTTAGCCAGAGAGCTGTCGCAAGAATTAATAGCGAAGAAGTATGGGATATCACAATTGCAAGTGTCGTGAATGTTTACTTATACTGTACTCACTGCAAAGTATTTGCGTGTTTTCTTTTTTTTGCTTTCAAGAAATTAAAAGATACTAAAATGTCTTTGTTTATGCTATGAATTTATTATGACATCATTACGAACATGCAGTTGAAAGATATTCCTAACTGCTGACACATTTTTGGTGTATCGTGCAACTCTTGGCCGCGTTTTTTATGCCTATAAGTTCTTTGCCATTTTATTTTCAAACCAAAGTCGCCATTGAGTTAAGCGTTTACGTCTGTACATCACACATTCTATACAAATTCTGCCCTTTTTTTATTATCAATCCCACGTACGAAATGTTGGTCAACATATAGTGCTGTGGATTAGTTTGAAGAGATGGATTGTGTTAGTTGTAATGTATAAGATGCAAGACTTTTCCAAAGGGCAACAGTACAGGGGATGAACGAGGAAGTGGAGAAATTTGTTCTGTGGATTTTGAGTTGCATTGCGAAGAGGTGTTGTTTGATTGTTGCTGCAAGTGTTCCGATGGACATAGTAGAGCAGTAGAAAATTATTGATTCTAGTTCAGATGAATTACCATAGAAGTATTTACAGAAGATACATGCCGCAAAAAACTATATGCATGTGAGAAAATGGGTGGAGTAAAATGGTAAAGAGATGGATCATTAATCAGGGTTATTGCTGTATTTCGTACAGAATCAACCATTGGATACTGTTCTCACATCGGAGACGATACCCCTAAAAGAGGCATCACCGCCGATGTGTGAACAGTTCAATGGCTGAAGGATATGTAATTTGTGCGGAATTAATACCTGTTCAGATGTTAATTAACGCCCTGCGTGTAAACGAAATCCTGATTTTTGAATCTGAGGAAGCAATGGTTGTAATGTGGTTATATAAGCCAAAGAAGGTTGGATCTTGTTTAGATGATTTCGGATGGTATGAAAGAAAGGGGCGAAGCAAGAATGCTTTTCATCTTCCCCGTTATCTGTAGAGGACAGTGTAGGGATAAGGTGTTATTGAGCTATTAAAGCACTGATCATGGCAGGAGGGTAACAGCAATAGCCGAGCCTCAGTTAGAACTTCATTGGCTACAGCATTGCCATCCATTACCCTCCAAGGGTATTAATCACCGCATCTCACGGTCGATTCTCCTTCCTCTTTCTCTGCCATAGTCGCATCATAGAAATAAGTAATTCTTACATTTTTATTTATGAATGGTGTTGCAATAATTTTTATCTTTTATTGAAAAATAATTTAAAAAAAAATATGTATATATTATGTAATTAGTATTTTTATAATAATAATATATTTTATAAAATATATGCAATTAATTTAATTTTCTTGTACATTTTTGTAATATATATCAATTTCACATCCTATCATAAATTTTAAAGAATATTTCACGCCTCAAAATTAACAGATAGGTAGTCCGAATAAATACAGTTTCAGAGACTTCTCATTTAGAGTTCATAGTTGCAGGCATGAACTCCAACAACCTGCAATGCAAATTAAAGACAAAATGGCAAAAAAAAAAGAGCATGAATCCCTTGATAACGCTCACCATTGATAGCTTTACCCGCTTAAAAGTTCCTGTCTGTTGTCTGATGGCCACGCATGCGTGTTCAACACATTCCTGCAGTTCATCAACATTCCTCAACTGGGGTAAAGAACACAAAGGGCAAAAGGGAGAAATCGATGGTTCCGTGTACACCATTGTGGAAACCACTGGTAAAACCTACCAGTCCCATTACCACCTTGAACCCTTTGTTAATGGTTAAGCAGATATTCGTGCAAGACTCTCCATACTACTGCTGTGGGACGCCTTTTCCATTGCAGTTCTCGGTGCACTGGAGCGTGGTATGGATGCCATTAAATGCACTGTTTTCATCACCTCCGGGTACTCCAGATTCTGATTGTTTACAATACATATATTTTTCTTCCCTTTTATTTTGTCTTTTCTCATCCCGAGTTTTTTTTTTCTTTTTTTTTATCCTACATAACATACAAACTGGCCGAAGAACACACATAAATTGCATAATACAATGACATTTTATTTGAAGTAGTAAAAAACAAATTACACACACACACACACACACACACACACACACACACACACACACACACACACACACACACACACACACACACACACACACACACAACAGAAACTAGTATTTCGTAATGTATGAAGTAAAGCTGGATGGAGTTTGAAAAACATGTGTTTATGAAAGATGAAAGGCGATTTCCCCAAGCGGCTGCTCTCAAACCGGAAAGAGAAATCCACCAAGTAAACTAACAACAGTGAAGTTCTTGTCTTCTTTGCAAAGGATCGGTAAGCTATATATCTGTTTTGACTGATACCATCAGTCAACGATGTGACTAAGCTGGCTGAACATCTCTTTTCCTGCCAGGTTGGTGGAAAGCCTTTCCGAAATATTACAGATGCTACAGATATGTCAGGAAAGAAAGAATTCCAAACTAGATCAGCCTAAATAAAGAACGAATACGTCTGGAAGCAGCATAAAATAAAACCAATAAAAACAATGGACAGCAATAACCAATCAAACCTCATCTGAAGATTATATCCAGAGCTAGATTTATAAGGATACATATTTTATTGTTTAAATATAAATAAAATTCTGAAACCGGGTAAATAACACTTAAAACAAACAAACAAACAAAAATAATAAAAACTCTTTGATCTGAATCACAAAAATAAATACTAAACGTGAGCAACTTTTTATTTAAATCACTTTGCGACTGTACACGAAGCTGAATTCCTAATATTTTGACTAGAGAGTATATTTATACAGAAAAAAACAAAAAGATTTTTTTTTCTGTATAAATATACTCTCTAAAAAGAACTGAAAACTACAGCATTCATGTAGTAATTCATGACAACAGGTGACGAATGCCACCTGGTGGCCATTTGAGAAAGAACATTCGATAAGCGAAAATTTCCAGCGAAGGTGTTTCATTGTTGTCACACAGCCTTACTGAGCAAAAAACTGCCTCCAACGCGACACTAAAACAAGAAGAGATATCGTCGCCCTCGTCCCAGTCTATTTTCTTACTTGGTCCAACTTAACGACTGAAGAAAATAACAATAAAGTCTTAAACCAACGTATTCTCGCCATAATTCATACGTGTGTCACGTGTTTGGCATTATCCCTCCGAAGAGAAACATTTTAACTTGTTCGTAGGCGCAGCACCTGAAGACAAAGACAAGGTTTGGCCTATCTGTTGTTGCTATGGAGAGAGTCATATAAAACATGTAACAGATGTAAGACGAGGGAGGGGGGGGGGGAGGGAACTCCTATCTACGCTAAGCAAGTGGTCTCGGAAAGTTCGTGCGTGCTCTCCGTTATAGCTACGAGGATTTAGAGCCAACTTTCTCGCGAGAAGATCGACTTTGACGTGATTTTATATAAATCTCTCCGGGTGGGAGAAATATTATGTTTGCTCAGCTAGCACATATCACGTACTGTATTCTTAAACAATCCTAACTCTTTCATCTTAGGCTTTCGTTTTTCCATCTTATGCTGCGATGTTAAGTCTTTAATTCCCCTACGTGAGAAATTGCACGACAGTTAATAAAACCAACAAATAACTTACAGTTCGATACTTGCAACTCCCAACTGTGCTGTGTCCATTGCTAACAGATATGAAAGTGCTGTTGTTGTTAAGGGCTTCTTGCGCATGCGCAAATCGTCTATCTTCAGGTGAGATTGTGGTGTGTAGTATCGTTCACTAATATATTATTTTGGTATTAGATAATGCAAAAATTACTCAATCTATGAATCTGATCCGGCAGATGCAGAAAAATTATATACGAGTTTCACATTTCTATTTAAAAGGAACATTAAACGAATGCTATTTGCATAAACTGACAAAGATAAACAGAGACTAGTGGGTTGCTAACGGTTACCATAGGTCAACAGTCTATTAACACTTTTTTTTTTAAATCTCTGTTGGAAGGACAAATTGGAGCTGTATTCGATCGATCGTTTCGACTGTAGTGACGTCATTAGGAAAGTTTAGACGTCAGAACAAGTAACGTATTTTCTGAGCAATGAATTACTCTTTTATTTTTAATTCTAATTTATTTCCAGCCGCGAGATGGAAGCACTATCTTTTACTAAATATGAAAGATGATTCTAACGCATTATTTTTCGTCCATATTCAATCTCATTAACTATTCTCGAAGAAACGAAAACAAAATTTCTTATTTTCGCTAAGGTACCTTGCGTCGACATGTTTAATATACTTATATTTGTTTTTCACTACTCACGCAGGCGTATAATATAAATGTAAATATCAGATGCCAAAACAGCCTCCCAAGTCCGAGATACCTGAGGGGTTTCCCCTGGGGAGTGCTACATCACGTCGAGGTGATTAAATATTCACGAACAGCGTACTAACAGATACAAGATCGACGCTAAGACACGATAAATTCCAGGTCCACGTGCGGCTATAGTGGTACGTGTGTCTCTGACGTGATTAATTTTAAACAAGGCCACTGCAAGTTGTGCAGCCGACGAGATAAGGCGCCGTTGACGTACACGCTCAGTGTAAACACGCCTTGTTTTGTATTCACCTGATTAGCAGTTTCCGTAGCTCAGATTTCATCGTCCATTCACCTCTGTTCAATGAAAACTTCCGTAGAGATGTAGTCTACCCTTTCACCATTAAGATCGTATAATCACCTCTTCCTTCCTTGCAAACAGATATGCACAAAAGGGAAGTTCGGAACTTATGTCCAAACAAGAACAGGAAATATCTTTAGAAACTGCCTAAACTGCTTAATCGGTAATCTCAATGCGATGTATTTTTTTTAATACAGATATCATATTAAAACATTAAAGAAAGTAAATTTAAATCAAAAATTTTGATATTTTTCGCCGTTATTTATTTCTTATTCTACTTTAATTCATAAACCAAATATTCTATTAAATAAATAAAGTATAAATTTTTCAATCAAGCATCAATTCAAGAAAGGTATCGGTAATTGATGGATTAATACCCTTGGAGGGTAATGGGTGGCAATGCTGTAGCCAATTAAGTTCAAACCGAGGCTCGGCTATTGCTGTTACCCTCCTGCCATGATCAGAGCTTTAATTGCTCAATAACATCTTATCCCTACACTGTCCTCTACAGATAACGGGGAAGATGAAAAGCATTCTTGCTTCGCCCCTTTAAGCCAGTCCTTATATAAGGACTATAATTCAAGAAAATATTCACTACATCATCGGGTTAAATTAAATATTTAACTTCTGCAGTAACTGATAAACGTGCATACTCAGTTATATATATATATATATATATATATATATATATATATATATATATATATATATATATATATATATATATATATATATATATATATATATATATTATCTATATATATTATCTATATATCTTGCTTGGTTATCCTAATATACAATATACCCAAGTTAAAAATTTATTCCCATATATATATATATATATATATATGTATATATATATATATATATATATATTTGTTTACCAATGTCTAGATGGATAATGTACACTTTTGCAAAGTTTACAAATCTAACTTATCTTATTTTTCTTAGAAATAATAGCGTAACTTTTATTTTAATTAAGCAATACTCAAATTTTAATATGATAAAAAGTTTTTAAATTATAGAAAAGAAAAGTAAAATAAACACCTTTAACTATTCCGTATATATAACATCTAACAATATATCCTACTTATCCTATGGAGATAGCTTTTTGGTGGGATAAAAAGTCATTTTTAGGACTTCCAAGGTAACAAATGGCGATGCTATGGCCAATGAAGTTTTAACTGAGGCTTGGCTATTGCCGTTACCCAGCCATGACTAGAGCTTTTTAGCTCAACAACACTCCATCCACACAGATTGTCTTCATTCAGATGACGGGATAAAGAGTCAAGGACTCAGTCCACCTCCCAGTTCTTTTAAGAACCTATGGAGGTAGGTTGATGATGAATCAAAATTCAATGAATTATTCAATGCAAATGTTGCCAATGGAGTTCTAACTGAGGCGCGACTATTGCTGTTATCCTCCTGCCATGATCAGAGCTTTAATAGCTCAATAATACAGATAACGGAGAAAATGAAAAGCATTCTTGCTTCGCCCCTTTAAGCCAGTCCTTATAAGAACTATAATTGATTAACTTCCCGGTCCATTTTAGGACTTCAGGGTAGCTAATGGCAATGCTATAACCAATGAAGTTCAAACTGAGGCTCGGCCATTGCTGTTACCCTCCTGCCATGATCAGAGCTTTATATTTATATTTAATCATTATTGTCCTTCTTACTTTGGATCTTCCTGGAATTTTTGGGGAGCATTATAGTTGAATTTTTTTGGGGGTTCACTTGAATCCTGCAGTCTATCATCCACTTTTCTAGTATAGTATATAGCAGGGTTTCTCAACACTAGTGTTCCGTGGAAAGTGAATAGGTGTTCCGCGAGAAGTTCTGGAATTTGTCATTTTAGTTTTCTAAACATTTTTCATGAATAAATATTTTATAGTAGAAATATTCTCAGGAGAATAATACTCGTGAATATGCCGAAAAGTTCAGACCCAGAACCCATAATAACATCTGTGTATCGTTAATTTTCACACATTTCAACATTTGGGAAAAGGAATAACGCTGTTTATGACCGGTCGTAAAATTGCCTGCAAGCGGATTATAACAATGGTGGCGTATCCTCTGTTCTCAAAACTGAAGGAAATGACATCTGTGTAGCAAATGTCAGTGACCAAGTGGCATTTTTTAAACATGGAAATATTCATGAATTATCGTTAATTTTCACACATCGAAATCTTTCAAGAATCGGGAAAGAGAATACTGCCGTTTATGACCGATCATAAAAATTGCCTGCAAGCCGATTACAACAATGAGCGGCGTGTTCTCAAACTGAACGAAATAACATCTGCGTTGCAAATGTCAGTGACCAATCATCAAGGAAGTATAAAGAAACTATTTCCACTGAAATTGAAGATCAACGTTCTCAGATTTGTATTTGGTTCCCAGATCTAGTAATACTGAATACTTTCTTCACAAGTTCGTATTGCAGTGTGTAAGTGCTTGTTCTGAAACCGGAGCGCCGTGATTTTTTTAAAAGTATGACCGATCATAAAAATTGCCTGCAAGCCGATTACAACAATGAGCGGCGTGTTCTCAAACTGAACGAAATAACATCTGCGTTGCAAATGTCAGTGACCAATCATCAAGGAAGTATAAAGAAACTATTTCCACTGAAATTGAAGATCAACGTTCTCAGATTTGTATTTGGTTCCCAGATCTAGTAATACTGAATACTTTCTTCACAAGTTCGTATTGCAGTGTGTAAGTGCTTGTTCTGAAACCGGAGCGCCGTGATTTTTTTAAAAGTAATAGGAATACAGAGTTACAATCTAATACGAATAAGAGACAAGGCACTTTGTTTAATTTTGGTGTTAAGAAATCTCTTATTGAAGGTGTTTATGACGGAGCAGATAGTGAGTCATCCACCTCAAGCCTACAAAGATCTCCAGGATGTACAAAAGAAAGGGAAAACTACCAGCACACAGGAGAAAAAGGCTGCATTCACCCGTAAGTACTTATAATAATATTATAAATATATTTCGTAATCAGAATATGATATGTCAATGAAAATCTGCACAAATTAATTTCATGATGGTTTATTGAAGTTTTAATTAAATCAAGTAAATTAAACTCTAATTGGTGTTTAATTAATTATTAATTAATAATAAAAATCAGCTAAATTATCAATTAATTATTAATTAATACATTATAAAATAACCAAGGTGTTCCGTGAAATTTTCAGGATTTGTGAAACGTTCCGTCGTAGAAAAAGTTTGAGAAACCCTGCTATGTAGCATATGAATACTGTTTTGGAGTCTTCTGGTTGCCAGTTCGAGGCTGAGAGAGATCTTGCGAGTAAAGTGGTATCATCTGCATATAATGCAGTGATGGTTGTACTGGGGTTTTGGGGGATGTCAGCTATGTAGATTGAAAATAAAGGGGGGGCTTTTATTTTCAATCTACGTAGCCTACAGCTGCAGTCTTCATAGTTGTTTTGTTTTAAAATAAAAAAAAAACATCTCTCCAGTATTGAAGCCAACAAACTTCGATTTGAAGTAGCTAAAGTGATCTACAATGCCAAACCTTCAGAATTAAATATCTCACCATCAGAATTGAAAGTTATTATTTCCTTAAAACGTAACAAAAATATAATCATTACTAGAGCTGATAAAGGAAATACCACTGTGGTTCTTGATACCAATTCATATGACTGAAAAATGAATTTACTTCTTCGAGATCGTAATACTTACGCCAAATTGGATTTTGATCCTACGAAACGTTAACTCAGAAAATTAAATAAGCTACTTAATGAAACTTTCTCCTTAGATGAAGAAACAATCAAAAAACTTAAGACATACCATGCAAGACCTCCTAGAATTTATGGCTTACCTAAGCTACACAAAACTAATGTTCCACTTAGACCCGTCGTAGACTGTATCAGCTGTCCAACTTACAAGTTATCAAGATTCTTATCTAACCTTCTCCGCCCTCACATAGGCCACTCAATCTCTTCAAACAAAAATTCTACTGAGTTTCACACAAAAATTAAAGACATTCAACTATCAAAAACTGACTTGTTAATCAGCTTCGATATTGTCTCCCTCTTCACAAACATTCCCCATAAAGAAACAATAGAATTACTAACTAAAAAATTTCCGTCTGATATAGTTGAATTGTTCAAGTTTGTTATTGCATCAGGTTACTTCACCTGGAAAGGTCAAATTTACAAGCAAGAGGAAGGAACAGCAATGGGATCTCCTTTATCACCAAACCTAGCAAACTTGTTTCTAGAACACCTTGAGGAACAAATATTCACTTTTGAACCCAAACCAAAATATTGGTTAAGATATGTCGATGACGTATTTGCAGTCTGGGATCATTCCGAACATGAATTACAACTGTTTCTAGATAAAATTAACCTTCTTCATCATCGCATCAACTTTACGTTAGAAAAAGAATCTCCACAGGGTATCTCCTTTTTGGATTTACACATCCAAAGAAAAGAAGACGGTTCCAACGCCACGTCTGTCTTTCGCAAGCCTACATTCTCAGGTCGCTACATTCACAATTCTTCTGCTCATCATCCATCTCAGAAATCTGACAATATTAAATCACTAGTTTCCAGAGCACACAAATTCTGCTCTTCTGATGAATCTTTAAACCAGGAATTAGAAGTAATCAAAAATACAGCCATCCTAAATGGATATAATCCTAACACAACTCAAAAAATCATCAGTCACTTCCCCACACGTCAAACCAGACAGTCCATAGTATTCCCATACCTTAAAGGCATCTCCGAACGTCTTTCTAAAATTATGAAGAAATACAATTTTGCCACTACTGACAAACCTATCAACCAAATTTACAACTTCTTACCTTCTCCTAAGGACAAACTCTCACCTTTGATGTTGCCTGGCGTTTATGAGATTCCATGCTCATGCAAATTGTCTTACTTTGAACAGACTGGTAGGTCTGTTCAAAGTAAGACAATTTGTTCAGAAACGCATCTCGGAACATCAAGACCACATTCGTCTTTTTAAACACGGAATTGAATTTCCAAACCATGGGATCCATTGGGAAAAGGCTAAACTTTTACATAGATCTTTATATAAACATGAACGTTTATACAAAGAAAGTTCTGAAGCCCTACTACACAGACCAAACTTAAACCGCAACGACGTTCTTACTATTCCTAAAGTATGGGAAATTGTCATACAAAATTGTGTTAAATATATTTTTTTTTACTTCTGTGGCACATTACGTACGTTTAATGAGATTCTATTGAAATCATGCGCCCTAACTCTATGTTATTTCTATTATTGTTTTAAACTACTGTACTGATGATGTCCTAAGATACTTAGGATGAAATATTTACAATTAAATAATTTTCACTGTGGTTAATACGTGTGTTTCTTTAATTTTAATTATTTCATAGATGTTGCAAAGGCTTTTGACGAGGTGTGCCATCAGGGCCTGCTTTATAAATTCATCGAATTCAACCTACCAATTAAGCTAATAAAAATAATAGATTTATACCTCAAAGACAGATTTATGCATTTCAAAATAAATGAAATTGCATCAACTAGCCGAAAAATCCTGGCTGGTGTGCTTCAGGACTCTCTCTTAGCCTCCCTTTTATTTTCAATTTACACAGCTGACATCCCCCAAAACCCTAGTAAAACTATCACTGCATTATATGCAACACCGCTCTACTAGCAAGATCACTCAGTCCCCGACTGGCAATCAGTAGACTCCAAAGCAGTATTCATATACTAGATGGCTGATGGATTCACGCAAACCCCACAAAAAGTTCAGCTATAATGTTCTCCAAAAAGAAGGTCCAGAGTGCTGCTTGACAAAAAACTTCAATTCAGCAATCACATAAAACACATTGGCTCGAAGACATCTAAGCAATCGTGCAACTCTACTCCATGATCAACAGCGGAAGCAAACTGGGTATACGTAACAAACTACTTATATATAAGATGGTAATACGCCCAGTCATCACTTATGCATCTCCTGCATGGAGCCATACCTCGAATACAAATATTCAAAAACTGCAAAGGATACAGAACAAATGCCTGAGGATGATTCTGGATGCCCCATGGTTTATAAGAAACTCCCAGATTGAGAAGTCAACATTCCCTATATATATCTTCCCTTCTCCATGATCTAGCAGAAAAATTCTTCATCAAGGCAAGTAATCATCCAAATCCGTTGATCAAACAAGCTTTGGACTACAATGAAGCTAGCGAAATACTACAAATATAAAAGACCCAAATCAATCTTATGCTCAGCTGAACACAGCTAATCTCAATGCCCTCACAGGGCGAGCCTAGACTCAATAACTCTCCACTCACAGACAAAGGGGAATATGAAAAGCATTAGTGCTTCACCTATCAAACCAGTAATGTTCTGCGTTCTGCGAAATCATTATTAAATAGGTGAGAGTGGAGGGAGACATTGCCCTGGACAACAGATGTCAGTGCTGTAGCCAATGAAGGTTTTAACTGAGGCTCGGCTGTTGCCGTTTCCTCGCCATGACCACAGCTTATATAGCTCAATAATATCCCATTTTCTTAATTTTAGATTTTCTTAATCGGATGAAGGGATAAAGAATCAAGAACTCAGTCCATCTACAAAAAAAAAATGAAAAAAATTAATTAAAAAAATAAACAAATAAAATCATTATTATTGTATGATTGTAAAGCAAATAATATATTTATTTCTTCGTGAACTCTGGCTATTCTTTGCGTTGTCTTTCACAGATAGTCTAATACACGTACCATCTACATAACATGCCAAAGATGTTTCTTGTAGGTCTTTATATAGAAATTAATACTTGTGATGTTAGATATGCCTTTATTCAACTCCAATATTTAAATTTCATTACTAAATCAGCGAGTTTTTCGTAGTCATGTCGTAGAAACGCATGATGCTAGATCGAGAAAAGACAGGTTTGAAGGTTCCACTAGTCTCTGAATAGAGGGATTTTTTAAAACATTTGATTTTCCAGTCGATTCCAAGGATAGTCGATATTTAGAACACACAAATAAAATTTTTTAAAAAAAAAGAAAGAAAAACGGGGTTTTTTATTTCAAAGCAGAAACTCGGGATTTGAAACCACTCAACTCAGCGAAATGTCATGTAAGAATATTATTATTATTATTACTATTATTAAGAGTCCCTGGCTCCCTGGAGGGAGCCAGGGACTCATCGAGGGCGACCACATCACGCACCAGCTATCATACTTGTTCTTGAATTCATTCACACTGCTTGCACTCACAACGTCCAAAGGCAATTCATTCCAATCACGCACCAACCTCTGAGAGAAAAATCCAGTCTCTTTTCCCCCGCCCTCCATCAATTGAAATCCTGTGTGAGCCTTTCAGAAGTTTGTAAGTCTCAATCATATCACCCCTCTTTCTCCTGTTTGCTAGTGTCTGCAGTCTACGGGAATGTGGTGAGGTCTGTTGGGGCGCGGAGATCTTTCTCCTGATTTCGATTAAGATTTTTTGTCGTACTACCCGGAAAAACAAATCCCAACCGTTAGATTGATGTTATGGATAATTTGACGTTGTTGGAGCTGTAGAGAGTACACGAAAACGACACAGGTGAGTATCCATGGAAATGCGGTGTGTTGTCATAAAGCAACTCTTCCTTGATAATGTGAAGCGCGTGTCGATCTCCATTTTCAATTTAACTCTTGCATGGAAGACTTTTCTTGAAGATTTTGATATCTGTAGTACTCAATGTTTGATTTATGTGACTCCATGAAAGTTGTAAACATATAATACATTAATATTGTAGTGGAATAAGGGTTATTTTAGTTATTTATTTTTATATGTTTATATACTCCCGAAACCCTGCTCTAGAGTCCGAAAACATGGGACTTTTTTCAAGCCACTTCAAGCTTGCAATAAGCGGAAAATCAAATTTATCTCCCGTCTATACAGAGTGGTTCAAAATTCCACGTACAAACTCATCAAACTCAACCATGTTCACATAGAAAAGCATGACCGGAAACGCCACCCGAAAGTGATAGGTGGCGCTGTTCGCCAGCGCTCAGGTGAACAATTATGGCTTCCTCATTCAAGCTTTTGACGTAGTACGAAGAACATGCGTCGTTTTACGAACGCTGAGATGACAGACATGCACCTCGTTTACCATATTATGTATCCAACTACTATTGAACTGCTCAGTTACGCCTAATAAAGTGTTTCACACTACTTATTGCCTTGTGTTATTTCTGTATCTTTGTGTCCCTGTTAGTACCTTCCGGTGGCGTTTCCGGTCATGCTTTCCTATGTGAATATGGTTGATTTTGATGTTTTCTACCTCCCATCAAAGTTTGTACGTGGAATTTTGAAACATCCTGTATATACTCAAAAATATTCATGCCCACAGAAGGATTCTACAGCCTATTAGTTGAAGAGGGGATAGACTAACCACTCCGCCAACTTGGTCGCTCTAAAACTCAACTTAGATTCATATGATGCAATCGCTTTGTTTTACGGCTAAAATCATGTAATTTACTGAGAAAGTAAACTCATAGACTTAGGGCTAACCACGCGTATCCTCGAACTACGGTTACGAAATCCAAGGATACTTGGAAGGTTGTGGACGCTTAAATGCCCGTTAGAACCTTTGATGATGATGATGATGATGATTGATGATGATGATGGATGTCTTTACGTGGTTTGGGAATTTAATTGTCCGATGCAAAAACTTGTTTACTGGAAGCCTGAAATGGCATATTAAAGTTCCACCATTGTTAGGAGCTAAATAATCCCGTTTATGGATTATCTAAGCCTTTAGTCCGTTTCAGTAATAATATACGATGATTTCACAACCATTCGTGGATGGATTTCACATAAAAAACGTATACTTCTGTACATCTTGTTTGTACTCTTTCCAGGTAGGTTCGTCTGTAATTATTCTTACATTCAGTTTTATTTCCCTTTTTTGTACATCAGTAACACTTAGACTTCTATCGTATTCTGAATAATGTCGTGGGGCATTGAATGCTGTTGACACTGAAAGAAAAGACGTTGATTGTTGAGCATTATTTTCGTTCATACGGAGTTTGAAGAGCAAAAGGGCCCAGCCTACGACATGTTTGTGAGCAAACATGTTCGTCGTTTCCGTAAGCGTGCCCCAAGCGATAGTGTCATCATCGCTTTAATCCAGTGGTTCCCAAAGTGGGAGGTACCCCCCCCCCCCTTGGGGAAGCTGGAGCGATCCAGGGAGGAGGTAGTGGACTCATGAGCAAAAAGAGAACGTTGAATTGAAGTAATTGGCAGGCGCGCACTTTCAAATGATCTGGATTTCACAAGTCCAGTACGCATCGGTAGGAACATATGCATGTTATGACTTGTTCCCTGTATAATACTATAAATGCGTAAGACGTAAATTTTAAATTGTTTCTGAATTGTGTGACAAGAAGTTAGCAATTTGATGTGGTGCATATTCGATACCTAGTCGCTAACTTACACGGATTACACACGAAGCAAGTTATTGTTGTTCCGATAAAACAATAGGTTTCACGTGAGTATTTTTATACCTTTTCTTGTAAAAAATAATTTGGTTTAGGTACGTGAGAAATTGCATTCTAGCAATTTTGTAAATTTAACTTCTTTTTTACAGATAATATCATGGCTGAACCCAAGAAGAAATGTAGGCAATATAATATCGAATATTTGAAATACGGCTTTATTCAGTCGCCTACAAACAAAACATTACCCATGTGCTTGATTCGCCAAAAAGGTTTTTTTTTTTCAAATGAATCTATGAAGCCTTCAAGACTTGAAGAACATTTGACAAAAGTTCACGCTGATAAAAACGATAAGGATTTATCGTATTTTCAATCACTGAGAAAAAAATATGTTTGAAACATTTGGCAGTATGGTTTCAGTAGCATCCTAACTAGATGACGATCGGTTGCGCTCTTCTTACAACATTTCTTTCTTCTTCTTCTTTTTCAAGGGTTTGGTTCTGTTTCACTGCTGGACGAATGTCTCCCCCATGATTTTCCAGACCACTCGGTTTTCTGCCTCTCCCATCCATCTCACTCCTGTAATTTGTTCCAGTTCATCCCTCCACCTTCTTCTCGGTCTTCCTCTTTGTCTTGCTCCATCCATTGGTCTCCACTCTGTTGTTTTTCTAGTCCATCTCTAGTCACTGCATCTGGCAATATGGCCAGCCCATCTCCACTTAGCCTGTTTAATGTATTTTACAATATCCATGACACCTGTTTGAGATCTTATCCATGTAATTGTCTTCCTATCTCTTAATGTTATTTTTAGCATACTTCTTTCCATGCGATGTTGTGTCGTTCTCAGCTTCTTTTTGTTTAGGGCTTCTGTTAAGGTCCATGTTTCACCTTCGTACGTTAGGACAGGAAGTATGCACTTCTTGAAAGCTTTCGTTTTTAGACTCATTGGGATGTCACTTCTGAATATGTCTCTCATTTTCCCATAAACCATCCATCCAAGGTGAATTCTCCGTTCAATCTCTTTTCTTTGGCACTCCTCAAAGGATAACAATCGGCCCAAGTATACATATGAAGGAACTTGTTCTATTTCTTGTTCTAAGTCGGAAAAACCGCATAATGTTGTGAAAAACCAATCCAACAGCTGTTAGTACACAAGCCAGTGTGTAGTACAGTGACAATATTATTACAATAATATTGTCACTGTCCAGGGAGTCCAAGGACTCATCGAGGGAGGACATATGCTCTACAACTCTCTGTTTTCACCACTCAGTCCACCAACTGCAACTAACCGTAACTAGACCAACGCCATCTATCGCCCGCCGCCACCACCACTAGCATTTCCAGAGAGAAACACAAACATCCATGTCCACTGCGGATTTCGAACCCGCAACCTTTTGGCTGGAGAGCAGATACGCTAACCGCTCGGCCAACCAGGCCGGCAAATATTATCAAGAAAATTCATTTGAGCGCAGTACAACGAAGAATCGATGAAATGCCTGAGGATGTTGGAGACTCATTATGGAAATATTTCAAAACAACCGAGCTCTTTATACAACTTGATGAGTCAACTTTACCAGGTAATGAAGCCTTACTTTTAGCATATATACTATCTATCATTCAATGAATGACAGAAAGTGTGGACAACTTTGTATTGAAAATGATGAAGAACTCAATCGCTCGCTGCTCCATACAGAAGTTCGTTGCTATCAAAGTTGGATACATAAAAGAAGACAAAATTGCCAAGAATTATTATTTTCTAACTGACACTAAAGGAGAATCAATATTTCATGAATTGGAAGTGTTTTTTTAAAGAAAAAGAAATCCCTCTGAATAATATGTTGTCAGTTGCTACCGATGGTGCTCCAGCGATAGTAGGGCGCTATCGCGGTTTTATTGCATATTTCAAAGAGGCGGTGCCAAATGTATTCACTGTACACTGTGTGATTCATCGTCAACATTTAGTTGCCAAAATACCTGAGTGATCGCCTACACAGGTCGTTACATTACAGCAGTCAACAAAATCAAAAGTCATTCATTGAATGACAGATTGTTTGGTCAACTTTGTATTGAAAAAACAATGAAGAACTCAATCGCTTGCTGCTCCATACAGAAGTTTGTTAGCTATCAAAGGGTGCCTGTTTGAATCGATTTTATAAACTCTTTCATTCAATGCTACATTTTTTAGAAAACAGAGATGATTCTTTACTAGCCAACTTGATTCATTTCAAAAGTGACACGGCTTATTTGTCCGATTGTTTAGCAAATTTAATGAAATAAATCTACAGCTCAAGGAGATGAGCTAAATTTAATAAAAACAAAAGCTGTTATTTCTGCGTTTGTCAAAACTTGTCCTGTACAAACGAAACTTAGGACGAGGAGAATTCAGCCAGTTTTCAAATCTATCAACTGTGGAGAAATATGATGAAGACGTGCTCGGTTGTTGCCGGCACTTGGAGGCTCTTCATTGTGGTTTCAACCAACGATTTAAAGATATTCTTGAAACGAAAATACCCGATTGGGTTTTGGACTTGTTTTCAAGTACAAACACAGAAGAATCTTTACAATTACAATAACTGATAGAAGTAACAACAAATGAGGAGTTGAAATTAAAATTCAAAAACGGGTATCAACAGTTCTGGTTGCAAAAGCCGATGCCCATACTTTATCCTGGGTTGTGGGATTTAGTAAAAAAAAGTTTTTAATCGCATTTCCATCATCAGGTAGAGATGGTCAGATAACTTAGAAAATAGTTTCCGGGGGGGGGGGGCTGAATAAATTATTTTCGGAAAAGGGGACGGTAAGCCAAATAAGTTTGGGAACCATTGCCTTAATCAGAACACTTCCCCGGGAAGCTCATTTCGAGGTTCACAGATTTCCCGTACCCTTCGCGTTCTCCTGACCTGATCTCACATATTTTAATGCCTTCCTTTGGAGTATGTTGAAGGAATGGGTATTCCACTATGACCCACCTTCAAACCTTTTGAACTAAGGAATAAAAATACACGATATGTCCGGACAGATTTCCAACCCTTGTTTTCCAAGATGACAGAGAATCTTCGCAAGTGATACGAAACCTGTCTTGAAAGACAAGGTGCCCATTTCGAGCACGTGATCTACCGTCGTTAATGCTTTATTCAACTGACCGACAGTTGTGAATGTACATGTTGTCATGTGTAAACATATATTTCGTTGTTAATAAAGCTGTTTATATTCAAAATTTAAAAAAAAAAAATCGCCTAGCATATCCACGCTATAAATATACCATAGATATATAACCTTTCATGTGTAGGAGCCACTTAAAAAAAAAAAAAAAATAGCCTTCCTTTTGGATATTTTTGTATCATGATTTTATCCCTGAGTTCAATTCATTTCCTAAGCAATTCCTCCAGATAGCGTAAATATCCTTTTTTTAAATAATATAAGGCTGGGTTTTTGAAAGCCTGAATGAATTTCGAATGAATAAAAGAGCTGATGGTCCCTAAAACGTGGGGGAAAGAACAGAGACGCTCCAAAAACTAAATGAATGTCATTGAGCACAAAACATATTCTTCCAGTTATTTAATTTGGTCCCCGTCTAGACTGCTTTATATTACCAGAATTTGAAGTGTTTGCTCTGTTAGAGAATAGACTCAACAGATTTTTCCTTAATGAAATCAGACTGGGTTAGTCGAGAAAAACGCATATTTATTTATGATTACCATCTTTTCCTGCTTTATTTTTGCAAAAAATCCTTTTTTTTAAGTAACAAAATAATAACTATAACAACAATAATAATGTTGATGTAAAAACGAAATGAACGTATCCCTTGGTAACATTATCACGTTACTATGGAGACCCGTATCCATAGCAACCAACCTGATAAATGCTTTCTTGTGATTATGTAATTTCGAATTGTTTGGTATTATTAAGATAGAACAATTCTAAGTTGTATGATAGGCTTATTCCGATTCATCCAACTTTTCGTCGTGGTTTCTTGAGGGGGGGGGGGGGAATGACACTGTGCGTGTCATTTTCTCGCTAAACGAAAGGTGTGTGTGTGTCTGTGTGTGTGTGTGCACATGTAGATAACTTGTCGTTTGACTTGGGGAGGAGGTCGTTGGCGAATTTTCTAACCCGCTGAAAGCAGTCAAGAATGGGAAGTCTGACAATTGAAAAACCAGCCGGTGTGTGTGGGGGGTGGGCAAGAAATAGGTATCGTATGTGTTTAAGAGCAAATTCACTATTTTTCGGGGAGGCGTCCAGCGTTATTGTCAAAACACTGCTGGAAGGTAAAATGCGGTTGTTAGAAACGAGTCAACCTTTCACCTTTCCTGTCTCAGAATAACAAGTTCTGCTTCGGGGTGTTTCGTTAGGATCTCGCTTTTCAACTTGTATATGGACTCCATTGCCTTCAGAAACGTCCTGTCACGACCTGCTGTAGAGGTTCCTTGAGGTTCGAAATTGCCTCGTGAATCGAATTTGCTTCAACCAAGCGAAAGAATGACTTCGGTTTTTTTTTTTTTTTATTATTTGAAGTAACTTTTAAACGGTGTTAGTAGCTCTTTTCTTTACATTTTTATACAAGAAAAAGTATTTCTCTGAATAGCTTTACACTAGATGCTTTAAAACTTGGTTAATATAATATTTCTATATTCACTTCACTTTTTCGTAGTTCTTAGAGAGATTCATGATTAACTTTTCTTTTCTAAAAAAAAAAAAAAAAAACGATGTCAAACTGACATTGAAATGCTTGTCTCAATAGTTTCAAGTAAATATTTACATGCGAACATTTCTCTAGTTTAAACCACCATTAGTTAACTTAATTAATACGTTTTCAATCATTTTTGAAGTATTTTAGTCTCAATTCTGTGCTAGTTCCCATAAATATGTTAGTAAGAAGACTAACATAACAAATATAAAAGTACAAGTATATCTCACTGCTTTTCTATTTAAGGCTGCCCTGGCGATGATATTATGGCGTAATATTCACTACCTTTTTCCATGGTTTACCTCTTTAAATCTCCCAGTAACTCGACTAACTCAACCCGCAGTCAAGTGTATTACGACACTTTATGTATCACACCGATGCTGGTAGAGATGTGCACTAGATCATTTAGTGCGTATCCATAGCGACCACCGCTTGTTTCCTTTCGCATTTCTCTCTCTCTCTCTCTCTCTCTCTCTCTCTCTCTCTCTCTCTCTATATATATATATATATATATATGATAGTTCCATTGCACAAGAGTAGTGCAAAAACTGATGTGTCTGATTACTGACTTATCAGTATCTCTGGTGTGGTAGTGAAGATTTTAGAGAAGATGGTAAGAACTCGCATACAGAAATGGGTAGACAAACAAACCCATGCTACTCCTAGACTCTGCAAGGAGTAGCATGGGTTTCGTAAAGAACGGGGAGTGTTTTAGCAATTTGCTCATATTTTATAACAATGTTACGATAAAGGGATTAGAGACACTATGATAATGTTAGATTTTTCTAAGGCATTTGATAGGATATCACACTATAGACTGTTGTGTAAACTGCAGAATATGGGATTGGAACATAGACTTGGATCTGGGGATGATTGACCAACAGATATCAAAATGTGGTATACAGTGGGTGTGAATCTGTAAGATTTAAGGTGACCAGTGGTGTACCGCAGTGTTCAGTCCTTGGGCCATTATTGTTCAATCTATACATTAATGACAAGATCTAACATCAGATGTGCAATTGTTTGCTGATGATGCGAAGATAGGCAGGGCAATCAGGGATGCTACTGATATTCAGCAATTACAAAATTTGATTTGAATAGACTGGAAATCTGGACAAATGAAAATGGCTGTCAGTTTAATGTTAGTAAGTGTAAAATTATGCACTTTGGCGTGAGTAGAGTTCCAGCGGCATATTATATTAGCGGGGTTATGCTACAAGAAACTGAAGAGGCAAGGGATCTTGGTGTATTGGTGGATAAGAATTTAAAGTTCAAAGGTCACATAGCAAAAGTTGCAAATACAACTCAGAGGATAATTGCGATGTTGAAGCGAACCTTGACATGTAAGGATTAAGGCAGTCATTTTGCTTCTTTATAAGGCTTTGATAAGACCACACACCTGGATTATTGTGCGCAGATTTGGTCTCCCGGGTTCCAAGGGGATAAAGAAGCTGTGGAAAGGATGCAAAGAAGAGTTACAAAGATTATATCCGGATAATGGGATTTAGATTATGAGGACAGATTGCGAGTATGTGGACTGCAGACTCTGGTTAACAGGAGAAAGAGAGGTAAGGTGATAGAGGTCTATAAACTTCTGAATGGGTGTTATTCGATACCATCTGATGAAATTTTTCGTTATATAGAAGGTGGGAGAAAGAACGGGGGGACATCCATAGAAGTTAAATTTATTTGTAGTCAAGAAAGGGGTAAGAGTTAGGTTTTTCTGCCAGAGAGCAGCGAGTGAGTGGATTAATTTGCCCTTACGGAAAATTAATCTCCCTGGAGATTAATTTCCAGGTTTGACTCCCTGGAGGTCTCAGATAATAATAATAATAATAATAATAATAATAATAATAATAATAATAATAATTATTATTATTATTATTATTATTATTATTATTATTATTATTATTATTATTTCATTATGTGTTAACGTACACAAATCCATATCACTTAACTTTTCCTTAATTCTTGAACCCGACACCAGATGGCGCTACAATCGAAGCGGCCAAATAATCCATTACGTTTCCTGATTTCCCATCGCCTAAGTATGCTACACTAGTGTAGACAGAAGTTTAATTTTTTTTTTTTTTTTTAAATCCCATAACCTCGTTCTGTCTCGCAGTCGCACACCCTGAAGACGTGAAGAGAAAGTCTAAACTGGGAAGACAAAAGCGTTCACATAAGTGACTATCTATCAGAGTGAGTGTGTAGCTGCTTTTCACAGAGAGAAAATAAAGTTTTAAGATTCCTCTGCTTGTCTGTAGATCATTCATCACTGACCTGGGAAATGTTGCCCAATCTCTTATGATTTATGGCAAATCTTTGGTTTTTCTGTTGACTCTATCGCGCGCACAAGACAGATGGGGGAATCCTGTTTTCTTCCGTTACTACGACAAATGATCCGTGTCGATTTCCGGAGGTTTTCTGAAACGCTGCTAAATCTGCCCCCACTCGGACCAAGAATGGTGATTTTTTACAATTTTTATTTTTTTTTATTTTATTTTCGTTCACTTAGTTACTAAGCATGTTGAACGCAAAGAGAGAGAGAGAGATGATCACTCCTGATTATCTTTGCATTTCGAAAGAGAGAAAGGAAAAAAAAAGTTAACTTTTGTACAAGCCAGTTGGCAATGGGAACGAGGTTATCAATTCAGCTTAGTCCATTTAACCGTACTGAGCAATACTTTGTTGCAAGACAATTTTTTAAACAAACATTACAGTGCAAATCGTCTTTGTATTCGGTATCAGTTATGGATCTTAATTCTTGAGATAGTTCGCTACACTGGTAAGTACTTTCCTTTATTTTTTTGTATTTTTGTTTAAAGTTTATTCTATTTTAATGCTTCAAGATAAACCCGAAAAGCTCACCTTAGAAAATGTCATTTGTTTCTGCCAATAGTTGGTTATCTCGAGACCACTAGCGAACAATCACGTGTTTTGTCTCGAGTTGGAACACTGCCAAACACAAAAACAAATACAGAAACATTTCTCGTTCGTTAACTAAGGAATGCTGCCTTTGCGATTCTAATTAGTATGTTCGATTTCTATTCTATATATACATGCGATAATTTGGCTCAGCAAGCGACATAGGGTAATTTTACATTAGCAAACACTTATTTAAAAGATAGTTTCACAAAAATTAATTTGGTAAACTAAATTAATCAACTACTGTATTTTATAATTAAGATTAGAAGCTTACCTACATTTTTAGATTATTTAAAAGTAACTTTAAGTTGTTCTTTTCGTTGATTGACAGTCAAAATCACGTGATACTGATCACCAAGAGACAAGTTTATTTCACTTCAGCGATTACTTAAAGGTGGCTTTACAAAAACTAATTTGGTGGATTAAACTTATTAAGTATTTTACAATTAAACCTAAATAGGTTACCGTTATCTGTAGATTATTTAAAGTTATTTTAAGTTTCACACTGCATAGTTTAAAAACATATACTATTTTTCCTGTAAAACAAACTTTAATTGTAACATTTTACATTTTCTCCTTCAGTCATTAGGTGTTCGTTTTTTGATTTGAATTCCTTGTCTGATCATTGATGATATTGATCACCAAGACATGACGCCATTTCAATTTATCAACCATATACCTAAAGAGATTTTTATAAAACTTAAGTTGGCAAAATGCATTTATCAAGTATTTTATTTTATGATTAAATTTAATAGTTTTTGTCGATATTTGTAGATTATTTAAATTTAAAATGAAACTCTGTATTATATACATATATAATGTATAAACAAATTTGAAACAAATTTTAATCGTAATATTTTATTTTTTTTTCTTTCAGTCTTTGATCGTGCTTTAATTTGAAACCAATGTCATCTGATCAAGATACAACAAACTTGCTTTAAACCTTAAAAGGACTGGCTTAAAGTGGCGAAGCAAGAATGCTTTTCATCTTCCCCGTTATCTGTAGAGGACAATGTAGGGATAAGGTGTTATTGAGCAATTAAAGCTCTAATCATGGCAGGAGGGTAACAGCAATAGCCGAGCCTCAGTTAGAACTTCATTGGCTACAGCACTGTCATCTATTACCCTCCAAGGGTATTAATCACCACATCTCATGGTCATCTGTAAAGGTAAAGCCGTCTCTAAAAATTCGGACGATCCCTAGGTCACTCATTCATGGGCGAAAGACCGTCCATCTCGGCGTTGGCTCCACTCAGTGATGGCCTTCCACCCATCACCACCACCACCGAGCAGAACCCCTCATATTCCGAAGAAAAGCATTCACCGAGAAAGCCCCTCAGCGGGCAGTGCCTGAGAACACTTTCCCCGGAGACTCAAATTGCTCCCTTAAGGCAAAAACCTTAAGAGAGCGTACTCATAACTCTCGAATCTCAGCGCCCCTGGGGGATAACAGCAACAGCCGAACCTCAGTTAAACTTCATTAGTACAGCACTGTCATCTATTACCCTCCAAGGGTATTAATCACCGACTATGTAAGTAAAGGTGAAATCTCAAAAAAACCGACGATCTCTAGGCCACTCCATAGTGGGCGAAAGACCGTCCTTATCTCAGCGTTGGTTCCACTCAGTGACGGGCTCCACGACCACCGAGCAGAACCGCTCAAATTCCGAAGAAAATAATTCACCGACAAAGCCCCTCAGCGGGCCGTGCCGGAGAATACTTTCCCCGGAGACTCAAAGTGCTCCCTTAAGGCAAAAACCTTAAGAGAGCGAACTCAAAAACTCATCACCCAAGGGGGTAACAGCAACAGCCAAACCTCAGTTAAACTTCTTTGGTACAGCATTGCATTGCCATTCATTACCTCGAAGGGTATAAAATCAATCACCGCATCTCATGGTCGATTACTTCTCGTCCCCAAATCGTCACCAAACTTTACTTTTTTACTTTAGAACATTTATTTAAAAGGGAGTTTATAAAAAAATTAAGTTGGTAAAATAAGTTTATCAAGTATTGTATAATTAAAATTTAAAATTTTGCGAATATTTGTAGATTATTGAAAAATGTTTTAAGCTTTACACCATATACTTTATATAAATACTATCTTTTCCCTGTAAAACAAACTTTAATCGTAACATTTTACATTTCTCTTTCAGCCAGTGATTGTTCTTTTCGTTGATTTCAAGTCAATATCACCTGATCTCAGACTGTTTGAAAAGTGGGCGCCCTGTGGCCTTGAGAGAACTAGCCGCTACCCAGAAAACGTAAAGGACATTCGTCACTTAGTGTCACCTTGCCAATGACAAATAGCGCAAGTTGACATTCTTATTTCAGATTCCATTTAAACACACACAAGTAAGAAGGCCAGAGACAAGTGGTGTGGCTTGTCGATATTCCGCCCTCCTGCTGACTACAGAAATGTCTGGAATGACAAATTCGGTGACAGTCGGAAATGGCCCGTGACGGCAGGAGGCTGTCTCGCGCTTCAAGGAACACCTTAATTAGGTTTTGTTCCGTCCACTTTCGCCTGATAGTTCCTAAGAGCTCCCGAACTCGGGAAAAGAAGATGGTGATGGAGTTCTCTGACAGCATCCTTTTCAGCGTAGCTTAAATCGAAAGCACCGACCTTCATTCCTCCCCCCTCCCCCCATCCTCTTGCAACACTCCACTAAAATCTTATTTCTCGCGATTTATAGACTAGGACCTCGAGACATGACGATGCGTTTGAAGTAATCTAAAAACAGACGCAATGAAATGCTTTCTCTCCTATTATTTCATACTCCGTGTCACATTCCATTAAACTAACCCCCGTCAATTAGTGCGCAACATTTTTGAGACAGATTTATTGTCTTTTGGCAACAGGAAGAGAGAGAGAGAGAGAAGCAGGGCGTGATGCTAATTGAAGAGGATAGTGCGGAGAAAATCAAGAGAACAAATGGAGACAAAGCAACGAGATTCGCATAAAAAGTATAAAAAAGAGGATTTACGAAATGAATAGAAAGTAAGAAAAAGCATTTTCGGACTATTTCTTTCATTTATTTCTCTTCCTATTAATTATTTTAGACAAAAAGTCTTAAGACGTTTTTCTCTTCAAATTGCACATCAGAAGATCGACACACACACACACACACACAGCGCCATCTTGTGTGCATTCTATCAGTTGCAGGATCGTATTCGCCATTACCTGAAAGTGGGAAGAAGTGACTCTCCTTATAGATATCCTAACAACACCACTGACCAAGAAAGTAGTAAACTCCTTTGTATCTAAGATTCTCGAAAGAAATCAAACTTCCATAAGCAAAAACACCAGTCCAAGATGGACAGAACACGAAATCTGTTCGGTAAGTGTAGCCTATACTGCGATTTACTAAAAATAGAAAGCTGGGAGGAGGTTCTGTGGGAATTGGGGGGTAGAGTAAGGCCTCGTGATGGCTCTTCTTGAGTATTATGCAATTGAGCAGGTTCTTCTCTTAGTAGCCAAAACTTTCCTTCCGCTCTCTTCTGTTCTGAGCCTTCCCTTTCAAGGTTATGTCTCTATTGCGCATGTCATCTAACATTGTTTTCCTTACTCTTCCTCTGGGTCTTTTTCCTTCGATGGCATCTCTGATGATTCCATTCCCTCTCAGAATATGTCCCATCCAGTTTCTTTTCTTCTTTTTATCCTCTTTAACAGACTTCTTCTACTCTTCTGAAGACCTCTTCATTAGTTATTTTATTTGTCTATTTTATTTTTTCCATCGTTCTTCAAATCCACGTCTCGAAACTTTCCAGATTTTTAATTTCTTCTTTCCTCAATGTCTAGGTTTCAGCTGCATATTGATAAGGATGAGAAAAAATAAGTATAAGAATGAACTAAGAATACGAATCGTTTGTAAGAAAGGTTTAAATTTATAGCGAACCACAACCGCCTCCTTCTTCCTTGCTATTCTTAACTAAGATTATCATTATACAACGAATTTTTTTTTAAGTTTAGTACATCTGTCCATCCAAACTGGCTCTGTTATATGAATATACGTTATACAGAACTGGAAAACATGCACACACAGGCATTCTAGTAGGTTGTTTCGCGTTGATCTGAAATCCTCTGTTATTACCGATATGTTAACTTATACCAAAAGAAAAGTGCAAAAAAAAGTATAACCTGTTTTCCACTAGACACATGATTTGCCCTATCTGGTTTATCATGGTTTTTTTTACTTCATAGAGATAATGAAAGAGAAACTAGCTATTGCCTATACGAAATCCATATACGATTTCTGACATGGCTCTTATGGTAACAACGTGAACGAAAAAATAAGATTTTTTTTTAATCGAAAAGTGCTATTGAGAATTCTCATCACGCTATCTGAAAATCCAGATGCAGAATCAGTGGAAAATATAGGAAGTAAATAAACCATTATATACTTTATTTTATGCATATTGAACAATACAAACAATGCGTATATACTGTATATACATATTACTGTATACAGGATAGTTCAAAATTCCACGTACAAACTTTGGGGGGAGGTAGACATCAAAATCAACCATATTCACATAGGAACGCATGACCGGAAATGCCACCTGAAAGTGATAGGTGGCGCTGTTCACCAGCCCTCCAGGTGAGCAATTGGGGCTTCCTCATTCAAGCTTTCCAAGTCGTACAAAGAACATTAGCAGTGGTCGTTTAACGAACCACTGCTATGTTCTTTGTACGACTTGGACTTTGTATGTTCTATGTATGTGTATGTTCGAACTTTGTATGTTCTTTGTATGTTCTATGAACCAATGTATGTTCGAACTTTGTATGTTCTTTGTATGTTCTATGAACCAATGTATGTTCTATGAACCAATGTATGTTCTATGAACCAGCGCGGCCTCTAGTCAAGAAACAACGTAGGAAATATCTAAAAATACTTGATTAAGAATGCCTGACTTTGAGGCCAATTCTTTCCTTATTTTAATATGGGAATGCGGAAACCTCCTTGAATGGCAATTAAACCCTACAAACTGCACATTTTCTGTAAAAGTAATCGATCAAGAGTGCCTATAAGTGATTCAGTTATCTCATCCATCAGTGATGTTTATAATAGTTGCTGTAATACTGATTTCGTTGTGTTAGAGAAGGCTGGGAATACGTCTCTCACAATATATATATAATTGGGTCTCATAGCAGCACATCTGAAATAATTAATCCTATGTGCATTTCCAACGCAGAATGTTACTGTCTCTAAGGGTGAAGCATAATGCTTTTATAATCCCTGCTATCTGATAAGGTTACTGTGTAGAGAAAAATTTATGAGATATGTGCTCTGTCCTAGTTAGACAAGTTACCGTATATAACTGGTCTTATATATATATATATATATACTGGTCTTATATATTCTGTTCTTAAAGGGAACTAGAATGGCCTTATATTGCATATCGAATCTAATAGTTCTAATAAGAACTGGGCGATGGACTGAGTCCTTGACTCTTTATCCCTGTCATCTGAATGAAGAAAATCTGTGTGGATGGAGTGTTATTGAGCTAAAAAGCTCTAGTCATGGCTAGGTAACGGCAATAGCCGAGCCTCAGTTAGAACTTCATTGGCTATAGCATTGCCATTTGTCACCCTGGAAGTCCTAAAAAGGACTTTTCCGGGAATCAGGTGTTCATTCCTCCTTCTGTTTATTTCTAGATTTTGTATACGAAAAGTAAAATGGTGCGTTAATAGTTAATTACAGGATTTTGAAAATTTTGTTAATTAATTGTTTCAGATACGACGCTCATCGCAGAGATTTTTGTAAATGTACGTGATCTAAATTTAAAATAAGCATTTATTATGGGTTTTATTATACTTCAAAAGACACTAAAATGCATGCTGCCTTGAGACCAGATCATGGAAAATTGCCCTAATCATGTCTCTGTGATAACCATTTATATGTAAGAACAAACATTATATTAGAAATGCGCAGTTTTATAAAATTCCCAGAGATCACACACCGCAAAGCCTACGGCAAATCAGTGTAGACAGGGGTCAAGAGAAAAGTAAGCACGGGGAAAGGTGTTCCACAGAACAGAGGTAGACGGAATGAAAGACGCATCGGAGTAGCAGGTTCAGTGAGTCGAATATAATGATACTAGGCAGCTGTTGCTCATGTTACCGTAACAGCCTATTGTCTCAAGCTAAAAATCTAGAATTTCAATATCTAAACCAATTTCTATACTATCCTTAATCTTAAGATGACAATCTGGTCATCTTCAATGTTTCCCAAACACAATTTTGTGTTTCCTTTCCCTCATAAAAGACTTTAGTTCCCTCTCCCCTCGAACTATGGATAGTCAGTAAGAGAACCCTGAGTAACACCTGTATTAATAGAAAAATATGAAGAGGGAACAACAACCATCACACAACGAATGGCTGAGAAAAAACTGACCATTCAAAGGGTAGAAGTAGACCATACCATAAAACAGAAATTTACTAAGAAGCCCTATCAAATGCTTTGGAAATATTCATTGCAAGGACACTGGTTTCTCCAAATATTTACACGGTGTATGTATATGCATACGAGTAAATATTTATAAACTATATATTTTACTTATTAAATTTATAATTGATATTTAAAAAATAACAAAACTTCTTAGCACACCTGAGTTAAGGCTATATACTAAATAATAATAATTTGTGAGTTCAACGTATCTCATCATTGGCCTGTGGAGTAAGATAGGCTGAGATTCAGCAGATAGTAGGAGAGGAAATAAAGATAGAATGCATAATAGCAGAGTAGGGGCAAAGAAGGTCTCAGCTGACTTGTTTTTGCTGTTGACCCCCAGGGATGCTTCTAAAATGGGCGTTGATTTTTCACTTTTAAAAAGGAAAAATCCTAAAAAGGAAAAACAAAGGAGACTAAGCAAATTTAACAGATGTAAATATAAATATATTTTAGGACTATGCGGAAAACATTTCTAGAGAGGAATGGGTTTGCCGAGCAAACCCAGAACTGTATAACCAGGAATAAGAAGGGAGATGACCTGGCCCGGAAGACCCCGCCCGGAAAAGGGCTTGGGACCACCTCGGTGTTGGCCTTCGCAGTCCGGGTTTATTCAGGTCAACCCCGATCTCGGGACAGAAGCCTGAGACTGGGAATAGAGAACTAGATAGAGATCTATAACATGGATGTTGGTTTGGGGGAGGGTACGAAAGCGCTCCCATACGAAATGGTTATAAGTGCACGCACACCTGTATTCCCCCCTGTGTGATCTTGCAGATGGTTGGCGGTCAGCACCATCTCCTGAAGAACCTGTCTTCGCCTAGCCGGTACCTTTCTTGCTCCAGGAAACGGCGGAGAGACAGTTCCTAATACGGAGATAAATGCGGTCCTCCTCAGTGAGAAGGTGTTTTTTTTTTTCAGATGTGATGTTTAATCACATTTATTTTAGGAAAATCAGGTGTTTCCTGTTTTTGGTTATCGGGGGAGGGAACTGTAGCAGGACTGCTTCAGCGTGTGAGCACCGGGATCGCAAGCACCTAGGCCAGTGTGTTTGACTATAATAATAATAATTTGTGAGTTCAACAAATCTTCATCATCGGCCTGTAGAGTAAAATAGACTGAGAGTCAGCAGATAGTGGGAGAGGAAATAAATATAGAGTGCATAGTAGTAGGGTAGGTAAAAGAGGCCTCAGTTGACCTGTTTGCCCCCCAGGGGCGATTCTAAAACGGTCGTTGATTTTTCACTTTAGAAGAAAAAGGAAAAATCCTAAAAAGGAAACATGGAACAAAAACAAAAACATGAAGTATAGAGAAAATAAAACTATATAGAAAGAACTGGAAACCAAAAAAGATGGGGGGAAAAGGGTCTGGCCTAAGTGATGCAGCTCTCAAGAAGCTGCACCGCCTCGCTGTAGGCCTCCTCCACCTGTTGGAACTAGAGAGCTATTGCTGTGGACAGGAAACCATTGCACAAGTAGCATTGAACTTCCTAGTGTTTCAATATCAATATCTGTATATAAAAAATAAAATGGTGTATTGTCACTAAAATAAACTGTAGTTATAAAGCTTGGATACAAGGGTACAAATAATCTTTGGTTTTAAAAAAGTGTCGAGTATGGCATTGGTATTTGCACCGTTTAGTTTGCAATTTCATGAAGACAAGAGACGCTGTTTAAATTTGACGTCATTGGAAATATAGCACGGCTAATGCTTAGTAATACGTCTTATTCGGGAAAAGGTATTTCCATAGAAGAATCGAAGCAATTAATAAATTTCGTATTGCCATTCATATATTAAGAGATTAATTCTCTGTTAGAAATGTGAATAATTTACGATTTTAATTATTTATGTGTTTGTATCTGCGCAGAAGGCACAGACGTCAGGGAATTCTTGGGAAAGTTGTTACAGAAAAGGGGATAGAGAGATGGCACGTGGTTATTTAGACGATTCGAGCTGTCTTGAAGGTGTACAACCCTGAAACACATCAAGTAAACAAATTACATTCGACTGAAAGGTTGGAAACAACAGTGGAGCAGTTAAATATTCTGTTAACGTAACGGGGGGGGGGCTGTTCGGCCACCCCGAATCGAGTTTTATATCTGCGAAATCTAAAGTGGAAATTCCGCAGCGATTCCCACACTCCGAGCTCTTATCTCCCCTCACTCAAACATTTACAAGCCGAACTTTATTTGCCGGAATTGTGCCGAAAACTTTCTGTCTCAAGAGGGACGCTTCACTTGATAAATTCATTGACAGAGGGGGTTCTAATCGCACGAGAATGCCGCGTGCCTAGCTTTGCGCTTCGACGAATAAGTTAATTAGGTTTGCGTCTGCGAGCTTCCAGACACTCCTTTTCGGAGCGAAGCACCTGGGGGAGAAACGATCTTCGGCTTGAGCGAGTTTCCGCGGACATTCTTCGCGGTATTTCGAGTTTTTCACACTCGAACTGCGTAAAAATAACAGCGGAGTCGAGTTAGTCACACCTTAACGCCATATCTGTAGTTGGGCTTTTTTTTTTTTTTTTTTCGTTGACACCTTCGTTCTTCCGTAAATAAAATCAACTTTTCATTGACACCAGTTTCCCGTTTTAAGCAACCGCAATTTTCTTCTCCCCTCCCTATGGTAACCCCCCACTTCTTTCTCCACCTTACGGAGAAATCAGTGTTAACACCAAAATGTCACGTGCTGCAAATGGAAGCTGTTGAATCCCGTTCTTAAACAGAATTTGGAGTCATTCGATTCCCAAGATAATATTAAAGATGTCAAACACAAAACATCGTTTCTTGAAACGAAACAGGAAAAATGTGTTTCCTAATGTTAGTGATGTGTTATTTCGACCAAGGTCTGCCTTGGGTTTTGTTCTTGCTGGCTGTAGATTTGTTTTGACGAGAAAACAAGAAGACTTTGTGTCCTACTGCGCTGCAACCAGCACATCAACACGCATCATCTTGTTCCGCGAAAAGTGAGTAAGTGTTGCGTGAAACATTATCGAAATTAATATGAGCCCGGAATGGTCAAGTTCAAACATGTTTAGAAATCAGGCGCGCTCCTCACTTTGCGTGTGGATTGTGCTATTAAGGTCAACGCACTCTGGCCTTGGCTCAGCCGTCTTCCGTTGTCGACACCTCCGAGCGCGAGTGAAGTACGGAGGTATCTATTCGAGTAAACGTGCGATCACAAGCAAGGGCAATGCAATGCGATGCGGTCCGGCACGCCTGTAGTGTGCGCCCTCGTACTTTGGCGATGCGATACAGCCTGCTGCGACGATAGTGTGCGCTTAGCTTTACATTGAATACGAGACCGATGATACTCGACTCCCTAACCAAGGTGTTCCGTTGAAATTTCAAGATTTGTGAAGTGCTCCGTCGTAAGAAAAGTTTGAGATTGAGAAATCCTGGTATAAGGAATGTGGACATTAGGAATAGCTTAAGGCTAAAATGTTGAAGAAACTCATGCGACGGTTCATAAGTTTCTCTAACATATAGCCTTAAGCTATTCCTAATGTCCGCATTCCTTATACTATCTTTCCTTCTCTCTGTCAACATCATCCTGAACGCTTTCATTTCTATTGCTTGTATTCTTCGTGTTTCGTTTTGTTAGCAAGCCAAAATGAGCAAAAAGTAACTTTTATTAATCAAGCACTACAGACGAACCTTCCTACCCCAAAATAGGCTATTTATACTGTGAAAAAAAAAAAAAGGGTTTGGCCAGAGGAATCCTTCTTATTATCTCGTGGTCTAAACTGCCATCACTAAAAAGCATGCTTCCCGATATTTGAAGGTTTCACTACTCTTCAAATCTTGCGCATCGAGTCTAACACCATTAACATTTCCACTGCGATTTAAAATCATCTTTTATTATCCATTTTTTATATATTTACCGAAGATTGATTAAACTGGAATTATTGTCGAAGCAATTAAGGGGATGAGGCCAGAGTATTATGCCTGTTAAATGGGTGTGGGTATATTCTATGGTTCGCGCGGTTAGCCTAGTGGCTATGCGCTTCGCAACCATATGCCTGGGGAAGGAGTGTCCTGGGTTCGATTCCCGTCGCTGACGTGAGGAGCATAAGGATCTTCCTCAGCCATAGCCAAGTTAGCCGGTCATGGACAGCAGGGTGTTTTCCACCAGTTTATCTGGGGTTTTTCATCCCAAGCAGGCAAACCGGCACCCAGAACACACAGGCTACAGTCATAGGATATAGTACGGCAGGGAAGGCAACGGAAAACCACCTTGCTCATAATCATCTCCCTAGTATGGTAGCATACAGCCACCCTCACCAGCCGTATGGTTGAGGGAATAGAATAATAATAAAATAATATTCTGTGACCATTTTTCAAGATGAAATTCCCGAAAGAGAAAAAATACTGCCGATCTTTGAAACTATGAACTCACTTTCAGCTAAAAAAAGTCATTATAAAGGGCCCTCGCATCCCAGACGGATTCATTCTCAGGTCTTTCCAACCTAAGAGTAAATGTCCAAGGCATCGTACCATAACCGCGCTATGACTGCTCTACTTACAACAGGAATATTTCCCATTCAAAACAGACTGCGTCTTTAACCATCCATTTTTTCTTCTCTTCTTAGACTTCTCTTTCGTGTATCATTCTTTTTTTCATATTTGTTTTTGTTTTCATTCCACTTCTCTCTTTTTTTTTCCGCGTCTATCTTACTGTTTTGTCATTTTCTTGTTTTTATTCCGTCTGTCTCATTTCTTATTTTCATTCTCTATTCGTCTGTCATCGCTGCTTGTTCCTTAATTTCCTTCTTTTTTTCCTCGTTTTTATCCCTCGTCTCTTTCTTTTTATTGTCTTCTCCTTTCTAGGTTCTTTTATGTCTGTTCAATTTCTTTAAAAAAAAATGTTCAAGCATCTCTTCTCATCTTTTAATTTCCATCGCACTCGCAACTGTTTTCAACTTTGCAAATCTCCTACCAAACACCATTTCTAACATCGGAAATCAATTGAACCTTCGGTAATACGCAGGTGTATTTTCACGTCGACAGACATCTTAAACAGCTTCTGGGGGGGGGGGTCACTGAGGAGCCAAATGAAACGTTATCGAAGAACGTCTTTCGTAGCCTAATAACGGCCCATTGTACAACTGGCGCCAGAAATCCGAAGTCGGAACACACACACACACAATAAACCTTGACACACAATCATGTACTAAGCGAAGAGATAATATAATAAACCAAGTCACTTCATTATGGTTGTCCAAGGCAGCGTTGCGTGGATTAGAAATGGCATCACGCGTGGCAATGGGGAGCAGTAAAATAAATAAAGAAAGAAGACAGAAATCAGATATCTCCTGGACGAAGATCGTTGTTTGCTGCCCAGCAACGGTCAGTCTAAAAGAAATTCAATGGAGGCCTTCGAATGGGTTGTTTTGAGTTTTTTTTTTTTTTTCCAGTTTTGAAGACGTCCTGAATTTCGTGAAAATCATTGCAATAGCTTTTTGTAAACGTTTATTTACATTTGTGGTAAAGCCAGTGTCTCTGATCTCGAGACAAGCCAGTGTCTTGTAAAAATGTGGTTTATTATTACAATTGTGCAACTTAATTGTTGGAAGCAGTGCTGCAAGTCATCAGCTGTTACTGCTTCAGTAGCACTGCCGTTTTCTCCTTTACCTCATCCACTAACTGAAAATGGGTGCCCTTCAATGAGGATTTCAACTTTGGAAAAAGCTAAAAGTCGCATGGAGCAAAGTCCGGCGAGTAAGGTGAATAATCCACCACTGGGATCTTCTTGTCAGCCAGATACCGCTTTATAGACAGTGTACTGTGTCTGCATTGTCTGTAAAGCGTTGTCCTGATGGAGAATCCAAGCGTTGTTCTTCCACAGATCGGGTCTCTTCTTCCTCACTCGTTCTCTCAGCTTGGCCAGAACCTCAACATAATAATGTTGGTTAGATGTCTGACCCTCTGGTACCCATTCAACCGTTACCACCCATTGATATAAAAAGAAAAACGATCAGCATTGGCTTCAGTTTTGTCTTGCTCGTTCTTGCTTTTTTCATTCTCCGTGACGTGGGAGTTTTTCGGTGCATCGATTGTCTCTTTGTTTCTGGATTTAGCTCCATGCGACTTTTACCTTTTTCCAAAGTTGAAATCCGCATTGAAGGGCACCCGTTTTCAGTCAGAGGTAAAGGAGAAAACGGCAGGGCTGCTGAAGACTTGCAGCACTGCTCCTAACAATGGAAAATTCGTATGCAATGGTGTACAGATAGAAGAGGGGAGTATGTTGAAGGGGATCACAATTAAGTTGTACTATTGTAATAATAAACTACATTTTTGCAACCAGTCTCGTTATTTAATAGCCACACCTCGTATAATCAGTCCTAGGGTCGAACTAAACACAATGACGCCAATATTCACGAGTAGGGGGAACCGACCAAGGGGACAGATGAAAGGTAGCATAGTCTCAGCGCGTGGTGGATGTCAATAAAACAAGAGGCAAACTCAGCGGAAGATAGAGGTATACTAAAGCAAACCAAAACCCTCAGCGGGGTTTGAGAAAAGCTGGTGGCTCTATTTCCGGGGGGGGGGGGGTATAATAGTGGAGGTTACTCCTGAAGCCATGATCGGAGCCAAGTTGACAGATGACAAAGTGGCCGCGCAATGTGTTTTGACATAAATGCTTTACTCTAGATGGGGGGTTGTCAATATCGGGAAGGATTAAGAATGAGAACACATACACACGCGCGCTCTAAAACTTCTTGAAGGAATACCGAAATGCGGCCGTGAACGATTTTGACAACGAGTTTAACCTTTACACTTCATTCTGTAGTGTGTTCTGTCGAAACAACAACTAAAAATGTCCCAGAATGATCCAAGGAAATCCATGGCCACGGGGAAGACGCCTACCTTGAGATGGAGAGTTTCTTTATTATAAGTGAATAAGAAAATAGACTTTTAGCGCGCGCACGGTGAGTTTGCACTATCACAGCAATTCTTTCTATCACAGCTAAAGTATCTTCCGCTCTTTTTAAATATTCGTTTATTCCCTCGAAGCCTCTGTAGTTTAGTATCAACGATACCACTTGGGTAGAAACTTAATTATTTATTTAATTATTTAATTCATTTTATTTTTATTTCACTAAACAGGCAAACCGGCTAAAAGAAGATACGCATTTCACAGACGTAATCGACTGACTTTATAAATTGCATGATTAGTTACTTTACCCGACATTCTAAATCACTCACCTCAGTTGGATGAGCACAGTTTTTGAGAGATTTTTAATTTTAAATAGAAATTCATGAAATATAATTAACAACGCTTTTCTGTCCTGAAATATTTCAAAGTCCTTTGTATGCATCGAATATAGTTTTTGCTATTTGTGCATGACGTCATCTTTCAAGCAATTCTCCAGTTTCCCCCATAACCGACCTATGATTCTTATTTGCTATTTCTCTCTGTGTTCTGTTCCCTAAGTTCATTTGCTGCAGATAAACAAGTGAAAAATTTTATGCCATCTGGTGTCTGGTGTGGATACTTACGCAAGCATCCATGCTACATCAGATGAGAGCAATTTTTACACGAAATAATCATTTTACGATGGTAAATGATTTTCATCGCCCGAAGTGAGATTACGTAACTGTTTACAGAAGGCCCGAAATGCCATGTTTTCAGGTTTATGTTATTTTTTGGTTTCGTTTTCTTGGAACTACGCAAAAGAATGAGACCACTATATCCCCTTTTACCCCGTGTGTTCTACGGCTAGTTTCTGTGAGACGAAAAAACCCGAGTTATTTTAAGGAACATTTCCTATCAAAGCCATATGATACCAACTAATAGTTTAGGACATTAGAACAGTTATTTAATAAAATATCGAGTTTCAAATAATTTTGAGCATAAACTAAAAAAAAAAAAAAATCAAATGTATTGCGTATCGAAATAAGCAATTTCTGCCAAAGTATCTGTCCCTCTTCCTTCTCCCCTCTTATGGTAGTAAGGTGCTATTTACAACCTCTCGTATGCGAGATTCTCATAAAAATGATCAGTCATAGTGCTAGGAGTCTCCATAGCTCAGTTCAGTATAGACGAAGCGCTTTGGTCGTAAAGACCTGGGTTCGATTCCCGTCCGTTACGTGAGGAACCTTTATCTGGTCTCTTTCGACGAAAGGTGAGTAGCCGGTCTCATACGGAGGTAGAGGGTTTTTTTTTCACCCAGAAAATCGGGTTTTTCGTTTCCCAGAACAGACAAACCGACCCCGTGAACACACACGGATTACAGTCATGAATACTTAAGGCGGTCCCTCCAACCGTAGGTGTGATTCGTCAGCTATTCCGGTCACGAGCCTAGATAAAATTAGGCGGGAATGAGATGGTGCCGTACCTCCCCGTAAAAGGGGATCAACGGCCGTTAAATCATCATCATACGAAATAAAATAAAAAAGCCACAGTGCTTACAGACTGACAGAAAGTCGGCGTGAATAGCCTGAAGGCAATCAACCGCGCTTTCTTTTATGAACATGGATGTCGTTTGATTTTACAGCACGAGGAGAAGGGGTTGTTGACGCCAGCGAGGGGGGGGGGGGGGGAAGGACTTTTAATAATCATATAATTTCGTCATTATTAGGTTCTTGTTAATAGTCATCTCATGATGTCTCTGGTGAAATAAATGCATGCTCACGTGTTAGTTGGCTGGAAGGAAGAAACTCAGACTTCTTTGTTCTTTATCAAAAACGCCTGAATAATAAATAATTACTCCATCATAGACGGTTTTCCACTTTTCTTTTCTCTGAAAGAGAAACGTGGGAAGCCAATCACTCGAAGGAAAAAAAGAATCCAATACGTTTTTCCAAGAGTTATCCAATTTTTAGCAACATGCGAGGAGTAGGTTTATTTTCACAAAAGAAAGTCGGATGTTTAAGCTCGTAACCCACCAAAGACCTAATAAAACCACCCGTGAAACACACACACACACACATAGAGAGAGAGAGAGAGCACTATTCTCACAGGTGTAATGGGTTTGGTAGCAATTCCGACAACCACAACTGCATTTTCCCATACTGTTTGTATTACACTCATGAACATGATCTGTCCATAAAAACGATCAGTTTTCTTCATGTGCATCACTTGTATTTTCTCCACAAGTACGTTTATCCCAGAGTGATGTGTGAATAATCTGTAACATATTTTTGTCTATGATCGTTAACTCTCCAGTATTTGAGTGTCAGTATTATACGAAGGCTTTAAAGTTTTAAAAGTGGATAATAGAAAAGAGGGTGTGTCTTCTTTCGATATCGTGTTAAGCAAGGCTTATTTGCTAAAATAGACAGGGTTATCTGCTTGCAAAAGTATCTCCTCCCATGCTCTGGCGTGTTCTCTTTTCCTTCCCCACCCCGTCTGACACCATAGCACTTTCACGAGAATTTGACTACCACAAGAATCAGCATCAATACTTTATTGATCCAATAGGACCAGCTAATACCGAACTTGCTGGCGGGTTTCCGCAGGGAAGCTCTATTGTCAGAGCACTTCACCCTTCGAAATCCTCCGATAACATGTTAGCTTCTCCACAACCGACATAAGCGATCTTGAATCCAAGGGGAGGGCTGAGAGCGGGACAGGAGAGATATTTCCGTCTGGAGCAAACATTCTTCACCTCTTCTTATTTGCGTTCCCTGACCCGTTTATAACATCGAGCGAGTCCGACCCCCATCCCCTACCGAGATAAGTTATAAACCTTTATCGAAAACACAAGTCGACCTTCATTAAATATCAAAAATTGCAAAATGTAACGGTTTAAAGGTAAGAGTGGAAAATTCTTTTGGTGAAGGATATATATATATATATATATATATATATATAAAGGTACGTTGATGATTCCTAGTCTGGAACCATGGACTACCCTCACTTCTGCTTTTTTCATGACTACTTGATTCGTCAACTCCCTAACATAAAATTCACCTATAAATTAGAATCTAATGGTTTCTAAAGGATTCTGGAAAATTAAACGTCTCTATATTTCGAAAGCCTACACATACTCACAGATATCTGTATGCCTTTTCTCATCATTATAGACAAGCCCGCAAGATTCCCTGACTAAAGTGAATAACTGTTAATTCACTGAAAGTGAATAGGTGGGTTAGATTTAAAAAGCTTGACCAAAGACTAGAGTTCTGAGAAAGGTTATAGGCGTGAACAGATGGCATCATTGGCAATATCATATTAAAAACGAGGATATTAGGAAAGAACTTGACATCGTCAGCATCCAGGAATGCGTTAGCACAGCTAATTTCAGGTGGTATGGGCACTTAAACAGAATGGGAGAGGAAAGATTAACAAAACAAGTGTTCTCTGCCAGGTTGGCAGCAAAACGCAGAGGAAGACCAAGATATAGGTGGATTGCTACAGTACAAAGTGCCTTATGAGATTGAAATATAAGATCTGATAATGTTGGAGTCTTGACAAGTAACAGACTGATTTGGAGGAAAATTGTCGATAGGAATTTAGAAATGATGTAAAAGTTTCAATAATACTGTCATATCCTGTACACCCCTTGAGGGTAAATGTCAGGAATTTGAGGATGATGATGACGATGGTTCTAAAGGAATCTGGAAAATTAAAAGTCTCTATATTTCGAAAGCCTACACATACTCACAGATATCTGCATGCCTTTCCTTGTCATTACAGACCAGAAACATTGAGTATTACTTCCACACACTAGAAGTAAGATCCCGCTGACTCATCACTGACAAAAATGAGCGAGTCAAGGAAATTCAACATTAAGAAAAAAATACTTTCTTTCAAAATGGCTAACAGAGGATTCATGACACTCCCCTATATTACCTCTGTGTCCAGAAAACTAGAAAAAACGATTAAAGAATATAAAATCAAGTAGAATTTACCAAGATGAGATCACTATTCCGATCCACGAAACCTTGACACAGGACACTTCAATATCGGGTATTTATCGGCTAGGGTGCAACTACCAGTCATCTTATTATGGACAGACAGAAAAATCAATTGAATAACGCATTGAAAAAACGTCCCAGATATTGAAAACCATGGGAGTGAAGCCTGAGCTTTATCATCACATGTGCTCTTTTCAGCTGACTCACAAGACGCTTCGCAAATTAGACATCAAGTGTTATGGAATAAATGAGACATCGATGGGATAAATCGGAACTATTACACCGCTGGTGTGATTTGAGAGAAAAATGTGGGAGTCTTTGCAAATGGCATTGGATCCATTTAACCCAAGCTTATCCGAGTACATCGTAGCCTTCATTAGCCAAACATGTGTAGTCTTGAAGGCGTAAACACGTAGAGCGTTATGAACAATAGATATGTTTTAAAAATAACATCAGTCTCTTCTATAACTGCATAAAATTGTAACCTTTGTTAGTCGTCTACTAGTTTACTACTTTGTGTGTTTACACCTGAAGAAATCCTGTGGAATTATAATGAAACGTCGTGTTGTCAATTAAAATTAATGTTATCATCTTATTCGGGTGTTGTGCCTGCCATATAAACTGTTATAACACACACACACACACACACACACACACACACACACACACACACACATGCACAACTGCAAATTCATACAAGACAGAAATTCAATTCGATTAAAAATAAAATAGTGTAAATTTAATGATAAAATATATTAAAATATACCTGGATTTAATAGTCGTTGCTGTTATGCACCGACCAGATGCGCTCAATGAGCACTATTAGCTTCTCTAGGGTAGTATTTAGAAAGGATTGCAAATTAAAAACACCTCAAACGAATCATTACAAGAGTAACAATCAAAAGAGGTTCCAGCGACTCGTAACACTTCAGCTGTCTCTTTGGAATAGCTTGAAGATGATTTTTGCGACCCCTTCTACAAATATCTGGGTGGATACAAAATTCCATGTTCGTTGGTCTACAAGTCAGACAAGCGAAATTTCTGAAATAAGAAAACATCCCGGTTACGTAGAATATAGAAGAGCCGAGAAATCTGACCTTGCACATCATCACTAACACAAATCACATCCATTGTGCATTCATTATATGGTTCCATCTACAGAAATGCGAGTCGCATCTTAAATGACGTCTGAAAATCATTACTCGTATCCCCAACATTCATCGTGTCCAGCAGTTATCTCCAAACTGTCCAAATCGACAGCTAGCATGTACTAAGAAGTCTTTTTTAATCTATCACTTCGAAGATCTAACTAAACTAAAAGTCGTAAAATTTAATACAGTATACATATCTCATAAATAAACTTGCATAGTTAATAACTAAACGAAACTGAATTGTATTCTATAATTAAACTTGCAAAATTTAATTTCAGATATATATCCATTCAAACATCTTTATAAGGACTGGCTTAAAGGGGCGAAGCAAGAATGCTTTTCATCTTCCCCGTTATCTGTAGAGGACAGTGTAGGGATAATAAGATGTTATTGAGCTATTAAAGCTCTGATCATAGCAGGAGGGTAACAGCAATAGCCGAGCCTCATTAGCTACAGCATTGCCATCCATTACCCTCCAAGGGTATTAATCACTGCATCTCACGGTCGATTCTTCTCCACCATTCCTCCACTCTCATTCTTATAAGGACTGGCTTAAAGGGGCGAAGCAAGAATGCTTTTCATCTTCCCCGTTATCTGTAGAGGACAGTGTAGGGATAATAATGTGTTATTGAGCTATTAAAGCTCTGATCATGGCAGGAGGGTAACAGCAATAGCCGAGCCTCAGTTAGAACTTCATTAGCTACAGCATTGCCATCCGTTATCCTCCAAGGGTATTAATTAATCACCGCATCTCACGGTCGATTAACTCGCTCCACCACTCCAATACCTCCTATTCACACAATTTTATAAACATTTTTATTATTTTATTTGTATACTAAAAAGAAAATGGTGTATTAATATCCAAATAGATTCCAGCATTTATTAAATGATACATAAACGTATATAGAATATAAATTTTTTTATTTTTATTTTTGAGTTATTCTTATTTATAAGTAATGAAATAAACGTGGAGAATCGTAGCATTTTGAAATAAGAAACGTCTATAGTCCAGCCATCTTGTATGATAACAACTGAATCCGATGCCTTATAATAAAATAAATAACGAGAAAAACGTATGTAATTAGTTCAAAAACTTATAATAACATATTCCGGTAATTGGACACATTTTTTAATAAGCTATATAAAACGCAATGAATTAATAGAAGACCCGACAAGTTTCGTAAGTCGTTTGACTTACATCTTCAGGGGTAAAAGGTAATTAAAGTTTAAAACACAAAGAAAAGAGAAATTGTTAGTAATAGCTCATACTATACAGTTGTAGCCGTCTGACTGTTCATAAAATTGAAAAATCAGAATGCAGATTCAAAGCAGTGCTGAGTTTAAACAATGCTGGATGATGCCACGTTCTGTTGTTCACGTTCATAATGTCCGAGGTCTGACTGAGGTATATTTTTTATTAAAGCTGACCAAACTTGGTGGAGAAAAATTAAGCCTTGATTTTTATTGCATTGTGTTGGGATTTTAAGCATGTTTGCAACTTCTTTAAATTTCCTTATGTAACAGTTTTTTTTTCTATGTATGACATGTTTGTTTTCTGCCAGAGTACATTGTGGCCGGTGGAAGTAGTATGGAAAGCTAGATCCTATTTGTGTTCTCTTCTGTTTCGCACGTCCTTTTGGTGTTCATTCATGCGAATTTCCCCAGATCTTCTTGTCTGTCCTACGTAGCAGATGCCGCAAGAACAATAAATTTTGTAAACACCCAGTTTTTTTAAAGGATGATGGGAAGGTTTCGGGGGATGTAGAAGAGATCTCATCCGCATACAAACCACAGCATTACTGTTGCAAAGTAAATTACCTCAAAAGAATCTTCCTTACACGGAATACACTCCCCTCAGAGAATTAAAATCAGACAAAAATATCGTTAGTATCAAAGCAGATAAAGGGAATGCAACAGTAGTTTTGAACTCTGAAGATTATAATAATAAAATGAAAACTCTTCTTGAAGATTCTAATGCCTATAAACCTTTAGACAGAGATCCTACTTGGCGCGCTCACAATAAAACCCAATGATCTAATCAAAAAGATACCTAATTGGACTGAAAAACTCAAAAGAGCTCTACATTCAAAACACTCATTAGTCCCAAGAATTTATGGTGTACCAAAAATTCATAAGATAGGTATTCCCTTAAGACCAACAGTAGATGGTAGAGAATCTCTGCCCTCTGATTTAGCAAAACATCTCACCAACATGATTTTACCTCATACAGGAAAAACATCTTTCATCAAGAACAGTACACATTTTATTGAAAAAGTAAAAGATATTTATATTGGACCTTCAGACATCTTAGCAAGTTTGGATGTTATCAGCCTATTTACAAATGTTCCAAGAAACGAAACTGTGAATCTCCTGGAAGACCTTTTTCCTACGGACAAAGTAGATATTTATAATCACTGTATAATTAATACTTTGTTCATGTATCAAGACAAATTTTGGGAACAAAAAGAAGGATTGGCTATGGGCTTTTCCCTCTCTCCATCTTTAGCTAACCTATTTATGGAAAACTGCGAAATTAATGCTTTAAACAATTATCATAAAAAACCAAAAATATGGCTACGCTATGTAGACGATATATTCATCAATATGGCCAGGAATGAACTCAATGTTTTCAAAGATTACCTAAATAATTTGCATAATAATATAAAATTTACTTTAGAACAAGAACTTACGAAACTGCCTTTAGTAGACATTCTATTAAAAGTCAATGAAAAGGATAATAAACTTTCTTTCTCAATATATAGAAAACCCACCGACAGAGGAAGATTTCTTAATGCGGCCTCACCCCACCACCCTTCGCAAAAAATAGGTCTAATAAAAACCCTAAGGGACAGAGCGTATAACATTTCCAGCACAGAGAAATGAAGAATTAGAATAACTAACACAGATCTTTCAAAAGAATGTTTATGAAACCAAGACTATCAAAAACATCCTCCACACACCTCCTACAAGCATCCCACAGAAACAAGATTTCAAAAACGCCATCACGCTTCCATATATCAAAAATGTTACAGACAAGATGGCTAAATTACTTAACAAATATAACATCAAAGTAGCCTTTCTGCCGTTGGAAAAAATTTCGAGATTTCTACATCCGCCGAAACCTCCCTATCATCCTTTAAAAAAATCAAGTGTTTACAAAATTTATTGTTCTTGCGGCATCTGCTACGTAGGACAGACAGGAAGATCTGGGGAAATTGAACGAACACCAAAAGGATGTGCAAAACAGAAGAGAACACAAATCAGATCTAGCTTTCCATACCACTTCCACCGGCCAAAATGTACTCTGGCAGAAAACAAACATGTCGGACATAGAAAAAAAAACTGTTACATAAGGAAATTTAAAGAAGCTGAAAACATGCTTAAAATCCCAATACAAGGCAATAAAAATCAAGGCTTAATTCTCCACCAAGTTTGGTCAACTTTAATGAAAAATATACCTCAGTCAGACCTCGGACATTATGAACGTGAACAACAGAACGTGGCATCATCCAGCATTGTTTAAACTCAGCACTGCTTTGAATCTGCATTCTGATTTTTAATTTTATGAATAGTCAGACGGCTACAACTGTATGGCATGAGCTATTACTAATAATTTCTCTTTTCTTTTTGTTTTAAACTTTAAGTTACCTTTTACCCCTCAAGATGTAAGCCAAACGACTTACGAAACTTGTCGGGTATTTTATTAATTCATTGCGTTTTATATAGCTTATTAAAAAATGTGGTCCAATTACCGGAATATGCCATGTGAACTTCTAAACCACAGAAACCTCCACTTACAACTTATAATAAATTTATGAAACGACAAGAATTTTTTTTAAAAAAAAGAAAGAGAAAATTCAACTGTGTCAGTACACAACGAAGAAATAAAAAATTAAATACAAAAGTGGAAAATTTAGCAGGATTATTTCCCAAAACTGGAATAGTTTGAAACAGTCTCCTAAATTAGGTAGAATCAGAGCTTCGCTGTCTTAATACAAATTATCTTCCTTAAAAATAAAATAATATAATATTTTAAGCAAAACATCTGTAATCTTTTTCAAATGGGCTCTATTTGGAATACACCTTGATCTGCAAGGCGTGATTGACCTACTCAAGGTGTTGAATATAACCGTAATGCTCTTCTAAATGGGTCATCGCAGTTCTAGGAAACATTGATGTTCAGGAACGTGACTAATTTGCTGATTTAGGGAATGGAAACACGAAATGTCCTTTCGAGGAGAAAGTCTTATTTATTCATTATTTTTTAGAAATTAGATCCGAGTTTAAAAAAATAAGCGACACCGTTTTAGCTCTATCTGACTTTTGGAGACTACTGAGGGGGAAGCTCAATCTCTGACAGTAGCCAATCAGAGAATAGCTGGCCCATGATTATCACTAATTATACACCAGTGAAGAGATGCAGCTGACAAGTGTCGCCATCTCGTGGTGCCTAATCCTAACACTGTGTTTTACTGTCTGAAAACAGTGCGGGTTCTACGGTCGATATTCTTGAGTTTACGGGATCTTGTTTCCGGGAGGGAAAAAATCTGCTGACCCGTGGCAGAGATCGACTAACTCGGAAACCGATCGAAAATAGGCTTAGTAAAAGTTCCTGTAGTCGGCGACTAGAATCGAACTTACAACGCTCTTCCTTCGAGCGGTTTAGTGCTGTGGATTGCACACACCACTTTCACTGATCTGCACAGGCTCCTTAGATCCCTTAGATCCGAGTTATAATCACTTAAAAGGAGAGTGGGTTTAATATGTTGCATGCATTAGGATTGAATACATTAAGAAGAGAAGATTATTATTGTTTTCTATTTCTACAGTGATTATGATTCTAGGATGGACAGAGTTAATTCGCTGAAGTAAAAAAAAACAAATCTAATTCTTACAAGGAAGAGTTCTAAACTGCTAAAATGTAAAAGAACCAAAAAAAAAAAAAAAATGGATCAGCGAACTGTTGGTTGACCGTTAGTAACGGGCACAAGCATTTGGCTGGTCAGGCCTTCAAACGCCTGCTTTAAAGATGAGTTAGAATTTCCATTTACATTCGCTGGAGAAAACCCGTCTGCTCATAGTACCAATGATAACAAAAAGCAGTCATCGACCACTTCTTTCCAATCTTGATTCAACAGAACTTCAACTAACAATTTACGCACGTAGTCAACAAATACACATCGTGGTAGCAGAATTTTTTTTTCTATTTGTGAACATGCAGTGTACAACTTGACATTGTTCAGGATTGAATTTTCCATTGTTGATATTTTCATTGTTTTCGGGAGGATTATTTTGATATCTTTGGCTTGAACATTAAGAATTTAATTTACGTGCTTTTGTCACTACAAACAGTCAGAATGAAACGAAAATTAACACCATGCTTCAAATTTAAATGGAGGTCCTACGTATCAAATTGAAATCCACCCAACTAGTGCAGAATTATTACTGTCATTTTTTTAATAAGAATTCCACCAATAAAAGGTTGTAAACCTATTATATATTAGTACAGTCTGTGTGGCTATGGATTAAATAATCCCAAACCCTGTTCTAGAGGGACCAAACATGATGAAACTTTTGTTCATGAAACCATAGTGTGTCCATCCTGGTTTGAGAATTAATGAAACGGTTTTCCACAACACGCACATTAACGCAATAAATCTAATTTCAATTTCAGAATCCGAAATTACGTTGAAAAAAAAAAAAAAAAGGGAGGGATAGACATATCTAGTTTGAAATCAATAACAATAGACGCACATCCTTTAGCAGATTACATAAAATATAAACACAGCAGGCGAAAAAATTAAAAAAAAAACGATTCTTAACGTTGCACGTTAAAAAAATAATAAAATAAAAAAAAACTCGCCACTTAACGCATCTAAAAGAAACCCATATTTTATGGTAACGTCTGCAGGGTAACATATGTGTGGATAAAACAACACAAAAGCAGCAAGCATCGATCATTATAAGTATGGCATTTATCACGCAGGAGGGTGTGTTTTGTAGGAAAGTTTTAGAGATGAAGTCTCCCTGTACTGTTATTATTTATGAGTAATAAAAATGACAGAGCGTCGCTTGGCCCTTCTGTTAGCACAGTGTAAATAATTCACCGTGGCGCTAGGCGCGTGATACTATTGTTACAGAAAAGCATTGTTAAGAGTTCTATTTTTGTGCTGACGTCTGTTGAATTTTTATTTTTTTTTTTATTTTCTCATCGTTAAGTAAATGAAGGAAAACAGTTCACTAAAGAATGATATATTAAATATGTAATACGGTGTGTTTTTTCATCGCTAAAATGTGGCATTGAGACAATGATGGGAAGACATTTTTCGAAGCGAGTAGAAGATAAATATACATCTACTGTTTAAACCTCATTTTAAGACTGCTATCTAAACATTAATATTTTCGTAGGTATTACGGGAATGTGTAGGAATAGTCTATTTAGAACGGGTACGCAGTTGAGAACTCTTGCGTGTGAATTTGTGTACATATATGGAAGCTTATGATGTGTTGAAGTCAGGGACTGACAGCTGTTGTTCATTTTATGTTCGCGAATTACAATTTGATGATACTCTGATATGTTTGGCATCCCCGCTGACAATCCTCTTGGCTAGCATTACTGGCAAAACTGACATCAATTGTTTTATCTGAGTCAGAGGCGAGCCTTTGAATCAAGCACTTGAGTGGTGAAAAGCTATACATCTTATTCAAAATATAACGCCTAGGAACTAGATAAAATTATCATGACATAGGGCTTTGAGCATAAACATAACATACGAATCCTTGTTTATTATTAAGTATTTTAAAATATATTTATAAAACAATATAGAAAGTAAAAAAACTATTTTAAAAATTAATTTTTTTATTTTATAAATGAAATATTAAGAACTAAACTGACGTTAATTTTAAAATCCTTTTAAAAATATATTTAACTGAACTACTTGTAATCAAACAGGCTATAAAAATTTATTTAAGTGAATTTATTTAAGTGAATTTAGGTGAAGCTGATTGAGTTTTGATGGCGGTTGCCAAGTGTTTATATATATGATCCATGTTTCTGACATTTGATATAAAATGTGATTCAAAGAATTTAACAAGTATATTTACTGGAAGTGAATAGTTTTACTGGTATAGTTAACCGGTTTGGTTTTCAAACAGGTTCAAATAATCAGCTTAGTAGGTAAGTCAACCTTTTTTCAAAACAAGGGCATACGCTAGGCCTACTGCCATCAGTATCGCCATTGTTTCATTTACGGCATTAGAAACTGTCTATTATTACTATTTTTAAAAAAAGAAAGACATGTCCTGCTCTACAGAACAAAACTTGGGTCCAGCTATGGACGCACCGTATGAGGAACTTAATTTCAAGCAGCTCCTAGCAATTTTTAAGCACATAGGAAATCTGCTTCACACAAAGTGGCCAGGAAAGGTGGTAGTTCACGAAATACAAGAAGTTGACACAGACGACGCTCAACTTTTAGAACTTCTGCAAGACAGCACTACAGAAATAGCAACAACGGCTGAAGATAATTCCCTTACTGACCACACTGATTATCAGTAGGTTCGCGCACGCAAAAAGCGCAAAACTGCAACCTCCGAACCAACAAATGTGGATGTAATGGAAGAAGATGGCTGTCACTAAGGAATACAATGAACAACTTGCAGATCTCTTACCACCATGCAAAGAATGTCACAGAAGGTGTTAAAATTCACCCCAAGACTGTAATGGACTATCGTCGGTTAACATCCGAATTAAATACCAGAGGAATTCAGTATCATACATTCTCTCTTGGTTCGGACAAAAAATCTGAAGGGAGTGATCAGAGGTGTATCTGAGGATGTCTCCACAGACGAAATCACTACATCTGCAGCTGAATGATTTGCCACCAATAAAGGTCAATAGAATGATCAGGAGGGACACGACTCCAATGCCACTAGTGTTGATTGAGATCAGTCAAACCTACAAACACATATATGACTTGACGACCATCTGTGGATTGAAAATCTCGGTAGAACCGTTAAGGAAGAGAGCTTCTACTGGGCAATGCCATAGATGTCAAAAGTTTGGGCATGCCCAGAAAATGTGTAGGGCCGAATTTAAATGCTTGAAGTGTGGGGTCGGTCACCCAACGAACACATGTTCTAAGCCAAAATCTACCCCGGCCAAATGTGCCAACTGTGGCGGTTCTCACACTGCCAACTACAGAGGATATTTGCATAATCCACGTAACAGAAAATCTTAAGAAGGAAAATTATCTTCCTCTCTTAGCTCACCTACATCAGCGACTACTTCACAGCCTCCTAAAGTTCAGAACAAAGACTCAGAAGCCTCTGCTGAAAACTGAGGCCCCCAAAAGAACAACTCAAAAACAGCAGTCTAGGACATATGCGGATGTAACCCGCCCTAAACAGACATAACTAGAACAGTCAGCATCACGCCCAAATCTGACAGCTATTATTACCGCTTCCTTGGCAAATATGCTGTTAGATTTTAGCAGATCCAATCCTTCACAAAGTTCTACTAACAGATTTCTAAAAGACACCCAAGTCATCATTTCAGCGCTCACTAATGAACGGTAAAAAATTAAAACCAGAATCGCTAGAGATCATAGCCCGGAATGCAAACGGCTTGAGAAATAAGATCCTAGAAATTCAAAATTTTGTCCACAGGCATCAGCCAGATGTCCTTTTACTAAATGAAACGCACCTAAGACCTGCAGACAATCCCAAAATTTATGGATATCAATTGTACAGAACTGACAGATCAACCCACAGAGGTGGAGGCACGGCAATTTTCATCAAGAATTTTATCTCTCATCACTCCACAAACATCCCCCCTACCTCCAATCTTGAGGTCACTGGCATTGAGATTCTCACGAGTTCTGTCGGCAAATTAAAAATTTTTGCAGCATACCATCCCCCACAAAAATCATTATTATTTTCGGATTTGAACGCCTTATTTGATACGGGAGAGCCTACCATTGTGGCAGGTGATTTAAATGCTAAGCATTCTACCTGGAATAGCCACTCCACCAACAAAAATGGACAGATACTACAGAATTATGCTGATTTCAACAACCTTCATGCAATAGGTCCTGCTGATCCCACCCATCACAACACTTATGGTAGGGCTGATGTATTGGACATATCCATACTGCAGCACATCAGACTCCAATACAATTTAATAACAATCAATGATCTATCATCAGATCATAACCCAATACGCTTAAAATTAGGAAATCTTGAAAAATAACTCCACCCCTCACTCATTTATTCCTTGGGAAAGGCTCTCCAAGGTGTTCCAAAATATATTGGTCCTGTTCCCATCATTAAATCAAAAGAGGAAATTGAAACAGCTGTTAAAAATCTAACAGAACATATTACAGCAGCCTGTGCAGCAGTTACCCCCCCCCCCCTGCAACTACCTGCAAATCCAACCACTTGCCTGAAGATATTATGAATCTGATTAGGGAAAAATTAAGGATAGAAAAAGATACCACAACACCAGGGTGCCACAAGACAAGCGGATCTTAAACAGCTTCAATTCCGCAGTGAGAAATGCACTCACAGCTCATAGAACTCAACTCTGGGAAGAAAAACTGACCTCCATCTCCACTGACAATCACTCTGTATGGAATCTTATCCGAAAGATTAAAAATAGAAATAAACCTCTTCACCCTCTTCAAACAGATTCAGGTCTCATCCACACTGATGCTGATAAAACTGAGGCAATAGCAAATCATCTTGAAAAACAATGCAAACCCGCATACGACTACCTTGATATTAGTCATATCTACAAGATCCACCGTAACGTCAGATATTCGCTCAATTCAGCTCTCACACATTCCACTCAAATTGCACCCACCTCACCTGCTGAAATATATGCTATTATTCAGAAATTCAAGAATAAAAAGGCTCCTGGACCCGATGGTGTCTCTAACAAAGTTATAAAACTTCTACCACGTAAAGCTGTTTTCCTAGACTTAAAGCTATTGTTCAATTAGCAAATATAATCAACTCCATCCTTCACTACAAATATTTCCCTTCCCACTGGAAATTGGCGTACATAATACCAATTCATAAACCTGGAAAAGATCCCACTTTTCCTCAAAATTACAGACCAATCAGTCTCATCTCTAATCTCGGAAAAATTGCCGAGAAGGTAATTCTTACTGGCTTCAAGATTCAGTACTCCGATTAAATATCCTGCCTGAGAAGCAGTTTGGCTTCCGACAGTTGCATAGCACCACGCAACAAATACACAGATTGGTGGAACATATATCATCACAGGTTTTAACTGGCGTCAATGCACTGGGGCTGTTTTCCTAGACTTAGCCAGTGCATTTGACAAGGTTTGGCATTATGGTTTGCTATACAAACTAATATCATCTGGTGTACCAATCGGAATCATTCAACTCATCAAGACGTACCTCTACGATAGGCGCATGCAAGTGAGATTGAGTGGAGTAGTCTCTACACAAAAACACATCTTAGCTGGAGTTCCACAAGGGTTCTTACTAGCACCAATCCTATTCTCCTTATACTTGCATGATATACCACACAACCGATTATCTTCAATTAAAGCTCTTTACGCTGATGACACAGCGAGATTGGCCAGATCATTAAAGCCTCACTTAGCCATCAAGAAACTGCAAGAAAACCTACTGCAAATAGAACAATATTTTGCCAAATGGCGTCTCCAGGTGAATCCTCTGAAGACCGTAGCCGTCTTATTCTCTAGAATATCAGTGCTTCCTAAAGACGATATTCTCCTTTTCAACACTAAAATTCAGTGGAAAACAGAGATCAAATATCTTGGTGTAGTACTGGACAGAAAACTGACTTTCAGCTCCCATATCAAGACTCTCTGTGCAAACACATCAAAAACCATAGCCCAGCTCTATCCGCTAATTAACAGAAACAGTAAGCTGAGCACCAGAATCAAACTTCTCATATACATACTGATGGTTCGTCCAATACTCACCTACGCCTCACCGGCCTGGAGTCATACTTCAAACTCGAATATTATCAAATTACAACGCATTCAGAACAAGTGTCTTAGAATGATCCTGGGCGCCCCATAGTTTATCCGAACTGTCCAACTGCACCGGGACACGGAGGTCCCCTATATTTATACTTTCATGCAGACTATAGCAACCAAATTCTTCTCAAAAGCAACTGTGCACCCTAACAGACTGATCCAACTGGCTGCTGACTATGATGCAATGGACTATTCTAAGCACAAAAGACCTAAAGCCATCCTCAACCCCAACACTGAGGATTAATCTCCTAGCCCACCCAGGGCGAGGAATTAGCTCATAAACTCTCTCAACTCAGAGTCTCTATTAAGATAGCCGGGAATATGAAAAGCTTTTGCATCACCCGTTAAGTCAGTAATGTTAATAGTTAATAAAAAGTTATTTAACCAGTATAGATATATTAGAGAGATGGCTGGAGGACTGAAGGATGATCCAAGTTAATCCACAGAAGAGTTCAGCCATACTGTTTACAAGGAAGAAAATCCACAATTTGGAGGACATTCATCTTTTGGGAGTTAAGATTCCGTGGCAGAGCGAAGTCAAATATCTCGGCGTGATCCTGGATAGAAAACTTCTATTCAGCAATCATATAAGACACATTAACTCAAAGACATCCAAGGTCATAGCCCAACTCTACCCTGTAATCAACAGACAAAGCAAATTAGATACACAAACAAAATTATCAATTTACAAGATGGTGATTCGGCCGGTCATCACTTACGCATCCCCACGTGGAGCCACACCGCGAATTCAGACATTCTAAAACTTCAGAGATTACAGAATAAGTGCCTGAGAATGATTTTGGATGCCCCCTTGGTTTATAAGAAACACCCAGATCCATAGAGAAGTTAATATCCCTTATATATCTTCCTTTCTCATTAATCTAGCTGAGAAGTTCTTTACCAAGACTAGCGACCACTTAAACTCGTTGATCCAGGAAGCCTCGGAATATAATGAAGCGGAAAGCTACAAATATAAAAGGCCAAAATATATCTTAAGTACAGCTGACTCACAAACACTCCGTTCAAAGTTCTTTCATTACAAACAAAGGGAATATGAAAAGCAATTTTGCTTCACTCATCCATCCATTCGTATTTGTAAAAAGTTATTTCGATATTATTAGACTTTAGAGATCCAGGGTAACGAATGGCAATGCTGTGGCCAATGAAGTTTTAACTGAGGCTTGGCTATTGCCGTTACCCAGAGCTTTTAGCTCATGACAAGAGCTTTTAGCTCAGTAACATCATCCACACAGAAATAACACCATCCACACAGATTTTCTTCAATCAGATGAAGGGATAAAGAGTCAAGGACTGGATCCATCCACCCCCCCCCCCCCCCAAAAAAAAAAAAAAAAAATTCGAAACAGGGTAACGGCTGAAAATGCTGTAGCCAATGAAGTTTTAACTGAGGCTCAGCTGTTATTGCTGTTACCCGTTTCTGAAACTTATCGTCATTCTTGAAAGGTGTTGATGCTGGTTGATTATTATTCAAATATAAAGAACCACGTGAAGATAAAAAAAAATTACTGCCAACTGCAAAATTTTCAGTGGTAGGAAAACTATTTGACAGAGGAATCGATAAACAACTCAGTATGAGCAAGCATTATTTATTACACCAATTATACTCAAAGAATGCATCCACTTACTTCTCGAGATTGCGAGAAAAAACAAATCAGAAGTTTTGCTCTGGTCCAGAATGCTAAATATTAAAAAAAACAAAAAAAACACTGCATCTAATATACTTTTTTATGTGCTTTCATCCCTTGAGTATAAAAACTAATCATCTGTATGACCTATTCTGATATGCGTAGTTGTAAAAAACTTATCGGATTACAGTACTCCACCGAATATCTGCAAAGGATTAGTCTCTGTCCTTCCTGGACTGCTAATCCGAGATTCTTTGATTTTAGTGACTTAACCTACAGCCTGAGATCGCCTAACTCGAACAAAAGGTGAGCTCTATACTGAATAATCACCACTGTGGCTGAATCAATATGTTTAAAATAAAAGATTGACTATCGGTGTCTTTTAAATTACTCATCAGTGTTAATTAAAAATTACTTAGCTCTGGTTAAAGATATGGATTAGCTTCATTACCTATTAAGGCTCTGATATTTTGATATTATCTGACATCAGAAGCAATATAAACCCTTGGTTTCAGAAACCATGAAATTCATATATCTGTTCTAAGTCTGTTGTAATTATCACAATAAAACTCCTCCATGATAAACATCTGTAGATTAATCGAAGTAATAATGTCCCATATTTGGAAAGACATAGGTTCCAGTCTAGGACATGAAAGATCTTTATTAAACATCCTTAGGATTAGCAGTCCTATCAGAGGTTTTTATGAAATCAAGTAACTTGCCACGACAGGCCGTTAAGCCTAACACGCTCAGTGAATACCTTCAATTCTCTTCATCCCTTAAAAACCAGAACAGTAAAGCTATAAGCGTGAAATCCAATGTTGGCCAGCCCGACGACTTACATAAGAGTCCATAGCTCTCCAAATTTCTCTTATAAATGACGCCTCTTTTAATTAAGTCTACAATCTTCTGAGATTTACAAGTTATTTTACGGGTACGATGGCAAAATTTAAATCCTATATAAACTAAATATAAATTCTTGTATTCGTTAACTTTTTAAAACGAAAACCTACTTTTCAACCTACAGCTGTCTAATATTATCTTTTTACCTAATCGGATATACCCGCATTTGTTTGTATTAAACTTTAAATCCCAAATTCCTTGTACACTCTTCCAATCTTTATGTGCCGTAACTTAATATCCAATTAAATCACTTCGTACTCATCACGTGATCTATTTCCTTTGTGACTTCATAAAAAGCACACATTTACCATGCGGATCTCCTCCTAAGGAAACTATGCCGCAGAACCTGATCAACAAGTGATCCATCCAGGGGCGGGCGGCCGGTGAAAATTTTAAGTGGGGGTGCTGCACATATGCAAAATGAAAAAAAATATATATATATAACAATAATAAATTCTTTTTTTCCTAATCAGTAACCAATTTATTAATAAATAAATTTACTTATTAAAAAATGGCTTTATTAAAAATATTTCACCCTCACCACGAACAAACACCAATAATAAAAGTTTCGTATCTCACAGAAATAACGCGCGCAAGCATACGATACACTGCCCAAACGAGCAATGTCGGAATCACTTGTAGCGTGCAATGAGAAGCGCAAACGAATATCGGCGAATCTAGCTGCAATTGGCCGAATGTGATAATTCAGGCACTGTGTTAGATCTCAGTGCATTTGTTTCGTAATCTAAAGCGTTAATCACACAATTCCAATTATTAACTATTCAATCAATGTCAAAACATAACATGTTGTATTGCATTTATATAATGTTGTAATGTTCATTTTTTTCCTTGGGGGTGCTGCAGTGTCGCAGTGCTTTTGTACGAGCCGCCACTGGATCCATCGCAAGGGTAACCCTGGATACATTCTTTTAAGATACTTTAAGACATTCTTTTAAGATACGTTAAGACATCCTTCTAAGAATTTTAAGACACTTTCCAAATTATGGGAGTAAATCCCATACGTGGTCGAACCTTGGATTTGTACTAGAGAAGTTGTGTTGTAATAATAACATCAAAATAGAAAGAAAAAAAAATTAAATCCCTTTTTTTTTTTTTGATATTTGTGTCAACTATGAATGTGACATATTTATGTCGGCGAAGCAGCATAAATCTTTTCATGGAGTTGCATTGAATGGAGTCTGCTGTGGTCAGAAACTTTCCTTTTATATTTCTTCTTATTCTTCTGTCGTTTGTGTTCCAGTATGTCTTATCGTTTTTCTAGCTGTTCATTATTTTATCGAATTTATATTACGTTGTTTGCACACGTGTTTATTTTTTTTTTACCTCATCTACTCAATTTCTCAACTAAAGTTGCTCATTTCCATGTTGATACTGTGCAATGTTTTTGTATCTAGTATCTAGTCTTTTCTCATGACCACTATTCACAGTAATATCACAAGAAAAATCGCATTGAATGTCTTATTTTATATTTATTTATTCTGCAAGAAATGCGACATCGAGTACAACCTTGCTCCAATGGAAAAGCAAGAACGCAATCATCCAAATTATTTAGACTTTGGTTAAATCTTTAAAATATATGACCTGACCTTTTGAATAAACCATCGCACTAACCACGTGCATTACTCCAAAAAAGCTACAAGGAGAAATGGGTGACATTACAGCAAGAACTCACAAACTAACTATTGTCACTTAACCGCCTTGTCCAGGTGAATATCTGTTGCGTTTGATCTTTTTTTAATTTTTTTTTTTATCCAATAATCCCTTTACACCCATAAAATGCAGGATACGAGAACCAGTCACATTTCCCGTCACAAATTCTACGCGATCTTTATGTCGCTTGTCACGCAAATCAAGAGGTGAATAAAATATGTGTTTATCAGAGTCCGTAAAAGCGTTTCCACATCGTGATGAGCATCCATCGCACAGTTTATGCGTCCGTAGCGACAACCCTTGTTAGAAAGTTATGATAACAAGATCACGTCAGCCCTTGTTATTAGCCAAGGTGCTGGATAGACATTAATAAAGGCTTTCAGGGATCTTGGAGAGACACTAACAAGGCCTTCGTTACTAACAGCTTGTTTATGCAGCGACACAAGGAGGATGCAGAACAGTCGCGAGCCACTTATGACACTCCATTTATTAAACGTCAGGTCCCTTGTTTCTCTTCCGTTTTCCTAGTCGAAATTCTATGCAGGCCTAACAGTCACCGTTTCCTACCCGCGCAGGTTTTTAAATAACTACGAAAAAAGGTAAACAGAAGCAGTAAATAACATTGACAGGAAGAATGGGAAAGAATTCTGCAAAGATGACAATCGCACATAACTTCGCGCATGCGTCGTCACTCTTTTGTTGGGTAATTTGTTCGGAACGAAAATTATAACCTAAATGCGTAGAATTGATACAAACGCACTTCGCTGTTTGGATTCCCACATTTTAGCTATGCTGATAAAATCCCTTCAAGTTTTGCATTTTTATTTGTAGGAAATTTACGATTTGAATATGCGAAATATTTTTCGTTATTATTTATTTCATTAAGCCAAGTTTCATATGCGAAATGACACAGTCTGATTTGCTTTTCATACAACTACAGTACTTGGTAAAATAGTAGATTACGCATGCGCTGTAGGCTGAACTCTGCTTACATGTACAAGCAGATTTCAGCCCACAGCGCATGCGTAAATCACTCAACGTAACTGCGAGTTCACGAGCTTTTTTTTTCCTTCTTTTTTGCACGTGTAGATGTTTAAAACAGAATCACGTGCCTTTCTACGAAGTGAGTGGAATTTATAACATTCATTTCACTGCCTGAATTACAAATCGATCAAAATACATTTAGAATACGAAATTATTTGAGCAGGTAAAAACGATACCTATGTACATTTTAACGATATGATCTTAAGTTATTAATTCATAAAATATAATACGCTTTCCACTTATCAAGATAGACCGTTCATTCATGAATAATTTGATTCAGTAATTATTCAAAAAAAGAGAGAATATTTCGATTGAGTGCACTTATCTGAAATAGGATTATACTTTATATTTAATAGAAGAAACTCTATTCATAAGCTAATTCATATTAGAAGCACGTGGGTTCAGCCTCGAGCACAGCATAACTTACTATTATCTACAATAGATTTAATATTAAAATGGGAATATTAAAGAATAATAAATTTTTATAACTATAATCAAAACTATCATTCCCGTTATTGATATGAACAAAATGTTATACTAATTAGAAATTAAAATAACGTTTAAAATCAGATTTCAAAGGCGAAAAAAATTTAAGTGTGGTAAAACGGCATAGTAAATATATTAAATATTAAAACGAAAAGATTAATATTAGAATTGCTGATTAAAATAAAGTAAATTTTGTAAGCGAGAGATCTATTCGGATTTTTCCCTCAAATTATGAGTTGGTCGCAAAAGAAGTTGCTATAGGCACACACGTAGCACATGCAAAATGTATGTGGCGTCAAAGGATGGACATGCTAACGCTAGCCAATGATTAATTTATCAGTGGCATGCAATTATTCAAATATATATATATATGTCGATAAATTTCTTTGCTTAATATTTAATAAAGAGATTGATTTTATGTTTCTTGAACTGTCCACTAAACAGTCAACATATCTAAAATATGTCTGTAGAATCACGTTCCTGATTCTTTTTATCTTTAATAGAATAACAGATAAATATAACATTAGATCAATAGATAAATACATTTTTAACTTTTAATCCTAGTAGTGTATCTTCCTCCTCCAGTAAACGGTTGATCACAAAACTATCTTATCCATCCATAACTTCACTTTTTTCTACACTCATCTATTGAAAATTTCGTCAAATCCCTTGCTGAGATACCAAACCTCTCATAATCAAAAACTTCCTCTTCTTACTTTGAGCTAGAAAGCCCATGAGAACCTAGTCACTGACTAGAAAATATAACCAGGACTTGTAGACACAGAGAGCCTGTAAACAATTTATTTTTCTTGATGAATTTTTAGTAGAAAGAGATCGGGGTATTTTGGCTAGTTTTGATAGCAGGAATTTCTTTGATCTTCAAAGTATTTCTCAAAGGATTATCTCTTATATTGTGTTTACCTTTTACACTCTGTTATTCGGTTGAATACAGGCTGATTGCTGATAACTTAGTGGAGTGAATATTTATCACTGGTGTGATGCAACGTCGAAAAAAAAACTAATTTTCGAGAAATGATAAATTTGCTTTAGACATAATCCGAAACAACACAAGAACAAGAAGAAAAGCCACCCAGGATATAAAAGAAAATTTCATCTTCACAACCGGTAATCTTTCTTTCTCCCAAGAAATATTTGAAATCGAAATCCATACAGTGTATCAATCCACTAATTAAATGTAAATATATTTTGAAATAGAAATAATAAACGAACTGGTTTGCGAATCCAAACTGAACTTATGGACAGTTCTTTATTTTATATTAGTTACAAGACAGAAATATTCCTTCAGGGTGAAAAATAGCTGTATTGAAGAAGCATGGAAGGGAAAAAGATGTGGTTAAATTGATTCTCGAATGCTGCAACGTCCATCTGCTTGAAATACAGAAAAGAGACACAAGGGATAATGTTTCGGCTACAGTATTGTTTTAAAATTAATGTTGACTGACTACACAGCTGGAAAAAAAAATAGTAAGCAGTATTTACATCCCTCAAGGCTTCCGATCTACCAGTATTTGTGTTCGAAATCATAATCTAAGTTTCCGGGAGGGAAAATGTGCCAACAGCGTATGAGATCGGATAACTCACCTTCAATTGAAATGATCAAACCGATGCCTCTTACACAGGATTCGAAGCCTGATCTGATCTTTCCTACACCAAAGAACTTCGATGTATTACGGAGTCAACTACAATCTTGCTAAAAATAAATGAAACACATTTGGCCATAAACAAGCTAAGGTCATTTTCAAGACTTACATGCGACAATAACAATTACCGGGAAAAGAAAACTGAGAAAAAAAAACTAAGTGGGAAGTAATTGCTATAGGAAAACTGCATTATTTACATGGACGTATTGTATAAATCAAGTGGATATTAAATTGAGCATTATTTTCAAGCCGAATACAGAAACTATAAAAGTTTCGTATGAAATATGACCATCTTACGGGAATACACTCGCCGGCATTTACGAGTTGTCCTGGCCGGACCTTATAGGAGACATGATCGCTATACCCAAACCTCCATATATTCGTCCTGTTGGTCCATTTTGATAAGGTTTCACTGCCTTCTCCGAAAAATATACCTCTCTGACACTTCGAGTTCCTTAGTAGTGAACGAGAGTTTTTGCTCTCTTAAGATTTCTGCCTGGTCTCTGAGGAGAACCAACCAGTTCGAAAGTCCAGTGAAACCTTATCAAAATGGACTAATAAGAGGCGAATATATGGACGCTTGGGCATAGCGAGCATGTTTCCTATAAGGTCCGGCTAGGACAACTCGTAAATGCCAGTATGTGTATTCCCGTAAGCTCTCTGGTCGAATTTCATACGAAGCTTTTATAGTTTCTGTATTCGACTTGGAAATAATGCTGGATTTAATATCCACTTAGTTTTTATAATTTTTCATCGCTGAAATGAAGCCTTTTGACTCTTTATTTTAGTAAATAGAAGTATTGTTTTTAAAAAGAATCCTGGGACACCTGAATACACATCATTCGTACTCAAACTGCACGACAGAGGTCTGAGAATTCATAGATCTCAACTTAACATTGAAGAGGAGATTACTCTATATTCTCGGACTGACACTGACCCTAGCGTTTCTTGGCACGAACACCTCATTTCTATTGCATCCTAGGCTTCCCCAAAAGTGGTATCTTCTATTGGTCCGGCTTCAAAATGTTTACCAATCACAAATCGGCCGAATCTTGGAATATTATTCTCACATTTTGGGTGGTGCAACAAAAGCTTTCCAGACGGCAGTTCTCCTAATCCAAGATTTCTGACTCAGAGACTCTTTCCAGCTCACGGTAAGTTTCCGCATCATTGTGACTTTTATGACAGGAGAACTGGCATCTGTCGTGTCACCCCATTTCTGCTCAACCTACAATAACCAGAAGCAGCTGCCCAATATCCATTTATAGTTAAATTGTTAACTTAACAAACCTGCTACTCTCATTTATCTTAGGATTCCATCTATCGCTGTTTCTTTGAGGGCTACAAATGAGGGCCTCAAATGTCTGTCTCATAAGGACTACAACATCCGGCTTTTAGTGTGTGTGTGTGGGGGGGGGCATATACGAGAGGTTATTGGTCAACCTATAGCACTTTAGTGCCATATATGGGTATTGGTTTGGGAAAGGAGATAAAAGAATGTGTGTGATAAAATTGCTTTTTGACGCAGTCCTTGCGAGTGACACAATGGTTATCATGTTATTTTATACCATCGAATCAAACGAAGCGCTACTTGCACTGATGCCCCCCCCCCCAGGTAAAAATTAGTTAAAGACATTTAACATAAGCTAAAGGTTAGATAATCCGGAAACTCTATTTTGAGATCAAACATGACAATTTTGGTCAAAGGTTAAAGGCTAAACTGCGATGAACTACAGTAGGAAGTTCTTGGATTTTCAGAGTAGAGAAGAAAATTCTAGAATGATTTTCAATCACTGTTTGTACCTTAAACGTTTTCAAAATTCAGCGCACATGGGAGAAGTGCATCACTTGTCTTTTCAGTGTGTTCTACAATTCTAATGATTTTCAATTCTCGATCCACGGAAAACACGAAATGTGTTGGTCGACAGATATCAAGTTACAAGTATGTCCTGTGCTGTGATATTACTCACAATATTTCTAGCAATTCCTCTGATTCTTGTTTGACCTTACTTCGATTTTGTCTTCTTCAGAAACTTTATCTGATGCTTCTTCTACTCACCAGTTAATTGTTAATTGGTCACATTACCTTAATTTCGACCAAAGTCTTTTTCGTAAATGTAATTTGCCTCGGGGTGATATTTTTATTCAATGATAACTCCCAGTTCCTCTAACTGTTCTAGGAATTTCCAAGTTTACTTTATATTTCGATGACTCATTCTTCAGCGATCCATTGCATATTTTTTGTTAAAAGAAGTTCATGGAAATTCAATATTATATGTCGAAATCTGTTGGTGATAACATTTCATCGATTTAAAGATCTATTCTGCTTATCCCTATATTTCCATTTAAAATAATGAAGTAAGAAAGAAAAAATAATTAGAAGTTAAGGAAGTTTTGGTGAGTGCCTTGGCAGTAAGCAGTTGCGATGTCATTTAGTGTGGGAACCTAAACTTTATAGGGTTTTTTCCAGCTGAACGTGATCTTAGTCAATCCCCAACGAAGGTAAGAGGTTCTTCCTCTAGAAACCTTTTACGTTTACGACTTCAAAACAAAACAAAGCAGCCAAATAATGTGGTTAATTTTTTCTCCAGAAATATGAAGATGGGATTAACCATCTTATCGTAAAGAAATTTATAAGAAGTCAGATATTGCGAATTCGTAATATCTGAACTTACAAACCAGAGACCGTAATATCACAGATCGTACAAGATGGTAAATCGCACATTAAGAATTATACGTGTGTATTAATACCTAATCCGCTTGTCCACTAGCATACGGTGTCTTTGGATGCTTGTGAATGTCTTTAGGTAGCAATTGATCTTCTTCATCTCATACAAGACCATTATCCTACTCATTAGGACCTGAAGTGGCAGGAAAATATTTTGTGTTTAGTTTTACAGAAGCGTTTCCCCACTAAAGGTGCTTATGTCGTAGGTTTACAACTTCTTGGGTTAATTATTATAAACGAATACATAATACGGTAAAGGGAGGTGGGGTAGGATATTTTACGTTTTCTTTGGTTTCATATGTAATAATTCACATTTTTTGATATTTTTATTTTCCGATTATTTTTTTCATTTAAAACATTTCAAAATATTTCTGCAATGCAAACCAGTAAAGCTTTCTTTCACGCTATTACATGCCGAGGTTTTGTCCTAAAATTGCGAATACTATTCAGTGCAATCGAACCAAAATGTACAGGGTGGCCATAAAATAACTTTCCCTCTTTGGAAGCATCTGTAGCTAAAACCAATAAACGGAATGAGACCAAATTTTATATTGAGACTTTTTAAGGCATGGGGAGATGATTTCCGCGAAAAAAAAAAAAAAGATTTAGTACCAAAAGTCGTCGATAGGGGAAATTTTGGCGCTGGCGGAGCGAAAAAGAGCGTATAATTACATTAAGGGCAGATAAAATGGAATAATAACATTTCGACAGTGTAAGCGACAGCAGCATCACTCATTCCAGCTGGATATGTGGCACGTTACAATGATAATAAGAATAATAATAATTAAACTACAACAACTTGCGAGAGACAGAAATTAATGTAGTGATTGAACTCACAGGAAATAATGTTTTATTTCATCAGAATCAGGGTTCCCTGGACCACATACACGATTTTAAGTGTTCTTACCTTTATTTTGTACAACAAATTGCATTTTATCTGCAATTAATGTAATTATCCGCTTGTTTTCGGCTCCGGCAGCGCCACAATTTCCCCTATTGGCGACTTTTGGTACTAAATAATTTTTTCGCGGAAATCATCTCCCCATGCCTTCAAAAGTCTCAATATAAAATTTGGTCTCATTCTGTTTATTGGTTTTAGCTACAGATACCTCCAAAGAGGGAAATTTACAGTATTTTATAGCCACCTATAGATACGCGTCAACGCTACAACAGAGGCGTAGCTACGGGGGAGCGGGGGGGGAGGTCCGTCCCGGGCGGAACTTCGAACATTTTTGAACTTTTGCAGTTAATTCTAAAATACAGTCTCGAGAACTAAGTTTCCAAATTTTGTAATACTACTGCGAATTTTCCTCGCAACTGCTGAAGTGTTGCTAGTTGTGAGAGGAGTTTTTTCTAAATAAAATTGATTAAGAATTACTTACATTACTATGAAATAGACTTCGCCAATGTCATCGACGATTTTGCTAACAGAAAACAAGAAAAATAACATTTTAGAATGTTGAAATTAAAGTTTTACTTCAAAAATAAACATAGAGTTTTAATTTATTTCCCTATACGTCGTTTTGACTTTTTGTAGTATTTTGGTGTGTATTGAAAGGGGCGGTAAAAGCTCTAGCTCCACCACTGCTCTACAAAGACACCTTACGAAGTTCCCTCATCTAATTATTTGAGCTGTTTGTTACGCAAAGTGTTTTCTTGGGAGAGATAGAAAAGCTGACTATAGAGTAGTGCGTGCGTTGACTTCACATCGATGAATATCCCCCTTTCTCTGTTGTGTTTGCAGTATTTATATTAAGATAAGTTGCCAGTGTGGTATGTATAACTCCTGCTAATGTTATCGCAATTTGTAAATGTGTGTGATCATGTCAATCATCACGGTTATTTGATGCATTATAACTGTGACTTGTAGCAGAAAGGTACGTTTGATACCCTGATGTTTGTGTGAGAATTCGCATGTCTCGTTGTTGTGATAACTCACTGGTGTTTCCGTTTCAAACTGGGCTCGCCATTCTGTTGATTTAAGCGGATGGCTTAGGGGTGATTTAACCAACCGTTCTTTGCTCAATATTATATAGATTGAAGTGTATTGATTTTTCATTTTTAATATTTTTGTGGCTTGAATCCTTGTGAATTGATAGGAATTTTTTATTCAGGATAGTGCAAATATAAGCAAAGTGTACAGAACTTCCAGACAACACAAAACTAAATATTTTAAACTGATTTAAAGAGACGGAATAATCCAGAAACCAGACAAACGCAAAAAGTTGTTCTAGACGACGAATGTGGTAGAATTACAGTTAAAATCCTTCATCCATCTTTAGAACCACTTAACACTTCAGATGAAAACACAAAAGCAATGTTTAATGTGATTGAAACAGGACTGCACATAATGCTAGCTTAACTCACGTAATTCTACCTGAAGTCTGTCAAAAGATTTCCGTCCAAATACGCATACATAAATGAAATCATAAATGAAAATCACAAGGCTAAAAATACAATGAATGATAAACATCGGCAACTATCATTAAAATAAAAAGGTATGTTTTGTAATAGAATAATTATACATTAAACTCAATAAAAAACACGTAATTGAACTTATAATCACTTATATATTTATTATATCCAACCGTTTTCATATAAAATATTTGTTTCAACTGGGTGAATTTTGATAAAATTTAATGTGTCTTGTGAATGATAAAATTTATAGAATGATCTCATTGTTGACCGATATCAGAAATATTTTATACACAAAATATTGCAGTTTTCATTAATATATTATGAATCTTAATCTGTTATATAACAATTCGAAATTCAGATTTATTGTAACATGTAATTCTGCTTGCTTTTAATTTAATTTCTGTTTGTAATTTTGTGTTACAGTTTGAAGTTACAGTATGCATACGGACAGACAAAAATTTAACAGGTTCACACACATTACGAAATCAATGACAGAATTTGGTTTTGTAACGTTTAAAAAATCCTTTATCATCACTTGAAAAGATAGAAAATAAGAAAGGTCTTGTTTTTATCTTTATATAAAAGTAACGAAAAAACATGCATTGGGATCTTCAGCGTTTAAAATGGATCTTTACTGCAAGCAAAATCGAGTTAGTTTCTTTTAAAACTCTATTTGCTATTTACTGTCTGTAGATTTATTTTCTTCAATCCACGTAATGGAAAGTATTAAGTATGTTGAAATATATAGCAAAAACTAGAACAGGATGATGAACTAAGCCCTTCTAAAGTAGTTGCTCTGAAGTTTCTAGCTAAAAAGCTTCGGATTCGAGCGAACGGCTTTCGGATTAAATTTTTCCACTTTTTCAGAAGAATTTGAAGTTCTATAAATGCCTAAAATTCGAAGGATAAGTCCTTAGAAGTCATAGAATGTAAAATAAAAAATCGGTGAAGACTAACGAAATCCAAAGTAGTATTAAAAACATCCTATTTGCTGGTTTTGAAAGTCGTTATGTATTAACAGTGTTTCATTCAAGAAACACAATGTTGGAAAGAAGCCAACGGACATCCCATGGGCAAGGTGCATCGTGCTATGTAACGAGTCACGTGTTTGTAGCTGGTATAAATTGGAGGAATTAAAACCAGCTACAAAAATAGGATGCTCCCAAGTCAATGGGAGTGCATCCGGGTAAATGGCTACGAGAAGAACTGACGGAATGCGAAAGAGGTGTTGTGATAGGATGTCATGTTGCAGCCCTATCTATTCCACAAATCATTGACAGATTGGGCCATCCCAGGTCGACAATCAGCGATACTATACTGAGATGGAAGCGCAGAGAGTGAACTGCAAGCGCTACCCGAAGTGGGTAGCCCACCACACGCACACCGAATGTGACCATTGGGTGCTAAGAAGGATAATATGTAAAAATCACCATTCTTCTGCCGATACGTCGAATGTGAAGTTCCGGGCATCGAATCTGCACAATATCATTCAGAACCGAAGTTCACTACATGGGTTTCCACCATAGGACCGCAATATGCAAGTCCCACATTACCCGAACCCCAAAATTCAGCGTTGTCTTTAGTGGTGCAAAGAAGGGGTACAATGGGACGTAGTACGTGACCCCAACTATGAAATTCGGATGTGGCGGTGCGAAGGTATTGTCCTGTTTTTCCTAGTTTAGTTTTGCTTCGGATCTCTGTTTGTACTACAAACATTGAATTCCAAGAGATATCTGAACATTCTGGACAATGCAGGTGCTTCGTAATTTGTGTCATTTCTACGGAATTGACCATTGTCTCTTTCAAGAAGACAATGCACCATATCATAAGGCTGCTGCTTTTATAACTGCGTGGTTTGTGGACGTGAAAGTCATCACGACACTTGACTGGCCTCCACGGAGCCCTGATCTCAACTCTATTGAACATATGTAGGATGAACTGGAGCATCGGGCGAGCCCAAGGGACATTTGCACCCACAACAGTCGTCCACGACCTCATTACATGCCTACAGGAAGAAAGGTCCAAAAATTCTCATTAATCGCTATCGTACGGTTGGAAAGAGTATGATAGCAATCTTTCACTGCTATGATTGCAACAATCCTATGGAATTGCTGCAGTCATCGCAACGAAAGGAGGTTCCATGTATTATTAAGGTGGCCGCCATGGCGGTGTTGTTCTTCAATGGTGTCCGTTGACTTCTTACTAAGCAGTGTATGTAGAGCCAACAACATCTAAAATTGACGACTTGTATCTTTTGAGAGAGAGGATACACACATACACGAGTGATAATACGAAAGTAATGCCTCCTAGAGGCATTACTTTCGTATTATCACTCGTGTATGTGGCCTACATACAAAGGTAGGCCATATAGCATGAAACTCGATTAGAACGAGCATGAAGGAACAGAAGAGTATTGCACAGAATAATGTCTTTAGAAGGTCGGACAAAATGAAATCTGAGGCTTCTTTCTTTCTAAAAATATCCAATAGATTTTTATGTTTAGGCATATGTTAGCAAAACATTGAATCTTCCTATGGTCGGAAGGACTTGCATTGCTAGCTAAAGGCACGCAACTGAGAATCCTGTGTGCTCAGTGTATAATTAGCCCATTCATAAAAAACTCAGCTGTCGACTAATCTCCATTAACTTGATGCGAATAGACGAGTGTATTCCTGGAGTTCTTGATAATATCTAACAGAGATACGATATTAATTATAAAATTAAATATAAATGAATTTATTATGTAGCATATAAAGGATGTTAAAAATAACTGTTGCGGCCACAAATTGGGAGCTGAATGATAAGAAAAGTGATTTATTATCTGTGGAAAACGCGCTGTTTTGCTATGAATTGCCCAGGACAGTGCACTCATTTCACTAATTTAAGACTGGTTATATATTATCGTCTGCTATGCGTCTGTTTGGTTCCTAATGATGGAGACTATACAGACACCATAGAGAAACCAATGCACAAACATTAATCTTATAGATCATTATGCAAAAGATAATGGAAACGAAAGATAACTCCGATTCCATCCACCGTCCACTAGATGGCAGTATAACAATATATTTCTGAACCCACCAGTCACTGATGTTTACATCAGTGGCGGCCAGTACATAATTCTGCGACACTGCAGCACCCCGAAGGAAAAAATGAAAAATTTAAATTTTGTTCGTGTTTATAAATAATAACAATGCTTACAACATTATATAAATGCAATACAACATGTTAAAGGTTACAGCTTATGTTTTGACATTGATTGAATAGTTAATAATTGGAATTGTGCGATTAACGCTTTAGATTACAAAACAAATGCATTGCGATCTAACGCCGATATTCGTTTGCACTTGTCATTGCACGTTATGTCATTCTCACACTGCCCAAACAGTAGTGTATTTTTAATATCCATACACACGTTATTTCTGTGAGATATGAAACGTTTATTATTAGTGCGTGTGCGTGGTGAACTATTTTTTGTCAATCTTATTTTATTTTGTTAAGATAACATATAATTATTTATTTATTATAGATACAAGGCTGAATTATGACGAGTGTCACTGTTGAAAATATGAAAAGAATAATATTTTCTCAGTTATCGTTACACGAAACAAATGCACTGCGATCTAACGCCGATATTCGTTTGCGCTTGTCGTTGCTATTGATACGAAACTTTTATTATTGGTGTTTGTTCGTGGTGAGGATTAAATATTTTTAATAAAGCAATTTTTAATATGTAAATTTATTTATTAATAAATTCGTTACTGATTAGGAAAAAATAAGTTTTTTTGTTGTTGTATATGCAGCGCCCCCACTTAAAATTTTCGCCGGCCGCCACTGGTTTACATGATCGTCATTCGATATTATTTATTGAAATGGGTTATTCAAATAATTCTCTGTTTATAGCGGGTACTTTATTCCTATTTTTTTTTTCTGTTTTCTAGGAATACCAGATCATCATTTTGCTGTTCTAAAATCATGAATGCGTTTTATTCACAATGGCCGATCTCTATCAACGTCATCTCTGTTACTGCCATCTAGCGGATATAAACAAATAAATATTCTTATCTCATTCTTTGAGTGTGATTATATTTATATTTTATTGTTCCTAATTTTATATCATTAATTCGATAGTTTTGCTCACACTAGAGCCCACATTACAAGTATGTGTACGTATATTAAGAACTTCAGTAATGTATTTGTCAGTTTTTATCCCCCCACAAAAAATATATTTTTTACTCGTAAGCTAGGGATGCTTCGACTTTATTGCCTATCACAAACAGCCGAAATTTTGCACTATGCTGCGTAGCTAATGATGTCACTACTCTTAATTGGTAAAGATAAATGTCAGTACAGTGTTTCTTGCGTGCTTAGAATTGGGTGGGAAAGACGAACACTTCCATTGCACGTTAATTTGTTTTGTTTCCGGGAAGACGCTACTAAAAATGAATCACCACTTGACACTTCCATCAGTAGTTGATTGGAATTCGATAAGATCCATTCTTCTATATGTTTGCTGTTTGAGTGCACGAAACTCTTATTCAGTCATCGAGAGGGAGGGGAGGATATCCGCTTTTTATTTGCATAATATCCAAAATAAATGAATAAAATAAAAACGCGGAGACCCCCTTCGTAAAATGACGTATGTAAGGAGGACGAGCTTTTATCTAATCATCTACTGTGTGTGTGTGTGGAATTCCACGATTTTCACATGCAATCTCAAATTTCTGATCTCAGTCCTAAATATATTTGAGATGAAGCGATGAGCACATATAGCTGTAATTTACATATGCCAGAGTAGTTTTATGATTAAAGATGTCAGTGAAATGGAAAAAAAAAAAATCATTACACTAATCTCAAAGGCAGGAAATTTTTAAAAAGAAAATTCTTTCAAACTTCTATATATATAAAGGCAGAACTTATAGAATTTAATTTCTATATTATTTTATTATAATTAAATGACTACAGCTTACTACATTACTGACCTAAGGGGTGAATCAAATGCTTTTCATATTCCCCGCTATTTTGAGAGAAACTGTGAGTGGAGAAAACTTTATGAGCTGATTGCTCGCCCTGGGTGGGTTGGAGATCAGTCCTCAGTATTGTAATTTAGGATGGCTTTAGATCTTTTATGTTTGAAATAATCCATTGCGTCATAATCTGCAGCCAGTTGGATCAGTTTGTTAGGTTGCACAGATGCTTTTGAGAAGAATTTGATCTGCATGAAAGTGTAAATATCCCATCGGTGCCTTGCTACTTTTTAGAGCCTGTGTAGCTCAAGAGCCTGTGTAGCTCAGTGGATGTGGCGTTTGCATACCACCGCGCTAGGCCGCACGAAGGAAGTCTTGGTTTCGAGTCTAGTCGGCGACTAGAGGAAATTTTTCTAAGCCTTTTTTCGACCGGTTCCCGAGTTAGTCGATCTCTGGCACGGGCAAGCAGGTTTTTCCTCCCGGAAACTCGGGTTTTTCGTCCTGTAAACTCAAGAAAATCGACCTTAGAACCCACATTATTTCAGACATTAAATATATTGTGTTAGGGTTAGAGACCACGAGATGGCGGCACATTTGAGCCGTCTCTCTTCACTGCGTACCGCTTAATTAGTGATAGCCTTGGGCCATCTGTCTCTGATTGGGTACCAGTGGAGATTGAACTGCCCACTCAGTCTCCAAAAGTTAGATAGGGCTAAATGACCTCGCCTACTCCCGTATATACGGGAATAAAAAGGCGTTAGCTGATTTTTTTTTTTTTTTTTGAAAGTGTAAATATAGGGACATTTGTGTCACTATGAAGTTGCACAGTTCGTACGAACTATGGGACGTTCAGGATCATTCTGAGACATCTGTTTTGCACACGTTGTTACTTAAGAATATTAGTATTGGCGGTATGACTCCAAGCCGGAGAAGCGTAGGTGAGTATTGGACGAACCATCAGTTTATATATGAGTAGTTTGATTCTGGTGATCAGCTTACTGTTCTTGTTAATTAGTGGATAGAGCTGGGCTATGGTTTTTGATGTTTTTACACAGAGAGTCTTGATGTGGGGACTGAAAATCAGTTTTTTGTCTAATAGTACGCCAAGATATTTGATCTTAGTTAGGGGATTTTTGTGTTGAATAGGAAGATATCTTCTTTAGGAAGCATTGATCTTCTAGAGCAGGGATTCTCAACCTATGGTACGCGTACCACTGGTGGTACGTGAGCCACTGCCTTACTGGTACATTTAATATCTTGAATTAAATATAGTGGTACGCCACTGGAAAAGGTTGAGAACCCCTGCTCTAGAATAGGATGGTTACGCTCGTCTGGGGATTCACTTGAAGTGGCCATTTGGCGAAATATTGTTCGATTAGCAATAGATTTTCTTGATGGCTAGGTGCGGCTTTAAAGATCTGTCCAATATCGCTGTATCATCGGCGTATAGGGCTTTGATTGATGACTGTGGGTTGTGCGGGATATCACACAAGTATATGGAAAATAGAATCGGTGCTAGTAAAGATCCTTGTGGAACTCCAGCCAAGATGCGTTTTTGTGTCGAAACTGCCCCACACATCCTAACTTGCATGCGCCTATCGTATAGGTATGATTTGATTAGATGAATTATTCCCATTGGTATGCCAGTTTATATAGCAAACCATAATGCTAAACCTTATCGAATGCACTGGCTATGTGAAGGAAAATAGCCCCAGTACATTGACGCCAGTTAAAACCCGTGGTGATATATTCCACTAATCTGTATATTTGTTGCGTGGTGCTATGAAATTGGCCCAAACTGCTCCTCAGGAAGAATGTTTAGCTGGTGTACTGATTCTTGGAGTCTGGTAAGAATTACCTTCTCGGCAATTTTGCCCATATTTGAGATAAGGCTGATTGGTCTGTAACTTTGAGGCAATCGCGGGTCTTTTCCCGGTTTATAGATTGGCATTATGTCCGCCAGTTTCCAATAGTAATGGAAATATTTGTAGTGAAGGATGGAGTTAATTATATTTGTCAGATGCACAATAGCTGTGCGAGGTAGTAGCTTTAACACCTTGTTGGAGATACCGTAAGGTCCGGGGGCCTTTTTGTTCTTAAACTTCTTGATTATATCATTCAGTAGGTGACGTAGGTGCAATTCGAGTGGATGTGACAGAAGATTTGAGTGAACAACTGCGAACATTTTGAATTACTATAAATCCTTATAGTACTATGAGAGCTAATTTACTATAGTCCTTATAAGGACTGGCTTAAAGGGGCGAAGCAAGAATGCTTTTCATCTTCCCCGTTATCTGTAGAGGACAGTGTAGGAATATAAGGTGTTATTGAGCTATTAAAGCTCTGATCATGGCAGGAGGGTAACAGCAATAGCCGAGCCTCAGTTAGAACTTCATTGGCTACAGCATTGCCATCCATTACCCTCCCAGGTTATTGGATTATTCTAATTTACTATAAATTGGCAACAAACACTTTAAAGATATTTAATCATTCTGTATCATGGTGTTGAAATTAAAAATTAATATGTTAAGAATTTTTTATATTACTATTAATTTTTTTTCACATTTTCTCATTATATATATAAATTAATATTCTATAATATATAAATTAAAGTAAATAAATCATACATTACATATTGTAAATTAAACCGAACTCATTTCAGTTTATACTACGCAGTATCATAGCGAAAAAAAAACCCACTATGGGCTGTTTTACGAAGATCAATACCATAACATGAGTATGTTTAATTTAATTTTATCTTCAGTCGGAATTCCAAATCTAAAGAATACATTAAAACACACTGAAAATAAAATCTAAAAATGCAAATTTTCAGATTATATATGATGAATTAGGGTAATACACTCAATCCGAAATACATTGAAAAACAGAACACCTGCATTCAGAATTTCAAAAGTAAATTAGTTTTCCTGTTATCTTACTAGTTTATTATGCATGTGTACTTCCATTAAGAGTATTTGGAAAGGTCAAAAGCTCCATTTATTTTTTATTACTCCTGTTATTGTGTATGCCGTGATTACTGTACCTGATAAAATGGATTCAAGCAAATAAAGGTAATGATGAGGAATTATTTAATGGTTTTGAAAACATTTCTTTCCACTCTTTTTTTTTAATAATAATAAATGTTAATGTAATTGGGTTCGTTTTCGATGTTTATGAGCTTCATTAAAGGGCTTTAGAATTTTGAATGAAGTTAGCAAATCATATCTCATATCCGAGTTGAAAAGTTTAATTGAAACTATGCTTCACGAAAAAAAATATCCGAGTTGAAAAGTTTAATTGAAACTATGCTTCACGAAAAAAAATACATAATCTATAATCTAATCCGAAAAATTGAAATTCATTTTTGCATTTGTATCTTTGGATATATATATAAATAAACATAAATATAAAGTCCTTATAAGGACTGGCTTAAAGGGGCGAAGCAATAATGCTTTTCATCTTCCCCGTTATCTGTAGAGGACAGTGTAGGGATAAGGTGTTATTGAGCAATTAAAGCTCTGATCATGGCAGTAGGGTAACAGCAATAGCCGAGCCTCAGTTAGAACTTCATTGGCTACAGCATTGCCATCCATTACCCTCCAAGAGTATTGGATTGAATGAATCAATCACCGCATCTCACGGTCGATTGATTCCTCTTCCTCTAAATCTAAATATAAAGCTTTTTCGTTCTCTTATCTTAGTAACAAGTATATATTATATAAAAAGGTGTATAAGAAGTTTTGAATTTTAAATTGAAATTTAAGAAGAAAAAACAAATTAATTAAATATTTTAATATTTTAATATAATATTTTAAATAAAAATTTGGTATTTCCACAAGAATACAAAGTTAAACCATTTAATTAGATAAACTTACTTAGAATCCTGCTCGCCTCATGCAGCTTTAGGCTACATTATCATTTTCAAGAATAAGCTGAGATATCCAGTCTCAGATGGAGTCGTTAAGGTTTTTCAATAGAAATTTCGCACACATTGGCCTAAATATACACGAGATCGAACCAATTAAAGCAAAAACAAGTTATCAATAACTTGTTTATCAATAGTGAAACTTGCAGTCATAACATAGCATCTACGTATTGTATGTTATCCATGGAACCTTTCACATTAATCCTTTTATAGAACATATTATACTCTCTCCTCTTCAGGTAATGACGCCGTTATAGTACCCACTTATTCCCTAAATAAATGCAAAACTTGCACAACAAACAATTTTTGTTGCCAACATTGTGAATCATTTTTTGCTGGGGTTTTCATGGAGGAGATGTAATTCGCTTCTCTGCTTGCTTCGATGTTTGTTTGCAGATACTGAAGTGACTTACGACGAACCAGAACGCAAACTTTATTCCCCAATCACAAGACATTGCAGTGAGCCAATGTGCTTACACTTTGAATCCGGGATTTCTCACATTGAAGACTTTGCTGCCAAGTTGTTTTCGATGTTGCGTAGCTTTTGAGGAAATTTTACGCTGTCATGATGTCGCTTCTATCGATTTCGCGGGTTCACCTTTACCGTTATTATTCCCCAAAGACTTTTAGAGCAGCGACAACAAGCCAACCTCTGAGCCTTGTTGCGCACAGTATTTCACCGAAGACTTATAGCATCAAGCGGTGTTGACGTTTCAGTTGTTAGGAAATATCACGTGTGCAGCGAACAGTGGGGTTCGTTTGAAGTTTTCGGACAGATTATCAAAACAACGGAACGTAACTGATTAAAATGTAAGGCTGTTATTTGAGCTGAAATCACTTCTGTCATTTGTAATGATCTCCCCATGCTCTCGCTTGAATACAGTCACAGCTTGGCGTTTCTCGCTGGTTCAGGCGAGATTCTAGTCTCTTTCGGCGCCTTTCATTGTGCGGCGTGGAAGTCTACATGGATGTCTTTTATTTCTATCCATTTATATTCCTGTCTTCCGTACTGGATTCCGAATATATTCTATTTATTCTTTTGTTAATAAGCCTTATTTAAATTGCTCTTAGTCTAGAATTTCATTCCTAAACTTCTTATACGATTTTCACTGTTGTAATAAGGCAGACGTAATAACAGACTGATTCTATGTATCATTTAAAATAAATAAATAAATGCATGACTATAAAAATGTTTTAAAATTATACAAAATTATTTGAAATGATTTTAGAAAAAAATTATGTCAAAAAAGATTTGCCAAATATCAGATGGATTTCAGTAAAATGTTACACAGCATCGATTTGTTATAAATATGAAATTTTGTGTTAAAGTGATAAATTTAAGTGATTATTTTAATTTTTAAAAATATTTAAGGTGATTATGCTCTAATGGAAGTGATCAGAATTCCATATATATATATATCAAAATCAAAAAAAAAAAATCAAAATCAGCTAACGCGTATTTGTTCCCGTATAGGGAGTAGGCGGGGACGTTTACCCTATATATATATATATATACACATACACACACACATACTTTTTTTAACGGAATTGTGATAATCCAATTAAAAGGATTAGATAGTTTTTAATTTACATCTGACGTACAAGAGAGGGTTATTTTCTTTTTGTTTTCTTACACCATTCAATAACCCACATAAATATGCTCCATGTTTATGCTGCGCAATAGAACTAATGCGCAGCGATGCTGCAAAGCGAAATTCCGATGCGTGAAATGCGGAGGAAAACACGCCACACTAGAATGCAAGAAACCATGCACCCAACCAGCGAAATGTGCTAACTGTGGGGGCCGGCACCCCGCCAACCACAGAGAGTGTACAACACCCCCACAACCTGAAGATCCAACCCCAAAGTAGCAAGCCGATACAAGAATATAGACCCACCCAACAAATCACAGCCTCCACAACAAACGGAAGAACATATGCAGAAGTTGCAAGACCAACCCAACAAGAAGACTCCGAACCCAAAACAAACCACCCACAGCAAACCAGCAAAACCAATCTCCTCAACATAACAAGCTGCATAGGAGAGATGCTTACAGAACTCCGACAAAGTAACCCAACACAAGAGGCCAAGGATATCATTTTAAAACACACACACAGATTTCATTCTCTACAATCCTTAATGGATAAAAGCAAAAGAAAACCCAACTCTCTACAGATCATCAGTTGGAATGCTAATGGACTACCCACCAAATCAATTGAACTACAAGAATTCGCAACAGAGACCCAAGCAGACATCATCCTAGTAAATGAGACACACCTGCGCCCAAGTGACAAGACAAAAATCAACAACTACACCACATACCGCACAGACAGAATCTACCCAAGAAGAGGAGGTACAACCATCTTCATTAAAACGAGCATAAAACACAACGTAATAGCCAGACCTCAAACAGAACATATGGAAACAACAGGAATTGAAATACACATGGAGAACACAGGCAGTATCATGGTATTTGAAGCCTACAACCCTCTAAATAAAAACGCCTAGAAAGAGACCTAGAAGAAATACTGAAACACAGGAAAGGCAGTAATCATAGCCGGAGACCTCAATGCCAAACATCCCACCTGGAACAGTAGAAACACCAATAATAATGGAAAAATACTCAACACATATGACACCACAAAAAATATGGCAATAATATGACCAACAGACTCCACGCACTATGGATTTACCGGCCGTCCAGATTTCCTCGACATAGCTATACTACAAAATATACCATACAGCTACCAAATAGTCAGTAAACGAGCTGAGCTCAGACCATAACCCAATCATTCTACAGCTGAGCACCATACACGACCCAACAAAAGACAGCAGCACCACCACCACCACAGTAAACTGGAACCAACTGCCCACAGCCCTTCAAGAAAATCTTGGCCCAGTACCCCGCATAACAAACACAGAAGAGATGGAAAGTGCAGTAACAACATTTGAAAAACAAATAGCGACAGCAATATCCTCTGTAACAATCACAACCACAAGGACATCCCCAAATAAACTCCCAGAAGAAATCAAACAACTCATCAAAGAAAAGAACAGACTGAGAAGACGATACCAGTGGACCATGGACCCCACAGACAAACAAGCAATGAACAAAGCAACAAACGAAGTCAGATACGCGCTTAAAGACCATCGCAACCAACAATGGAACAACACAATAGAACAACTAAACACAGAAGACCAACACGTATGGAAAATCATGAAGTCACTTCGGACCAAGCACAGCACATATTCCCCAATCAAAGGGGAAAACAAAATGGCATACACAGAAGAAGAAAAAGCAGAAGCCTTCGCAGGCAGCTTGGAAAGACAATGCAGCCCCAACTATGACGATGCAGACCTAAACTTCATCCAGAAAATCCATAAACAAGTACGCAAGATAGCCTGGAATACCAAACCTTCCCAGAACACAGAACCCACGTCACCAAAAGAAATATATCAGGTCATCAAAAAACTAAAAACCAAGAAAGCCCCAGGCCCTGACGAAATTCCCAACAGAGCACTTAAAAAACTACTCAACCGCAAGGGCATCATGCACCTAGTAGCCATCACCAACGCCATACTACGACTAAAACCCTACCCAGAACGCTGGAAACTAGCAGATGTCTTTCTCAACCCTAAACCAGGAAGAATCCAAGAAGCAGCAGAAAACAACAACATAATACCTGACGAAAAATTTGGCTTCAAAAAGGAACACTCAACAACACCCATCAAGTCTACAGAATCATAGAACATATCACTCAAGGATACGAATGGCACCAACACTCAGGAGCAATCTTCTTAGACATAGCCCAGACGTTTGACAAGATCTGGCACTACGGGCTACTGTATACAAGCTACACAAGGCCGGAATCCCAACACCGCTCGTCCAACTCATCAAATCTTTCTTAAGTAACAGAAAGGTTAGAATTAAAATAGAAGGAATCAGATCCACCGAAAGAAAAATAACTGCCGGTGTCCCTCAAGGTTCCCTACTATCTCCTCTGCTCTTCTCCATATACATGGCAGACCTCCCCAACTTATCACCAACCATCACTGCACTCTATGCCGAAGACACAGTCATCATAGCTAGATCCCTCAGACCAAAACTCGCAACTAAGAAACTTCAAATCGCAGCCAACACCCTAGAAAGCTGGTACAGCAAATGGCGAACAGCAATTAATCCAACAAAAGGTACTGCAGTATTATTCAGCAGAAGGAAAAGGGAACCCGAAGACAACATTCCTATGTTTGGAAAAATAATCCCTGGGGAGACAGCAAAATACCTAGGAGTACACCTGGACAGGAAACTAAACTTAAAGACGCACACCGACTATGTCATCACAAAGGCCAACCAGACCATAGCACAGCTGTACCCACTCCTAAACAGGAAAAGCTTCCTAAACCAAAACAACAAAATCCTCTTATACAAAACAGTAATAAGACCCCAATTAATCTACGCCTCACCATCCTGGGGACACAAGACAGAAAGAAACATTAAAAAATTGCAAACAACTCAGAGAAAAGTGTCTCAGGATGGCACTAAACGCACCCTGGTTTGTCCGAAACGCTCAACTTCATCGCGATACTAAACTACCAAGCATCGAGACACTCATGAAAAACGTCGCAGAAAAATTCTTCGCAACAACAAAAAACCACAAGAACCAATTACTAAAACAGGCATCAAACTAAAGCCCAACAGACCACTTCAAACACAGAAGAACAAAAGCCATCTTAAAATGAAAACCACTAGAAAAGCTCACCAAGAGCGGGCATAATACCCACCCAGCTACCTCAAGTAAAATAGAGATAAAGGGATAAAGAGCCAAGGACTCACTCCATCTACCACGGAAGTTAACAGTTAACTAATGCGCATCTTTCGTAGAGATAGCCAGTCTTCTCATGTAGATTTAAAAAATGTGTTTTGCATATAGGATGGCTCCAAGCAGTAGAAAAGTGGCTAATGATATCCACATATTACACGTCAGCATGCAGACAACCCATTTTACTCTCTACATCGATGTATGAAAAAGTGATGATAACGGTTGTCAGTGGTTCACATTTACAACTGATGACAAGAAACTCGTGAAATAAAATTCAGTACAGCACTAAAACTTTTGTATATTTAAATTACTTAGATAATTCGTTGGATACTGCTATATTGACAAACAAAATATCAAATTAAGCACACAAATATTGTTTTTTGGTACTTTTTTTAAAGCTGGTTTTAATTTTATATTTAAAATTTATTAAGTACATATTTAAATTAACTACATAATTCGTTGTACACTGCTATATATTGTATTCAAAAAATTGAAATGAAGCACACGAATATTGTTTTTTTTTTTTATACTTTTATAAAATTGGTTTTCATTTATTATCTGTCACGTGATGAATACACAACTATCGATACGAGAAAGCTTTCTAAATCTGAACATAGGTAAAATCCAAAGAATAATAAAGGTGTAATATTAAATTTTAAAGGTGTATGAAAAGAACTTTCAAATTTAATGTAACAATCTCTAATAAATTCAAATTATAATAAATATTTAAAAGATTTTAAAATCTCAATCTAAATTTTTAAGAAATATTTGACCTAAAATTAGTTAAGAAGGAAAACTCTTAAATGGCATGCAGCATGATGAAATCTTTCTAAAGAAAAAAAAAAAAAAAAACTGAAGAAATTCAAACTTGGCTTCAGACACGTTTTGATTGGGTCCGTGGCGGGAGAATAAATAGGAGGACAGCTTCAGGCAACGCAAAGAAGGAGATAAAAATGTCTCGAAACGCCTCTGGAGACAAAGTTGATGCGAAAGGTGGAAATAAACTGCATCCGCGAATAGTAAGAGAGTCGCAGTTTGGACTGAAGAATGAACGAAAAGAGTGTTGACACTAAGCGAACGCACAGCCGATATGAGAACGGACGAGACGAAACGACACAGCGAACAAGCGATGGTGGCATCTTATCTGGCAGGCGATGTCGTTTAAGGGTGGACTTTTGAGGAACACGACAATGCCGCCGACACTACAAAGCGACACGCCGAGATCCGACAGAAGAACAGAAGAATTCAGTTCAGGGAGCGGAAGCGAGTAAGAATGTGGAGGATAATTTCGAGACACAGAACGCAGAATAATAGATCCCAACACTTAAAAGGAAACGAACCCCCGTGAGGATCATTGAACCCGCACAGTTGGAGAACAATGAGTCCATGTATAGCTTCTTTTAGTGCTCCAATTGGGAGCTTTTACCCATTTTAAATGCTTGTTTTGCATATAAATGTGTATTAGGAGTGTAGTTCGATTCCACTTTCTTTAAATACACTTATTCGAACTTAAAGTTTTTTGAAAATTTTACAAAGCTCCCAATATTTGATTACAAACTGCAAAAAAGGAAAGCTTGGAATTGCCCTGTAAAGTAACCAAGGCTAAAATTAAATTTCCTCTCAGTGAGGTTTATTACATTAAAAAGTATTATTAATTTGAATAACGAAAAAAAAAAAACGAAACAAGTAAAATATAAATTGAAAGAGTTAAGAATTAAAAATATTTAATGACTGAAAATTAAAGTACAAACAGGAACAAAAACAACTCTTTTATATACGTGACAAGCCATCACATGAAGGTGTGCTGGCAGTTTCATTTAAATCGTCATCAGATTTAGGATAGAAAATAAATAATAAGGCATACAATTAATAAACAAAGGCAGATGTCCAAAGAAACATTAGATAAGTGCAAAATATGAAATTAACAGGTTCTGAATTAAAAGAATAATATCATATTAATATATAAAAGCATTTTAAATATTGAAATAAATAAATAATTACATAATAATTATTTATTTTTTTAGTTTTTATAATAATAATAATAATAATAATAATAATAATAATAATGTTAAAAACATGAAGTTTTATCAGTGTAAATAGTTTTAAATGATGCAATTAAATGAATATAAATAAATAACCTTTGAATATAAATAAATAATATGCATTTATCCATAAAGTTTTAAAAAATCACACACACACACACACACACATACACCATTTCATTAATTAAATGATAAAGTAATTTAATGAATAATAAAGTAGTTCTCGCTTTATGAATTAATTGGTTCTCGGACAGTTCGTAAATTGGGAATTTATTTGCCTTAGAAATAATGCTATAAGCAACAGTTACGTTCGTAAGAAAGAATTTAGCAAATATAAAATGAGCATTAAATGATAAGAAAAGACTTAAGATTTACATCTTAAGTCTTTTCTTATCATTTAAAAAATAACAAGAAAAAATTTTAATTAAAAAAGATTCTTTGAAAAAAAAAAAAAAAAGGCTCATTTCTGCGTGCTATAAGCGTAATGCGGCACTGTCCGTCGCGCAGTTCCAGTGTTGTTTGTATGCAGTTTGCGCCAGTAGTAGAGTGTTCGTAGTGCTTATCGTGTTTACTTCGTCTCTTTAAATATTTGGACATTACAATTAAAGACATAACATTTGTTATAGTTTTTATTTTAGAACATTATTGGGGTTATGATAATGCATTTTATTTTTAAGCAATTTTGAATTATACCAAACTGTATAATTTTATCGATAATTAATATCGATATTAATATCGATTAATTAATATTTTTAGTGTTTAATTTTTTTAAAAAATTTTTTACCATAATTTTGATATTTTATCCAAACACGTATACACTGTACTTACAGTGTGTATGTATATTTCGAAAGTTGCAGCACCCCCACGACTTCAAGCTACGAGCCGCCACTGCCTTTTAAAGTAAAAAACCGAGCTGGAGCTTCATATTCGTTATCTTCTTTGTCGTTTTTCTTCTTAATTTATTTCTTGTTCCTCTAATTCAAGAAGATCATTGGATGAGAGTTCCATAGTGTGAGATTGAAGCAGCGCATTAACATCACCTTCCATTTGCAACTGGTTAGTGATACCTAAGATCACTCGAGTTTCAGAATTTACAATCTTTGTTGAGTCTTCAAAACCATCGAAATTATCATTAAACTGAGAACAAAGTCTATGCCGTACTCTTTTCGTAGTTTTTTTTCGAAAACTATGCCAGGCGCTCTGCATTACCCGAATTGCGTCTAAAATGTCAAATCTCTTCCAAAACTCTGATAGAAAAGTTTCCATCTTTATCAGTTGCTTTTATTAACATTTAAAAAGTCTCTTTGCGACGTTTAAGTGGTTTAAACGTCGCAATTACTCCCTGATCCATTGGTTGTAAAAATAGAAGTTGTATTTGGAAGTAAAAAGACTATTTTTACATTAGGGCAAATATAAGCTACTGATGAGGGATGGCTAGGTGCATTATCAGAAGCACTTTAATAAATGGAATTTGTATCTTCTCACAATAAAGTTTCACTTCAGGAACAAAGTGACGCATAAGCCAATCTTCGAACAAGGAACCCGTGAGCCAAGTCTACTTATTTGCCTTCCATATTACTTGGTGAATATCATTATTAATTCCTTTTAAGCCTCTTGGATTTTCTGATCGATGCCCAAATAACGGTTTTAACTTGCAATCGCCAACAGCATTTCCTCTTAATAGTAGAGTGATCCGATTTTATCTTTTGATGCTTTAAAACCTGGCATTGAGGATTCTTCTTTTCAGATGTAAGTTCTTGCAGGCATCCGTTTCCAAAAAAGGCCCGTCTCATTGACGTTAAAAATCTGCCATGGCGAGTAATTTCCTTCTTGAATTATTTCTTCTAATTTTTCTGGATAAGAATTTGCAGCTTCACCTTGTACTTTAATGTTATGCCAACCAGTTCACTTTTTACAGCGCTCATACCCCCTACTACTTGCAGCAAAAGTCCCTTTGCAGTCACCCCCTTTTGGTTTTTCAGCATTTTAAAAATGGATAATGCTTTAGTACAAATCGCGGCATAGGCATGTTCAATCATGGAGTTTGGTTGCTTATCCAACTAGCTAACAGTTTTTCCATATGAGGAATTATCCTGTCTGTTTCTTTATTACGCAACCAAGTAGACTGCACAGACTGCGCATTTTTTACTTCTTTCAAATATTTTTCTTAATGGTGCAAACTGTAGAAGCGGAAAGAGGAAATTTCTCAGAAAGAACTTTAACAGTGCTTGATGGCTGGTAATAATTTCATATTTTTTTCTCTAACGTTTTTCTTTGTTTCTTTTGCTCATTTTCTGGTTTTGTAATGTTGTTTCTTTTTGACATTGTAGGAAAAGTAAAAGGGTTATTGTTTTCTTTTTAACTAAATCGAAGTGCAATTGAAGAAAACTACACATAACACACTCTTCGCTATGGCTCGTTCTAACTGATCATTACGCCATTACATACTGCGTAATTTCCTATACACACTCCTAATCGCGTTCGCTGCGCACAATTTAAAATAAAAATTCCGATCCAAAAAATTCGTAAAGTGAGAACGACAAGCATTAAAACGATATAATTATAATTATATATAATTTTTATAATCATATAATTATTATGGTACTCAGTAAAAAACTTTTAAAAGTCCTTATAAGGACTGGCTTAAAAGGGCGAAGCAAGAATGCTTTTCATCTTCCCCGTAATCTGTAGAGGACAGTGTAGGGATAAGGTGTTATTGAGCTATATAAAGCTCTGATCATGGCTGGAGGGAAACAGCAATAGCCAAGCCTCAGTTGGAACTTCATTGGCTACAGCAATGCCATCCATTACCCTCCATGGGTACCCATTTTAGTCGCGTCGTACGACATGCATGAGCTACATTGGGGCTGATACGTAAGTAAAGCTCTGTATAAAAATTAGAACGATCCCTAGACCACTCAATAGTGGCCGAAAGATCGTCAAACTGAGTGTTGGTTCGACTCAGTGACGGGCCCTCACCACTGAGCAGAACCGCTCGTATTCCAGGGAGAAGCATCGAGCGACAAAGCCCCTCACGGCCATGCCGGAGAACATTCTCCCCAGACACTCAAAATGCCGTTCCTGGGGAAACCCCAGAAAACAAGCCCCCCCCCTCCCCTCACCCATCGGGAGCAAAATTCCGGAAAAAACCTGAGAGATCGAAACTCTGCGTCCATTTAGTCGCCTCTTACGACACGCATGGATTTACGTTGACGCTATTCTGTCCCGATCACCACACGGGGAGTGAAAAAATTTTTCCTGCGATCATTAACATATACTTTTATTTTATATTATTACAAAAAGTGTACCAAAAAGATTTTATATTAAATATAAATATATTTATATTTAATGTCGATTACTCAGAAATTAATAGGCAATGTTTTTAAATTTTAAATAGTTTTAGAAATACCATTGAAGTGTTAAGAAATTTTGAAATAAAACCTAATAAAGGCTAACCCGATATTATAATGGCGAGTCATTTATTGAAATATACTGACACGAGTTATTATATAAGAAACATGAAGTCAAAAGGATAATCTAAATCAGGCGTGGCCAAGTTCATGCTATACGAGGGCCAATATATGGAAGCGTCACGGGCCGCACACTTTTAGACAAAACTTAAATAAAAATAAAGTCTGCATTTTTTTCAAGGCAATAGTTAAATGTATTGAATTACCATATTTGTTAAATCATTTTACTACTGGGAGAACAATATAAAATACTTGATTGATTTAAATATAAGTTGCTCAATTAAACTTAATTACATATTCATATTTTTGTTAATTTGCAGCAAGCAATTGACAAAATGTTGGACTGTTGGCTTAACATTTACTGTAAAAAAAAAAAAAAAAAAAAAAAAAAAAATTATATATATATATATATATATATATATATATATATATATATATATGGAATGAACTTTTTTTGATAAATCATGATACAAAATGGTCATTTATGAATACGTGATAAATATCTTATCTTAATTAAATCTCTGTTATATTCGATCCATTCAATCATGGATAATTCTATCTGTTTTATCCCATTATTAATTTCATACTTGGGTTTCTATTTTTATTTTTCCACTATTGTTTTCTTTATTTCTTTTTAGAAATTTTTCTTTCGTTTTCATCTTTCAACGTGCTTCCAGAATAATGTACATATTCACCTTTTTCTATACGTTCATATTGTACGTATGTTTTGCGCAACCTACACAACAGAGACATCGAAAGATCCGTTACTTGAGACTCACATTCCTGTTAATGTAAACATTCCGACGCTGTAAACAACGAAATACAAAGGAAAATTGAATTCAAAGCTGTAACTCTAAAACTGAAAAAAAAAAAAAAATCGATGATATTTGCTGTGATAAAACAGAGATATGCGAGAACTACACCAAAAAAAAAAAAAAAGGTACATTCAACAGTGTTCAGAATTTTTTTTTTTTTTTTTTTTATCAGTACAGCCCTCATGATACTGAATCCCCGCCCCATATTTCAATATATATATAAGTAGTGTAATTTCAGTAGTGTAATTTGAGGCAAGAGGTATGTGAACTTTTTGAAAAATCCGTTTTTTTTTTATATTTTTTAAATTATTAAAGTTGGGCAGAGAATAATTTGGGATGGGGAGATATCATGGGATAATATCACACCCCGTTCTCCCACCCTTGTTCTTATCCCGTAAGATCCTTCTCCTTCCCCTAAAATTTCTATGTTCACCCCCCCAAAGTATTCTCTACCCACGTTTAATAATTTAAAAAAATATAAAAAAAACGGATTTTTCAATATTTTTCCATATAAAACATCAGTAATGTGCTAAAATTTGAGAAAAAGCCAATGACATTATAAAAGGGGACACTCCTAAACAAAAATAGGCTAAATAGCCATAAAATTAATATTTATTTAGAGGAGTAACATGGGAATTTTACCAGAAATAATTCTTAAAATGAATATCCTTAATTACTTGTTAGGGGACAAATGCAAACACTAACAATTAGGGGAAAAACACTTAATTCTCTCTCTCTCTCTCTCTCTCTCTCTCTCTCTCTCTCTCTCTCTCTCTATGAGATTCGGTTAAAATTTATCCTTCCTTAGTCCAGAAAAACGATGTTCAGTAAATGTCGCAGCTGCTCTGAATTGCAATTCCCTACAATCATAAACTTATAAAACTCTTCTCTCGCTTAAAAGTAAGCGGTGGTCTTCTTTCGTTTCCCCACCCTGTCCTTCCTTGATTACATTCTCGATCTATTGACCAGAAACTACGCTTACCTAGCACAACTTCCACCCTTTCTTTTATTTTACAGCACATACTAATTATCCAGACGGATTCTGGTAGCTCGTAATGTCTAGTTCTTAAGACATTTGCGAGGGCAGAGCAGTCACGTGTCTGCTAGACTTCAAGCACTTTAGGGGACTGAAAGGCATCTACTCTTGGTAGGACAGGATAAAGATTAAACTAAAAATTAAACTTAAAAACATTTCTAAAACCAATCATATTGAAAGACTTGACAGCTCTGAGGAAGCTTTTGCTTTGATGTGATTCATTATCGTGTCTGTAGAAGCCTTTTTCTGAAATTGTACCATCCACCTCTTTGAGAACATTGTCGGTCTCGAATGGAAGCTTCTAAACTGTAGATTGGCAGAATGTACATATAAAATAGAAGCATACTTTCTACTGTATTTGGCCCGCTACCTCACTCCTCCGAAAATATGCATAAAATGTCTCAAAGGTTAAATCCCTCCCCCCATACACACCCCAACACAATCCATGAAAACCACACCTAAGCTTCCACTCCTTGGATAATTTTATCTAATCAATAATCCCGATTAAACTGTTAATTCCCAAGGCCAATCCAGACCCATATTGTGGCCTAATTATCCGAAAGTATTCCTTCAAACAAATTTTATTTTTCTCTTTCTTTAATCCCCACATTTTATTGTATGCAACTATTAAAACACTCGCCTAGTTTAGAGAACATAAGATATTCCCAAACCGCAGCTAGTTCTGGACTGAGTCCTTGACTCTTTATCCCGTCATCTGAATGAAGAAAATCTGTGTGGATGGGGTGTTATTGAGCTAAAAGCTCTAGTCATGGCTGGGTAACGGCAATACTACAGCATTGACATATGTTAAGGTAAAGCCGTCTCTAAAAATTCGGACGATCCCTAGGCCACTCAATCATGGGCGAAAGACCGTCCATCTCAGCGTTGGCCTTCCACCCATCACCACCACCGAGCAGAGCCGCTCATATTCCGAAGAAAAGCATTCATCGACAAAGCCCCTCAGCGGGCCGTGCCGGAAAACACTTTCCCCCGGAGGCTCAAATTGCTCCCTTAAGGCAAAAACCTTAAGGGAACGAACTCAAAATCTCGAATCTCTGCGCCCCAGGGGGTAACAGCAACACCCGAGCCTCCGTTAGAACTTCATTGGCTATGGCATTGCCATCCATTACCTTCCCAGGGTTTTTTGAACTTCGTAATACTACAGCATTGCCGTTCGTTACCCTGGAAGTCTCAACATGTCCAAACCGCAGCTAAAGTTCTAAAAAGAACTGGGCGATGGACTGAGTTCTTGACTCTTTATCCCCTCATCTGAATGAAGAAAATCTGTGTAGATGGGGTGCTATTGAGCTAAAAGCTCTAGTCATGGCTGGGTGACGGCAATAGCCGAGCCTCAGTTAAAACTTCATTGGCTACAGCATTGCCAACAGCTACCCTGGAAGTCCTAAAAAGGACTGGGATGTTGTACCTCATACCAAATTCCAAATCGCAGCTACTTGAAGTGCAATATATTTTATATAAAGTACATTAAAATTAATAAAGGTGTCCTTTTACTTTTTTAAGTATTAATGCTAATTCTTATATTTATTAATTTTTTAATTAAAAAATCTAACATAGAATAAATGTATAAAATATAACCTTAGATTGATCACATAATTATCTTTTTGGTTCTATGCACATAAATATCTAGTTCCCGCACGATTTACAGCCAAAATTATCCAGGTTCTCTCCTATTATACAGAAAAGTTAATATTTGATTTGCAATAATTTTACGAGCTCATGTTACACCGCAAATATCCTGATTCATTTCAAGGAGTTTGCAATAGAGGTCTCTGGTGAATTTCTACCATTACTTTATAATTTGCAATTGCCCAGGTGACTGTGAATTGCCTGAAGCTTAAGGGTAGGTATTCTTATATACGCCATTAATAAAATCAAAATGATTCGTATCTGGAGATACAATCTCTATCCATTAAGGCAAACACAGATTAATAGGCATGAAGTAAATTAGCCATGTAGCAAGGTATATTTGCTGCAACGATGTTCCCCACTGTACTGAATTAATGATGGCAAAAATTCTCAGCGGTATAAAGTGCATGCACAGAAGTTGGCGTCGAGCTTAGATTCCGGAAAGTCGAATAATGAAGGGTTGGAGCATTGTGTATTATAATACCGGTGCTATCGATGAATAGGATGCCAGGTAATATATACAACTAGTCCAATAACAAATTTATTTACCTATAATTAAGAAAATCGCCAATACAGCATATTTTATTAGTGACTTGTCGCACACTATTTATCTTTTCTTAACAGAAATCCCAAGATTATGAATAAATATATCACTTAGATTAATTTTTCTATAATTGCATTCAAACCAACTTACGCATAATGGATACTTTCTTTGAACAACCAAAGCGCAGACTCTATACTTGGACAAACCCAAATAACTCTATAAAAAACCAAATAGATTTCATAATAATGATAAATAATAGATACAAAAATAATGTAACCAACATTAAAACATACTCAGGTGTTGATATAGGTTCAAACCATAATTCTGTTGTGTCAACTTTAAAGATTAAACTAAAAATCATTTTTAAAAACAATCAAACTGAAAGACTCGTGAATACACCTGGCAACATAATGGTTTTTAACTATTAAATGAAAACACAATTAATAACCTAAAGCTTTTTTTAATAATATATATGATACAGGATCCTTGATGATCTAAGGAAATCCATCTTTGTCACTATTCCCAAATTTCAAGAACTTCTGAATGTTCTGAATATAGAGAAATTTAACAAGCCGTGTTACGAATTTACTACTGAGAATAATCCTAGAAAGAATAAAAGGAACTTTATCAATAGAAATAGAAGACACTCAATCATGTTTTCAAATGACAAAAATACAAGAGAAGGAATTTTCAATTTGAAAATATTATGCGAAAGAAGCCTCGATAACAAGAAAAGCATATATCTTTGTTTTATTGATTACACCAAAGAATTTGATTCAATCGATCACTAGAAATTAATATTTCTTGCGGAATAATGGGTTAAAAGGAACAGATCTACGTATAATTACAAATATATACTGAAATCAAATGGCCTCAATAAGATTCAAAAATGCATATTCTGAGAACTTTGAAATAAAAAAGAAGTAAGACAAGAATATATATATATATATATATATATATATATATGCAGATGACACGATCCTTATAGCTGAATCTGATCTTCGAACCTTGGTCACAGAAATTTACAACAGAAGCTTACACATGGGATTAATTATTAACCTGAAGAAAACAAAGTGCATGATTATATTAAAAGAACCAATAAATAAGAAACTAAATATAACTGTTAACCAAAAGAAAATAGCACAGGTTCAGTCTTTTATATACAGTATTTGGGACAAATATTTACAGACGGAGGAAATTCTCTTAAAGAAATAAAAAGAAGAACAGAGATAGCAAGAAAAGCCTTTATCGACGTGAAAACTGTTCTAATATCCAGAGACATTAACATATACACAAGAAAAGGATTAATAAAATGCTATATCTAAATATATATAGCACGGTCTACGGATATCAGTGCTCCAGGAGATTCCCAGGAAGACATCCCGTATACTACAACGTTGCTACTTCCTGTTTCTGCTGGATCACAATATTGTTGTGACTCTTCAACCGTCGGAAATGAGATTCAGCAGGCGACTTTTAATTTTGATCTTCAACGGTGCAGTGCCATCTCTCCGATGCAAACTGTGGACATAGTAATCGATGATTAGATATGAGTACCTTAATTGGGCACCTATTTCCAGAAGAATAAGGAGGAGAAGGGGACTTTATATTATTTTTTGAGAAACAACAGTATCCATCTTCTTTTAAATTCCATGAACAGTTGTTCCGAAGCTTTCTGTCTATGGGCTTGCATGAGAAGAGACAACCTACGTTCACCACGAGCATCGATGAAGTGTGAGCACTCATCATTAGCCCGTCGACTGCTGTTCAGCCCGTATATTGGGCCGTATACAGTTTCCTGGATATGACCACCCTTCAATCAGTACACTACGTTTCTTCTTATCTTCCACTCACAGCGAATTGAGCTTCTCAAAGACGAATTTTTGCCATTTTTTGTGTCTAATATCTTTTTCTTTCTTGTCCATTTCTTTTTTTGGTATTCTTCTGCTGGGCTGTCCTTCAATTCTACCATTTAATAATATGTTTGGTAGTCTTTCTGGGCTCATTCTTGAAACATGTCCAAAGAATTCAATGCCTGTATGCACACGTTTTCGTAATTGGAAGCCCAATTACGAAACGTTTGACATTCCGCAAAATATAACTTTTTAATATTCTTAACAAGTAAAGAGACGATCAGTAAACTTTTAAATGGAATTGCAGTACATGCAAACATTATCCGAAATTTTTGAACCGTAAGAGATGAATTTGATTAAAGGACTATTTTAATGAAGTTTCGCTTGCAACTGATATTCCAATTAGCTTAAAAGAGATGCTAATAATGTCTAAGTGGATATCAAAAGATAGACGTTTGTTTCAATTTTGAAAGTATTACTTTAATCTCCTAAGAGTGAGAGAGTTTCAGACACTCTGGTGTTGCAAACAACAAGACTCACACCCTTTCAATAAAACATTCAGAAGAACGATTCTTTGTCTTGAATTTTGTTTGACACAGCCCATGCTTTTACGTCTGTATTCTAAGATCTCGGCATTTTAGATGAACGACATTATATTAGGCTATTAATTTATGTTTGCAAATGTTTTCTCGTTTGGTTAAATGGAAGATCAAAGAATGAAATAACGTGAAAACGACAATTTATAAGACCAGGGAATTCTCTTCCACTGCCAATAGATACTCACCAACATTGTTCATGTGATGTTTAAATTAAGGGAATAAAGATCCCTTATTATTTTATAGCCAGTATGCGAAACTCTAAGATCGAAAACTACGATCTAAAAGTTTCATGCCGAAGAACTATCGGCGAATCCAAGCGTAAGTGACCACCTGGTAGTACAACACCAAGGCAACTCGAAGCAAAGGTGGGGCGAGCTCCCTCACTGTCCTTGATATTTTCTCATAATATAAAAACACAGCTCCTAGGAGATGTAATACTGCTTTACATTATGAGGAGAAGTCAGTACCCAGACTGGTTTCAACCTTTTTTGAGGTCTCATCAATGAGTAGCTAGACCTGGATGATATCATACCTGGATGAAGGTATGTAAGTTCTTTTCACTTAAACTTTGATATCATCCAGGTCTAGCAACTCACTGATCAGACCTCAAAAAAGGTTGAAACCGGTCTGGGTAGTGACCTCTCCTCATAATGTAAAGCAGTACTACATCTCCTAGGAGCTGTGTTTTCACAATATGAGAAAATATCAAGGATAGTGAGGGAGCTTGCTCCACATTTGCTTCGAGTCGCCTTGGTGTTGTACTACCAAGTGGTCACTTACGCTTGGATTCGCCGATAGTTCGTCGGCATGAAACGCATAGATCGTAGTTTTCGATCTTATAGTTTCGCATACTGGCTATAAAATAATAAGGGATCTTTATCCCCTTAATTTAATTAACTTTCCTAGAAAAAATAGCCGTTTGGCTTTTCATCAATGTGATGTTTAATTATTTCAATTTTTCATCTATTTGGCTGATTAAAATGATTAATACAACTGCGACTTTTTCGTCATAGTCAATTATATGCATTGCTCTTATTTATATGAATACAAAAATGTAACTCGTCCAGTATACATGTAATTAGGTAATCTTTCACTGTATGTTCAGTGAGTGATATGTTTTTAGTACACGGTTTTGACTATGATGATTGCTTTCCTAACTAGAAAGCAGTTTGATTAACTAGTATTAGGAAGCAATGCAACTTGGGAAATAACTAACGCCACACCACGAACCATGGGATATTATGCTAATTAGCAGAGTTCTCTCCTATAGTTTGTCTTTTGTAAGAGGAAAGATCTTATCACCTCCATATAAAACAGGCTAACTCACATTCTCATAAGTTGCTCATGAATGTCCCTCATTTACTGAAGATCTCATTCCAGATCTGCTTGGAAACAAGTCAACAGAAATCACTGTGAGGAACAAAAAGACATGGCTACCACCTTAATAAGATGGAAGCCATGTCTGTTTGTCTGTTTGCGATGACTGCAGCAATCCTACGGAGCATAGTTTCCACAAGCGTACGATAGCGATCAATGGGAATTTTGGACCATTCTTCCTGTAGGCATGTAATGAGGTCTTGAACGGTTGTGCAGCGGACGTTCCTTGACCTCCTTGACGCTCCAGTTCATCCCACAGATGTTCAATAGGTTTAAGATCAGGACTCTGTGGAAGCCAGTCAAGTAATGTGACGTTCATGTCCACAAACCACGCAGTTACAGCAACAACCTTATGACACGGTGCTTTGTCTTGCTGAAAGAGACAATGGTCAGATCCTTAGAAACGCCACAAAGTAGGAAGCATTGCATTATCCACAATGTTCAGATACCTCTCGGAGTTCATGTTCGTAGCACCACAAACAGAGATCTGAGGCCAAACCAGGAAAAACTGGATCATGCCATCAGACCACCACCACCTACCATTTCATAGTCATGGTTACGCATTCTGGTGAGAGACCTTAAAATGGCATCCGCCCCAGCCACACCCATCCATCTTCTCGGTAGATGGTGTAGTCGGTCGCTCTATAACTGCTTTCCAAGCTTCCACCTCCCACTGTAAACATTCTTCGCACCACTGCATGTTGGTTCGGATAATGCGGGGCTTGCATATTGCGGTCCTACCATGTCAACCCATGTTGTCAGAGTCGGTTCTGAATATTTTTGTGCAGACGCATATTCCAGTTGGTGCTCGGAACGCTGCCCTATCAACGTGTCACAAACGAATGACGGTTTTTACATATTATCATTCGTAGCGTACTACGGTCATGTTCGGTGAGTGTGGTGAGTCGTTCACTGCGGATAACACTTGGAGTTGTCTCCCTGCACTTTCATCTCATTATGGTATCACTGATTGTTAGTTGCACTGAATTGGGAGCATCATATTCTTCCAATTTATACCGGCAACAAACACGTGACTCGTTACATGGCACGATGCACGTTGCCCATGAGATGTCCGTTAACTTCTTTCCAAGCAGTGTAGCTTACCATGATTTTTATGGCTTTTAGGATTCAAACTATTCTTTAATTGTAATTAATTAGTAAACTTTTCCCTCCTGAAAACTGACGTTATTTATCCCTCAGTTGACCCAGTTCAATTCAATCTCTTAATGGTTTTAGCTGCCTCTATGTAATCCTAAAACAACAACAAAAACAGCAGTTGTGAAAACCACAATCCTGCACCCACATTCTGGGAACAGATTCTGTATACGTCACACAAAGCAGCAAATAAGCGAATTGTGTATGCTCGCTTTGTGAAATGAAAATTCTCCAAATGACACGTTTGGTTATTCAAAAGCTGAATGCTAGGTTGGTTTATTTCTTCAATCGATGTTGTCAAAACGGCTTGCAACTGAAATTTACAGGAGTTGTATTCAGAGTGCAAAGAGGGCTTCATTGTAGTCATGCCCACTTGGGACTAACATCAGAATCGAAATCATTCTTCGGGTTTAATGAAATTTAGTTTGGAAGATTCTTTCAATTGGAAATGAATGACTTATTAAACGAAATTAAATATTTATAGGCTTCATTGCCTCATTGTCTGATGTACATTAGAGGTACAGAATAGGATCGCTACTTTATTTATTAAATAATAATGTCGGTGTTTAATGTTTTACAAAGTGGATGAACAGTGAATAAATTTTGTTGGCATATATATTTCTGCTAATTCTTAAGGATAACGAAATTATTATTAAGCATAAGATTGACCTCATATTTCAAGCGCATTTTGTGCTTTTCTCTTTACTCTTGTAGTCGATGTCATTTCATTTTAATCAGTATGAAATACACTCCGGTTTTAATGAATATTTCACTATTTTTTCCACCGTTATCCCTCCTACACAAATCTCCAACGAATAAAGGTGATTCGTTCATACCCAAATTTCTTTGATTGGCAACGTAACCAAACAACGTCCGACATTTTTTCTTTTCTTACTCTATTAGTTTTCTTTTATATTCTAATTTAGCCTTATTATTCAAACTATTTTAACTAGATGAATTTGTCAGTGAAAATTGTAAATTTTTAGCTCATCATTCTTTATTTTAATTTTAATTTTCATCTTTTATCTGTTGATGTTTTATCGCGTATGTTTAAGCCTTATATGTTTCTTTTTTTTTTTTTTTATCACCGGATTTATTTAATTATTTTTATCATCTTTTGGAACGCTCTTCTCTTCCCCTCTTATATTACGCACTTGTTATATACCTGCAACCACTCAAGATAAAGATAAATTAAAATTGGATTCTCAGCAATATGTTATATCCTCATTGAACCAAGAATGGAATTAGCCACTTCACGTTTGGATCACGTGACTAATCTCACCAATAAAGTCATTTCACATTTCCTGTGACGTCATCAACGAATCCACTATTTTCTCTGCCACATTCTTCGTTTCATAATGACAACCTTAGCAACCAAAAAAGTTATTGTAATAATGATCTCTACTTTCTTTGGGTAGTTTCCCCTATTATTAATGAAACGTTTTCCATTTTAGCCTTTTCATCTTGGTAGAAATTTTACAAGCATACAAATATATTAGCCTATTTAATGACTTCAAACCAGTCCCACGATCTTCTGAGTCGATTGCTGACTATACAAATCTTATCTGGAAATGTCATTCCAAGTCAACTATCACAAGAGCATCTAATTATTTAAAAATCTTAAATTTATTAATTTATTTATATAAACTATATAAAAGTATATTATATTTAATTTCTAAGAACAGTCTTCTTTAATTTTTTTATGCAGATAATTTATAATTTTGTTTAAAACACCATTAATGTTTATTATTCTCATTCCTATAAGAAAAATCCGTGTGGTATATGGTGTATATGGGATCCCCGTGTGGTGGCCGGGATAAGAATAGCGCCCATACATGTCGTACGAGGCGACCAAAATGAGCATCCAGGGAGGGCAATTGATGGCAATAGCCAATGAGGCTCGGCTACTGTTGTTACCGCATGCCATGACCATAGCTCAATAACACCCCTATTCTTACAATGTCCTCAACAAATAATGGGGTAGCCAAACAATATATATATATATATATATATATATATGTGTGTGTGTGTGTGTGTGTTAGGGTTAGGGACCACGAAATGGCGGCACATTTGAGCCGTCTCTCTTCACTGTGTACCGCTTAATTAGTGATAGCCTTGCGCCATCTATCTCTGATTGGTACCAGTGGAGATTGAACTGCCTACTCAGTCTCCAAACGTTAGATAGGGCTAAATGGCCTCGCCTACTCCCCGTATACGGGAATAAAAAGGCGTTAGCTGATTTATATATATATATATATATATATATATTCTTATATGCCTATTAGTATTTTGATCGCTACAATATGTATTTAAGAGACACGGTAGTGTACACCCACAGTTGAGAGAACCCTAGGCTAGAACAATACCAAGAAGAGTCAATTCATGTTGAAAAAAAAAACCTTTCTCTCTCTCTCTCTCTATCTCCCAACCCCGAGTTAATAATAGTAGTCATCATTTCCCTTCTGACGAGGGTAATGGTGCACTTACGAAAGCATATCAGAAGACACTCAGCAGCATCGGAATTAATATCAACAGACTTATCTTCTTGAAGAGATGTAAGTTTTCCTCAATTATTCCAAAGTTCCTACAATTTAAAGAAATCATTACTACAGAAAGAGCTCACCGAATTTACACTAAAGCTGAACTAGATCTTTTAACGGAGAGGATTTGCGATATAAAACGCAATATATCTTTGCTTTTCACAGAAAAAACATCATTAGAAAACCAATTAGCAGCCTGCTTAGATTCTTGATTCTTGGAATTACATTAAGGAATTAAGTACACACCGCGCATTACGATATCAAAACTTAAATAAACACAAGCTAATCAGAAAGTTCAACTTACTGAAGTCAAGACAAGAAAGGTCTACTCTAAATATCATAACAGACTTAAAAATTTGGTGATTAACAAATCGTCTTACGTGCTAAGTACCGATGAAGAGAAAATTCTAGAAAAAGGTCTAAATTTTGTGTTGGCACCAAAATGCATTCCTAAAGAACTACTTTTAACTAAGATGGAGAAAGCAGCTTCGCTACTTCCTACCGCAGACGCGAGTTTACTTTGCATAGAAGCAATTCTTGCAATCAACAACGCAAAACCTCCTTCTGATAATACATCCCCTGGTGAGAGACTTGCAATTAAAAATCTACGGATTAACAAGGATATCGTCACCTTAAAAGCTGATAAGGGGAATGCAACTGTAGTTCTAGATAAAACAGACTACCGAGAAAAAATCTTAACATTGTTAGAGTCAGAGAGTTATTCAGAAATTGAAAGGAATCCAACAAGAGAATAGAACACAATAGAACCAATAATCTCCTACAAAAGACCACAGAAATTCCACGAAATACACGGCTTTCCATCCGTTCTTTACACCCACTGATTCCAAGGCTTTATAGTCTCCTTAAGGTACACAAAGAAAACTATCCACTGAGACCTATAGTAGACAGCATAGGCTCACCCACCTACAGATTATCTAAATATCTCGCGTCATCGTTAAAAGCTTATGCAGGAAAATCTTCTTATATTAAAAACTCAACAGATTTTCTCTAAAATCAAGGACTTTAAACTCAAATCTTCTGACATCTTGGTGAGCTTTGACGTGGTCTCTTTACGAACATTCCGACATAGGACGTTCTCCATATTTTAAAGAACAAGATTTCAAATAAAATGTTCTCTCTACTATCTCACTGTGTAAACTCTGGCTATTTTGAATTCGAAGGTAAACTATATAAACAGGTCAAAGGATTAGCTATGGGAAGCCCCCTCTCTTCTATATTAGCCAACATTTTATTTCGAGGATTTTGAACAAAAGGCAATCTCATCTTTTAGTTTAAAACCAAGACACAGAACGACTCCAAAGGTTATATCTCCTTGCCATATATCAGCACACTATCCAGAAAACTGAGTAGAATCTTAAAGAAATTCAACATACAAACGTGCTTCTCGACTCTTCCAAAAATAAGATCAAGTTTCAGGAATTATAAACAATCCCACAACCTTCTACAATTTCCAGGTGTATACAAAATCACATATGAGTGCGAACCTTACTATGGCCAAACGGAGAAATCTATCCTCCTACGTCTCGAGGAACACCACAGAGACATTGCTTACAAGAGAACCAGAGCTACTGCCCTATCAGGCCATGTCCTGTTTTCAATAAACACGAACAACGAAAGCCGCCAACATGAAGTAAATTGGACAACAACTTCAAACCTACACATTTGCCAAGATGAGATAGAACGCCGCATTGTAAAGTCAAAATAAATCACCTTGGACCCTCTTCATATGAATAATAATCTCAGCTATAATTTGCCTGACTCTTTCAGCTCTTCTGTCAGATACTGGAGATCGCGTGGTTCCACACACGCACAAGTGTACAACAATAGAACTTTAACACGGACTATAGCACAAGTTCATAACTGTAATTTACAGTCGAATAGCATAACTTTATAATTGTATAGCTTTAGAGTGTCTCAATGTTTGTTTCAGTGTCTTTTAATATATTTCTATGTTCTTAACGCCTGATGAAGTCAATCTCCACGAAACATGTTGCGTTTGCAAATAAATCTCAATTTGTTATAATTCTCGGGTTTATAGTTTATATTAAAAATGAATATATATATATATATATATTTTTTTTTTTTAAAATAGATTTAATGAATTAAAAATCGAGATTACTTATAAAGATTTAATAAGATTAATACAACCGAGTTGAAGCATATATATATATATATATATATATATATATATATATATATATATATATATATATATATATATATATATATATATATATATATATATATATATATATATATATATATTATTATTATTATTATTTTGATCGTACAATATGTATTTAAGAGACAAGGTAGTGTACACCCACAGTTGAGAGAACTCTAGCTGGCACAGTGCCAAGAAGAGTCAATTCATGTAAAAAAAAAAAAAAAACTTTCTCTCTATCTATCTCTCTATATATATAAGTTAAACAGTGCAGTAGACAGGATAGCTGCGATATGTATAGCTTCTGTACCAATAATTAACTTAATTGGAGTGTACTGCCTCAATCTAGATCTTTTACAAATCATTGAAAAATAAAAAACAGAAAGTAATTTATATCGTAAATAATAGCAAATATATTTTTGTACTAAAGATAGACTGCATTACTCATAGTGAATTACAGTTTTAACTTCTCATTAATTTTCTCTCAACAAAAGGCATCCGTTCACTTTTAACACAAAAGACATCCGTTCAAGTTAGGACTATCGAAATATAGAAATAAGAACTGCATCAAGCTTAATTATTGCAGAATTTTGGGAATTTATAGCATACTGATATTTAAAAACTGTTAAAGAATTTTCATGCTTTTTTTTAATCAAGTATTACTCTATGTAATAATGTGATATGTATTTAAAAAGCAACCCTGATTAAATTTTCAGTTTCTAAAAAATCAATTACAAGTTTTTATTCAATTATTTTTAATATTTTATTTTTATTCATTTCCAATATTTTCCGCATCATTTCTACGGTGGCGCTGTATGCTACTTTGCCAACAACGCCAGAAATGTGCAGCAAACGAAAAACAAGGTAAATAATTATTTGTGTTTTTATGAAAAGCTATCACAATTTCGACTTTCTTTTAATGAAGAAACAACCTGCTGAATAATATTATTAATTTTCCTCTCCCTGCAGTAAACAAAACAAAACAAAACAAAACAAAACAAAACAAAACAAAAACATACTGAAATTTACATTTAAATAAAACAGCAAGACTTTTTTGAAGCGCTAATTAATTTTTGTTTGAAATTATTCTTCTATATTATTGATAAATCTAATTCTAGAAAACTCTTATCTGATTCTAAAATATTAATATTAATCATCATCATAATTATTAACACTCGGGAGGTCACGGTGGTAATTTTGCAGCGTAGGACGCGGTATATATGAGGGATAACATTCATTACTAGTATCTGCTAAAATGCAAAAAAATAAAGAACAAACGTTGCAAATATAATTCATGATGGTATACAAATTAAGTGAATATTGAATACAACATTATTTCATAGCCGAATATAGAAATTACAAGAGTTTCGTGCCGAATATATATATAGAAACTAAACGTTTCGCCGGAACAAGCATAAGTAGTGCAACGTGGGCAACTCGTAGTAAAGGTAGGGCAAGCTGCAGACCACCTTCCTTAGTATTTTCCATAAATGTAAAGCACTTCTCTTAGAGGATATGTATGATAGAAATGCGTATGATATTGAATCCAATATTATTTCAAGAGTTTCGTGCCGAAAATATAGAAACTAAAAGTTTCGGCGGACGCAAGCATAAGTAGTGCCATACTGGGCAACCTGTAGCAAAGGTGGAGCAAGCTTCTGCGCACTGTCCTCAGTATTTTCCATAAATGTAAAGCACATCTCCTAGAGGATATGTATGATAAAAATAAGCCTTTGACTCTCTATTTCAGTAATACATGATGGTTTATTTATTTTCAGTTACTATCTAGAAATTATTGAACAAAGAATAATAAAAAAAAAAACTAAACTATACTATACTCACATCGGAGGTCGCGGTATCTCTCAGATAACATTTACTGTCAAACATCACAAACCTTTACATAACATGTGTTAAACCAAACTGAGCAAAAAAGAGTGCGGAATATCACTAGTAACATATGAATGCACATCTACTCATGACCTTCAACCTATACAATAGATGGGTTAAAGAATATTCATGTTAACAATTAGCATTTATCTGTCAGATCAGATGCGACCTCCCAAGTGTTAATACAGTGACAGTACATTATTAATTCTCTCTGTAACAATATTAATTATAATTATATATGTACATAGTATTTGAATACAGTTTATTTTGATTAATGATATTATATCTATTGCTTGAATATTAATTTTTATAATAAAATATTTTAAGTGTATACATATACAGAACATAAACTTTTATCTTGTATATTTTTTATATTTTGCATATATTTTATTAGATATTCATATACACCTTTTTTTATTATAACCATATATTCGAGTAACTAAATTATGTTTGAGATAATATAAGGGAGAGGAGGATGAAAATCGACCGTGAGATGCGGTGATTAATACCCTTGGAGGGTAATGGATGGCAATGCTGTAGCCAATGAAGTTCTAACTGAGGCTCGGCTATTGCTGTTACCCTCCTGCCATGATCAGAGCTTTAATTTAATAGCTCAATAACACCTTATCCCTACACTGTCCTCTACAGATAACGGGGAAGATGAAAAGCATTCTTGCTTCGCCCCTTTAAGCCAGTCTTTATAAGGAGATAATATATATATTGATTATAGTGATTATTGAGTGGTCATTGTGATCGGACGTATTCCTTTTGACTCTGCCTAGTTGAATTTTATAAAAGGTTTTTCGGGAAGCTCGCATTGCACTGGAACTAACACAGTTCGAGACCTACCATCTTCCCCTCTGTATGAAATATGCAGAGGTCTAATGGCCGGCAGGCCCCACCCCCAATGAGGACCAGTGGTCGATGAATGGTATTTTAGGGAGGTAGGTCTCTGCACTGTGTCCAAGTAGGTTCCCGAAACCCCTTTTTCCTTGTTTAGGATAGTCACCTATAACAAACTAACTTTTTGCTGGTAGGCGCTTACTCTAAGCTGTCTACGGGATTAGCTAGTGGACTTTCAAAGTCTACAGGATCACCTACAAATTACTCGGGAATCCCGAGCAACCACTGTTATCTCTTGGGCCGAATTATGGAGTCTCCATATGATGAGCTCGACTTCAAGCAGCTACTGGTAATCTTCAAACATGTAGGAGACCTGCTGCAAAGGAAATGGCCAGGAAAAGTAGCAATCCACGGGTTTAAACAGAGGACTACCAATCCCCTGACCCACTTCCTGACACCTTACATGATTCGAGCAAAGAAAATACCACATCAGCTGATATTCACACACTAGAGGATAATGACGACTTTCAAGTAGTCAGAAAGAAGAGAAAGAAGGAGTCACTAGCTGCAGAACCTGAAATACTGCCTCAGACCTCAGAGAGAGAACAGCACCAAGGGACACTACAGCACAAACTGAAAGAATAATAGAGACGGATACAGTAACACAGCATAAAGAGAGAATTCCACCAGTGATCTTACGATCCAAAGAAAAATGGTCATCAATCACTGAGTTGATGAAAAACAACAACATCAAATTCAATCCAGCAAAGAACACCGATGAAGGAGTCCGCATTCAGCCTGAAGCTGCATCGGACTACTGTCTGCTCACCAGACATTTAGATGAACTGAAAGTCCCATATCACACTTTTCAACTTAAAAGCGAAAAAACCTCAAGATGGTCATCAGAGGTTTGACAGAAACCATACCATCTGAAGAAATACCCACTGATCTCAAATCGTAAGGACTGACACCAATAAAAATATCACGCATATACAGAGCGGATAAGCAGCCCATGCCTCTGGTCTTGGTGGAGATCAGTAAAGACCAACGAGAGATTTATGACTTAAGACTGTCTGTAACTTGGTTATCAGGACTGAACCCCTCAGAAGAAAGACATCTGCCGGACAATGCCGCCGCTGTCAAAAGTATGATCATGCGCAGAAGCTTTGTAGGGCGGAATACAAATGTGTGAAGTGCGGAAATAATCATCCCTCGCATACATGTGCAAAGTCCAGAACCACTCCTGCTAAGTGTGCCAACTGTGGCACCCCACATCCAGCTAACTACAAGGGCTGTTCACTCCACCCATCTAACCTGACAAGGACTAGGGACGCAGTAGCCCCGTCCACTCAGAAGCGAGTCACACAACCTGAATCGGAAATTAAAGTGAGGGCTATTACACCTGATAAATCGTACTCCTCTGTAGTTTCCTCACGCAACAAATTGGCAGAAACCATACCAAACAGCCAAACCTCTGCTGTAATGCTTGCTACCACTTTGGGAGAAATGCTATCAACTTTTAGCAAATCAAATCCAAACCAGGCTGACACAAAAAGATTTCTTAAAAATACCGAAGTCCTATTCTCGTTGATTAATGGATAATCCGGTCATCACAATAAATTCCATACAGGTCGCATTCTGGAATGCTAATGGACTCAGCAACAACATTCTAGGACTCCAAGAATTTGCTACTCACTACAAAATTGATATCCTGTTAGTTAACGAGACCATCTGTGGCCCTGAGATAATCCCAAGCTAAGAAATTACTGTTTAATTAGAAATGATAGACCTAATGCCAGAGGTGGAGGTACAGCAATCTTTATAAAAAAAACATCCATTACAATGAGATAAAAAAGATTCCTACAACTAATCTGGAAAACACTGGCATAGAAATTTACACCATTAATGCAGGCATCTTAAAAATATATTCCGTTTATAACCCTCCAGGCAGAAAGAACTCTGCTATCCTCTGATCTTTCTCAGTTGCGTGACACTACGGAAGCAACAATAGTAGCAGGTGAACTAAACTTAAAACATCCCTTATGGAATAGCACGTGTGCCAATTACAACGCAAAAATCCTTCACAATTTTGCTAAGCTGAGAAATATTATCATCGCAGGTCCGACTGAACCAATACACTATGGACCACACGGCAGGCCCGATGTTAGATATAGCCATATTAAAAAAACACATCTCATCAATTCCAGCTGCAAGTAGTTGACGACCTCAGTTCGGACCACAACCCAGTACTTCTAAAAATGGGAGAGGATCCGGAACTTATTCCCAGTCAGTCATTTACTAATTTCACAAAATTCAAAGCTACAATCAGCACTATCATGGATTTAGTGCTGAATATCTCCACCTGTGAAGAAATTGACGCAGCAGTCAACAACCTGGAAAGAAAAATTCAAACTAGCTTAACTGCAGCCTCTTCTACTGTATTTCCACTCCAGCTCAAGTAAACCTATTTTCAGAAGAAATCCTTGCTCTAATCAGAAACAAAAATAAAATCAGACATCGCTTTCATAACACACTGTCTCCTCAAGATCGCCAAGAGCCGAACAGAGCATCAAACTTACTTCGCTATGCACTAAAAGATCACAGAAATTTGCAATGGGAAAGAAAACTTTGTTCCCTGAAAACTGAAGATAAATCCTTGTGGAAGTTGGCAAAGGCTCTCCGTACGGACCGTTCCAATCTCCAGTCCATTCACGGAGAAAGAGTATAGTTTATAGGGACGATGAAAAGGCAGACGCCTTCTCTGAAGCTCTTCAACTTCAGTGCAGTCCTAATTATGCGCATGCGGATTTGGTCTTCATAGAGAAAATACACCGTCGAGTCCCGCTCCGACAGCCTTGCAGCCGTGAAAATATCTGTCCCACCTCGCCTAAAGGTGGGACAGATACTCAATCTACTCAATCATTAGGAAGCTTAACAACAACAAAGCCCCTGGCCTAGATGAAATTAACAACAAAACAATCAAGGCCCTTCTGCACAAAGCTGTTATGCATTTGGTAGCAATTATAAATGCAATACTCAGACTAAACTATTTTCCAACCCGATGGAAACAAGCACATGTAGTTCTCATTCATAAGCCGGGAAAAGCACCTCAATTGCTGCAAAGTTACAGACCCATCAGTCTCCTTTCATGCTTGGGAAAAATTGCAGAAAAAATCATCTTCAATCGACTTCAAGATGTGGTGAACAAAAACAACGCAGTACGGAAAGAGCAGTTTGGGTTTCGAACCGGGCACAGTACTACACAAAAAGTTCACAGACTGGTCGAATTCATCACTACTGGATTCAATTGGCGACAACATACAGGAGCTGTTTTTCTGGATGAAGCAAAAGCCTTTGATAAGGTTTGGCATAAAGGCCTCATCTATAAATTATTTATGGCCAACGTTCCGCTCTACCTTACCAAACATCGACTCCTTTCTAAAAACCGGAAATTTCAGGTCAAGTTGAGAGGACTCAAATCCTCTTTGAAAAGAATCACTGCAGGTGTTAATCAAGGTTCGTTGCTCTCTCCGCTGCTTTTTAACATCTTCGTTGCTGACGTCCCTAACACGACATCGACCATCACAGCTTACTATGCGGATGACATGGCAATTTTGAGTAGATCTCTCAGGCCGAACTCAGCTACGTAGCGCTTACAAACCGCAGCGACAAACCTAGAAAAATGGCTCAGGAAATGGAGAATAGCTGGGAATGCTGACAAAAGTACTGCCATTCTCTTCACAAGGCGGAAGGCATCCCACTACGGAGAAGTCAAACTTTTCAACACAACTATTCCATGGAAATCCAGCACCAAATATTTAGGTATTCAACTAGACAACCGCCTCAACTTTAACTCTCACATCGATTATGCCTGCAGGAAGGCAAACTCAGCAATTATGCAACTTTACTCTCTTCTCAACCGAAGAAGCCGTGTTGACACTGAAAACAAACTACGAATCAATAAAGTAATCATTAGACCCACGTTGACCTATGGATCACCGACTTGGGGTCACACCTCGCCTGGCAATATCAAAAAGCTACAGGTCATCCAGAACAAATGTCTCCGTATGATATTCAATGCCCCGTGGTTTGTCAGGAATATTCTCCTCCACCGAGACGCTGACATTCCTGATATTCACATGTTTCTCCGTGATACTGCCATTACATATTTCACCAAAGCAGCTAATCATCCCAACATCCCTCATTCGAGAGTCAGCTAACTACGATGAAAACGATAGGTGGAAACACAAGCGTCCGAGAGCGGCTCTGCTCATCGGTACAGACGCTCCCACACTGCCCTAAAATGGGTGAGCCAGGTGCTCGATAAATTCTCATTTATTTAAGCAATTTTTCATAGACATGAAGGGATTATAATCCAAGGGATTGAGATCCATCCAGCCACAAAAGTTAAAGGTTAAAGATAATATATATTTGAGATAATGTAGATAATATATAGATGGGAGGGAGATGCCGTGATTAATATCCTTGGAGGGTAATGGATGGCAATGCTGTAGCCAATGAAGTTCTAACTGAGGCTCGGCTATTGCTGTTACCCTCCTGTCATGATCAGAGCTTTAATTGCTCAATAACACCTTATATATATATATATATATATATATATATAGGTGAAAAGTTTTTTACCTTGGAAATAAAAAAATAGGGATACCGAGTAATTTTATAAACTTGGTTTTTTTACTCCTTCTCCCGAGTAAGCAACAGTTAAGTTTGCGCCTGAATGTAGTTCAAGTCTAAAGGTAGTGCAACACCAGGGCAGCTCGTTGTAAAGGTGAGTAAAGCTCTGATCACTATTCTTAGTATTTCCCATAATGTAAAACGCATCTCACTAAGAGATGTATACTGTTATACATTATGGGTGGGGGAGGTCACTACCCAGACCGGTTTCAACCTTTTTTGAGGTCTCCTCAGTGTAAAAGCACCTTGTAGCAACTTGTATAGGTAAAGTTGATAACGCTCTGAAACTCTAAAACCTTGGTATTTCAGGTCTAGCTACTCACTGAGGAAAACTCAAATAAGTTTGAAACCGGTCTGGGTAGTGACCTCCCCCACCCATAATGTATAACAGTATACATCTCTTAGTGAGATGCGTTTTACATTATGGGAAATACTAAGAATAGTGATCAGAGCTTTACTCACCTTTACAACGAGTTGTCCTGGTGTGTCACTACCTTTAGACTTGAAATACGTTCAGGCGCAAACTTAACTGTTTTGCTTACTTGGGAGAAGGAGTAAAAAAACCAAGTTTATAAAATTACTTGGTATCCTTAGTATATATATATATATATATATATATATATATATATATATATATATAATTTTTTAGTTAATTCTTCACTTTGTGAAGTAGAGGATCTTAACACTAAATGTGAATGTGAATATTTCAATATTTTAGTGATAAGATCGAAATAATATTTACATATGTGAATATTTCTTCACATGCCAGTCCAACTGTTGCTCGTTTCTAAATAGCCGTAGAAAATATATATAAACTTGACACAATATGATGAGGGATTTTATGCAAATGCTATATCTTCCCATTTTTCTGGATAGTTATTTGGCTCTGTAAATAGCCCGCATCGATAGGAAGAGAAACTGCAGTTGAATACTAATTTTTATCTTCGGCTTGCTACTAGGACAAAACAAAATGGAGGATATTCCTCGACAGCATGCAAGCTGTTGACTGTAGAACAGCAGGTCACACGCCATTTCATTCATCAACAGCCGCAATGACACGTTTGCGTCATTTTAAACCACGGCTCAATAACTAGTCCCTGAGGAACCAACAGAAGACTATTCATTGCACACAGTAAGCATTTATAGTCGCACTGACATGCGCACATACTGGAGGAAAGGTTAAGCGTTGCTATACTCTTTATTGTTACAGCGCTATCTAAAGATCAACAATTAATTGTGAGCCTTTGCACAGCTGCAGCTCATAACAATGGTTGTCATTAGCCAAACTCGGCTGCAAGTAGCAGTTTGTGCCAACTTTGGGCACCGTGATAAAACAGTCGGAGATAAGAAAAGGTCAGTTGAATTTCGCCACGATGGATGTGTTGGGGCGAGAAAGCAACGCTCGATCACAAGTTCTTTGTTGCAGAAAATTAATTAATAATAATAGTGAAGTCTTAACGACTCCTTTTGTTAATTGTTCTTTTGCTCCCCTTATATATTTTACCGTTTCTTCTTCTTGATCTTGGAAGAATTCTCACGAGAGAACCGAGTTCATTTTCTAAAAGTACGCAGATAAATAAACTCGCGTTTTGTTTTCTGCAACATAAATTTAAGCTGCGTACTCATTTATTTGCTTGCAAGCTAACTTCCTCCGAGCGGAAACGGATAGCTAAAATTAATTATGTTCCGAGTGTGTGTGTTTTCAAATAATTAAGGACTCGAGGATTTGAGGAACCTCTTAAAATTTCAGTTACGATCCATGAATTAAATAGGATATTTTGCGAACAGATTAAGTCCATTGTGCCGGAGGAGGAGGGGGGGGAGGAATAACACTGTTGCTTCCAAATCTATACGGATTCTAAGAATGAACACGAGCAGCTTCCTGTTGATTTGATTCATTTTTTATAATGAGGAAAATGACAGTGATCGCTCGCTGCTCCTGACCGGTAGGTGGCGTTGGCCTCGAATGTTAGATTTTTTGTATCAGAAAGAGAAAAAGTAGAATTGAACTGATGAATAAGTCAAGGCTACTTTATTTATTTCGTAGGGGGTTCTCCCTTCCCCTCCCATCCCCTAAGGCAGGTTGAGGCCCTCTTAATGAGGGATTAAATATATTTTATGACTATAGATCCGTGTGTGTTTACGGGACCGGTTTTCTTGTTCTGAGGGACAAAAAATCTGAGCTTCCGGGTAAAAAGAAACCATGCTGCCTCCGTATGAGACCGACTAACTCACCCTTAGTCGAAAGAGACCAGATAAAAGGCTCTGATCTCTTTCGACCAGAACCTTTTATTGGCAGATAAAAGACCTGAGTTCGATTCACGGGAATCGAACCCAGGTCTTTCCGATTAAACAGTTTCATCCATTCCGAGTAATCTACTGAGGCCTTATACATGTTTACTATAAATAAGAAAAGACTATTTGTAGTACTGAAGCTCACAATGTTGTCCTCAGCCCACTGAATTTCAAGGATCTTACGATTTTCTAGCTCTGTGAAGAAAACATTGATTACAAAAAACGCTTGAAGCTTACAATGCTTGTGCACAAGACCTGGAAAGAAGGAAAAGGAATGTACGCTCATCTATCATGGGTAAATACGGTGGACAAGGTTTGAAGTTACTGGGAGAAGGTTATTCATGTATTGGAAGAAGAGAGAAGGCAGAAATGTGGAGATACTCTGGCATTGATAAGAACATTTGAAGAGAAGGGACTCGCGACGCAGTTACGACAGGAGAGTAAACCACAAGATGGCAGTTTGATAAACCGCTATGCTAGACACAATCAAAAATCTTGGAAATATCAAGAGGGACCACATGAGTTGCTGCCAATTCTTCGGATTTGTATCCAAAGTGCTATATTATATATACTGTATATATACAAAATATTAGTGGCTGCTAATTAACTTGTGGGTCTTCAGAAGGTGAGAAAGTTGATTGTTTGATGATTGCCCTCATTATCTTTGCAAAAACCGAGGCGGTGATGATAGTTTGATAAAGAATATCTTTTGTCCCTGTTTTTAGAAATGAGTTAAATGTGGGCTTACGAGTTAAATCTACGCTACTCTGTGGACACAATAAATACTGTATAACTATGAAAGAATGTAGAAACGATATATGTAGCGTTAATTCTAAATCAGAATTGGCAGGATGCCATAGGAACATAAGTGTTGGTATCCAAGACATTCAGGAATCTTCAGATATCTTTCTGGCGAAAGACCAGAAAAGGGGGGGGGGTGAATGCAGCGTATTGCTTATTGTTCTTGGTATAACTGGAGTCAATTTGCTTATGTCATCTATGAAGGAAAACGAATGATGCCTTATTTTTCAGTGATGTTCCCATGTGTGTGTGTGTGTGTGTGTGTGTGAGAGAGAGAGAGAGAGAGATGAAAGCATGGAAGGAAAGAAGTTCCGTCCACACTTAATGAAGGTCCAGAAGACACAACAACGTAGGAGAAAGTTTTCTGTATTTCAACTGTTGAAAGTGGAATTTGGATTTGTGGATTTTTTTTTTCAGAATGGTACCATAAAGGCTGCCAAATAATATTGGGAATACTGGATAAGAGAATGGAGTATTACCAACATGGTTTTCTTCGAACCACTGCATTAAACTGTTAGCTACTCTTGACATTATTGAAGCACTCAAAATTTTCTTTAAATAAATTTAAGGAAAATAAAATACAAATAACTACGTATAGCGATTTACAATTCAAATATTTGAATTTGAAATTATACTCATTTACAGGTAGCTTAATTCATCGTTTTATCTTATCTAATCAGACAGGGTTGTCAAGCTTTTGTCTACTTACTACTGAATTGGAAGCACTTCCAAAGGCCGATCCTTCATAGATCCGATTTCTACTCTTCTTTCACTACGCACTATTCCCGCTTCCTATGCAGGGTCCGCGTGTTACTTAGATGCCACTACTTGTTAGTACCACTCCCAACCGACCTGTCTCCTAGTCTGCCGCGGGGGGGGGACGATATATTTTTGGCTGTAGAGGCGTGTGTTCACGGAGCCTATTTGTGGGATGAAAAACGCCACATAAACTGGCGGAAAAAGTCCTACTGCCCCCGACCAAGACCGGCTAACTTGGCTATGCCTGAAGAAGATCCTCAAATTCCTCACATCTTCGACACTCCTTCCTCAGGAATATGGTTGCAAAGCCCATAGCCACTAGCCTAACCGCGCGGACATCCAATTTCTACTCTAAAATTATTAATAGAAAAGAGAAGAGAATTTCAAAAAGAAATACACCTGGTCTTTATTGATTATGAAAAAGCCTTTGACAAAATTAGTGGACAAAAATTGTTTAAAATGTTAACCGATTTAAACATACCAAACCAACTTTTATAATTCATTCAAGAAATATATACAGGAAATAAAATAGCAGTTAAATTAGAACACATCTCAGAACGGAAATATATATCAAGAGGAGTACGACAAGGATGTACCCTCTCACCTCTGCTTTTCAATATATATACAAATAAAATTATTATAACAATCTGGAAACAGCATAACCCATTTGGTATACAAATGACCCCGCAGATGAAGATAGATACACTACTATTTGCAGATGATCAAATAGTATTAGCTACATCAGAAGATGACTTACAAAGATCATTAAAATCATTAAATGATATCTCAAAACAATATAGTACGACAATATCTAAAGAAAGAAAAAAATAATGGCATTCAAAGAGAAAATCAATAAGTGGTAAAATAGTGATAGATAGCATAAAATAAAATATTAGAACAAGTAAATACTTTCTGAATAGTTGGAATATGATTTATTCGTACGAAGAAGAAAAGATATAGACACTAAAATATCAAACTTTGTCAAAATAAATAATTATATTTAAGCCATTCCTGATACAAAAACACACTAGAGTCGGACACTATACTATAGTCGGACAATAGTAGAGTACCGAAAATATTATACAAATAAAAATAAATGGAAAAGAAGAATCGGAAGACCAAGAAAGAGATGGCAGGAGACCCCAGAACAGGCCACTTGGCCTAAAATCCATGTTAAGAAGGAGAATATTAATTTTTTAAAATCCAAAATTCATAAGCTTTACCTAAAACGTCAGTCTTCCGTGTGTGTGTGGGGGGGGGGGGGGGATCTATTTTAATCACACCTGTTTGCTCATCACATGGTAGAATACTTTTGTGCTTATCCGGGGAGGACTCCCAATAAACGGAACTTCCAACATACCTCTTCATTTAATGCCAATCACGCATCCGATATCGAAGAAAACTTTGGCTCTCCAATAGCATGCCCCAATTTAATCTTTGGCCAGAAAACTTACTAAAAGAATTAATCAACCTTAATATCTGTCGGCCAGTGGGTTCCACTACTCCCGGAGCCCTTTCTATTTAATCAGAAGCCGCAGAGAGTAGGCTTTTTATATATAAGAAGTTTTCCACGTTATCTTTAACTGTTGGAGTAAAGAAGAAGAAAAAAAAAGAAGATGAATTCTTTAAATGTCGTGAAGTGGAATATTCTTCTAAATGACACTTTTCCGTTCCATTGATTTGACGGTCGCCTTTAAAAATAGCAGTTTTTCATTTCCCCCATGCGGGACATCATTCTCTCTCCTCTATCGGCTTCTGATATTTCACCAACTTGCCCGTGCGTCGGACTAAAATGCGCATTCTTCCCAGCAAACAAGATTAAGTGCTGTCATCCTTCCTGCACCTATTACAAGCGGGTGATACACCACGGACGCGCTCTTGCTCTGCTGCAGTAGTCTAAGTGGCGTGTCGCGAGCCACCCAGCAACTCCAGTCAGTCAGTGCGTGAAAACTTACAGTCCATTTGATGTCAGTGATACGCTCTAACAAGGAGGTTGATTTTCAGAAGCGAGATTTTTTGAAATTTTCTTACATTAGGGTATTTGATGTTCGCCAAATTTCACATCGGCATTCCGATCAAAAATGCTTCGTTTTGTAACATACTTATTTTTGTACCAGTTTTCTGTCTCGAAAAACGGATTTCTGAACAATAAAATACAGCACAATTTCCATTTAGAGTCACGCAATCTCTGATTTAGTGTTTTGTGTGGAGTAAATATTTTACCATTTTAAAATGTGAAATTCAAATCGGTATATAAAATTAGAACCTCCGATTTAAATTTGCATATCATAAAAGAATTTATATAATATATAAATTATAATTTATAATTACTTAAAAATAAATAAAAAAAAATTATGAAATCTTGTAAACTTTAAGAAAATTAGAAATATCTATGACACCTTTTAGAAACTAGAATAAAAATTAACTTAATCAAGAGATATTTAAGATTTTATGACAGAACTACTTTGCCATCTCAAATGTGCGAATGAATCAAATGTTGTCAAGTTCTGGAAGGTTTTGCTCTCTTCGGTTTCTTCCGGCATTTTGCTCCCGGTGAGGGTTTCGATTTCGGGGGAGTGCCTGAGAAAAAGCATTTTGAGTCTGGGGAGGGTGCTTTCTGGCGTGGTGGACCATGTCAGCATGTGCTTTTCCCCTGGAATATGAGCGGTTCTGCTCAGTGGTGGGGTGAGCCTGTCACTGGATGGAACCAACGCTGAGTTGAAAGATCTTTCGGTCACTCGTAGGGAGTGGTCCGGGTGATCGACTAATTTTTGGAGAGACCTTTACTTAAACAGTGTCAAGTTCCTTCCTGTACTTCATTTTTAATTATTCTGCCACTGATGTCATCTGTACAGATCCCTAATTTTTCAAGAACTCTCATATCTGTAGTCTCTATTCTTTGATAGCTTTTGTACATTTATTTAATCAATATATTTATAATTGAATTAGGTTTGTTCGATTCAGTGTTTTAATTAATGTATATTTATATAAGTATTTGTTTCTAGTAATATTTTTTCTAGAATATTTAGTAACACATCTTCAAGTATGAAATTCTACTTGGTATACGAAACCAGAACCTCGAATGTCTTAAGTTCATGTTTTAATAAAATACAAAAGGATTTGTATACTATATAAACTTTATAATACCAAAATATAAATAAGTAAAATTTAAAAAAATTGAATAACTAAAAGTAAATCGGAAGTCTACAGGACCTTATAAAAATCGGCATAAATATTATAATTAATATATTATTGTATTATGCACGTGAGCTATTAGACTTCTCAATAACAACAGAAAATAAATGGCTTACTTTATTTATTTATATTTACGTACATACACCATAATTTTTAATTGATATTAAATATATATCAACCATTTTCTCTACATTCAAATTTGTTATTTGTTATTTGTTACAATTGAATATAAACCAACCTTTCATCTATGCGGAGTTGTCTTTTTTTTTTCTTTTTCATAAAACAAATTGCTGGTTGCGCGGAGAGTGCAACAAAATATCTGGAGATGTTACAGCTAACATAAAGTAATTTCCCTTTGTATTATTTCGTTATTCGTGGGCGATCGTTGATGTATTCAGGATGCCTGAATATCACTAGGAACATACACGTATCTTAAAATTTATTACTATATTTTCTAAATCTAAATTTGATATAATTAACCTGTCTTCATATTGGCCAACTCGGATAGTTCAGCACCTAACTCACAGATGGCGTTATCTTTTGTCTCCAGATTTTTTTTTTTTAAACTCATATAAATGTTTAACAGGTTTATTTTATTGGGTTTCAATGATATACGTTTTATTTAAGTAATAATTAAAAAAAAATCTCACAGAACATTGGAATTTTCCTACCCTTACAATATCTACTGCCCCACAAATTCTGTAATATTTGCCCATGTTAGAATTATTTCCACTGGCAGAAGAAAGGAAAGAGTTACAGGAAAAGATCTATAAATAATAGAACTGCAACCACTCTCGGAAGATCATGTTGGGAAGAAACATGAGACACAGTCGAAGGTGAGTAGAAGGTTTCGGCACAAACCCGAATGAGAAGTTATCATCTGTCACGTGCAGACTCAGATCTCTAGAGGAGGCATGATAATTGTTTCCTTGGCTGCCTCGAGACGCCGTCAACATTCAGTTGTGTCGAACACGTGCTTGAATAAATTGTTGACCGCATGAAGTGAGAAACGTCATTTACACTCAGCCGGGAGTGCAGACAGCGCTGAGAAATTGCTTCATCAATTCTAATGTTAAGTGGTCATCTGGCTGTAGCGTTCGTTAGAAGGCAGTCTGACAGACCAACCCCCTTGTCTTTCACAATAAACAGACACATCTGTTTTTTGTTTGTTTATTTGTTTTTCTGACTCGGACAGTGCTCAGTGCAGCGGTGCCCTTTTGCCTGCCAGATGCCACACACAACGAATCGAAGTGAACCATCTATTGTTTGCAACCATGCGAGTCCCTCAATAGGGGATATTAAAGTACGAAAAAAAATGCATGCATTTTTTTCGTACTTTAATGGGATGCTGTTAAGAAAGAAGGCAATAAAACGACTGTATTTTATCGTACACAACTTTTATAAGAAAATACCACTTTCTTGGTGACATAAGAGGATGGTCTGAAAAGTTCTCGAACTCGACCATAGATGGCGCACTAACGGCAAGATTTTTTCTAAGTTAGTACACCTATCATAAGCATCTATGTGAAATTGCAAGTCATTCTATCAAGTAGTTTGTTTTATACAACTGTCGGAAGCCAAAATGTTGTCTGCATCCCTTGAAATGGATAAAATTGACTCGTGCGGCTATTGAAAGGCTAACAACCTCAAAAATCTTAGTGTCTCTTGAATCTTAAATTAATTCTTACCAACTTAGGAAATTCTATTTATACACGGGTGGTCTGAAAAGTCCTCGGCCCCGACCATAGATAGCCACACTATCGGCAAGATTTTTTTTTCTACGTTGGTACATTTGTCATAAGCATCCATGTGAAATTGCAAGTCAGTCATTCTATCAAGTAGTTTGTTTTATACGGCTGTCTGAAGCAAAAGTGTTGTCTGTATCTCTTGAAATGGATAAAATTGAGTATCGTGCGGTTATAAAATTCTTTGTAAAAGGAGGTTTAACGCCAAAAGAAATTCATTCGAAGTTCATAAAACTGTATGGGCACTCTTCTCCTTCCTTCGTTTTCGACAATTAAGAAATGGGCTGCCGAGTTTAAATGCGGACGTACCAGCCCTGAAGATGATCCACGTGAGGGACGTCCAAAAAGTGTAACAACACCAGAAATCATTGATCAAGTGCACGATATGGTATTGGATGACGGCGAATCAAGGTGAGTGATATTGCTGAGACTATAGGCATTTCAAGAGAACGTGTAGGATATATTTTGCATGAAGAATTGCAAATGAAAAAGCTTTGAGCAAGATGGGTGCCGCGCTTGCTCATAGCAAATCCAAAACGCACTCGCATGAAAATCTCTGAACAGTGCTTGGAGCATTTTAACAAGAATAAAACTGATTTTATCTGTCGATTTATTACTATAGATGAAACTTGGATTTACTATTACACACCTGAATCCAAACAGCAGTCAAAACAGTGGACAGAAGCCAGTTGTTCAGCGCCAAAGAAGACAAAGTCGGTTCCATCAGCAGGAAAGGTCATGGCATCGGTGTTTTAGGATTCTAAAGGCATTTTGTTTATTAATTATCTTGAAAAGGGTAAAACAATAACCGGGAAATATTATTCCTATCTTTCAACCAGACTTGATGCAAAAATTCGTGAGAAAAGACCCGGCTTGCAGAAGAAAAAAATCATCTTTCATCAGGACAATGCACCTGCCCAGAAAAGGGTTTCGGCAATGGGAAAATTAAGGGATCTGCACTATGAATTGTTGGAACATCCACCCTATTCCCCAAATTTCGTTCCCTCTGACTTCTGTCTCTTCCCAAAACTAAAACTCTTCCTCGCTGGTCAGCGTTTTTCTTCGAATCAAGAGGCGATTGCAGCTGTAGAGGGGCATTTTGCAAATCTTACCAAGAACGACCACAGGGACGAGATTATGGCGCTGGAGCATCGCTGGAATAAATGTATTAGTCTTAAGGGAGATTATGTTGAAAAATAAAAATAATTTTTAAATTATAAATATGTTTTTTCATTGTTAGGCCGAGAACTTTTCAGACCACCCTTTTCTCTCTTTCATCGCTTAAATAAATAAAACATTTTGTGTATATTAATTACATCTCTGAAGATTTATTAATCTCCTCCATAAACACAGTTCGTCATGCTTATAATTAGTTTCCAAACCACTCAAATTCTTCTGAAATATGCACAATTCCCTACAGAAGATGATAAATCCACCCTTTGCTGTCTGCTGCAAAATTGCGATAATTTTATCGTTCAATCATAAACCAAACCATCCCTTTTGTCCGTATAAATAATTTTCCACACCATTTTTGTGTCGGGGGGAGCTTTATCACAGGAAGAGCCAAGTAGAAAATCAGTTGATTTGTGCTCTGCAGTTAATTATTTTTAAATCAGACTACGATGAGATGAGCGAAATCTTTTGCAGGTAAGACGTACCGGGAAAATTCGTAAAGCTTATTACAGACTAGCTAGGGAATGTTTTAAATGCATGGTCCACCAGCTATCGATCACTATTCTGTACATCTGACTCTGCTCCAGTATTAGCAAGTTAATTAACGGAAGAGTAGTCTGGGTATCTAATTAGACCCAGGCACTACCTAACTGCACTAATTATGTTATCTCACTAAATGTAATTAGAAGCCTTTCAAGAAGGTTAGATTGCCTTTCCAATGCCTTGCTGCTCTGCAGGCCAAAGACTTATTATTTGGATAGTTCGGGGAAACAAATCATGTCAATTGATTTTCATTAATCAGATGTTTTTTCTTCGCACATAAATATCTACTAATTAAAAATACCTTCAATCAGCAGGTTTTAATGGTGTGAGAAGAGCACTATTTACTTTGGGGTCTCTACAGGTATCAGGAAATGTATGGGGATCCGCAGAGGACAAACGATCTTTGCTATAATGTAAAGTTGCCGTGACGTCACATAATGGGCTTCCGGGAAGACTTACGAAGGACTGATTGTTCCTCTTTTGATCCGAATGGGAAATCGGCTTGGCTGTCTTTTGTAATGAACAGAAGATCCTTTTTGGTCATTAAGATGTATCTTTAGTAAAAGACGAATTAAGTTCTTTATCCGGAAATGTTTGCAGTCAAAGGGCTGCCTACGCACAGAGAGGCAGCGGAAACCACAAATTAAACAGAGACGAAAGCACATCATTTAATTGCTTTAGTTAACGAAACGATATTGAAATTATCGCTAAATTAGCAGTTTAGAGGTCAACCTTCTGAACTATTTGAACAAATCAATACGGGAGGATATATAAAAAGACATAATTAATATAATTTCCCTGTAAATAGGCATTCCTAATCCTGTGGCCTCCTTAATTTGAGAGGGTTGCAACTAATTACTAGGGAGATGATTATGACGCAAGGTGGTTTCCCGTTGCCTTCGTTGCCCTAAGTATTTATTACTGTAGTAGTGTGTGTTCACGGGACCGGTTTGCCTGTTTTGAGGGATGGAAAACCCGAGTTACCGGGAGAAAAAACTCTCCACCTCCGTATGAGACCGGTTAACTCACCTTTATGCGAAAGAGACCAGATAAAGGTTCTTCACGTCACTGACGAGAATCGAACACAGATCTTTCCGACCAAAGGACTTCGTCTAAACTGACTAAGCAACGGAGGCTCACAAATAAAGCATTACGCATAGCATACCATGTTTCTTTATGTATTCATACAACATCTGTCAATTTAATGTTAGTAAGTGTAAACTTATGCACTTTGGCGTGATCACGGTTCCAGCGGCATATTATATTAGTGGGGTTATGCTACAAGAAACTGAAGAGGCAAGGGATCTTGGTGTATTGGTGGATAAGAATTTAAAGTTCAAAGGTCACATAGCAAAAGTTGCAAATACAACTCGGAGGATAATTGCGAGCGAACCTTGACATGTAAGGATAAGGCAATCATTTTGCCTCTTTATAAGGCTTTGATAAGACCAAACCTGGATTATTGAGGGCGCGTTTGGTCACATGGATTCCAAGGGGATAAAGAAGCAGTGGAAAGGGTGCAAAGAAGAGTTACAAAGATTATATCCGGATTATGAGATTTTAGATTATGTGGATAGATTGCGAGTATGTGGATTGAGACTCTGGTTAATAGGAGAAAGAGGGGTGATATGATAGGGGTCAATAAACTTTTGAACGGGTATTATAGGATTTCAAATGAAAATTGTCGTTATATGGAAGGCGAGAAAGATCACAGGGGCATCCATGGAAGTTAAGGTTGTTCTCAGTCAAGAAAGGGTTAAGAGCTAGGTTTTTTTCTCCAAAAGAGCAGTGAGTGAGTGAGTGGAATAATTTGCCCATACGGGTAGTGAGTGCATTCTTTCCTAATTCATTCATTCCCAGTAAATTCATTCCCATCTATTGGGAATGAATTTAAGGGAAGGTATGAAAGCTGGTTTGGGTGATTTATAGCCCCCCATGTTGAGTCCCCTGACTCCCTGGAGATCTCAGATAATAATAATATTAATAGTCTCTGTAAATTTCTGCACACTGTATGACCGGGGTATACATTCTTCAGAAATTTCATTCCAGAATAAAACAAAGTATCATAAGAGAAGTGTGGTTCATATCCATAGAAAGATTACGAACTATTTCATACTTCAAATTGAACGAAAGTCTTTTCCACAATGAATCAGACATTTATTCTTTAACAAGGGCAGCCATCATAACGGCTGCGATTAAAACCAAAGTCATGACTGTCTTAAGTTTCTGTCTGAGCTGTATAAGTGCAGCTTTATGTAGTATGGTTGTGGAAACTTAGAACTCTTTTCAGTATACCACTATGAAAGTGAAATAACCAAAAAAAAAGTAACCACAATTTTTCATTTCTGTTGTGCACGATGCTACTATATCAGCTAGGAAAAGAACCCACCTTGTAATAGAAGTGAAATGTAGCCAATGAATTATATTTAAATATCTACTAAATCACTTTGGTTACCACCTATGCGCCATTACTGAAGCCGTTGTATACGTACGCGGCTGTAGGCTTGCATAAACAACGTCAATCTTGCATAATAAGGACGAAAAACAGCACATCTACTATTCTACAGTATTCCTCTGAGGAAAAATAACTCACATCAACCGAACACAGCCTTTCACTCAAGAAATCCATAATCGAGATGCTCCTGGATGAATAAATACCATACTGGTCGGGATGCTCTTACACTGATGATTCAGAGCACTTATCCCAAGCCACACGAAACCAGTTGAACAACATATACAGCCAGTGATCACCTAGAGACAAAGACATGGGTCACAAGAATATAACAGCAACTATCTATAAAACATAAGCTTGGAAATGTCGTTCTCCAGTTACTCTGACATTCATCTGAAGCGGTTGCTTTATTGTGTGTGAGTGTACTCCCTTCAGATTTATTGTACGACAGCTGATTTATGCGTCATAAGCTTCCACCATCTAGAAAGAGGGCAATTTATTTCTACTGAAAACGAAAAACAGAACATGCATATATTCATCGAGAAAAGAATAAGACTTTTTATATTACAAACAATGGTGATATTCTTGTCCTTATTATAAATATGAAACGTTGAAATGAAATGTTCGAACTTTATAAAATAAAATAAAATTTGTCATAAATTATTTTAAAATATAATAAACGTTTTATATTTATAATAATTATTTCATCTCATCTTGGACCCACACCGTATCGTGTGGGTCCAAGATGAGATGAGATTGTAGGCTTTCGGAACCATGTCTTCTATGTCTGTATACTCCGTGTGTACTTCAGGCTAGTTTGCGGGATGAAAAACCCCTTCCTCCTCCGTATGAGACGGGTTAACTCACCTTCAGCAGAAAAGCCCTGATAAAGGTACTTCCCGTTCTACACGGGATTCGAACCCAGCTTTTTTTCCAACCAAAAGGTATCGTGAAACTGACTTTACCATGGAGACTCTAATCGGATTCTACACACTAATAATTTCCTTCATATAAATATTAAGTCATGTTGGTGAGAGATAAAGAGAGGAGAATTCTCTTTGATTTATACACTGGCATTCTGTTGCATGATTATTTCATAAGCTATGACATACATTGCTCTGAGCATGCGTATTACGTGTGAAATCATCTAACAGAGAATTGGAGAGGTTTTTCTTTCTCTAATATTAATATTAAATACAATTTTATCCAATTTGATAATGAGTTTTAGAGTAAAGAGTGACTTTTATATTAATTTAATGCAATTTGATATCTAAGCTGGAGCTCGATAGAGGCGTTAATTTCTGTTCGGATGCTGCAGTAATGAGCTATTAATATAAATGCTCCAGAGCAGAGGATCTCATCAATAATGTAACTCTTTAAATGGAAGGATTTTCTCCTTTCATTGGGAACAGGAACTCTAAATAGGAAGTAGATTAACAAGTTTAAATTATTCCTAAAGTCGGCCCTGAGCCCTTCGGATTGCCATTGAACAATATTTCTTGAAATACATCAGAAATGGATGCCGATTATCTACATCCTCCTTACGAATGGCTTGAGAACTATTGGCTTTGTTGTTTCCTGGCCACATGGGTTTCCATGGTATTGTGCATTGGACCTTACTAACTCACACACGGCTGACTGTAACACAATTTGAAGTGTTAACGCAAACAGCGGTCCTAAGAGAAGGTTTGCTGTTGTACACTTTGCAAAATTGCTTAAACACTAAAGTTAAGGAGTAAAGGAAGAGGGGGTCGTATTTACATTTGTTGACCCTAACGGCACGGCACCTGATGCTTGTGCTCAATACTATCCTCAGGGCTATATTTGTCTCTACGGCGAAGCAACATATCTTCATTAGGAAGCTGTATTTCCCCCGGGCCACAAGGAAATCTGGGTGGAAATCAAGCAAGTTACGACCTAATCAATCATCGAAATTAGACAAACATCCGAAAACAGGTGGGAGATCCGCCTCTAATTGCACTCAGCTAGATGAATTAAAACAATCAGAGTCTACATATGCCGTAGTCGCTTTGGGCATCAGCGAATTCGGTTGCCTAGGAAACGCCAGATTAAGTCACAATGGATAGAACGAGAACCTCAGAACACAGAAATGGAGAAAAAAATATCCCGGATATGTCATACAAAAATTGGATCCGTAATAAACGGATATAATGCAGTAATGCTATTTTTTCCTTTTTCAGTTGCATTTCTCCATCTGCAGTCTTGTAAATGCCAAAGCCATCAGCACATCTATTTTCTACGTAAACACATCATAAATGCTTTCAGTTATAAACTAACTCTACGGCCTTTAAGACTTCTCTTTCAAAATGGTAATTATGTGAACGGACATTTTATTTATTTATTTTTTTTACTATAGAAATAAACAATATAAAAGTTTTCCCCGGTTTCCATATGTTATCTACAGCAAATGAAAATCAAGTCGTAGCTATCGATTGCCCATAAAAACGTACATGTCACCAACACAGCAGTTCCATTACAACAATTTGAAATATGTTTCCCGTGACAAATGACTGTCTGTCAGAGAAAGACCTACAGCGAAGCATATTGCAGCTATTCACAGAAACATTACACATGACAATAAGAATTCTGAACTGGTGTATCGTAGAAGGAGAAAATATTTTTGATAGCATCAAAGTACATTTCAGTGTTTGTATTATCCGATGGGAAAAAAAAAAAAAAAAAAAATTTTTAAATCATCAAAAGCGATAGAAATTGGAATTAAAAACCCGTATGAACTACGAAAGGGATTAACCAATTACATCCAACCAAACGAAGAGCAAATAGTGAAATGAGAAAGACGTGCAGATGATAATGTAAACAATAGGGAATAAAAATCATTAGCAATTAACACATTCCCGAGCACTTTGGTGAAGTGTTCGCTCTCCAAACATTTCAGAGAGTTGTCGGTGACAAAAAAGAAATCCTGAACACTTTTTTTCTGGAGGATTCCATTTCAATTAGAAAATGAGACACGTTACTTGAATGTTCGCACGGTCTATAGAAAGGCTTAGGCCTACGAGAAGAGAGGAAAAAATGGAAAAGTAAAAAAAAAATATATCGGGATCACTCCGAAATAAACCGATTGATGTGTGTGTGTACGCGTGTGTGCTCATCGTCCTAAAATGACAGTAATCTTGCTTTAATCGACTTCTCTGTCTATCTTTCTTCGTTTGTTTTTCTTTTGCAACGGCTCTGGAGAAAATGCGCGTCGTGAGTTCGCTAGAGAAACGCGGTGTCACCTCAAAGACAACACCTAATAGAAAATATATCGGAGTTGTCAGGAGTTCTTGGGACTTGGTGATGAGCTCGCTGTCTCACAGGAAGAATTTTTATTGCCCGTCATTTACAATAAGACAACGGACTCCAACTGCGGGCATAAAGGAAGACAAATTCCATCGCTAGGTTCTACTCAATTGTGACAGTCGGGAGATTGTTTTCCCCCTAGTTTAAATAACGTATAATTTTCTTTTCCGAAAGGGAACTAATCAATTGGAAAGTTTGGTGAGATAGAGCACGAAGGTGACATCTGAAAATATTTTGCATTACGAGAAACTCCGTGTGGCTTAGAGGTTAGCTGAAAGTTATTTCGAAAATGTTTATTATATAGCAGTGAGAATTTTTGGCAACAAAGGATTCGGTAGCATCCACCAAACGTCTCCAGAATACATCTCTTAAACATACATACTTATTTTTTCAGCCATTTGAAATCCAACACATAATTCAAAATACTTAATCTTGAAATACACGATACATTTTTTTTACTATTCAGTGCATTGTCCGTATATCGACCAAAAGATGTAGCGATAAAACGCTATCCTAATTAAAACATTACACTTATACCTTAAACCATTTATTACATTGCACCAAATCATATTTGCACGGAGCGTCAAAAACTTTAATAGTAATAATGACATTAACGTTACTCTGAATCTTAAAGTTCTTAAAAGAACTGGGCGATGGACTGAGTCCTTGACTCTTTATCCCGTCATCTGAATGAAGACCATCTGTGTGGACGGGCTGTTATTGAGCTAAAAGCTCTAGTCATGGCTGAGTAACGGCAATAGCCGAGCCTCAATTAAGACTTCATTGGCTACAGCATTGCCATTCGTTACCCTGGAAGTCCTAAAGAGGATACACATCCATATCCCGTTACTCTGAATCAATTATCAACTATCAACTTTACTGACATAAGGGATGAAGCAAAAACTTTCCATATTTCCGGCTATCTTGAGAGAAACTGTGAGTGGAGAAAGTTTATGAGTTAATTGCTCTCCCTGAGTGGGCTTGGAGATTAGTCCTCAGTGTTGAAGTTTAGGATTGCTTTTGGCCTTTTATGTTTGAAATAATCCATTGCGTCATAATCTGCAGCCAGTTGGATTAGTTTGTTAATCAGTTTGTTGGTGCACAGATGCTTTTGAGAAGACTTTGATTGCTATAGTCTGCATGAAAGTGTAAATATAGAATATAGAGGACATCTGTGTCCGATGTAGCTGGACAGTTCGGATGAACCACGGGCCCCCGGGATCACTCTGAGACATTTATTCTGGATACGTTGTAGTTTGAGAATATTAGTATTTGAAGTATGACTCCAGGCCGGTGAAGCGTAGGTGAGTATTGGACGAACCATCAGTTTGTATATGAGAAGTTTGATTCTGGTGCTCAGCTTACTGTTTCTGTTAATTAGCGGGTAGAGCTGGGCTATGGATTTTGATGTGTTTGCACAGAGAGTCTTAACACTTTCATTGCCAAGCTGAAAATTGGAATTTCGTGTGGTGGCCAAATTTTTTTTTATTTAGTTAACGACGTCCACGCGATAACGCGTGATCGGCCGTTTGGTGAGAGCTCGCATCGCGCGATATGGCGTGATTGGCAAAGAACGTGTTAATATGGGAGCTGAAAGTCAGTTTTCTGTCCAGTATTACACCAAGATATTTGATCTCATTTTTCCACTTTTCCACGGAATTTTAGTGTTGAAAAGTAGAATATCCTCATTAGGAAGCAGTGATCTTCTAGAGAATAGGATGGCTACGTTCTTCAAGGGATTCACTTGGAGTTGCCATTTGGAGAAATATTGTTCGATTAGCAGTAGGTTTCTTGCAGTTCCTTGATGGCTAGGTGAGGCTTTAAAGATCTGGCCAATATCGCTGTATCATCAGCGTACAGGGCTTTAATTGAAGATAATGGGTTGTGTGGTATATCATACAAGTATAAGGAGAATAGGATTGGTGCTAGTAAGGATCCTTGTGGATCTCCATCCAAGATGCGTTTTTGTGTCGAGACTACCCCACATCCTGACTTTCATGGGCCTATCGTCGAGGTATGCCTTTATAAGAGGAATGATTCCGATTGGTACACCAGATGATATCAGTTTGTATAGCAAACCATAATGCCAAGCGCACTGGCTATGTCAAGAAAAACAGCCCCAGTGCATTGACGCCAGTTAAAACCCGTGATGATGTGTTCCACCAATCTGTGTATTTGCTGCGTGGTGCTATCCGACTGTCGGAAGCCAAACTGCTACTTAGGCAGGATATTTAATCGGAGTACTGAATCTTGAAGTCTGGTAAGAATTACCTCGGCAATTTTGCCGAGATTTCAGATGAGGCTGATTGGTCTGTAATTTTGAGGGAATCTGGGATCATTTGCAGGTTTATGGATCGGTATTATGTCCGCCAGTTTCCAGTAGGAAGGGAAATGTTTGTAGTGAAGGATGGAGATAATTATATTTGTCAGATGGACAATAGCTCTACGTGGTAGAGCTTTATTACTTTGTTAGAGGCACCATCGGGTCCAGGAGCCTTTTTGTTCTTGAACCTCTTAAATATAGCATATATTTCAGTAGGTGAGGTGGGTGCAATTTGAGTGGAATATGCGAGAGCAGAATTGAGTGAATATCTGACGTTACCGTGGATCTTGTATATATGGTTAAAATCGAGGTGATCGTATACAGGTTTACATTGTTTTGCAAGATGATTTGCTATTGCTTCAGCTTCATCAGTATCAGCTTCATCATCTCTCACTGCAGAGTTAAACCTGTTCAAGATCCGTTTGTCTTGCGGCGGCCTGGTGTTGTGTTATCTTTTTCTTGCCTTTTTTGTTTCTCTAATCAGGTTCATAATATCTTCTAGCAAGTGGTTATATTTGAATATAACCACTTGCCAGAAGTAACTGCTGCACAGGCTGCTTTAATCTCTTCTGTTAGATTTTTTAACAGCTGTTTCAATTTCCTCTTTTGATTTAATGATGGGAACAGGACCAATATAGGAGAGCCTTTCCCAAGGAATGAATGAGTGGGGGGGGATGATTTTTCAAGGTTTCCCAATTTTAACCGTATTGGGTTATGGTCTGATGACAGTTCGTTAATCGTCATTAAATTGTATTGGAGTCTGATGTGCTGTAATATGGCTACATCCAACACATCAGCCCGACCATAAGTATTGTGATGGGTGGGATCAACGGGACCTATTACAAGAAGGTTGTTGAAGCCAGCATAGTTTTGTAGTATCTGTCCATTTTTGTTGGTGGAACGACTATTCCAGGTTGAATGCTTGGCATTTAAATCACCTGCCGCAATGATAGGCTCTCCGGTTCGAATAAGGCATTCAAATCCGAGAACAGTAATGTTTTTTGTGGAGGATGATATGCTGCGAAGATTTTTAATTTGCTGTCAGAACTCATGAGAATCTCAATGCCGGTGACCTCAAGGTTGTAGGAGGGATGTTTATGGAGTGATGAGAGATGAAATTTGTAATGAAAATGGCCGTGCCTCCTCCTCTGTGGGATAGTCTATCAGCTCTGTACAGTTGGTATCACAAATTTTGGGGTTGTCTGAAGGTCTTAGGTGCGTCTCATTTAGTAAAAGGACATCTGGCTGATGTCTTTGAACGAAATTTTGAAGTTCTGAAATCTTACTCCTCAGGCCGTTACCGTTCCACGCAGTGATCTCTAGACATTCTGGTTTTAATTATTTACTGTTCATTAGTGAGCGCTGAGATAATGGCTTGTGTGTCGTTTAGAAATCTGTGTAGAACTTTTTGAAGGGTTAATCTGCTAAAATCCAACAGCATATTTACGAGAGAAGGTAGTGATATCTGTCAGATTTGTGTGTGTGGTGCTGTCTGTTCACGGGATGACTGCTTAGGACGAGTTGCATCCGCATATGTCCTAGATTGCTGTTACGGAGTTACTCTTTTGGGAGTCTCTGGCTTCGTCTGACCTTTTATATTGAACTTCAGGAAACTGTGAAGTAGTCTCTGATATAGGTGCGCTGAGTGAGGAAGAAAATGTTTCTGCTTCTGATTTTCTATTTCTTGGATTGTGAGTGTATCCTTTGTAATTGACAGCATGAGACCGCCACAATTGGCACATTTCTCCGAGGTAGATTTTGGTTTAGTGCATGTATTTGTTGGGTGGGCGACCCCACATTTTAGACATCTGAATTCAGCTTTGCACATCTTCTGGGCATGGCCAAATCTTTGACATCTGTGGCACTGCCCTGTTGGAGCTCTTTTTCTTAGTGGTTCTATAGTAATTTTTAGACCACAGGTGGATGTCAGATCATATATGTGCTTATAAGCTTGAATGATCTCAATTAGAACCAGTGGTATTGGAGTCTTGTTTTTTTTTGGTCATTCGACTGACCTTAACGGGTGGTAGGTCTTGGTGGTGGAGATCCGCAACCACTTCTTCTATGCATACGTCTTCCGAGACATCTCTGATTACTACCTTGAGGCTTCTTTCTGATCCTAGTGAAAAGGTGTGATATTGTATACCTTTGGCATCCAGTTCACCAGTCAACCTTCGATAATTCAACAGTGAGGAAGGCTGCATTTTAATACCTTCTGAGACATTCTTTGCTTGACTGTATGAAATCTTTAAATTGGACATCATAGTCCTTAGGGATATCCGTTTTTTTCTTTTCTCGCAGAATAATCGGAGGTATCTTTTCTCTTGAGGAGGTAGGAGAGTCCGAGTCAGGTCCATCTTCTTCCATTCGATCCGTTACTCTGAATCTTAAAGTTCTAAAAAGAACTGGGCGATGGACTTAGTCCTTGACTCTTTATTCCGTCATCTGAATGAAGAAATTCTGTGTGGATGAGGTGTTAAGGAGCTAAAAGCTCTAGTCATCATGGCTGGGTAACGGAAATAGCCGAGCCTCAGTTAAAACTTCATTGGCTACAGCATTGCCATTTGTTACCCTGGGAGTCCTAAAAATGACTTTTTTCTCCCTCCTTATAATCCTTAATCTGAATCCTTATAGTCCTTATAAGGACTGGCTTAAAGGGGCGAAGCAATATTGCTTTTCAACTTCCCCGTTATCTGTAGAGGACAGTGTAGGGATAAGGTGTTATTGAGCTATTAAAGGTCTGATCATGGCAAGATGGTAACAGCAATAGCCGAGCCTCAGTTAGAACTTAATTGGCTACAGCATTGCCATCCATTACCCTCCAAGGGTATTGGATTGAATGAATCAATCACCGAATCAATGAATCAATCAACGAATGAATCATAGAAACCGAGTTAGTGATCAATCGACCGTGAGATGCGGTGATTGATTCATTCAATCCAATACCTTTTTACGCAGAAATGTAATACGATTTACTAACCACACTACTTAAACATACCTTTCTAATATTCATAGTTGCGTGGCTACACATTACCTAAGGATCATTCTACACTTCCTGTATCCTTGGGCTCAAATGCTGCACACATGTAACTTTAGCCAACAGAGGTAGTGTTTATGCAACATGCTTCTCTTAACGGAAGTGATTTCCAGGTTCAGTCAATTGGCACAAAAGAAAAAACAAAAATTCGCTTTATGCACTTCAATATAGAGAAAATGTTATCTGTAGAGGACAGTGTAGGGAAAAGAAAAAACAAAAATTCGCTTTATGCACTTCAATATAGAGAAAATGTTATCTGTAGATGACAGTGTAGGGATAAGGTGTGATTGAGCTATTAAGGCTCTGATCATGGTGGGAGGGTAACAGCAATAGCCAAGCCTCAGTTAGAACTTCATTGGCTACAGCATTGCCATTCATTACCTCCAAAGGTATTGGATTGAATGAATCAATAACCGCATCTCACGGTCGATTGATCACTAATTCGGTTTCTATTTTATAATAGTCCTTATAAGGACTGGCTTAAAGGGGCGAAGCAAGAATGCTTTTCATCTTCCCCGTAATCTGTAGAGGACAGTGTATGGATAAGGTGTTATTGAGCAATTAAAGCTCTGATCATGGCAGGAGGGTAACAGCAATAGCCGAGCCTCAGTTGGAACTTCATTGGCTACAGCATTGCCATCCATTACCCTCCAAGGGTATTAATCACCGACTATGTAAGTAAAGGTGAAATCTCAAAAATACGGACGATCTCTAGGCCACTCCATAGTGGGCGAAAGACCGTCCTAATCTCAGCGTTGGTTCCACTCAGTGACGGGCTCCCCGACCACTGAGCAGAACCGCTCATATTCCGAGGAAAATAATTCACAGGCAAGTATCCCTCAGCGGGCCGTGCCGGAGAACACTTTCCCCGGAGACTCAAAGTGCTCCCTTAGGGCAAAACCTAAGAGAGCGAACTCATTTACCCAGGATAACAGCAACAACCGAACCTCAGTTAAACTTCATTGGTTCAGCATTGCCATCCGTTACCCTATATGTATATGTATGGGTATCTCATATAAAATCAATCAATCACCGCATCTCACGGTCGATTGAATACCCCTCGAACCCGGTTTCTATTTCTATTTCTGTAATATATTTCTGTAATAATATTATTTTAGCTCTCTAAGAGCCGAAATATATTACAGAAACCATAGTAATAAAATGGTGTATTACTGAAACTTCTAATATTGCTCAAAATTTTTAAATAAAATAATTATTTTTAAGAAATTAAGATTGAATATATAACTTTCAATTATATTCCATATGAAATACTTCAGTTGAGCTGAAAAATGATCGTCTGTCTTTTTTATTCCTCAAAAGGCGAAGGTAGCACTCAACTAATTTATGTATTTATTTATTTATTGATAATCGTCATGTAGAGAGTCTACCACCTCTCACTCAATTTGTGCAAGTTAACAAGCAATGTTTCTAATTCTAACTAGAATTTATTTATATGTACACGCTTAGTGTTCTAATGTCGATCTTGAAATGATGTGGAGTTTATAAACCTGAGTTGCTTCAGGTAGAAAAAATAATATATTACCTGAAGATGCAAACGTTTCTCTATTCGGTGATTAAAATCAGAACTACAATGGTATTTTTCCTGAAGACAGAGTCATGAAGTTATCACAAGGATAAGCAGTCCTTTGTACCTAATAATGTTATTAAATTAAATGTTTTTTTATATCTTTATGCTTTTCATTTCATTTTTTCCTTCCATCTTCATTTAATTGGGTTTTTTTTCAAGAATTTTTACAAAATCGATCGCAATGGCGTCATCTTGTGTCAGAGAGTGCAATATGATGTAACCATAAGCGTATGACGTCACATCCGCTTTAGCAAAAATAGAAAGTGTGTCTAGACCATTGATCACCAATCGGCGGTCGCCCTTGGGCACCTCATAAACAAGAAAATAAAGACGTTCTGAAAGACACTTTTGGCGTTACAAATCTACTAAACATTATTTCTGCTTAAAAAACACTTAACGTGCTTTTTTACACGAGTTTGAAAGTTGCTATGCATAAATTAGTGAGAGATATTCAACCTCAGAAGTCTGACCAAATGAAGTTAATTTCCTTAATAACACACACACACACACACACACACACACACACACACACACACACACACACACACACACACACACACACACACACACACACACACACACACACACACACACACAGTCGGGGGTTTCTTTCCCAAGTAAAAAAAAACAAAAAAACTTGCGTTTTAAACCCACAACTGGCAAAAATCGACCGTACAATACGTGAACACACACAAATAAATACCAGTCAGAGTTAAACCTCTTATGTAACACGTCGCAGGAATAAAGTCATCAATTTCGGCAATGGTGAGAGATAACGTTACCTACCGATTTCCAAAAATTTACAGATAAAAGCGAATTAGTGGAAGCAGTTCCCCAAAATAAAGATAACGATAGTCATTATTATTTCAGGGAACTATTCATGTAAGCTGTACTTCACCAGTGACTTGAATTTTGTCAGTGATGTAAAGAATAGGACGCTCACAGATTGGCTTGTTTTATTGTTTTGTTTGTTTTTTAATGTAGCCACTCGCGCGAGATTATAAACCTATCATGCTTGACACCACCAAAACATGGAACCTTTTTTGCTAATTCAGGTGTCCAGAGAGCAAGCTTTTTAAATTGTCTGTTTTAAGTAGAGTGCCAAGAGATTTTTAAATCTATATACAAATGCCGAACTCCATTTGGAGTCTCCTGGGCTTCATCAGTGTTTTGAATAGTAAATTCTGTTGATAATAATGGAACCTGTTCAGTAACACTACGTATTAGTTAATAGAGTTAACCGCAGTTACTGCATCATTATTATTATTATTATTCCATTTTTATGACTATTTTGTTTGTCGTAGGAAAATTCCTTTGCTGTAATTACGTGGGGAAAGCATGCATTTAGTTAAATAATAACTAATATAACTATTAAATAGCTATATAGGGTTTCAAATTTTAAAATACTTAAGAAATTCAATAAAAACGATGACTCTACATTAACATCTTGTCATTATCCTAAATATCCATGACCTAAATGTGTTTCTAATGCCGCATATTTCATCAGAATGTACCGCTGTGGCTAAATAAAATAACCCAAGTCAAAATCACGCCGGCCGAGCGCTCTATAGTTATATCTCGCAACGAATTATCGGCCTGCTGAACTGGAAGCCAAATGAAGGGTTTCAGGCAAGATAAATGGGGGGTTTACTGGAGATAACTATGACACTATTATCCATACATCACCACTGAAAACTGGAGTCGGAGCTCCTCCTATTTGCTCCTTGAAGTTGGAACCAGATGTGGTTCCTTCTCAAGTGCCCGACAGGGACGGAAGTTTGCAAACTTGCTCGTCCATCTAAATGCAATTATTCACTAGCCTTCCTCCTAATTACGTACGGGAACAATGCGTCGAATCGCTTGAGTCATGCATTCCCTAACTTGGACCAATCAGTCAGAAGAGGAGTGTACTGAGAGGCTGTATAGGAAACGCAGGTGGTAGGTGACTGCGGGTCAAACAGACGCAGCGATGAGAGACGGCTAATTGTCATAAATGGGAGACAATACAACTAATTACTTTTGGCCACTGATTAAATGCGCGTGCCACACTGTTGATTATGCTGGTCACGAATACCTGCTCTTCGACAGCCTCGCTTTCCAAACATACCGTTGTCTCTTCTCTATAATTCATTGTCTGCTCATTTTTCTTGACCTACTCTGGAGGAGAAAAATTTGCTTTTAAGGGGACCTATCTCAGTATCATGTGCTAAAGACAAGTTGAAAAACTGGTGGGGATTTTTTTTTAGATACGTTTACAAACTACAAAATACAGTGTGGCCATAAAATAACTTTCCCTCTTTGGAGGCATCTGTAGCTAAAACCAATTACCGGAATGAGACCAAATTTTATATTGAGACTTCTGAAGGCATGGGGAGATGATTTCCGCGAAAAAAAAAAAAAAAAATAGTACCAAATGTCCCCGATAGGGGAATTTTTGGCGCTGGTGGAGCCGAAAGCAGTCAAATATTTGCAATAACCGCAGTTAAAAAGGAACGTGCAAATTTTACTGCGCGTACGTGACAGCACCGCCACCAATTCCACTTAAAAAGGGATTGGGAACGGGCAGTTATTCGAATCAATGTCGGTTATCAGTCAGTTCTTTCCGACGACATGGCCGCCTCGATCCAAGGACATCACTCCATGTGACTTTTGGCTGTGGCGTTCCTAACTTGCATGTCTTGAAAGAAAACATAAAACAGGCTGTTGTAAACATCCAATCAGACTCCTTATGCTCAGCTGTAGAGCATGTCGCACACCGGATGCCATTTGTTGTACACAAGAAAGGTCAGCACATTGAAAATCGTGTATGTGGTCCAGGCGACTCTGATTCTGATGAATAAAACATTATTTCCTGTGAGTTCAATCACTACATTAATTTCTGTGTCTCTCGCAAGTTGTTTTAGTTGAATTATTATTATTATTATTATTATCTTGTAACGCGCCACATATCCAGCTGAAATGAGTGACGCGGCTGTCGTTTACACTGTCGAAATGTTATTATTCCATTTTTATCTGCTTTTGATGTAATTATCTTCGGCTCCGCCAGCGCTAAAATTTCCCCTGTCGGCGACTTTTGGTACTTTTGTTTTCGCAGAAATCATCTCCCCATGCCTTCAAAAGTCTCAATATAAAATTTGGTTTCATTCCGTTTATTGGTTTTAGCTACAGATGCCTCCAAAGAGGGAAAGCTATTTTATGGCCACCCTGTAAATAGAAAACGAAAGGTATACAGAGACAGATTTGTGAATTAACTCTTATTATTGAAATTAAGCTTGAACTAAATGTTAAAATACCAGGCTGCATATTCGAATCCCAGATGATAATATGATATTTGTGCGTGTTTTTAAATCCGGATGGATTTCATAATTTCCTATGACGTCACTACCATACTTGGAGGCCTAAATTGGCTTACAATCATTCGCATTAAATAAAATATTTGGACAGTCAAAAAATAGGAAGTCTTTCATTGGAAAGACATTGGATTTAAATTCTGTCTGCAATCTAAGGAACATCTATAAGGCTTTTCAACAGAAAAACGATATAACCGGTTTCATACGTGGGTGGCGGTATCCTGTACAAAACAAACCAACCAAATGAAAAACACATACGCGATGAACCAACGTAATAGCCTTTTCCTTAACTGTCCTTGATTTGAACCAATCCCCAATATTGCCGGGTACAGCTGATCAGTGGAGGCTCGTGGCTTGAAATCGTGGGGGTGCTGACTTTCAAAATATACATAAACACTGTAAGTACATGTTTGGATAAAATATCAAAATTATGATAAAATTTAAAAAAATAAACATGAAAAAATATTGTTTATTATCGATAAAATTATACAGTTTAGTATAATTCAAAATTAATTAAAAATAAAATCCATTATCATAACCCCAATAATGTTCTAAAATAAAAACTATAACAAATGTTATGTCTTTAATTGTAATGTCCAAATATTTAAAGAGACGGAATAAACACGATAAGCACTACGACTACCGGCGCAAACTGCATATAAACAGCACTGGAACTGCGCGACAGACAGTCCCGCATTACGCTAATAGCTCGCATCTCACTGTGACGTGTATATGCTTGCGCGCGTAGCAATATGACAATATGGTAAACGCAGTGCTGCTAGCGCCCTCCTAAGTGCTACAAGATGGATTTTTATTATTTTTTATACAAAATAAGAGAATTGCATAGGATTGTTGATGATAAAATTAAATATTACAAGCAGATATAAATAAATTAATAAATATATTTATATATCGAGAAAAATTGGGGATGCTGCAGCTGATATGATGTCACAAAAGGAGTAACCTCATTAAATTCTGTGCTATCAATATATAGACATATACAAAAATGTTAACTTTGTCATGAATATAAAAACAACACCGACATGCATTCATATAATTTTCCTTTGAGTCGGAGCTAAAGTAATATGCAAAACCATTCGTGCTATTGATTTTACCATTTTTCTTTATGGATAATCCATCCCACGGGAGTTTGGTCAACCTATATAGTATGCTGGTATCGTGAATGGGCAAGAAGGAACTTGTTTACATTGGACTTGAAGATCTGGATTGAATTCCTTGGGAAACACATAAGATGGAAGACCTCCTCCAGTTGCAGCAATAGAAGGAATAAACGAAGAGGAGAAATTTTCTCTGTGGATTTTTCTGTAAGGTTTATTATCAGAATCTGTTGATCATTTTAATGAAATTTTAATAGGAATGAAATTGTCTATAATTCTGTAAAAAGGACGAGGTCCATTCTCCAATTACTTCGAGAATATTATCAACATTTCCACGTACTAACTTTATCTGCAATAGTTTCTTTATGTGAACCTTTTGAATCAGCACTTTGGGTTAAAATACGAAAAACAACGACTGCTTCGCTAACAAATAAATGTCTGTTTATTCGTTTACTGAATACGAAATTAAAAAAAAAAAACATTTAAGCAAAAATTATGGGGGAATATTAATCCAATAGTGAAACGAGCTGACATGCTTTTTAGATCAATTAAACCTTCCTAAGTAAACAATAACAGATGAAGACAAAAAAAAAGTGAAATTTGTGAAAGTAATTGAGACTACAGACCACCTACTAGCAATGGGCAAGAAAATATTCTTTATTCGGTTTTTTTTGGAAGGTTTTTCCTTGATTTTCTTAATGTTCTGTCTTCTCTCTTAGCATTTTAATTAATTAAGCCTCTTTTTTTATCCTAAACACTCCACACTAAAACTAACGCAAGAGTGGCATAATTGAATTAAAGAAACCACTTAAAATGCATGTCTGGGTGTCTCAAGGCACCCGCTGACAGCTTCAACAACACAACGAGATAAAAGAGTGAATAGGGAAGGAGGGGGGGGTAAGAGGGATTGCAACTCAATTTTTTATTGTTATCGAAACAATAAAATAAACACAAAGGTATATTAATTAGGCCCAGCGAAAATTTATTATTCTCAAAAGATTATGTGTGTAGACATAATAAAGCTTGTATATGTTCTTCGTTTTGTAGCGTTTATCATAATTTTTTTTAATATACCTCTCATTCAGCTTGCAATATTTATAACCCCACATGACGCCCTTCGGTTATAATGGAGAAAGATTTCCCAGCATGCACCGCACCTTCTCATGGTTGAATACAAAGATTTACATTTCATTTTCCTTTCTAGTTCTTCCCTACCTTTGTAAAGGTCTCCCTTAGAAATCCCCTCCCACTTGGTCTCGTCAAAGAGGCGATATGCTGTCCAAACATGACACAATCATGGATAAAATTCCTTGGTCCTTCCCAATAACGATTTTCTTCCCATTTCTACGTAATCTTTTTTTTTTTTTTTTCGTGTGTGTGGGTGGGTAGATATCAGTCTGGGGCTTTGTAGCAAAAGGCCACCTCGACGATGACACGTTCAATTTCCGTATCTGTGACAGTTCTGAGAAATATGAGTTGTTTGCAGCTCGAGACATTTAAAGAAGGATAAAAAGACGTTGTATTGTCCAGCGACTACCTGAAGAGTCCAATACGTCTGGAGAACCTCAAAGGCTTCTTTTTTTTTTCTTTTTCTTTAAATAAGATCTTGTACAGAGTGGGCGTACGTAGTTGAAGGTAGGAAACGATTTGAGGTCGAAAAGATGCCTGAAATTACCTTCAGAAGAATAATTTTGACAGCGATAAAAACTTTATTAAGGCGTTCCTCAGAGATGGGAATTTCTCGCTAACTGCAATATTTGTGGAGTAAATGAAAGTGTTTAGCACTTATAAACACTGTTATGATGCTGTCAATGGCTTCAACTTGCTGTCTTTTATCACGCGTTCGTTTTTAATAGACCTTGCTTAGAAAGATATGCAGAGAAAAAGCGGTACACAACACAAATGTTCCGTCTTTTCACAAAAGCACGCTTATCTGTTGGTTCACAGAGAGAGAGAGAGAGAGAGAGAGAGAGAGAGAGAGAGAGTACATGGCAGCAAGCAGGGTAACGTTGTGCAAGCAGGTAGTGTAAAAATGAAGCTTAGATGAAACATAAAAAGAGGTTGCTATGGCAACCATTTCTTTTTATATCAGTACTCGCTGGTTTTAATTGCTTTATTTTTCAATTACTCTTTCCATCAAGCCATACTCTATTTACATATATTATTCCTGCTTCGGATCCTTTATTAACTATCTTTTTTTATGGCCTATCATGACACGTGATATCAGCGCAGCGTCCATTTCCACAGCCATTCCTCCGTCCGCTATGATTGTACTTGTAAGGAATGCAAGGTCATATTCAACTTAATCAATTTGCACAACAGCTAGTTTAGAAAATAACGACTGCTGAAGAATAAATTCGGATGAAAGGCAATCATCTATCCGATAAGAACATCGTAGTGAAAAAAAAATGTTTTTTTTTGTTAATTAATGTGAATTGGAAAGAATAATTTGGTGTCACAATAACTTAAATGTCAAATCAATGAACTGACATGTTTATCCGTCTACACAGATAAACTGTTCCTTGAATTTCATCATGTATACACTGCCTTTCCAGAATATTAGGAAACCCACTGTTTATCGTGCAGGAATTTTATGAGCCTTAATAACAACGTGAATTCAATTCTGAGTTTTGGTAGTATCTGATCTTAGCAATACATGTTCATAAATATTGTTTTCCTTTATACTACACAAAGTATATACCACGGAAATGGTTAAAACCATATTGTAAACGACATAATTATCTGAGAACTAGTGCGTCCTCTATGGGAAAGAACTAGAACCAGAGCCGAGGGTAATATTATAGCGAATTGCCTAAATAATTTGTTCATTCGCTAATGCATTCTTTTCCAAAAAAAAAAAAAAGTGTAAAAATATTTATTTTAGTGAATTATGATAATCACTTAAATAACAAATAGTAGACTTTAATGTATAATTACAAATGATTAAAGTATTAAAAATAAATTGAGTTTTTTATCTCTTTGATCAATTTTGTCCATACACCATTTATTTATATTTATTATTGTTTATAATAAAATGGGGTTGCAACCAGTATATTTATTTAACATATTTAACATACTTAAATATACTTAAATTTAGCATATTTAACATACTTAAACATAAAACCGTTTGTTATCCTACTTACTTTGCATTACAGCGACCTCTATAGACTTGTAAACGAAACACTGGAATTGGTGTTTTGGCTTCTCACCTGACGGTTGGGTAATTGGAAGGAATAAACATCTCATCTCCGTACGATTTTCTTAAGCGAGTCCAGAACCGCCAGAGGGACTCGAGTCGAAAATAAGAAAGAAAGGAGCAGAAAATCGGAACATTACGAAGATAATATCTGGCAAAACTTCCACATAGAGTGTGTGTGTGTGCGCGCGCGCTAGTGGCAAGAGGAACAATCGATAGAGCAACAGCTGGGTAAGTACAGACTAGGTATAAAAATAAAATTGCATTAAGGTCGACGGAATGTTCAGAGTTGGAGGCGGAGGGAAGTGTTTGCCACTACCGGAACACGGAGCGCGAGGTGTGTGTGTGTGTGTGCGCGCGCGCGCGAGGATTCTGCACTTCCCATATCTAACCCTGATTATATTTCCGATATTGGAAGAACAGTCGGAAATATTAACCTCCGAATATGTTATAACAGATGTTGCACTCCTAGGGTTGGGTAGGGGAAGCCCTTAGGCCCCTATCCCCACTCAGACAACAGATGAAGACATGATGCAGTCATTGGTCGGCCCGTTTGTAAGGCAGCGTCATCATTTATCCGAACGTATTACTCAACCATCAGCTATTACAGGCAAGAAAGTATTTGTCTCTCAGTCTTCTGCACCAGCTCTTACTTAAGTTTGATGTTTGATACATTATCATAAAGCTTGGTGCTGTCTTGAAGTTTTACATTTTTCCGATAGATGGCAGTAAGAGAGGAGGTTTCTTTTTGCCTTTGCGAAATACAAAACAAAACAAACAAAATATTTCCAATTTTGTAAAATTCCAATCAACAACAAAATGATTTTGCGGTGCTATTTCTTGTTGATTGTCATTTATCAAGTTTATAGAAGCCTGCAAAGATTAACGCCATCGAAATAATACATATTTTTCTTCACATCTCATTCATTTTTTCCTTTTCACTATTTCATGCTGTAATAACCTTGGAAATCTACGGTAGTATGAGAGTCCCAGATGATACGAAAGGTGTGTGGGAATGTAAACACCTGCATGTTCGCCCAGCAACCGTGAATTTAAAAAAATAATAAATAAAAAAACCCCCACCAAAGTATCACTTGCAGAACATAAAAAAAAAAAAAATTGATTCAGAAACCAAATTTCACCGTGAAAGCAAACTTGCAGTGTTACAATGCACATCTCACACCGAAATCTGATTGGCGAATGGTTTCAAAGGTTGTTATAAGCATGCCGCATCCATAATAAGAGCAGGCAGGTACACAATATTGTCACCGATGTATACAAAGTAAACAAAAGCAAAAAGGTTAAATTGCTTTAAAAAAAATGGTCTCTCTCATTGCAAATCTATTGAGATGAAACTGGAATGTATATACTTCTACTACAGTTACAGCGCCCTCTACCGGCGAGTTGTTGATATCAAAGTATTCAATTATTTTCTAATGCTGAATTCATTTAAATACATTAAAAAAAAAAGAATTCGCCTTCTTTGTGTATATCTAAAATGAACATCAAAATAAACTATATAAATAAAATATAAAATAAATTATGATAAGGCTTTTCACTTCACCACAATCCTTATAGTCCTTATAAGGACTGGCTTAAAGGGGCGAAGCAAGAATGCTTTTCATCTTCCCCGTTATCTGTAGAGGGCAGTGTAAGGATAAAGTGTTATTGAGCTATTAAAGCTCTGATCATGGCAGGAGGGTAACAGCAATAGCCGAGCCTCAGTTAGGACTTCATTGGCTACAGCATTGCCATCCATTACCCTCCAAGGGTATTAATCACCGCATCTTCCGGTCAATATTTCCTTCTTCTCTTTCACCACAATCTTAAAGTTCTTAAAAGAACTGGGCGATGGTCTGAGTCCTTGACTCTTTATCCAGTCATCTGAATGAAGAAAATCTGTGTGGAGGGAGTGATATTGAGCTGAAAAGCTCTACTCATGGCTGGGTAACGACAATAGCCCAGCCTCAATTAAAACTACATTGATTACAGCATTCTGGAAGTCCTAAAAAGAACTTTTGGCTTGTCTCAAAACAAAACCCTCAAACCTTTCACCACAGTGCTAACCTTAATGTTTTCATATTAAGTAAAGATGTATTTAAAAATAAGGTGGATTAATTACTTCATTTATTTAACATTTGATATTTTTAACACTGGTATTAACAGTGTTATTAACATAAATTAACAAGAAAGAAATAAAAGTTCCAGTAGTTTTTCTAATAAATCTTGAAGACATACGCTGTAACAAACAAGATTTTTAAAACTAACCAATTCGAAATCACCATTTAGTTCTCAGTAAATATTTCCATGCTAGACTTGGAATCATGCCATACAATATTTGGCACGTCTAAACAGTATAATAAAAAAGAAAGTGCGAAGAGAAAGAACTATTCTTCTTCCTAACATCCTGGAAATTTCCATAAAGTAAATATATTTCATATATCTCTAAATATTTGTTGGGTTTCTATTTGAGTGGGGGATTCGAAAAAAAACATTAACAATTTTGATCCGAGAATATCAATAAATTGTCTTAGTTGTTTCCTATTAGGCAGTTATTTCTATATAATTTCCCATATAAGTACTTGTACTTATCCCTAGAGGAATTTAGGGGCATTAAATTGCTTAAAGCCCCTAATCAGAGAAGCCTTTCTGGTTTTCCCTTCCACTCGTTTTCCGACAGTAGGTGACTTTGTAGGCATTGACCACAAGGTATTCCTGGGGGGATTTTTACAAGGTAGTTCACCATTGCTTTCCGCACCCCCCCCCCCAATTTTATCCGGGCTCGATGTTTGTTCACAGGGTTGGTTTGCCTGTTCTGGGGGACGAAAAACCTGAGTTTCAGGGTGAAACTCAGGTTTCACCCTGAGTTTCACCCTGGCTAACTCACCTTTCGTCGAAAAGAGACCAGATAAAAGTTCCTCACGTCACTGATGAGAATCGAACCTGGGTTTTTCAGACCAAACGACTTCGTCTATGGAAGCTCATAGAAGCCTTTCAATAAAACTTATTATGCAATAGTCCTTCACCTTCTTACTATCTTCTATGGATACGCCATCTGGTGGTGTATAACTAATTTTCATTTTTTAAGTGGGAGAATTTCAACGCCCCTGCTTACTAGAGGCCTTAAAAAGTACCATGTTTGGATCCAGAGCGAGATTACCCAAAAGAGAAATATAAAGTGAAAACATTGTGACGCAATATTTATGATAAACGATAATTCTCACTAAATATGAAAAATCTTAACTATAATCGAACAATTATAACAATAAATACACAACGAGACTCATGAGATCCAAAGGATTGGGTTTTATTATTCTGCTCGCATGCTTCTATTAATGTGAACACGCAGTGTACATTTCTGATTTATATCAGCCCGACTGAGTGTTCTTTTCTTATGTTTTGTTAGCGTATATTAGCGGAGGTCCTCTGAAACATAGATGTTCATTTTCTTCTGGTAAGGGCCTGTATATAAAGCATATCCGCCAAGAACGATGCAGACACAGCAGAAACGCGATCTAGAAAGTGATTGATGGAAGTGCAAATGATGGGGAGAGCCAAACGGAAATCTATCTTTCACTCAAAACAAGAAGCATGTTTAAGAGCTTATACTTGTTAGAGTTGCCTACTTGAGCAGTCTCTCCAAGCACACAGTTTCCACGCAGAGATCCTAACTGTCAGCTCTGATAGAGTGAGGACGAAACAATTTGTTATGCTGTCGTCGACCTCCCTGTAATTTTAGATTTCTCACCCGCAACCTTTCGAGTGTGACACTTGAAAAATACATTGCGATTGGTCTGCATTTCTATTGGGTATTACACTCGAAGTAGACAAGGTATTAGGAAAAAGCCTTTAAGGAGATCGATAAAGTTCGCGTTATAAAGAGGGGAAAAAAAGAAAAAAAGAAAAGAAATTCTTTTGGAAATGTATTCCATTTGCAGTGCACGGCTGACAATTTCTACTTCAAAGCTATTTCAAAGTTTCAAAAAAGTTTTTTTTTGATTCAATCGTAGTCATATAGAGTTACAAGCCATTAACGATTCTTGGCCACGGCTTAGATACCAAAAGGAGACAAAAGATGACCATAGAGGTATTCTATCTCTTGCCAGTTTGGAGTTATGCAAATGAAGTCTTTCATCCCGGAAAAACTTCTCTTATCAGCGGCATGTTTTGATTTCAGATGTCGCCATAAATTGGAGACATCTGATGACCTCTATTTTTTTCCCTGGGTAGTGCACTTCCACTGTATGCAATAAGTATAATTTGGCTTAGGAGACTTACACTAGTACCAGCAATTAAGCTCTCACCAACGCTAGTCATTATTCAAGGATGGCTGCAAGCAACAGAAGCCTGTACAATTCAGTGTTTAACCTCTAACCCACACTAAGTAATTGAGACAGTTATACAGTGCGATGTTCTACAGTAATCTATTAGTCATTCTGCAAATGTCTCTGACAGCTTTGATGCGTTCTCCGAAACGACACTACTCAAGAAGAGGGGAGAAACAGGGAGACATTTGTTAATTTTATCGTTTAGTATACGCTTGTAGAGACACCTGGTGTTGGATCTGAAATTAAAAAAAAGAGAAAAGTTTTCTGCACAAAGTATAATTGTAATAAGCATGACTCAGATATCTAAACTGGCTGGTAAAAGGGATGAGGGGGGGGGGGATATCGAAGGAAAATTCATTTGGGGAGAATATAAAGCATCATCCCATTATCGTTATCAATTTTCCCTTTATTGAGTGGCCAAGTGAACGATTGACGCTCTGAGAGGACAAACAACCTTCATTAACACATTCGGTAATAAGCTACGATCAAGCGCGTGTCTCCACTCCCCCCCCCCCATACACACACATGCAACGTAACAGGAGCTGACAAAGGCCACCCAATCAATAGGCATATGCATCTTGACTTTGCTAATTAAACGGCATTCGTGTTGATTTGCTGTAGGTAATTGTAAGTGGAAATTTTCTCTGTTGCAAAATTATCATTTGAATGCAACGAGACTCTATTTCCGTCCTGCAGTCACTCAACTTTAATAACTCGTTTCTGTCAAAGTTTTCAGGGGGTTCTCGATCACATAGAATTAGACGCCATAATAACGTAATGAGAGATACCAAATGTTACAAGGACACAGATTGACGGAAGAATAGCGAGCACATAATTAAGAGAAAATCCCGCATTTCACTGACGCCTTTCGCTCCCTTATAATAGGAGCAAGTTTCGAAGAGCAAAATTTACGAATTCGACACTTAAAAATTATCCGCAGAGAGGAAATCTCCATCATTAGCAAAATGATAAATCTCCGGACTTGTTTGCACTGCGTACAATTATCAAGCCAATTATTTTCCTCTTCATCGGATTCGTTAAAATATTTTTATTCCAATCGCTGTTAGCAGCACTTCATCTGAAGACGAAGTCTCGGAAAATATTTATTCTATAGAATGAAACAGATCATTTCTCGCCAGCTATCCTGGTTGTTATGACAACGAAGCATCGTTGGAATGCCAGCCTCTAATGCGCGCATCGGGGCAAATGACTCAACCTCACATGAAATTTCGAGTATAGTTAAATAGAATCTCCGTAGATTATTTGATTTTTAAGGCGTATTTGCAGCAGTAAAACATAGTATTATTAGTATTCATTCTAAATAGGAATGGTGTTTGGTGTGTCTCGCCAAATTTACGTGACTATTATTTTTCTATCACTCTTAATCTAAGATCTTCAGTGCATCATCCACCAAACTACGGAAGAATTCAAAGAAATTCGTCATTTGCTTTTACTTCTAAAGACGCTTTTACTTCTCCTTGACATCGATCTCTTGCCATATTCCAGTGAGGTGAGGTGAGGTGAGGACAATTTGGTCACCATCTAACCAATCAAAACTCAATCGTATGTTATTTAGCTTAAAAATAAAAAAAGATCTCTCTTCTTGAACTGGCTTACCCTTCTAACCTTTGATGGCATGAACATGTCACGCCCATAACCTATTAAGAAAATAGAAATCTTATTCATCTAAAGACTACTTCTTGATGATCTGTATGACTTATACCCTCTGTCCAAAAAAGAAACCGAACTTTTCGAAAATAGAAGAAACTAGTGGCGCCACCTGTTGTATCTTTTCGTTGTCGAAAGCAGCACCTTCTATTAGTGTTGTGTTGACTGTTTATGACATTTGTTTCATTAGAAGCAGAGTTATAATGCCAAGAGTGACAGTGTGTTTTGACGAACGCTCGGAAAATGAGTTTCGAACTGAGAGCTACGATTGACTTTTCTGTTAAATTTGGTAAAAGTTTTACCGAAACGCATCAAATGCTTCAAAAAGCATACGGTGATGAATGCTTATCCCGCACTCAAGTTTACGAGTGGTTTAAGCGATTTCAAAGTGGTCGTGAGACGCTTGAGGACGACGAAAAGCCGGGCTGTCCAAAAACTGAACTGAGCGAAGTTAACATCCAAAAAAGTGAGGGATTTCATCAAAGAAAACCCGAAATCGTCCGTGAGATTGATTGAAGATGAATTGGGGATTCCAAAATCAACTGTGCGCAACATTTTGACCGAGAGTTTGGGCCTCTGTAAATTGAATTCGCGATTTTTTCCCCAGAAGTTAACCGACGACCAAGAAATGTATAGAATTGAATACTGCAAGAACCTCATTAAAACCGCTCGTAAACTTCCTTGAAACGATCGTTACTGGTGACGAAACGTGGTGTTTTGAGTATGAGCCCGAAACAAAGCGCCAGAGTGCTGAGTGGAGACCACCAGAAGAGGGCCATCCGAAAAAAAGTCGTTGAGAATTCAAAACTAAGACAATACTGATCTGTTTCTACGATTCCAAGGGCATCATCCACTTCCGCCTGGACAAACGGTCAATGGTGAGTTTTATCTCGAAGTTTTGAAGCGATTGATTGCGATAATTCGTCGCGTACGGCATGAATAACGTGAATACCGCCCGTTCGTCAAACAACACTGTCACTCTTGGCACTATAACTCGGCTTCTAATGAAACAAATGTCATAAACAGTTGACACAACACTAAGGAAGGTTGCTGCTTTCAACAACGAAAAGATACATCAGGTAACGCCACTGGTTTCTTCTGTTTTCGAAACGTTCGATTTCTTTTTAGACAGAGGGTGTATAACATCGTATAAATCTCAAATCAGTCCGACAATAATGTTCTCACATTTGCAGTGGTTCACCAAAAAGATCCTAACCATAATTGATGATATCCAGAAGAGAGAAATCACGTTAATGACGATCCTCTCACTGACTCACTTCTCAATGACCTTCTGTGTCTGCGTTATGAATCTTCTAGCGAGTGTTATTCCACTGAACTCGATAGACCATTCTTTTACTCTCCCTTAAATCTGTAAATATATCAGCGACTGTTATTCACCATTCTTTCACTCTCGAACTTCAACCATATCAAATTAACAACTCATCCTTTTTCATAATTCCATCTACATTGGTTCTTTGGAATAGTCTTCTTCATGCTGCTTTCTCATGGACTACGATATTCACTTGTTCAAAAACATATCAGTAGGTTCATTTTTTTCTTTTTGACCACCTTCCCATGAGCGACACTGATGCGCTATAGATCCTATAACCTCTCATATGTTGAGAGGTTATAGGATCTACAGCACATCTAGGATGTATTACATTTATTATTATATTACGTATATAATATAATAATATTGTATTATATTATATTACGATATATTATATATGTATAATTACGTGACATATTACATTACATATATAATAATACATACATATAACCTTAAAGATATGTTTTACGCTTTGAATTTTTTTTTTTAAAGTTTCAATAAACATGGGCCTGGAAACCTTGTCGACAGCGCTTTGTATTTGCAGCACGGTCGCAAACAACTTGCAATGGGAAACGTTCTATGATCGACGTACCTCACAACAGGAATTCAAAATGACCTCCTTTGCCAGACACGTAGCCGTTGAGACGTGTCACCATTGACAGCCGTAAGTGCTCAACAGTCCAATGTCTGGTGTCTAATAGCCATAGACGCATGCTCAACAAGTTCCTGCATTTCATTAATATAGCAATGATTGAAAATTTCCCCACAAATAAAAATTGCACAGAATTTAAGTCAGTTAACGAGTAGGCCATGTTCTTGATTTACCGCGGACCTCATGACTGGTAAAGCTCCGTCATACATCATCCACGTGTTTCTTTTTCACTCCAAGAAAACTCCACCAGTCACATCGCAGAAGATGTCTCACATCAGATTTTGCAACAGGTTACAAAAGTCTTTTGCAAAAGTCTTGTAAGCTTGTTTGATAAAAACGTAAGGCTCTAATAAACTGTGCCCCAAAACAGCTATCAATACGTTGATAGAGAATTGCTGCTATCTTGAGTGAATAACTGCAAGTGAACTGTGATTAACAGGTAGGTGCTTGTTTTAAATACTATATCGACTAAAAGCGCTAGAACCACTGAGCCAGATAAAGCCGATTTTCCCAGGATCTTCCATACAACTCCTTGGAAACACACTCTTCCACTGCAGTCCTCGGTGTGTTAGAGCGTGGAATCGGTACCATTGCTATATGTCGGAAATATAATGTATAATACACATATTCGAAGTTTAAGAGTTAAATAAGGGAGTACATGAAATTGTCTACTCACACTATTACAGACAATAATACGAGAGTTAGGGTTTAGGACCACGATATGGCGGTAGTTTCTCTCGCTTAACGTTTTGAAGAAGAAACGAACCAGTCTTCATCCTTAATATCGAAAACCGCTGATAATGAGATCAAGCTTGATTATTATTATCAATAATAGTGTGGGTTCTACTGCGGGATTGTGTGTTTAACAAATCGAGTATAGAAACAGAAATTTTTTTTTTAAATATTCCAAATTAAGCTACCTTACTTTTTAAATAAGCGTCGAATATAGAGTATACCTTGTCCTTAGCATCTCAAAAAGCTGTTTTCTCGTTCCCTCCTGAATAACTACAATCATTGTCCTGATTTTCCCCATTTGGCAAGATGTCCCTCTCAAATATCATTTAACCTGTTTAGTGGAGGTCAGTTAAGGGAGTCCGTTGCATTAATTATGAATACATTCGTTCTTGGCAGGTCTTTTTCATAGATACGAAGTTGATACAGAACAATACAACAGGTAGATAAAAAAAATAAATTATTGATTGAACACTATCAGCGCCTCCCCCCGCCGGTTTTATTTATCAAAATAGAAGTCATACTTCTATTTGACGTTTTATTGTTTATTTTGTGTTTTCCACATACTATTTAACAGTTTTTGACACAAAATAATTAAAGTATCAGAATATTAGGCATGCAATAAAAATTAGTTTTAACACTTGCAATTAACCAAAATATGTATTGAAATGAAACAATATTTACCTAACAAGTATTGAAATTTACAATATTTAACTAACAAGTATTTAATTTTTCTCTATAAAAATAATCAAATATTTAAATGTCAAAGTCTAATGTGATAGATGGGCCTGCTTTTGAGAACAAAGTTTATCAAAACGTGGTATACTATCAAAAATGACCACTCTAAGTTCTTTAGCAATATTTAGCCTTGAACGATACTTTTACTTCCTATCTGCCAAAGCAGAAAAGCCTTTCTCGTATAAATAAGCGAAAGGAATCAGGATCTTCAATGCTTTTTGGCTCAAAGTTGGGAAATCCTTGCCAATAAAACCTTATCATCAAAGGTTTTTCTTTCTGTATCTTTATTTGTTGTTATTTTAAAACTGATTTAGGGCAGTTTTAATTATTATCTGTAGGAAAGTATGCCGTGCACCCCTTTCAAGCTATTCTCCCCCCCCTGGGGTCCGCTCCCCACAGTTTGAGAACCACTGATTTACAGGATAACGTGAAATAACGTGCTATCCATCACTTATCTTCTTTTTTCTAGACCTCTCTAATTTCTAAATGTCGTAACATTTAGAAGGCAATTTAAACAAGGAATTTAACATTTGAACATTCTTACACTTTGTAGTAATCACAATACTAATTCGACTAATTTCCCTTCCAGCAAAAAAAGAAAAGAAAAACTAATTACAATACTTAAAGTTCTTAAAAGAACTGGGCGATGGACTGAGTCCTTGACTCTTTATCCCGTCATCTGAATGAAGAAAATCTGTGTGGATGGAGTGTTATTGAGCTAAAAAGCTCTAGTCATGGCTGGGTAACGGCAATAGCTGAGCCTCAGTTAAAACTTCATTGGCTACAGCTTGCCATTTGTTATGTTACCCTGGAAGTCCTCAAAATATAATAATTACAATACCTTATAGTCCTTATAAGAACTGGCTTAAAGGGGCGAAGCAAGAATGCTTTTCATCTTCCCCGTCATCTGTAGAGGACAGTGTATGGATAAAGTGTTATTGTGCATTTAATAAAGCTCTGATCATGGCAGGAGGGTAACAGCAATAGCCGAGCCTCAGTTAGAACTTCATTGGCTACAGCATGGCCATCACATTACCCTCCAAGGGTATTGAATTGAATGTCCAGCACCTAATTACAATACAAACTCACAAATAAACATAAATGAAATAATTATAAGTGAAAAATTATGGTGCTTGAAAATTAAATAAAATATTGTGCAATATTTAATATAAAAATTTAAATAAATAACTAAAATTAATTTAAATAAAAGACATTTTTAAAAAATCATTTGATATTTTATGATTCAGCTTGTTCATTTGATTTTTTATAATAGATAACAAAATAAATTAATACAAAAAATCTACATAAGGTTATAATACTAACATTAGATTGCAACACCTAACAAAACAGCATCCAAGTGTTAGACACTTATACATGTATAAGGCCATACACGAGCATATAGAAGCAAACCTACACGAATTTGAATTCTTACCTCAAAAATTTTTATTAACATTTTTTTCTATCAAACAATTCCTTTTGACCTCTGTTTTGAGAAGTCGTAAGGACGTGCCAGGTGTCGTGGAAAGCGCAAGTTCTCGTAATTAACGACTCCCACTCGTCTATCGACCTTTTGTGTCAAGTGCAATCCTTGAAGCGCATTAAAACCTTTCACGCGCAGCGTTCTGTTACCTTCCGCGCTCGAATGATGGCGGATAAATGCAAGACGAAAACGCAGGTAGTGTGGGTGACATCTGTTAGGATTTGCGGTGCTCGGAGAGTGACTTATTCAACGAACGCAGCACAAGATCTCCACGTAAGTCGTCTGAAAAGGGATCGGACAACGAAAAGTTTTTAAGAACTCGCGTTTTTTTTTTTTTTTTTGTGCCGACGTTTGGTTTAAAAATCTGCATGAGCGTGTTTGGGCAAACAGCGAGCGGACGAAAGTTGCAAATTTCGGGAAGTTGTTAAGTGTTTGCCCATTATCATGGACGACGTACCTGGATGTCAAGTTAATAGCCACACTTTCAATGGAATTCGCGATCTGTTCAGAAATTTTACGGAGTTTCCGCTTCGTCGTTCCGTGTTGGTTCTGTTCTCTGAGTTCCGAAGATGGAATAACGAAGACGATTGGCACGCGCTACTTTTTTTTATTTTTTATTTTTATTCTCTTCTGTAGAAACGCTAGACTTTTTTTTTTTTTTTTTTCACCAGACACAAAAGTCAAGTCTGAATTCTTTCTCGAGTGGTATGTCGAAATAAGATTATGGAGACTTCCTAACTCAGCCATCCCCCCCCCCCTTTTCGTAAAGTTTCAGCCACCATTTCGATTGCGCCACATTTTACGACAACCGAAGCTGTCTTTCAGCGTCTTATCTATTGTACGAAGTCCATCTGTTGCTGGGCCAATTTCCATCAATTTTGTTCCTCTACTCCTAGAACTTCCAGTCCACTTGCAGAGTTGAGCGTTGTCGGAGATGTGTTTCCAAACGCACACAAATAATGCATAGAGTATTTGGTAGATGGATGGAAAGCCATTCACCAGTTAGGTATTTAGAGTGGGTTTCCCAAATTTACGGCAGAGCTTTAGAATCAGACGGTGAAGCTTTCGCAGTTTAAGGTTTACCTTCAACATTATTCAGTGCTATTAGAATGGATGCGTCCTCTTACCTTACGAAATAGAAAATTCAGCTATATACGCATTAACTTAGTTGATTGAGGTGTTTAAGTTCTATTATCTCCTCAAATTTTATGTAAAAATAATGCTTTTTATTATAAACTTTCATACGAGGGTGGTCTCAAAAATTCCCGGCCTAACAATGAAAAAACGAATTTATAATTTCAAAATTATTTTCATTTTTTAACATAATCTCTCTTAAGACTAATACATTTATTTCAGCGATGCTCGAGGGCATTATTCAGTCCCTGTAGTGGTTCTCAGTAAGATCTGCAAAATACCCCTCTACAGCTGCAGTCACTTCTTGATTGGAAGAAAAACGCTGACCAGCGAGGAAGAGTTTTAGTTTTGGGAAGAGATAGAAATTAGGATTTGAGGTGAATCCGAGTCTCGTCCATAGTAATAAATCGACAGACAAAATCAATTTTATTATTGTTAAAACGCTCCAAGCACTATTCACAGATTTTCATGCAAGTGCGTTTTCGATCTGCTGTGAGCAAGCGAGGCACCCAACTTGCGCAAAGTTTATTCATATGCAATTCTTCATGCAAAATATATCCTACACTTTCTTTTGAAATGCCTATAGTCTCAGCAATTTCATGTACCTTGACCCGCCGGTCATCCAATATCGCACTCGATCAATGATGTCTGGTGTTGTGGCACTTTTTGGACGTCCTTCACGTGGATCATCTTCGAGGCTGGTACGGCCACGTTTAAACTCGGCAGTCCATTTCTTAATTGTAGAAAACGAAGGAGAAGAGTGCCCATACACTTTTATGAACTTCGAATGAATTCCTTTTGGGAATTTCCTTTTAACCTTCTTTTAAAAATAATTTTATAACCGCACGATACTCAATTTTATCTATTTCAAGGGATACTGACAACACTTTTGCTTCAGACAGCGTATAAAACAAACTACTGGATAGAATGACTTTCAATTTTACATGGATGCTTATGACAGATGTACCAACATGGAAAAAAAAAATTCTTGCCGATAGTGTGGCTATTTATGGTCGAGGCCGAGGACTTTTCAGACCACCTTCGTATAAATAGAATTTCCTAAGTTAGTAAGAATTAATTTAAGATTCAAGAAACACTAAGATTTTTGAGGTTGTTAGCCTTTCAATGGGTCTAATGGAACTTGGTAGTTTGACCAAAGACGTGACCGGTATTAGAATGACTAACATAGCAGTCTATTAAACACAATATTGTCAGGTATTCTTACAAAAAGAATCCTAAAAAAAAAAAAAAAAAAGCAGAACAATTTTTCTCGTGGTCCAAGATAAATAATTACCTTTATTAATTTCGTGTAATTCATCACGGCATTTATCAACGTTCCAAAGATCGTATCATTGTTCATTATCATCGCACTGTTGACTCCAAGCCGTAAGAAAACAAATTTTTCTCATATAACGTACTCGGGATTTCTATCATCGTGCGGCATTTTTTTTTTTTGATCTCCCCCTACAGTAATTATTTTCTTCTAACATAAAGGCAACGTTGAGTGAGCGTAAGCACGTCGTAATGAAATATTCTTGTGACAGATAATTAAATATTGCTTCTCCTACTTTCTTCTGTGATCACCTTTGACAAGTCAATTACTAAGAGACTAAGATGGAGATTAATGTTAATTCCTAGATTTATCAACCTGCTGTTTACAAAATTTGACTTGAAATTATTTTTTTCCCCTTGTCATTGTATTTAATAAGTGATCATTCTGATCTTTATGTTTTTTTAATACCGGAAGATAACTTAGTTCTTTATCCCCACCTTGCCCTCCGAAAGTCATCCTCTTCACATGGGAAGCCGTGTGCTCTTTTTTATTACTAAATGAATAATTTGCCTTAATAAAATTGATCAATAATTGCCTTTGCATTGTTTAAATGGCGTTTTTGTTTTCGTTATTGTACCGGAAGATAAGTGCTTCCACCTAGTGGTAATATAAAGAAAACCTGCTTATTAATGTAATCTAGATATAAATATTATTTGTTATTTAACAAATAAACTTTTATAAAAATTTAATAAAAACATAATGATATCATTATTTATACACTCGATTGTAGCTCTTTCTTTAAAGTATTTGGAGGAACTTTCGTATTATTGAAATATTATATATTTCAAGAAATTTCAATAAAATATAAAATTATTATAATACGTAAATACATATATATATTATTGAAATTATTGAAATGTATATACGTAAATATATATATATTATTGAAATATATATACGTAAATAAATAAATAAATAAATAAATATATATATATATATATATATATATATATATATATATATATATATATATATATATATATATATATATATATATATATATATATATATATATATATATATATAGTGAAGAAAATGAAGTCAAGAAAACTAAGATGAATCTAAAAAGCTTCCCTAAACCTGGAGTCAGACGCTTATTATTCACAAGAGGGCAGCACTGGCTTTTTTTTCTTCTTTTGGATGTATAATCTAAACACGAGTACAATGCAACTTTACTGATATACTTATCTACTGAAATTCCATTGACTTTTTAAACAGCTTTGCTTCTTTTTTATCTTGCTTTTTTTCTACTTCATTCCAAACCTGTTTAAAATGCATTTATTCAGTTTAACAAGTTCCACTTTTTTTTTTTTTTCATTGCTGCACAAGTAAGTTTCTGTTTACATAAGGCATACAGAAAAGGGTAGAAAACCCTAGCGGCGAATTTTGTAAACAGTCCAAAGAATCAATCTAACAGAATGTGTATTTCTTTTTTTGTGTGATATTTCTATTTGCAAAGGTCATAACAGATGGTTTCTCACAAATCACATCAAACTACGTCATCCTGCTGACAATGCATACACTTGGAGCTACGTCCGACTTTCTTCTATACTCAAGTTTTTCTTGTTGTAAATGTATCCCGAGGTTGAGCGAAAACAGTGACTGTCAGTCACAGAGGGAAGTCGGAATATCTCAACGATTGTTTTTATTCGAACAAAAGAGATTCGACATAAATCTACTGGGAGGGAGAGACGGAATTTCCTATTCTTGAAGTGATAAAAAAAGATAGAAGTTTTCTCTGACAAGAAAGAAGATTCTACCATCGGCAGCAGAGTGAAAAAAAAATCCTTCAAGCATTCTTCTTGAGATTGTATTCTTCTAGTAAAATTAAAAATAGCATGAACGTTTGGAATAGTTTCAAAAAGTTTTCGTCTCACCAAGCCTTTACACGGTGGTGTGCTCCAAATCAGGTCTAAAGCACATTTCACTAACACACTTCAAACAAAGGAATATTCGACTTTGATGGAAAGGCGCAGAAACAAACATTCTGCGCAGTACCATAACTTCTCTGAACACTGTTCTTAAAAGTATATATTTAATATATCTTGTAAAGAATGAAACCTATCACAACTCTCGTACGTGGTCAGCAACAGAACCTTTCATACTAATATCAACAACAAGAAACGAATAAGTGATGTATCATACTTTATTATAAAAATAATAATTAGTCTGAAATCCATCAACATAAAGAGGAAATGATGTTATTCTGTAGCTGAATATTTCGGAGAAACTGATAGTGCAACTTGTAATGCATTTCAGTGTTAACAAATTTAGTTTAAATTCACAATAATTAATAGTTATCAAATTATGTTAATAAATTCAAACAAGGAGAAGCAGAAGCAAATAATTTAATAATAATAATAATAATAATAATCAAAGAAACATTGACATATAGTGGTGGTTTATCCCTTTCAGTCGCTTCCGACCCTAGGTGACTTGTAGGCTTGTCCACAAAGCATTCCTGGGGAGATTTTTACAGCGTAGTTCACCATGGGTTTTCCCAATCCCCAACCCCAATTTTATCCGGGCTCGGGACCGGCATATGGCTGGGACGTAATCATGACTGTAATCCATGTGTGTTCAAGGGATCTTTTTGCCTGTTCTGGGGGTCGAAATAACCGTTTCAGGGTGAAACCCCCCCCCCCCCTACTACCGTATGAGACCGCCAACTCACCTTCCCTTGAAAGAGACCAGATAAAGTTCCTCACGTCACTGACGGGAATCGAACCCAGGTCTTTGTCTATACTGACTGAGTTACGGAGGCTCTTATTGACACATATATTGTAAATGTTTCTTGACAATATATATGTATCAGTGCAGATCGACTGAACACTTTTTGTACAAAAATTGGGTTACACTATTTCAAGTAACTAGTACAATCTTCTTATTTATCAAAAATTATGAATACTGCAGTTATGAGTACAGAAGATAACGTAAATTGTATTATTCTGTTGAATATTTTGTTTATAGTTTATTCTAAAACATATAATGATATTTTCAATAATAACAAAACATGTCAAATTTAACACAGAATATTCCATATATAGGATGGCCATTAAGTTGCGAAGGGATTTAAACATTTACGGGGCATTTTTGAGGCAAGAAGGTAGGCTAACATTAATCGGAAGATGATGAAGGAGATGGTGCTGGTGAGAATGGAGTGGGTGATGGTGAATCAGGATCAGATTCTAGTGCTAGAGAGGATGGACGTGGTACTGGAGAATCAAAACTAAAGTCGGTTTCTTGAAAAAGGTATCTAGGGTTGTTTGCACAGTTTTTTTTCCCCATCATAACTGGCCTTGTAGCAGCTGATGTTCTCACTAACTGTACGGTAAACCTTTGTAAACCGTCGAATGTTAGGATCTTGCTCAAGATCCTAACATTCGACTGTTTACAAAGGTTTGTAAACAGTCTTAAGCTTAGCAATGAGACGAAAGGCTTCAACTAATTCTTTTGTCGTAATCTTTCTTGGCTCTGGATCTTCTGATTCTTCGTGGTCTTGTGTTTCTATCAGCTGCTTCTCTATCTCCATAAGGCCTTCATTGGTTAATTCTTGCGAATGGGACTCTAGTAAGTCAATGACATCATTTTCATCGATGTCCAATTGCAGTGCAGTGCATCGCCACTATCCACCGTAGCGTTTCTGGCTTCTGGCACCCCATCCCCCTCGTCAATAATTTTCTTCAACAGTTCAGAAAATTCAATTGCTGCAGCTACATCGGAACTGGCTGCCTCCCCCTTACAGAGTATTATTATGCATATTTGCCCTATTTTTGAAACGATTAAATCAACCTTGAGACTAACCGATAGCGTAAAGATGCTGCGCCAACGAACCGCTTACGCCATGAGGATTTGTTTACATGAGCGGAAGAAACTAGTTCCTGAATTATTAATTTACTTATTAATTATCCTTATGGAGAACCTGTTCGTAAGTACGGAACGCCGTAAGTCGGGGATCGGCTGTATGTTGTAATAAATGCTTTTCTGGTTGACTCTAGCGATGGAGAATCTTGCACGAAATCCATCTATCTGAATTTTCCAATACAGCACAACCAACATAATTTATACTTGCTTTTAGCTCTATCCTATTGAATATCTGTTAGATGAACTGGAGCGTCAGGGAGGTCAAGGAACGTCCGCTGCACAACCGTTCAAGACCTCATTACATGCCTACAGGAAGAATGGTCCAAAATTCCCATTGATCGCTATCGTACTCTTGTGCAAAGTATTCCTCGTAGGATTGCTTTAGTCTTCGCAGTGAAAGGAGGTCCTACATCTTGTTAAGATGGGCCCCATGGCTGTTTGTTCTTCACGCTATGGTGTCCGTTAACTTCTTTCCAAGCAGTGTACACATTGCCTTATAAAATATACACTGCTTGGAAATATTTTATAAGGCAATATACATTGCTTGGAAAGAAGTGTATAAATTGCATATCACATTTTATTGTATTTCGATTATAAAAATCCCATTAACTATCTGAAATAATATAGTAATGCGTCTCACAGAAGGTATAATCTTGCTTTTTACTCTACTAAATAAACAAGAATCGCTTTAGTAGCTCGATTTTGTCTAAAACACTTATCGCAGCTCTAAATTCAATTTTTTGGTATTGTATATTTTACATTTTAAAAGCCTTACCTTTCACTAGTAAGCCGACGTTTCAAAGTTGTCTCGACTTTAATACCTCTGTAACATTTCACATTTAATTAAAATTTCATTAAAATACACATCGAAGTCAGTATCAGAAGACGCATTACATATTAAAAACATCGCCTGCAAAGTACGTACTACAAGAATGAGAAACTGTCTGCAGCGCCCTCTCAGTCATAATTTAATTTATTCTTTCATGAAAAAGTTTCAAAATTCCATCAGACGATAGCATTAATGAGCAATATTTATTTTTATCTGAAGTTTAATCTTCTGCGCTATTCCCAGATAGCAATATATTTTCCTAAAAGAAATAATTAATTCTGTTTTATAATTAAGACTTTATGCAGATGATCAGCAATTAAAAAAAAAAATTCAAAATCGAGAGACAAGTGAAGGGATGTTTTTTTTTTTTGTCAACATTGCAATAAAGGCGACTGTCAAGAAATGTAATCGTTTATTATAATATTTAAGAAATTAATACCACGGGGAGGGATTTATTAGAAGATATCCACTCTAAGAAATAATCATCTTCTATTTCTCCTTAAAGCAATAATTTACAGTTTTACTATGAAGTACACGCTGCCAGGAAAGATTATGTAGGATTTCTCTCCATGATTAAATTGTACTAGTGGGAACAAAAAAGTAAACTCTTCAATAAAAATTGTAAATACTGTACAAGTGAAGGCTGCCGGTGATTTAAACATGTTGATAGCGTGTTATGGCTTACGCTGGATTATTTATAGACAGTATAATGTGCAAAAGAATTTATGAGACAGAAATATTCTCGTATCATAGCAGGGCCCCCTCTTCGGGTATAGCTTAACGTATTTTAGTTAAGAAAATGCCACTTGTTTCCACTCACTTCTAGCCATATATTTCAAGAAATCTTATTAAAATTACATCTTATTTAATGAATAATTATTATTAAAGTGATTAAAGCAGTCAAGAGCCACTTTATTTGAAATATTAAACACATACTTATTCCAGAGTTATTGTTTTCATAAACCAGTTCTCCTTAGCAATTTTCTTGGCGGAAGAATTCTTCTACTGGAATATCAGTCCACGAATCGCACAGACGATGATCAGGCTATCATTAGAAGCTAGCAAAACTGACAGAAGTTATTCTCTTGTTCATTGAACCAAATCTGCTTTGTGCTCTGTTCGGAGATCAATTCCTTGTTGGAATTAGAAATCATTAGGTGAGTAAACAGTCATCATGAAGGAATGTATCTGGTATCTGAGAAAATATGTCTCCCAGACCTTCAACTTCTGTAACGTCCTTGATAAGATGAATTCCAGAATATTACATGCGATTTTAATCATTATTTATTCTACTCGTATAATACGTTGATGGTTAATTACATTCTTTTGCGTCCTATTGTATTCACAAATAAAAAAAATAATAAAATGAAATAAAGTAAATACGCTAACGCCTTTTATTTCCATAGTTCAGCCGTTAGCCCTAAGTTACTTTTGGAAACTGGAAAACAGCTAAGTTCCACCTTTAGTCAATCACAGACTCCTGGCTCAAGACTATTAATGATTTCACCGGATCTGGGGAAGAGAATAGAGCAGACAACGCTCGTGCCTCTATCTCGTGGTTCCAAACCCTATGATTATATATTATATGAAATAGAGTCTCATGCTCAAAATTATTAACTACTGAAATTGGCTAAGAAAATTACTTGGAGTAGCTATGCTGGATAGACTAAGAAACGAAGACATAAGGACATGACTAAAACAATAATAGACAAAATCCAAGAAAGAAGACTGCGATGGCTCGGCCACGTGACCAGAATGGGAACAGAATGATTACCAACTAAAGCCCTGAATATAATGATGGAAGGTAAAAGATCCAAAGGGCGGCCCAGAATTAGATGGATAGACAAAATAAAAGAGCACCTGAAAACCTAATCACAACAAACGACACCAAACTGGAAAGAATTGTTCGGATTCTCTAGGGACAGACAGAAGTGGAAAGAGTTCATTCAGCCTTATCATCATCATCCACATAGATGATGGAAGAGAGAAGAAGAACATGAAACAGGGAGAGATATAAGGTCGATTTTCTTGAGTTACTGGAATAAAAAGCCGAGTTTTAGAGAACAAACCTTCCTTCCTGCGCCCGAGTAGACGGACTCGGGGACGGGTTAAAGAAAACTGACAAAACTCCTCCAGAGGGCGACTAGAATTGAACTTAGGACGCTTTTTCTTCAGGCTGCCTAGCACTATGAGTGCAACATAGTGCTAGGGAATGAGGAATCGGGTGACAAATATGATATTTAAACATTAGAGATAGTCTCAAAAAGACTAATATTTGGCCATTTTAGATTTCTAAATGAAATAAATAAAAATCCAGATTTCTAAGTGGTCCAATATATCTGAAAAGCACTTCCTCTAATAATCTCATTCGATTATTGGACTGATTCTTTTGATTTTCTTCATAATGTTGGAAGTACAAATCTTTTGATAAAAGTAAACTACTGAATAAAATATGAACGGTCGGCCATAAGGTTTAAGTTTTCTGTTTCCAAAATAAAATTATATTTTTTTAGCCTGGATATCTAAAGAAATCTAATTACTTAATATTTTCGGGGTTTTTTTCTGCCCTTTTTCATAAATAAAGCAGACGCGGTGTTAATTTTCTTCATTTTTTTAAAAGTTGTTTTATGGATAAGTTAAAATAGAAAATCTATAAAAGAATATCTTCTGGGAATTGGTTTTCATTTCAGAGTAAAAAAAAAAAAACTTCTAATCAATTAACCACATAATTTCCATATTTATGTTTTGGTATTTAATCATTCCCAAAAATTCACCTGCGTCTCAGGGTTTTCAGATATTCTTTGATCTAGTTTTAAGTAAAGCAGTGTTGATCTGCGTTGAATACCTGATAGTAAATAAAAAGGTTGATTTAATTCATTAAAAAGTACACGAGAGCTGTAATGCATTTACTCTTCATAATTTAAAAATTCATTTAAAAATAAATGCCGAAATGATCTCTCTCTCTCTCTCTCTCTCACACACACACACACACAGAGCATAAACATTAGTTATGACTGGAATGCATCTTATAAGTAAAAACGAACATTTTGATGTATTTAAGAGGACTTATCGAAACTATCCAAGACATTTTTGTTAGAAAACTACCAACGGTATCGATGTTTGAGTGGCATTCTCTTCTTAAAATGCCAATCGATTTGAAAGGAGGCTCTCGGATACATGAAGAATTTCTTCTCAGAAACCAGATTATGTATCTCAAAAAACTCTTTCTGAGCAGAACCTGCTCTGAACTCTAAGATGCAGATCATTGAAAAAGACCCCAAAAATCATCTTCCAGAAATTGGTTTCTCTACGATGATAATGCGACCTGTCACGCGACCTTGAGTAGCCAGAACTATCCAGGCACAACTGTAGCAGTTTCCCACCTTACTCAATAGGTTTGTACTCCTGCGAATTCGTCTTCTTTCCCAGGATGAGAAATATTCCCAAACGGGGGAAAAAACTTCAAGATTTCACAAGTATAGAACGGAATGAAGATCTTCCTGCATACACTCAGGAAGACTTTTTGAAGAAAATAGCTCGTCTTGACTGAATGACATTTTAAAGTACATACGCGGAGGTTTTCAAAATATGTTACCAAATCTTTCCTGGAGAATTTATTTTTATTTTAGAGGAAGTCTTTTCTGGAGTTAACTTCATGTTTTTTCCTTGTTTTTCTTTACAGTGCGCTTGAAGTTTTTGATACTTTTCTTTTATACACTGAATGTTTAGCTTATTGGGGACATTCATCTAATAGATAGACTGCCTTCACTTTCAAGACTCACCAAATCATTTGTAAGCAGAACGGCCTGTTTATTACAAATACCCACGCTAAAAACATTCCACAGATATCCATTCCTGTGGAATGTTTACGTCGAATGGACATGTCGAATTCTTGATTGACTGGCCGTGGCTCCCTATCAGAAACATCCCATCACAGTCAAAAGACGCTCAGTCGGATTGAGATCCGATCATCCAATCTATTCAGGTCAGGTTCCACACATGCTCCTACACGTGATATGATGCACTATCCCGTGGGAATGTTCCTCGCATAAATGGCCAACACGAATGGGTTTATTTGACTGAAGACGATATTCAAGGAATATCGAAAAACATGTTACAAACTTACACCACCGCCATCCTTAAATTTTTTCCGGAAAAGCGTGATGAGTTCTCTGATATGCGAGATTTCTTCGTCCATCTCAGTTGTAGGCTGCTTGATTTTCTGGAACAGGTGTGGTACCCCAATGTCCGTTTGTTATTATATCCCACTGGGTAATAGTCTGTTTATAACACCATGTTGCACTTACCCATCCTCGCAGGACAATGATTTCTCAGATATTATTGTTCTGCTAGGATAGCCCATTATCACACACACTTGAACGCAGATACAGTCTTCCGAAGACGATCTTCCAATTTACAGCCTCTGTCCAGATCATAAGGATGGTTACTAAGTTTAAAATAGTTGTGGTTACTAAGTTTAAAATATAGTCATAAATGTTAAGGATCTAATGGACACTTAAGTATCTAATGAACACTAAATTAGCTGTATACAGGACAATGTTCAAACCAGTTTTAACTTATGGATCTGAGAGCTGGGTCAGAAGTAAAACACTTGACCAAAGACTAGAGACCGCAGATATGAGAGTCCTGAGAAAGATTAGAGGCGTGAACAGATGGCATCAATGGAAATATCATATTAAAAATGAGGATATTAGGAAAGAACTTGACATTGTCGGCATCCAGGAATGCGTTAGCAGAGCTAATCTCAGGTGGTATGGTCACTTAAACAGAATGGGCGAGGAAAGATTAGCAAAACAAGTGTTCTCCGCCAGGTTGGCAGGAAAAAGAACCAGAGGAAGACCAAGATATAGGTGGATTGATACGGCACAAAATGCCTTAGACGATAGAAATATAAGATCTGATGATGTTGGAGTCTTGACAAGTAACCGACTGATTTAGAGGAAAATTATAGATAGGAAGTTAGTATGATGTAAATTTTTCATGTAGTACTATCATATCCTGTACACCATTTGAGGGTACATGGCAGGAATTTGATAATGATCCCTCTTCTTGAATCTTTGTATTTCAGTAAGTAAAAGTGTAAGTGATTGCAACTTATGCAATCCAGCTTTAAAAACACACAAAACAGTTTTAAAAAAGTTAGTTATATTTGATTACTAAATAACGTGAATAATAGTAAAATATCTCATGAAGTTGACGGTGACCTCGGATTCCCCACCCCTTACCCTGACCATTCGAATCCAGTGCTGGACTTGGGATATCCAAAAGTCTTTCCAGAGTAATAAAATGAAAATATTCCCGATATTGCGTCAGGGTAGTGTGCTCCTAATCACAATGGAGACAAATGTAATATGCGGCTAATTTGTGCCGTAATGAAACTGAGCGCGTGGTCCCTTTGGTAGTGTCGGCAACGAGACCGACTAGCGTGTCTAATGAGTGGGTTTCGTCATCGCCACAAACGCTAATCAAAGCGTCACAACAAATCTCTTCCTTATCTCGTCTTCGTAAAGAAACTCCCTTCTGAGAGTTGGCCAAGTTTTCGGAGACATCGCGTGGCAAATCTTGTCGTTATTGCTTCGGGTCATCCGGATATGAACATCGTCACTGTCGACAACTCCTCCCCTCTCCCCGTACAACAAAGTTAACGAACAAGCTGGTCGTAAATACACGTGAGATTTTAGGCCCATCGAGTATTCGAAGCTCGTCCGCTTAATCAGACAATAAATCAAAACTAAATTATTGCTGTTTTTGTTGTATTTCGGAGGTTGTTTGGCGACTCATTCGGCAACCATTCTTTACTGCTCTTCTTTCTAAAGCCCTTCTGGCAATATTACAAAGCAATATTCCCATATAAAGAAGAAAGAACTTTCAGATACTTGCCTTTACATGAATAATACATAAGAATTGCGAATTCACTACAGAAATGAACTTTGCTAACAAAATGGTTGGATTTCTTTTCATCAGGTATTTCGCTGGGATTATTCCAGAATCTCAGAACGTCTTTCATTTATTTCCGATGCTTCTCTTTGGATATTTTAGATGGAAAAGTCAAGTAGAGAGAGAGCTCTCGCTGTTTGCTGCCTCTGGAGTTGTTCTAGAAAATCACCTTGAACCGACCAGCTTCGAGGTAAAAATGTCCAACGACTCTGTTGTCAATATTGACGAAACCCATCGTGTTCGAGGTTATTTTTCCTTTTCAAGTACGTGTCCCATATACCGATATAAACGGTTCACGACAAATATTGTCGTCTCGATCGCAGAATGAGGCCGAAACCTTTTAATGCATATCTAAAGCTGCTGTTTCTTGATATATAAGGATCCCCTCAGCCCCCCCCATCTCCCATCTAAGGACTACGTAGATGATTTCAGGATTTAAAATTCCATCCTAAGGCTTTTCTCTATTGTGTTGAAAAATCTACTTCTTTTCTTTCGTTTCTCTTTGCAAGGAAGTCATATTTCTTTGATCTGCCACTTGACCGGAAAGAGAGCTTGTCAGAAATGACGTCACAGATGTAACCTTCCGATGAAAGCTTTTTGTAGCTTACTGGAAACAGATTTTACTCGTGCTTTGTGCGCGAAGGTTGCAGGCATTTTCATCAACTTCGACGTAGTGTAGTGTCTGAGGTCGAGATTATTTGGGAGGGATACTCCAAGGGTGTTTGCTATTCTCAAGGACTATATTCATTTGCCTGATGGCTTCGCACAACGTGACCTACCCAATGGGTGGAGACAACAGTGCACTACTTCTTACCATTTTTGCTAAAGAAATTCCCAACTTAGTTGCTTGTAATATTCGTCATACATGAAATACGGGTTTTTATATCAGATAAACATTTTTGAGGATTTCATACGTAAATAAATAAATAGGCCATTGTTTTAAAATCTTGAAATTTACCAAATGTGAGCTTTTTTTTACCTCCCTCTGGTAGGAAAAAATAGCGAAGTAATATAGAGTTGCATGAGAAAAAATGATTTTTTTTCTTTGAGTTGTATTCACTATTAAAAACTACAGTTGGGCAGAAAATGTGAATGATAAATCAATTAATTATAAAAAAAGAATTGGTGTGTTGCAGCTAGGCTCGCGCTTATTTCTAATTCTTCGGTTTTTTCCCCTTTCAACAAGCGAAGATTTAATACCCATATATTGGTAACATACCAGTGCGTTTTTTCATTGCTTTGCATAGACCGTATTGTTAATTACATTACAATTAATTACTGGTATATCGTAAATTATTAGGTCATCTAACATTTATTCTTGTTTCTGTTACATCATACATATAAATAAAGAATGTTTTAAATATTATTACAAATCATAAATGACAAAATCCTCTATATGTAAATATATATATATATATTTTTTTTTTTGATTAGATGGATGAAGCAAGAATGCTTTTCATAATCCTCGTTATCTGTAGAAGAAAATGTATGGATGGGATAATATAGGACTATAAGCTCTGGTCTTGGAGAGATAATAACAATAGCCGAGCCTCAATTAAAACTTCATTGGCCACATTGTCCTCTGGAACAGTTCGAAGTAACCTCTAACCCAGTGTTTCTCAACGTTTTTTGGATCATGTCCCACTTCAACGTCTCAAAGATCTTGATGCCCCCCCCCTCCCCCTAGCATAATAGTCAGCCAAGTTCTGAAAAAGTATAATATAAATATGTACATGTACATTTTCAAATTGCCCCACGTTGAGAAACACTGCTCTAACCATTCATTACGTAAACGTGTAAATAAAATTAGTTCTTAAAAGAACTGGGAGATGGACTGAGTCCTTGACTCTTTATCCCGTCATCTGAATGAAGAATATCTGTATGGATGGAGTGTTATTGAGCTAAAAGCTCTAGTCATGGCTGGGTAACGGCAATAGCCGAGCCTTAGTTAAAACTTCATTGGCTACAGCATTGCCATTCGTTACCCTGGAATCCTAAAAAGGACTTTTTCTCCTTCTCGTAATAATCGAAAACCCCGGTTCGTATAAATAAAATAGTCCTTATAAGGACTGGCTTAAAGGGACGAAGCAAGAATGCTTTTCATCTTCCCCGTTATCTGTAGAGGACAGTGTAGGGATAAGGTATTATTGAGCTATTAAAGCTCTGATCATGGCAAGAGGGTAACAGCAATAGCCGAGTCTCAGTTAGAACTTCATTGGCTACAGCACTGCCATCCATTACCCAAGGGTATTAATCACCGCATCTCACGGTCGATTAATCGTGTCGCCTTCTATTGCCTTAAAACTTGAGTGTAAATAAAATGCCCTTATAGTCCTTATAAGGACTGGCTTAAAGGGGCGAAACAAGAATGCTTTTCATCTTCCCCGTTATCTGTAGAGGACAGTGTAGGGATAAGGTATTATTGAGCTATTAAAGCTCTGATCATGGCAAGAGGGTAACAGCAATAGCCGAGTCTCAGTTAGAACTTCATTGGCTACAGCACTGCCATCCATTACCCAAGGGTATTAATCACCGCATCTCACGGTCGATTAATCGTGTCGCCTTCTATTGCCTTAAAACTTGAGTGTAAATAAAATGCCCTTATAGTCCTTATAAGGACTGGCTTAAAGGGGCGAAACAAGAATGCTTTTTATTTTCCCCGTAATCTGTAGAGGACAGTGTAGGGATAAGGTGTAATTGGGCTATTAAAGCTCTGATCATGGCAGGAGGGTAACAGCAATAGCTGATCCTCAGTTATAACTTCATTGGCTACAGCGTTGCCATCCATTACCTTCCAAGGGCATTAATCACCGCATCTCGCGGTCGATTAATCCTGTAAATAAAATAGTCCTTAGAAGGACTGGCTTAAAGGGGCGACGCAAGAATGGTTTTCATTTTCCCCGTTATCTGTAGAGGACAGTGTAGGGATAAGGTGTTATTGAACTATTTAAAGCTCTGATCATAGCAGGAGGGTAACAGCAATGCCCGAGCCTCAGTTAGAACTTCATTGGCTACAGCATTGCCATCCATTACCCTCCAAGCGTATTAATCACTGCATCTCACCGTCGATTCTCTATCCTCCACCCATATATCTTTATATATCCTCCACCCATATATATATATATATATATATATATATATATCCTCCACCCATATACATATATATATTATAAATATTAAATATTATATATATATATATATATATATATATATATATATATATATATATATATATATATATATATATATATATATATATATATATATATATATATATATCCACCACCCATGTCCACCCATATATATATATAATAATAATATTTTGTGAGTTCAACAAACTTCATCATCCGCCTGTAGAGTAAGATAGGCTGAGAGTCAGCAGATAGTAGGAGAGGAAATAAAGATAGAGTGCAGAGTGATAGAGTAGGTAAAGACGCCTCAGTTGACCTGTTTTAGCTGTTTGCCCCCCAGGGGCGATTCTAAAACGGTCGTTGATTTTTCACTTCAAAGGAAAGGAAAAATCCTAAAAAGGAAACATGTAATAAGAACATGAAGCAAAGGAGAAAAAGGTACTGTAGAGGTAATACAAATTTGGAACAGAAAGGAAAGGCAGAGAGCCTGGTCAGAGTGATTCAGCCCACAAGGAGCTGCACCGCCTCGGTGTAGGCCTTCGCCGCTCTGGTTCTCAGGTCTGCCCCTCCTGTGTGGACTGACAGACCATTGGATTGACTTTAAAATACCATGTGTAAGTGAGAGGTCAACTTCTCACTTAGTAATTGAACAGTCTTTCGCCGAATTTCCTGTACATCCATTCAGCTGGGTCCAAAATATCTGCTTTCTTTAAATGTTTCAGAGTTTTGCATAAGGACTTTTTATCCTCTGTTGTGAAGTCATTCAGGTGACCCTGAAACTGCTCCACCGTGGTTTCGGAGATGTCTTCTATATAGAGGTCCTGCCACTCCATCCCGATTTGTTCGTCGGTAATGAAAAACTCTGGCATTGTTTCAGAATAGTGCATTATTGCGAAGAAGTTTTCTGAAGCTGCGATGGGTCCCCTGAATCTCCGTAATATTACAGATCCGTTAGGAATCCCTTTTACAGCTGGGGTGGTGTAATTTTTTTCTTTCGGTATGTACTTTTTACATACTGGTGGTAGTCTGAACTCAGGTTCTTTGACTGTCTTGGGCATTGTCTCCTCCTGTACCCGCGGCCTTAATGACCGTTTTGGAGTTTGCCTTTACCTTCTCTACTTTTGCGTTCTTTGGGGTGGCTGTATTTAGGTTAGCATTCGTGGTTTCGTTTTCTTCTGTTGGGGTTTCCTCTGTTACTGCTTGGGGGAGTTCTTGGTTGATGGGCTGCGAGGCTTTGGCTGTTTTTGTCTTGGTTATTGTATCTTCCTGTGGGCTTAGAGGCCATTTGGTAGCGTTGGAGTTTGCCTCCAACTCGTCTTCTTCATTTTCTTCTATGTCCTCTGGATCTGAGTAAGCATTGGTAGCTTCGATTTCTGTTGGAGTTGTCATTATAGTCTCAATATTGGCAGTTTCCTGCAGGGTCGGAAAGTCTTCCTGTTCTGTATTTTTTCCCGTTAACTGATGGTGGCTGCGTGGCTGGCATGATAGTGCCACCCATCTTTTCAGCATATGTTCTCGACGGGCAGGCGTTGACTTTGTGGTCTTTGGTACCACATTTTAGACAGGTTGACTGACACTGTTCGAGTGTATGGCCTGCTGTAAGGTAATTTTTACACTTCGTTTTTGGATAGTCGGCCCCAAGGTGGGTGAAGGCACCACATCTAAAACATTGTTTTTTAACGCCTGGGTAATTTACCATTACCCGGGAAGATCCTACAAGGACAAAGTTAGGGACTTCAGTTCTCATCTAGAGAGATGGTTACCTCTCCTGACTTCCACTCAGGATTGTCGGCGTCATTGTGAACTTGAATTTCCCTTACAACGCCCCATTTAGAGAAGATGATGTCGTTGTTCTCAGCATATTCTAAGGGGAATCTTGGTATCTTGAGGGTTCTCAGGATGCTCCCAACCATGAAGGGAGATACTTTAGTTTCCCCACAGTCAAAGCCTTGGAGTAGCTTTTCTCTGGTCTCCATATTTTTGGTCACCACCTGGTATCTTCCTCCCCTGTAAGGGGTAAATCGAAAAATGTTTTCTGCGCCGACGCAGTCTATGATAGCTTTCGCCATCGCCCTTGCCGGTATTGTGGCGTCAACCTCAATTCTGAGAGTACGCGCACGCGGCAGAATGGAGGGCATGGTCAGATGGGGGGGGGGGGCTAACTATTCCCACCACCAAGTGTTTTATATTGCCCCTAGTCCAGAGTTTACTCTATCTGCACTGGTCTATTAATATCGCGAATGCCTGGTGGAATCCGTGTTCGATGTTAACTTTGCAGCACAGATACTACGATTTGCTCTTAGCCTGTTAAGTTGGTAAGAACAGAATTTGTTTGAGTGCCCTTTCATTTTACTCTAACTATTGTTAGACATCTTCCGTAACCAGGTCGAATCTCTGCCAAGGCTATGGAAGACATACTCATTGATGAAAACACAATTATCGAAGTGTCAGCCTAAGCGGCCTCTTCTTTAATTACACGTTATACCTTTTGTTAATTACCATTTTGCTTCTTTGGGTCTCCCATTGGTCTGTTCCATCCTTGCCCACTCTGGCTACGCTTCAGCAGAGGGGAGTTGTAGACTTTAGAGACCTGGGAGCTCTGTTGAAACTATGGTCTGGAAATGAGAAGACTGATAGGAAAGCAGAAGAAAAAACTGGGCTTGAAGCGGGTGGGCATGGTGGGATTTATTAAGACATTTGTCTTTACTTGGGTTGAGGTGCTTTCCAGAAAAAGGTGCGAGTCCCTGTCATGGATTCTGTCTGCCATGCATTCTCAGATTAAATTTAAGACTGCATGGCAAAACAAGAGGTTAGTAATTAATAAAGTATTAGTTTAAAACTTCTATATTGCTTATTGCTAATTTACATACATTCTAAGTGGTTACTAAAATTAAAGTGTGTTTCGCAGTTACTTCTGGGTAAGTTTTTTTTTTTTTTTTTTTCACTCTTACATATATATGATATAGGACTACTTGGTTAGTTATCATTCTTTCACGTTTTTACTCTAGCATTCTTTCATCGTGGATCCGATTCATCTCTTGGACTAAATTTAATGTTTTCACTATGGTGAAATAGGTATAATGTAATTCCATTATTTCTTCAGGGGGTAATTCCACAAGCGCGGAATTACCCCCTGAAGATTGACTCCTCTTAGGTCGGGGAATAGTCGGTTTTGCCAAACAAATCCTATGGTTTCATCATAAAGCTCTTTATTAATAAAAAGGGAAGTTTCCCCCTTACTTTCTATTACTTGTTTTAGTTTATGGAAACTTTTCCGTTTCCCGGAGAAATGTTTCACGAGTATGTCTCCTATATTCATAATGGTGGTATCTTCGTCGTTGTAAAAGGTTGTAAGCTCTTCTTGAGTTACGATTCTTCCTTCCTTTGGTTTGGGGGGGGAATGTATTCCTCCATATCTTTCTTGTCTGCCTTTCCTAGTTCCTCATTCTTTGCTGTTTCTTTGGTGGGATGGTCTGTGATTTGTTTTAGTCTCAATATCGGTTTCTTGAGTTTAGGCTGGTCTGTTTTTTTTTTTGACTGTTCTCCGGATTCCGTTTTTTCCTCTGCTATTTTTGTTTCTGGGGGTTCCATAAGAGGGTCTTTTGCAACCTCATCCTCTTTTGTTGTTGCTATTAAAGTGGTCTCACTCGTTTTATCCCTTATTTTTTTGTCGGGCAGTCTGTACTTAGGTGGTGAATAGCACTACACCTTGTACATTGACGTATTACCCCTGGGTAATTTAGTACTAACTTCCACCTCCCAGCTACTGTGACTATATTTGGGACTTGTTTTTCCATTAACATGGAGATTGTCACGTTTCCTGTAAAAATGGAAGGGAAATCTTTATGGGTTTGCCTTCTGATGCTTATTTCCCGGCCGTACTCGGCTAAGGTTTCTTCTATCCACTCATCCTTTAATTCAAGAGGGACTCTCTGAATTCTAATTAGTTTTCGAGGTACTCCAACTGTATCTGGGATAATTGTTTGATCTTTATAGGTAAAGCCGTCTAGTAGGACGTCTCTGGCTTTTGAACTTACGGTGATTTGAAACCTGTTACCTGGGAAGGTGGTAATCCAGGTGATTTCATTTCCAATAACACTGATAATTTGTTTCAGAAGATCAGTTTCATTTACATTGTCTTCTCCCAGCACCTGGAACTGCAAGGTGTTCGGTCGGCCAAAAGAGAAGGGAGCCATCCGGGATAACCGAAAAACCTAGCCAAGGACCGCGGGGAAAAACGCGTAGTGTTGGGAGAGGGGGGGGGGGAGTGCAGTGTCCTCACTCGGCCTCAGCCTTGCTTACCTATCTCCTTACAAAGTGGGATCATGTAGGATTCAGACTGGGATGGAGCCGGAGCTATGTGATTTCAGCTTGCACCTCTGAAAAATATTGGTGTTTTTTCTTGCCCCAGTCCGGGGTTTTTGGGTCCTTTAGGACTTGTTTTAGTTCTGCTTCACCCTTAAAGACATAAATGTCAATTGTCAATACTGAGATAATAGGGCGGTGATTAATACCCTTGGAGGGTAACGGATGGCAATGCTGTAGCCAATAAGTTCTAACTGAGGCTCGGCTATTGCTGTTACCCTCCTGCCATGATCAGAGCTTTAATAGCTCAATAACACCTTATCCCTACACTGTCCTCTACAGATAACGGGGAAGATGAAAAGCATTCTTGCTTCGCCCCTTTAAGCCAAATGCCGAAAGTGGCTTTTGTACTAAGTTGATTTTATGGGTGTTTACAATCAGAATTTAATCCTCCAATAAACATTTGATTTTCATTCGTATTTCAAGGGGAATGTTTAAGACAAAAACGAGTTCTGTGTAAAAAAAATTACGTGATGGAGGTGAAGAAAAGGAAAGTTACTCCTTCAAGAGCATAGATTTTTCGTATTCTCGTTGGCTGCTCCATTGGTGTCACCAGAATCTCAGTCATAGAACGCGTATTGATTTCTCTACTGTATTTATGGAGTGATGTAGCAGAGCTAGTGGGCACGTGTTTGTCTTAGGAAATCAACCAAATCTGCCAGCGGCAAATCTGAGCAATAAAGTTTTAATTTTCTACCGTTTTCATGTTTGCCTTTCTGCTTGGAACTCTGACTAAGTGATTTGCTGGAAACAAATTGCTCGAATAGAATAATCAATGAGTGTGTCATTCTCAGGCAGGATTTGATTCTCATTACTGAACTAACCAAAGTCATTCCTATCAAAGTTCCATTTTGGCACACCACGTGGCGCTGCTATCTAGAATCTATTATGCGCAGAATCTCTACAACAGCAATCGAAATTGTCTTCATTTGTGAACTTATTTCCATGGAAATTAAAATTTCATTATTACGTCAGTTTGATACAAACTTGAAACCATTTTAATTGCATATTTTCGAATTGTTTAAGACCAATAATAATCAATTTCCGTTTGCTTTTATAGAAAAAAAAAGGAACGCATCTATATATTGGGAAATTAAAACTACACACATATTTAAAGAAATGCTGTAATTAAAGAAAGGAATTATACTCAATATATTTTTTTTTATTAAAAGCATACCTAAAAATGAGTAAATATAGTAAATACTTGCTAAAAACCACTCATTTGTGATCTTGATAAAATCTATTGACATCAGTAATTTTCTGGTTGCATTATTAAAAACATAAATAAAATAATAATAATAATAATAAAATTACACTGATACAAAATATTTTGTGTTTCTTATAAGCCAGATAGGGTGCAGTAATTCACATACTACAGAACTAGATTACGTTGAAAATAACAGCAGTGAATAGTTTTTCATTTCTTTATATTTATTAGAAGTTCGTTACTTTATTGGCGGAGAGAATGATTTCCTTAATTTTATAAACAGTATAGTATTCTGTGATACAGAAGCACGCAAAAATTCTAGCAGTGTTTTCTAATAATAATAAATCCTATTTGATACATTATGGTATTTCACGAGATATTTATCACCTTATTTACAGAATTTACTGCGCTAATAATAACACATAATATCGGTTTAAGTGTAAATTTAAAGTGCGTTCTTGTCTTGCAACGAATAGTCGTACTTTAGCTCATCCAATGTTTTTGTTATGTCGGCGCTGTAAATTTTCCACACTGTAATAAAATAGCCGGTAAAATACTACCAGTGTGTGTCAATTTAAGGTGTTAAATTTCTGTCAAAAATCGTATAATGGCATTAACCCACTCATTTTAAATGCTCTCTATAGATATCATCACTGGGAACTTTTATTAGCTACAAGTGGCGTTAACTCAAACCAACCTTAAAATTGAGGCTTCAGTAATTTCGCCAGCAAATCATTCAAACGAAAAAGTTCGTTAGCATGACTCCTATAGAGTAAACCCATTATATGTTATTTTTCTATTCTTCTCTGGTGTTCAGAAATATTTGTATTGTGTTATTTCATTATCTTTTAATTCTCCAGTCTCCTCCCTTTCTGATTATACCGGTACACTAGTTTTAATGACCTGTTGACATTTTCTCTTGTACACATTCTAGTCTAAAGATCTTTCTGCCCTTTCTCTCCACACAACTCTTTGTTTCTATACTTTTCTGCAAGTCCTTTGCGTACATTCTAGTCGGTTGGACTGAATCCGGGAAATCGATATATATAACACAGACCTTTGTCAACAGAGCATATCTCATCTACTGCTTTTCTTTATTTTTCAAATCCCTAGTGATAGAAAATCAACACCTCTCTCTCTACCCTGTTAGCCTGTGTAATAGAGAGTTTGTAATGAATTTAAAATCTTTTATTCCCGAAAGCTTTTAGCTACTTGCATTCAAATTTTTAGCTTTTATCTTCCTCTTTGTACTCGAGTGTATTTTCAAAGAAATCCTTTTCTTCTTATTACAATTAACAATGGAGTGTTGTAATCATTCCACGAACAAGGTATTCATTATTTCATCAGGAAATATTCGTTACCTGCTTTTACCTCTAAAAATTGGGCTTTAGATACTGACATGTCACTCATAATCTTATTGCTTCCTGATACTTGTATCAAAAGACACCTTACATAATTCAAACAGTTGACTTCTAAAACCAGCTAACATTGTCAGCAAATTGCACTTCAAAAGCCAGGTAGTACGCCTCATAAATCCTAATTTCCATTCCCCAACCAGTTTCTAGAAACCTTTATTAGGAAGGACTGCCACACTTGAAACCATTTGCAATAACGAGATAATAAACGGACTAACGTGACAAACGAAGGATTGCATGAAATTTGTTGCATAATGAAGTGACCCAAATCAAAATCATTTCAAATGTCTTAAAATATTGTGTGAGTTCAAGTCATTGGCCTTTTGAGCATAAAAGTGGCTCTGAGATTCGGCAGAGAGAGGAAGATAAAATGATAGAGTGAAATAGCGATGGAGCAGAGAAAGAGGCCTCAGTTGACCATTTTAGCTGTTGACCCACCGGGTGCTCTTAAAGCGGTCGTTTGACTTTTCACTGCTTAAAGGAAAAGTCCCACAAAGGGGAAAAAATTCACTAAAAACCTAACAAGAGTAAACAGATAAAAAGAATATTAAAAATACTATAAAAACCAGTACACGAAGTATAAAATCCTGTATGAATCTAATAAACTGATTAAAAATAATAAAAATATGTGAACAAATTAGGGAAACTGGCAAAATAAATGCAATTACCTATTATTACATTACACAAAAATGGCATTTATTAGAAATAGAAATAATAGAAATATTAGAAATATTGTCCTAACAACATTATCGTTACGAAATTAAAAATGGATTTTATAAAGTCTAAAAATTTGAATAAAATAAAATGGTGTACTTGTAAGCTTTTAAAAATATTTTATAAATTTTAAAAATACAACATTGAAATAGAAAAAAATTAATTGAATATTAAATCCAGCATTATTTCAAAGCTGAATCTAGAAATTATAAAAATATTATATGAAATTTGACTAGAGAGCTTACAGGAATACACTCGCCGGTTATTACGAGTTGCCCTAGTCGGACCTTATAGGAGACATGTCCGCTATGAGAGCGTCTATGTATTCGTTTTCTATTCGTCCATTTGGATAAAGTTTCACTGGCCTGATAGCTGTTTCAAATTGGTTGGTTTTCGTCAGAGAACAGGCAGAAACCTTAAGAGAGCTAAAACTCTCAGTATACTAAGTAGCTTGAAACATCGGAGAGGTGTATTTTTCTTAATTTTAATAAATTTTGCATCGCCGAAGTAAAGCCTTTTTATTATGATTATGACATGACACCTCCAGGGAGTCCAAAGACTCATCGAGGGAGGACACCCACTCCACAACTCTTCGTCTTCACGACTCAGTTTGGCTCTTTATTTCAATACACTTCGATCTGTTTTATATTATGGCCAACTTGTGGTAAAATTTAAACTTTTAGTTTACATTTTTATTGCGAGAGTATTTTATATAAATATTAATAATATTGATTAATATAAAATAGTACTAAACATTAAATTTTCAGACAATGCATCTAATTTCTTCCAGCAAGGCTAATCTGAAGTCCACGATCGCTGACCATCGTTATCTTATTACGTTGAAATGGACATCATCTGTAGACTGTGTATGTTCCTTGGCATATGTGCAGAATAAAAACCAAATTTTCAGAAATCTTCCCTGCAGGCTAATATCAGTCAAAACGATTTCTCACACATCCATCCTCAAACCAACCTAAAGTTATTTGTTGTGTTGCAGTGAGACATTGTCTAATCGAAAAAAAAAAATGTATGGTCTTCACTGTAGAATTGCATAATTTCAAAGGAAAGGTGCCATATTTTATACAACATAATTGCAGAGTTCTGGATAAAGCTACATTCTCTTTAATGATGAAAAGGTGTATCATTATTAGAGATACATTTTTATTTTTTGGTATTATACAAAAATAGTTTTTAGATTCCATAGTAAGAAAAACACTCCTACACCATTACAACTTCAACATCATTATACTTGATAGTTGAGAGAGCGCAAGTAATTAAGGCTGGGCCATTGCCGTTACCTCAGCCATGACTAGAGCTTTTAGCTCAATCAATAACAACCCATCCACACAGATTTTCTTCATTCAGATGACGGGATAAAGAGTCAAGAACTCAGTCCATCGCCCAGTTCTTATTAGAACTTAAATGTATCCTGCATGATTGGGAAAAAATCGATCGTCAGATGCGGTGATTGATTCATTCAATCCAATATCCTTGGAGGGTAATGAATGGCAATGCTGTAGCTAATGAAGTTCTAACTGAGGTTCGGCTACTGCTGTTACCCTCCTGCCATGATCAGAGCTTTAATTGCTCAATAACACCTTATCCCTACACTGTCCTCTACAGATAACTGGGAATATGAAAAGCATTCTTGTTTTGCCCCTTTAAGCCAGTCCTTATAAGGACTATTTGTATTCTTGGTTAAGTAGCACTTTCGACCGTGAGATACGGTGATTAATATCCTTGGAGGGTAACGAATGGCAATGCTGTAGCTGATGAAGTTTAACTGAGGCTCGGCTGTTGCTGTTACCCACTCTGGGATGCAGAGATTCGAGAGTTTGAGTTCGCTCTCTTAAGGTTTTTGCCTTAAAGGAGCAATTTGAGTCTCTGTGGAAAGTGTTCTCCGCCATGGCCCGCTGAGGGGCTTTGTCGGTGCATGCCTTTTTTCGGAATAAATATGAGCGGTTCTGCTCAGTGGTGGGAAAGCCCGTCACTGAGTGGAAACAATGCTGAGATATGAATGGTCTTTCGGCCACTATGGAGTGGTCTAGGGATCGTCCCAATTTTTAGAGTTCGCCTTTACTTAAACAGCGGTGATTAATACCCTTGGAGGGTAATGGATGGCAATGCTGCAGCCAATGAAGTTTAACTGAGGTTCGGCTGTTGCTGTTACCCCCTGGGGCACAGAGATTCGAGAGTTTGACTACGCTCTCTTAAGGTTTTTGCCTTAAGGGAGAAATTTGAGTCTCTGGGGAAAGTGTTCTCCGGCACGACCCGCTGAGGGGCTTTGTCGGTGAATGCTTTTCTTCGGAATTTGAGCGGTTCTGCTCGGTGGTGGCGTATGGGTGGAAGGCCATCACTGAGTGGAGCCAACGCTGAAATGGAAGGTCTTTCGCCCACGATTGAGTGGCCTAGGGATCGTCCGAATTTTTAAAGACGGCTTTATCTTTAAATATGACGGTGATTAATACCCTTGGAGGGTAATGGATGGCAATGCTGTAGCCAATGAAGTTCTAACTGAGGTTCGGCTATTGCTGTTATCCTCCTGCCATGATCAGAGTTTCAATAGCTCAATAACACCTTATCCCTACACTGTCCTCTACAGATAATGAGGAAGATGAAAAGCATTCTTGCTTCGCCTCTTTAAGCCAGTCCTTATAAGGAATATAAGAATTGTATGCTTTTTGCTCGATACAGGTTTTCGTTCATGAAAAAATGAAACTCTGAAACTGCTGATTACTACATTCGAAGTCACCAAGTTACGGTCAGCGTGTTGTGTTTGTTATGTTGTTATATTTTTTTTAAATATTAAAAATATTTTCTTTCTCTGTTTTATATTTTTAAAATTTTTTAAAAATAGTTTCTTTCTCTGTTTTATATTTTTTAAATTTTTTAAAAATATTTTCTTTCTCTGTTTTATATTTTTTAAATTTTTTAAAAATATTTTCTTTCTTTGTTTTATATTTTTAAAATTTTTAAAAAATAGTTTCTTTCTCTGTTATAAAAATACATATTCTAAAAACACCACTGCATTACATTACTCGCATAGATTTTATTTTCATTTTGTTTGTATTATGGGAGATATTCCAGTACTTTTGACAACAGTGCGCATGTACGAAACAGAGAAAGAAATATGAGCAGCTGAGCGATAAGAAAAAACTCTTAAATAATTAAGTAAAAAGGACTCTACTTTTAAAATACCGAAATATTTCCAAAATCAAACGATTAATTAAATTGAATCTCACATAAAATGGTTAATTATCTTTCTTTTATTTTTGAGAACTGTGCATTGGCTTTTTTAGATTGCGATCCGTAAGAAAGTTAAACTCTAAACTTTAAAGAAATATTATTATCCACCGGCTCCACCAGTTTTTTCAATATCATTCTATCAGTATTTACTAAAAAACGGGCAAAAAAAAACTCAAAGATTTAAACTTGAGCCACAAGAAACATAAAGTGGCAGTAGACAGAACATTTGCTTTGAAGTACATTTACCCGTTCTCAACCCAGCTTTGTATACCCAATGCGAAAATATTTTATAAGAAAGAAAGAAATGTTATTACTAAAGAATAAAACAAAAAAGGTGTTCAGCCATGTGCCAATAGAAATATTAAATAGTGGACGTTGGAAATAAATGCAGCCCCACCATAAAGATATTTATTTATTTATTATTATAAATCTAAAACACTTTTGGAAAGATTAAATATTTTATTTTAATTGCATTTTTATGATTTTTATTTAATATATTTGACAGATTCATTCAATTTTAATAATAAACCAAAATTCTGATTACTTCTATAATATATTTATAATAGTCTATTTCCCTAGTAGCTACAGAATAGCGTGTTCTCTTTTTGCCCGAAAACCTGAAAATATAGAATCCTCACAGGCAGCTTCCGCCTCGAGAGGTTCCTCTTTCACATAAACACTTGAACCGGTGACGTTACGAAAATCGAGGTTGATGAGGTGCAATAAGCAAGGAAAGCTGATCTTTGATGTCGATCAGTCTCACCAGATGATTCTATCTGTTGCTCGTCCCTAGAGGCAGATCTGTGTTGGAGCCTTCCAATCTCTTTACCAATGACTTCGGGGGAAACACATCTCAAGTGGCTAATAATTAAACAGACAGCTCACATACTGCACGCAACTGACGTCATTTCCTCATGTTTATCAAATAATTTATGAAAGAAACGCTTTAATCATGTAAATGTTCATCTGTTGGATAGATTAACCTTTGCAGGTTATGGCGAAATCCACCTTTAAACCACTTAAAACTGTAATTCAAGTACCCAAACGTATTCGTAATGAATAAATAGAACCTTCATGTAACCTAAAATTAAATTTTTTAATCCATATGATTTATCCGTTTTCGTTTTTAATTAAATATAAAGTATATTCATTTCAAAAATTATATATTAATATATAAATAATTAAATTAATATATAAATAAATTAATTGGAATTATGTATATATTAATATAGCAAAAGTAGTCCATATTTAAAATAATTAGGATATAATTCAGCATATATAAGCAGTAATTCCGCTGGTGATGGATTAATACCCTTGGAGGGTAATGGATGGCAATGCTGTAGCCAATGAAGTTCTAACTGAGGCTCGGCTATTGCTGTTACCCTCCTGCCATGACCAGAGCTTTATATCGCTCAATAACACTTTAACCCCTCACCGTTCTTACAGATAACGGGGAATATGAAAAGCATTCTTGCTTCGCCCCTTTAAGCCAGTCCTTTTAAGAACTTAATTCTGCTGGTTATATATGTATGCACAAGTAGCCAACCTGAAAAAATAGTGTATCCTAAATAAATAATCTCTCGCAACCGGGCATATCCAAGCTGCCACATTTGAAGCTTCGTTAGGAGAGATGCTAACTGAATTCAACAAAGGAAATCTTTACGTCTAAAAGTCACAAACAGATTTAACACGTCCAAATAATTTTAGCCGCTCTTAGCAGTGGCTAAAAGTGCAACTTCTTCCAACTCCATACAGATCGCCTACTGGAACCCACATAGTCTGACCAACAAAGTCCGTCGAATGGAGGAATTCGCCAACCTTCGGGATGCAAAAATGATTCTAATTAATGAGACATTTCTGATCCGTTAGGCAGCCAAATAGCACGGACAGGAAACACAGATGGCTGAAATAATCTGTACCTAAGTGTTTTACCCAACTAAGAGCCTCAATAGGAGAGCAGTGATGTCCAAAAAATATTCAATCCCAGACGAAAGAAAAAGAAATAGCCAAGGGCTAATATCCATCTTGCCATTATATATCATGGGTCACTTTGTTCATTAACTGTTCACTCAATCTTTTGACTTGATTTTCAAATTCATTTGTGGATGCCTTGATAGTTATTTGAGGGTATTGCTACTATCATGAAGGATTTGTTATTATTTTGCTATTTTTATACATAGTTACTTTTATTATTTTATGTAATAATGTTTATTATAATACATATATTTATATATAGTTTATTTATATAAATTATTTGTATTTATATATGGTTATAATTGCTTTATTATGTTTACATCTATATTTTATACAAAATATTAAATGAGAGAATAATATAAAAAAGCAAAAATAAAATTAAAATAATTTAAAATATTATTTCAAAATTAAGAAACACTTTTTTTATATATGCAATTAACTTTCCTATTTATTATTAAATAGCACTTCCTCGAATTATTATTTTTAATAGAATTTTTTAAATAATTTTCACATTTTTACAACCAGCTGACCGTTAACGCCCTCTATAGGAGTGAAAAAATAACTGAATATGATATCTCCATCAAGAAATGGATGGAGCTAGCGCTTTATGCCCCGCTAACAATGTGTCACGCTCGGTGGGCGTGCGCTAAGCCAGGTAAGCTGTATCATAGCAACAGCTCCATAAACCTTTGTCACTTTCATTGCTCGTAAATACCGAATGAATTCTCGTTTCTAATCTCCGCGGTGGTATTTTCGAAAAGGCGCTGTCTGCTAGAGAAATATCGGTAGCAACCTGTGTGTCTTTTAAGCCTCTGAGCAATATTTTTGGTGGGTTAAAGTGCACAATTCTGTTCTTCCCTGACATGAGCTCCGTACCCCTCACCTCAGAATGTCCGACAATGCTTTGTCACCTCCATCTTCCCCACAAAATCGATACGAACATCTCTAAAGCAGCCTATTATTAACGAAAAAATACACTTTTCCTTGCACATCCATCAAAGTGTTCCTTCTCTAACCAGTACCTTGCAGTGCGCTGCTTGTGTAGCGGAACAAACGATCTATTTGTAGTGAAAATGGCCGCGTGTGTGCTACTAATCCGACTCTTGCATTAATCAAAGCAAGAAGGCTGCTAAGAGATGTTTTCGGAACAGTTCGAGGCTCCGAACTCCTCTTTGTATAGATCCTGGTGATTGTTTATGATACGAGAGTACTGAGCAGTGTCCAAGCTTTGTGCAACCATTATTCGATTTTTTTTTATATGTTGTACGCTTTGAGAGTGCCATCAAAGTTTTTATTTCCTGTAAAAACTCGAGTTTTATTTCTTTCAAATGCTCTTTTATTCCTGTGATGATTCCGCAATGCGACTCTCAAATCCAAGTGGTATCTCGATGCCACGCAGATGCCAAATTAACGCAAAATGTTCAGACAGCAATAAAAATAAAATAATAAAAAAAGAACGGATTTGTTATTTATTAAGAAAAAAAAGATTGCTTTGATGATATTTTATAAATTATTTGAAAATTTTACAACTTTCAAAAATAAAGTAATATTTTTTTATCATAAGAGAAAATTAAATATTTTAAGGGCTTCTTTGTGCACTATTGCGTAATGAATGCGTAATTATAATTATAATTATGTGTTGTTGCTCTTTTGTTTGATTTGCTTCTAATTTTCCTTTTATTATTTTATATAAAATTAAATTTTATATTTTATAAAATTAAAAGTTTATTTACTCTTTCTCAAAGAAATATATTATATTAAATTTTATATTTTATAAAATTAAAAGTTTATTTACTCTTTCTCAAAGAAATATATTATATATTATATTAAATTAGATATATATATATATATTATTATATATTATATAAAATTAAATTTTATAAAATTAAAAGTTTGTTTATTCTTTCTCTAAGAAATATATTATATATTATATTAAATTTTATAAAATTAAAAATGGCATAATAAATAGTATATTTAAGCCATCCCTAGTACAAAAACACACTAGAATCAGACTATATAATGTCTTGTCAAAACCAACTCTACTATACGGAAGCGAAACATGGACCATGAAAAGGAATGATGAAAAAACGAATTCAAACAGCAGAAATGAAGTTCCTCAGAAAAACAGCTGGATATACCAAGTGGGACCACAAAACAAATGAAGAAATCTTACAATCCCTAAAAATCAAACCAATTAATTACTACATAAGACAGTATAAACAAAAACGGATAGAACATTTAAATCGAATGGACAACAGCAGACTACCAAAAATATTATACAGATACAAAATAAGTGGAAAAAGAAGAATCGGAAGACCAAGAAAGAGATGGCATGAGACCGGAAATGGCCACATGGCCTATATTCCATGATAGGAAGAAGAAGAAGAAAATTAAAAGTTTGTTTATTCTTTCTCTAAGAAATATAAACACAAATATAAACATAAATAAATAAAGAAACATAAATAAATAAAATTAAAAGTTTGTTTTAATTTTTTTATTTATGTTTCATAAATAAATAAAATTATTTATTAATAATTAATAAATAAACTTAAAAGTTTGTTTATTTTTTCACTAAGAAATATTTTATAAAATTAAAAGTTGGTTTATTTTATATTTTATTCTTAGAGAAATATAAACATAATCCAACGGATGTTTATATTTCTCTAAGAAATATAAACATCCGTTGGATTATGTTGGATCATATATATATATATATATATATATATATATATATATATATATATATATATATATGGAAAAATTCAATTATTCCTTTTAAATAATAATTCCATTCAGAATTTTGTCGAATTCAATTACCAGTAATAATTCGACTGGCTACGAAATTTAATTGTCTGGTGGTGAATTATTAGAACATCATTAATTTTATGTAAAATACGATTTACTTCTGAATTTTTCATGAACTGAATTATAGAGAGGTATCAAATATATTATGGAATTATTTTCAGTCCAAAACTCGATTTTTTATTGTTATGATAATTAATAAATGATTATTTTTTTTAAAAAAAATTTCCTTTGTGTGCATGTGCGTTTGTGTTCAGTTAGATGCTACTTTTCATTACCACTTTTCGCGGAATGAAAAAAAAATAATAAAAAGGCTAATTAAACATAGTTTTGTTATTATTTCTTATAAAAAGAAAAAAAAACTTCTAAAAATAAAACAAAACTGATAATTAAGCATAGTTTTGTTATAGTTTTTACAAAAATGAATATCGGCAAAATTTCTTTTCAGAATGACTAATGGGGAATATTTTTATTTTTGAGTTTTGCATCTGCTAAATGCTATAAAGAAAATAATTCGACATTCACTCAATTCGGATGATCATGATCTGATGTTTTCGATTATACAGAACATAAATGTCCCTTTGATATTTTAATGGCATAAAATAGTTAACTACATAAATCATAATAAATATATTTATATAAATAAGAAAGAAGTAAAATAATAACTGCAAATATTTCTTGAAAATTTTATTGTAATTGAATTCAATAAGTATTTGGTAACTTTTCAATACACCATATTAAAAAAGTAAGATTAAATATTAATAATTTGGATTTTAAAGTTAATTCTCACGCCGTGTGAAGGTCGGGAGATAAATAGGTTCTGCTCTGCTACTGACCAAAACTTTACTGATGGCTGATCCAAACGTCATCCTAGGAATCAGGGAATTCATCATCATAGCCAGAGATTTGAACTCAAAACACCTAGCTTGGAACAGTAAAACAACCAATAAAAATAAAAACGGTCGTATACTGTATATATAATTACAGAGGGTGAAAGCGCATTGTAGTGCCCGGTCCCATAAAGTCTCCTCATCACTGTCCTCTTGGCAGCTCTGATGTTTTAGATATTGCTATTTTATAGAACATCAAATACCAGTTACAATCTCTGAATGAACTTTCCTCCAATCACAGCCAAATCTTACTTAAATTAGGCAATCAAGAACAATTATCTCCTCTTCATAGCTTGGGAAAGATTATCCAAAGTATTCCCCGAATACACTGGTCCTGTACCCAACATAAAATCAAAGGAAGAGATTGACGAAGCAATAGAAAACCTCACTAATCAAATCAATAAAGCACTAGAAGTAGTCATCAAAACTACAACTATCTGCAAGTCTAATCGTCTTCCAGAAGATATTATGAATATAATTAGAGAGAGAAAAAACAAAGCTGGGAAAAGATATAACACACGTGCTCCACAAGACAAAAAAATCCTCAACAAATTAAATAATTTAGTCAGATCTCAGAAATCAACAATGGAAAAACAAGTTAACATCTCTTAGTTCTGAAGATTATCTGGAGATTTTAAAAAAATCTCAGAAACCAACAAATCACTTTCCCCAATGCAAACCGATCTAAGTTTAGCACGTACTGATGCTGAAAAAGCAGAAGCTATGGTAAGTAATCTGGAAAAACAGTGCAGTCCGCAGACGAAATTAAACCTCACTCATGTTTACAAGGTGCATCGTCATGTTAGACGCACATTAAAACAATCTCACAATAATTCGAACCTGATTACTCTTACTTCATCAGCAGAAATAATCAACATCATCAAGCATCTGAACAACAAAAAAGCACCAGGTCCGGATGGCATCATAAACAAAGTCATCAAATTTCTATCGCGATCTCGTCAACATCGTGAATGAAATCCTAAGAATAAAATATTTCCCTCTTTCCTGGAAAATTCTGACATTATACAAGCAGGGCAAAGATCCACATTTGCCTTTCAAATTTATCGCCCCATCAGCCTGCTATCCAATCCAGGAAAAATTGCCGAAAAAGTTATCCTCTCCGGACTTCAAAAATCAACAGACAGATTAAATATTATACAATGTGAACGTAGAAATCATAGTACCACCCAGCAAATCCATCCTTAAATAGACTGTATTACTAGGGGATACAACTGGAAGTAACACACCTGTGCCGTGTTCCTTGACATTGCAAATGCATTTGACAAAATCTTTCACTAGGGTTTGCTTTATAAACTTATCACTGCTATCATATCAATGAATATGATATGTATAATCAAGTCATACTTTACCACTAGAATGGAAGAAGCTCTACCCAACGTAGAATTTTGGGTGGAGTTCCACAAGGATCCTTACTGGTCTCGGTTTTGTTCGCAATCCATATGGCGTCCATCACGGCTTCATACGCAGACAACACGGCAGTATTAGCTAGATCACTCCGTCCTTACCTTGTAATCAAAATACTTCAAAACATCATCCCAATGTTAGAATGGTTCTCAGACTGGAGACTGCAAGTAAACCCTCGAAAAGGCGTAGCCATACTTTTCACCACAAGGCTTACAATCCCAAAGGGGATATTCATCTGTTTAATACCAAACTCCCATGGCAAACAGAAAACCAAATGTCTAGGATTACTACTAGACAAACGATTGTGCTTCAGCAACCATATCAGGCTCAACCATATCATTTGGAAAGTATCCAAAGCTATCGCTCAACTCTACCCCTTGATTAATCGACGCAGCAAATTAAACCCAAAGAACAAACTATTACTCTATCAGATGGTGATTCGTCCTGTAATCACTTATGCCTCCCCAGCTTGGACCAAACATCCATAGTTAACATTCAAAATTACAACGAGTGCAAAACAAAATCTTACTTGACATGATACTTAAATGCTTGTGTATGATACTAAATGCTCCGTGGTTCATCAGAAACAAACAGATTCATCCAGAGGCGTAGCTAGAGGGGGGGTTCTCCCCGGGTGGAACTTTGAACCTTTTGCAGTTAATTCTAAAATACAGTCTCGAGAACTCATTTCCAAATATTGTAATACCACAGCGAATTTTCCTCACAAGTCCTGTAAGTGTTGCTACTTGTGAGAGGAATTTTTCTAAATTAAAAGTGATTAAGAATTATCTACATTACTATGAAATAGACTTTGCCAATGTCATCGACGATTTTGCTAACTGAAAGCAAGAAACATAACATTTTAGAATGTTGGATTTAAAGTTTTACTTCAAAAATAAACAGTGTTTTAATTTATTTCCCTATACGTCGTTTTGACTTTTTGTAGTAATTTTGGCGTTTATTGAGAGGGGCAACAAACTCAGGGATTGTCCCGGGCGGCAAAAGCTCTAGCTACACCACTGGATTCATTGTGATACCAATATCCCATATATCTCCTCTTTCCTTCACTCTCTATCAGTAAAGTTCTTTTCAAATGCGGCTACGCACTCCCTAACCAGCTGATCCAACAAGCTGCAGATTACAACGAATATGACCTCTACAAGCATAAAAGACTCAAAGCCATTTTACTTTCCAATTACTACATTTAAATCCTACAGGGCGAGCTAAATGCTCATAATTTGCTCTTAACAACCCATCTCCCGATTCAGACAACGGGGAGTATACAAAGCGTTAAGTTTAACCCTTTTGCAACATTAGCGTTCTGTTTACTACTCTATGGATTAAATTGTGCGTCCTTTTAACCTTTGAACGCAAAAATAAACACAAAAACTTACTTAAATCAATACTATTTCTGAAGATAATTATTTAAGGTGGTGAATTCGTGAGAGAATATTTTTAATCATAATTTGTAGTGACTTTTGTAGTCAATTTTATTTGTGTTCAGGAAAAAAATCTCCACCAGATGGCGTTAAAACGCAAACTCCACGAAATAACGTTTACTTTGGGAAATTTGGTGTATACAAGAGTTGTGTGTTGTACACCTGTATGACACGAAGCCGTGTCGTCTCTGGTGTGTGCCCCGATGCCTCTTGAAGTGTCTCCGCTGCTTGCGGACACGTAATCGAGTTTTTATGGCATCGCCTCTTTTTTTTGCTCATGTTCCTAACTCTCTCTTTCTTAATTAATTTCTTGTTTTTGCTGTCCTGACCCCCAGAACATTAATCACCCACTTCACACCACTGGTGGTTTTTACGTCGTAATTAAAACTCAGTTAATTATCCATTGTCCTGTGTCTTGCTAGCATTTTTGTGTCGCTGCCAGTAGCGAGCGAAATCCCAACAATTAGGTTGGAGGAGGAGGAAGACAAAAAAAAAAAAAAAAAAAAAAAAAATTGCAAAAATCGCTCGAAAGACAGCGACGGAGGGAACCCTGATAAATGACGGCAACAGTGGTGAGTCGGCAGTTTTCTCTTCCGTTGGATCCTTAACCTTTTTATTGTCTACCGTCCCGTTAGCTTGCTCAAACAACCTTGAGGTGTAGGTGTCGCTGTTGTCGATGTAATTTATTGAGTAATCAGCACTTGGCTATTTAGTCACCCATGGTGTTAAAAAAAAAAAGAAAAAAGAAAAAAGCAATTCTGCCAATATAAGAAAACAGATATTAACAACAATACGATACAAGAAACCCCACAATTACATTTCACAAACTGTTTCACTGAAAACTTTACTAAATTTAGCTTTGGCTTTTCCAAAGCAAATAAGTGAATATTTCATTTTTTATTTTATTTTTTTTTTGTAGCTTCCTATTCAACGAAGCCTTTGAGAGATTGGTAGAATTTTGGATTTTTATTCTTTTCAATTTGATTCCCTACTTCCTATCATTACTGAATTACGTTCTCTTCCATTTTATTCTAATCGGTAAAAGGAACACTGACGAAGTCCAAAAAAACACATTTCGATCAGAAGAACGAGTTTTTTAAGCGAGTATAGCCATTAAAGGATTGTGTGCTGCCATCTACTGGAAGAAATATAAACTAGGTTTTTTTGTTTATTTTTAACAAATAATTTACAAATGATATACATAATTTTACTTTTTATTAACGTCACCAGATGTGAAGCCTTTTGAAGTATATAAATTTTTATTAGAGGCTATTATTTATATGATTTTTATGACATTTTTCAGGACTTCTTTAAAAGTTTTTTTAAACGATTTTTCCGATTTATTAAAATATTTGTGTTGAATTTTCTTTAGCAATCTGGACAAACTGTTGGACACATACCCGCCATCTAAATCTGTAACTACAAGGTCTTCCTTATTTTGCAGTGGTCGATGCCTTTTCTGAATTCTACTCAAGTATAAAGCCAAAGAGCTTCAATTTGGTATATGAAGCATACTAAAGATTATAGATCCAGTGATGTTTTATAGTCAAATATGGAAATAAACTTGAATAAGGTTTCGAAATTTTAAAAATAAATTTACATATTAAATTTCAGTATTTAATATTTCTGATAGATGGAGTATAAATATTAAAACCAACGTGATACGGTGATTGAAAAGGATTTTGGAGAGGAAGTGTGGTCAATCGACCGTGAGATGCGGTGATTGATTCATTCAATCCAATACCTTGGAGGGTAATGAATGCAAATGCTGTAGCCAATGAAGTTCTAAACTGAGGCTTGGATATTGCTGTTACTCTCCTGCCATGATCAGAGCTTTAATTTAATATCTCAATAACACCTTATCCCTACACTGTCCTCTACAGATAACGGGGAAGATGAAAAGCATTCTTGCTTCGCCCCTTTAAGCCAGTCCTTATAAGGACTAAAAATACGGTGATTCTTGTAAATTGGAATTATTCTCAGAATTCTTAAATTTCTCCCTCTTAAATTTCTGATGAAAAAAAAAACGTATAATGTTGAATAAAAAGGCTTCATTTGAGTGAATTACTCCTCCCATTTCAGTATACTAAAACGATATTTACTTTAATTTTGTGAAAATGAGTTTCTCGAATATAGATAATTTCATATTAAAGATATTAAGCAGTTTCTCAGCTTTTAGGAGTATTACTACCTGATGCTTGGTTAAATTGTTTTTAATTTTTCCTTCAGATTATGTGGATTACAAGATGTATTTCCTTCTAGAATGGATATTATCTCATCATCATCAAATTCCTGCCATGTACCCTCAAGGGGTGTACAGGATATGACAGTACTACATGAAAAAATTACATCATTACTAACATCTTATCTACAATTTTCCTCCAAATCAGTCTGTTACTTGTCAAGACTCCAACATTATCAGATCTTATATTTCTATCGTCTAAGGCACTTTGTACCGTATCATTCCACCTATATCTTGGTCTTTCCCTGGGTCGTTTTCCTGCCAACCTGGCAGAGAACACTTGTTTTGCTAATCTTTCCTCTCCCATTCTGTTTAGGTGATCATACCACCTGAGATTAGCTCTGCTAACGCATTCCTGGTTGCTGACAATGTCAAGTTCTTTCCTAATATCCTCGTTTTTAATATGATATTGCCATTGATGCGCCATCTGTTCATGCCCCTAATCTTTCTCAAGACTCTCATATCTGCGGTCTCTAGTCTTTGGTCAAGTGTTTTACTTCTGACCCAGCTATCAGATCCATAAGTTAAAACAGGTTTGAACACTGTCTTGTATACAGCTAATTTAGTGTTCCGACTAATTTCTCTCTTATTCCATATGAATTTATTCAATTGACTTCCTACCATACCAGCTTTGTTGATTCTGTTGTCTATTTCCATATTCAATTTTCCATCTTCACTAAAAATCGTGCCTAAGTAGCTGAAATGTTTTACTCGTTCTATAGGTTCTCCATTCACAACACAGTTGATATTTTCAATGATTCTGCCTATTTTCATTGTTTTTGTCTTTTTAATGCTGACCTTCATACCATATCTATTACAACAGCTATTCAATTTATTCAGGGAATCTTGCAAACTTGTAGCGGATTTATTTAGAAGTATAACATCAGCATAAAGCAAAGAGCTGAGATTAACACCACCAATTTTGGTATCAGGTTTAATACCACTTTCCTTCATAATGTGATCCATATAGATAATGAATAACAGAGGGGATAATGTACACCCTTGTCTCACACCAGATTTAACATTAAACCTTCTCCCTGTACCTCCTTCAATTATAACTGCTGACTTACAACTCAAATAAAGACTAAGTATTGCTTGACGATAATCATGCCTCCATCGACACCATATAACTGTCGGGTACTGAATAGCTTCTTTCTTGGCACCTTGTCGTATGCCTTTTCCAGATCTGCAAAACTCAAATACAAATCTTTGTTATATTCCCATGCTTTCTCGACTATTTGTCGTAAAGTGAAGATCTGACCCTGACAGCCTCTATTTGGCCTGAATCCAGCTTGTTCTTCACCAACTTTTCTTCCACAATTCTTCTCAACCGGTTCTCACGTATACTTGCATAAATCTTGCCAGGAACACTCAGTAGAGAAATACCTCTGTAATTCTCACATTCACTTTTATTTCCCTTTTTATATATGGGTACTATGAGAGCTTAAGGGTCAAAGCTGTATAACTGAGAAGAGACCTCCGCATAGCCTTTAAGGGAATGCGGAGAACCGACCAGGGCTTTTGACCTAATGTCCAATCCTCACCTTCTCGTGGTGCACCCTGTTGGGTATCTACCTGGACTGATCGAACGAGGATGGGCTGGCATGGGATTTAGCAGTCCAAATTGCATTCTTATTGGTTTAAACCAATATAGAAAATGATGGCAACATGGAGATTATCTTGACATATAAAACCTCTAAAAAATTGTTTCATGCAACATGAAAATGTGAGATGTGAACTTCTTTGGGTGATGGACCCTTCACTCTTCATCAATTTATCTGAGTTCTTGATTGAGGGTGAGAGGTGTGGTTATTTTACCTGCTCTTTGTGAGCATTTTGCGTTGTTTCAGCTTTCTTTTGCGATGAAGGATTTCGGTCTTCTTTGTTTGAAGCGATCTGAGGGTTTGTAGTCAGTTGCTTGTTGTATTAGTTGATTTGGGTGATCGTCTGTGAGTGTGAAGAATATTTTTCTGCAATGCCTCTGATGTGGATACATATGTCCAGTAGTTTAGCTTCTCGGTGTAACCAGAGGTGTCGGATGAACGCGGGAGCGTTTAGGGCCATTCTTAGGCAATTGTTCTGGATCGTTTATTGTCTTTGGATGTTTCTTTTAGTCGTGTGTCCCTAGGCTGGTGAGACGTATGTTGGTTGAGGTCTTATCTGATTTGTAGAGGAGAATTTCGTTGTTTTTGTTTAGGAGGATGTTTCTATTCAGGAGTGGATGTAGCTGTGCTTTGGTCTGTTTGGCTTTATAAGCATACAATATTTATGTGTGTGTCTTGAAGTTTACATCTTGCACATCAAATACTTAGGAGTTCAGCTTTATCAAGTTGAATTCCTAAGTACGTGGCTGATTTGTGTCAAGGGATGGTTTTTCCAAACATTTGTATGCTTATAATCGGTTCTGCTTTCCTTCTGGTGAAAAGTACTGCGGAGCTTTTTTCTGGGTTGATTGAGATGCGCCATTTTCTGTACCAATTCTTTAAATTGTTAATTGCTGTCTTGCAGTTTTTTTATGCCAACTGTGGTCGGATGGACCTGACTATGATGATCGTGTCATCGGCATACAGGGCAATGATGAATGGGGGCAACTTGGAGAGATCTGCCATGTATGGGGGACTCCAGCCGTGATTTTTCTTTCAGAGGATCTAATTCCATTTATTTCTATCCTAAATTTTCTGTTGTTCAGATGTGACTTGATGAGTAAAACTAGTGATAATGGGATTCCTACTTAGTGTAGCATGAAAATTAATCCATAATGCCAGATTCTGTCGAATGCCTGAGCTATGGCCAAGAAGACTGCGCCAGAGTGCCGGTGCCATTCATATCCTTGGGTAATGTGTTCCATGATTTTGTAGATTTGTTGAGCTGTGGAGTGCTGTTTTCTGAAGTGATTATTTGGAATTCCTCCTGGGAATCAGGTGTATCCCATATAAGGTGGGCATTGGTTTGGAATTTTGCTGCTTCCTCAGGTTTGGTGACTGACCTGACCCTGTTGTTTAATGCTGTCACGTTCTCGTGATTTTCCAGAAAACCGTTTTCGGTTTTCAGACTGTCTTCTATGACGATTGTAGAGGGAAACTCAGATCTCAAATCCCCCGTATACCACTTTTTGATATCTGTCAGCCAGCCATTCTCTTATCCATGTTAATATCCTATACCCTAGACCATTTTCTCCAATTTATGCAACAGTCTTCCATGCTGTATTCTGTCAAAAGCCTTAGCAAAATCCAAAAGTATCACGGCGTATCCATTTCTCTTGTCTAGTTCAATGGTAACATTGTTATAGAATGTGAGCAAGTTGCTAAAACATGACCTTCCCTTAGTAAAATCATGTTGTTCACTGCAAAGTAAAGATTTACTGTCAACCCATTTCTGAATGCGAGCTCTAACCAATTTTTCCAAAATCTTCACCACCACTCCTGAGATGCTAATTGGTCGATAGTTGGATACATCCGTCTTTCCCCCCCCCTTGTGCAATGGAATCACCTTACATTCTTTCCACTCCTGTGGAATCTTCCCTGTTCTGAGACTCACATTAACCAGCCTGGTCAAAGGAATGGACAGTTCAGCTGAACACTCTTTTAGCACATGTGCTGATATTCCATCATTCCCTATTGCTGAAGCCTTATTCAGTTTGTGCAACAGCTCTAATATCTCATCCTTATACACTTGCATCTCTGCATCTATTGAAGAGGTAACAGTGAGCTCAATGTTGCGTATACCAGGTTGATAGCTTTTAACAGAATGGGAACTCATTAACTGAATAATCTCTTCTTCATCTGTAACTCTTACGCCATCTGGATTTAGAAGAGTTATTCTTTCATATTCATTCTCGTCTGTCAACTTTCAGTAATCCCAGCGTCATCCCTCTGATAATCTGCTTTAGTTTTGTTTATTTATTTAATTATAAATATTATTTGAATTTTATTTATCATCTAATTATATATTTATTTATATACAGGGCGATTCGAAAAAGATGGACTCAGTTCCGTACGAAATTGAGTCAATCTTTTTGAATCACCCTGTATAATCATTAACATTAATGACATACAGCAGTAAATTTTCATTTACAGCAATCCCTCGATTAGTGCGCCTAATGCGTTCTTTGAAACAGGCGCATTAATTGAAAACGCACTAATCGAATATAATGAATTATGGGAAAAAGTATAATTCGTTCCTCAAATTTATTTTTTTGACCCTTAATTTTTTTTTTATAAAAGAATTAGGATATGTCTCAGGGACATGTTCAGAATATAAATTTTATTATTCTACTTCTTAACAAAGAATTGAGCTAACGTAGTTTGGCGGCCATTTTGTTTATTTTTTTGATACAACCGACGTTATGGCTTTATTCCCTCTTCTACTCTTCTGCAAATTTTACTGCTTCTCTTTTCATCATCGAATCTTTTTCACACATCGACGTTTTTGCTCACTAATTCTTTTACTCATGATTAAAGCTTGGGAAAATAATACTTTAAAATAAAAAAAAAGTAAAGAAAACACACTCATATAACATTGCAAAGGAGGCATGAGATATGACCATCAATCGCTACTTCTTCTTCTTCTTCTACGCGTTATTCCCGCTTCCTATGTAGGGTCCGCGTGTTACTTGGATGCGACTTCTTGTTAGTACTACTCCCAACCGACCCGTCGCCTGGTCTGCCGCTGGGGGAGGGGATATATTTTTGACTGTAGCAGCGTATGTTCACGGGGCCGGTTTGCCTGCTTACGGGATGAAAAACGCCAGATAAACTGGCGGAAAAAACCCTACTGACACCATCAATCGCTACTATGTAGTTATATTACACCCACACTTTCTAGAGCTTCGCTTGTCTTGGTGCCAAGAATAGTCGATTCATGTTGAAGGGGAGAAAGAAATGAAGGACGTACGGATTGGTCGCCAATACCCGAAATCACGTGCTTTATAGATAAAATTTTCCGACTGTCACACAAGCAAAATAGTTACCACTTTAAAAACTACAATGATCTTAAAAGAGAAGTTAATTTTCCGACGTGTAATAATAAACAACTCATCCCAGACGACGGATTGATTACCCTATTATCGGAATGGATTCTCCTTTTTGTGACATGCGCAAAAGTGTCGTAGGGTCTCGCATCTGTGGGCGTACTAAGCAGACGACATAAATATTGTCGGTAAATTTTGGAACATAGTATACATGGAAGTAATGTAGTAGGCCATTAAAAATGAGTTTGTAAAATGTTTTAAATCGGTAACTAAATTATTTCAGTCTGGCGAGTGATTTTTTAAAATAGTTAGCCATAAAAATGTATAGATAGAAAATTTTTTAAATCTGTAACATTTTTTTAAGATATATATGGGGCGCACTAATCGAGGGATTGCTGTATATAATCATTTAAATTTTGTAGAATTTCATTAATGCCTTTCAATAATTGCAACCCCAATTTTTAATTAGGAAGATAAACTTCATTCAGGCGATATGAATTTCATTTAAACTTCTAATTTCTTATATACTATACTAGCTAATTGCATCGCTTCCTGTAACTTGTAACTTCTGTGGCTTGATGGACCTCAATCCCATGGATTATTATCCCTTCATCGCTAGGAAATAGATTTGTATTAAAGATTAACGAGCACTTGGCTCACCCTATTCGGGGCAGTGCGGAAGCGCCTGCAGAGCAGCTTTCGGGCGCTTAGAAAACTCCTGAATGAGCCGCTTGGGATGAGTGTTACGCAGCATCGAGGAAATATCTGGGATATCAGCAACGATATGCAGGAGAGCATGTCACTTGTTGATCATGGAGAAGATGAGTTGGGTATTCCTGAGGAATTTGTTGGTGTCGGCTTGGTGGGGTTCATTTTGCTAAAGGCCATTAGCATCTCCCCTAGTGAGGCAGCAAGAATCAGTGCAGAATTTTGGCTATAAGCTGCCGAGTCTCCGGGTAAAATTCGAGGAGAAACCGTAGAAGCGAAAGTTTTATCGGCTGTAACACCCCGCGCAGGTTTCATGGCTTGATTCAGAGTGGGCGGGGCTAACGCCGCTCTTGTCTTCTGTAGGTTAGAAGGGTGAATTGAGCAGCCCTTATAGTTGGCTGGATGTGGGTCGCCACAATTCGCACATTTAGCAGGTGTAGACCGTGGTTTTGTGCAAGTGTGCGAGGGATGGCTGTCACCGCACTTTACGCACTTGTAATCTGCTTTACATAACTTTTGTGCTTGCCCAAATTTTTGGCAGCGATGACATTGACCGGGGGATGCTTTTCTTTTGAGTCGGTCTTGATGACTAAGCTGCAGACTATCTTAAGGACATAAATTTCTCTGTGGTCTTTACTGATCTTCACTAAGACCAGAGGCATGGGGCGCTTGTCTGCGCGAGATCTTAATTGGTTCAAGGCCTTGTGATTTGAGGTCAGTAGCGATTTCATCAGATGTAATGGTTTCTTCCAGACCTCTGATGACTACTTTTAGGTTTTTTCACTCTTGAGTTGAAATGTGTGATATGAGACATTCAGTTCGTCCATAAGTCTGGTGATCCGGCGGTAGTCCAACGCCCCTTCTGGTTGAATTCGGATTCCGTCATCCGATTGATGACCATTTTTCTTTCGATCTTAGAATAACTGGAGGAATCCTTTCTTTAGGCTGTGCCCTTGAGTCCGTCGCTCTTTCTTCAACAGGTTGTGCTGTTGTGTCCATTGGAGCTGTACTTTTCAAGAGCTGGGGCATTATTTCAGGATCTGCTCCAGGGGACTTTTTCTTTCTCTTCTTCCTTCTGACCTCCTGAAAGCCACTGGAGTTTGAATTAGGGATGTCTTCTGTTGTCGTTGGTGACGCTACAGGAGGGATCAAATCTCACGTATAATCTCTGTTTTCACATTAACATATCTACAATATCGTTCTTTTTCGAGATCATAATCAACAAGCACAAACTAGAACAATTCAAAACCTTTCTCGCATTCAAGCTGAACAAACAATCACTAAGACCAGATCATCTGACTAATAATAATTAATAACTTGTGAGTTCAACAAATCTTCATCATCGGCCTGTAGAGTAAGATAGGCTGAGAGTCAGCAGATAGTAGGAGAGGAAGTAAAGATAGAGTGCATAGTGGTAGAGTAGGTTAAAGAGGCCTCAGTTGACCTGTTTTAGCTGTTTTCCCCCCAGGGGCGTTTCTAAAACGGTCGTTGATTTTTCATTTTACAAAAAGGAAAAATCCTAAAAAGGAAACATGTAACAAAACAAACAAAAAAAGTACAGAGAAAAGCAAAAATTGAAAGGTAAACTTAGAGGTGGAGGAAGGATCTGGCCCGAGTGATGCAGCTCACAAGGAACTGCACCGCCTCGCTGTAAGCCTTCGCCGCTCGGGTTCTCAGGTCCTCCCCCACCTGTGGGAGCTAAAAACCAGTGAAGCTGAGTACAGAAATCCACAAGGTGGTTACTGTTCCTTTCTTTTGTTGTGGGCTGTTATGATTCTTTTGGCCACCTCATTTCCCTTGCCCATGTCTAGTTTGCAGAGAGTTATGTAGAACGCCGAAGCTGCCTCCTCGTCTATATCCAGGGCTACCTCTACTTGCTCAGGGTTGATTTTGCTGATGTCATCAAAGAAGAGGTCACCCCATTTTGCACTGACGATGTCGGGTCCATATTTCCCTGTGAGGAGGAGTTCAGGTTCTCCTACTTTATCTATTGCCTCTTTAAACTTTTCTGCCACCTCGGGCATACCTCTAAGGAGATATTTTAGAGTCTCTCCTGCTTTTGCATGAGGAACTTCTGGGTGTTCGGTTTCAGATACTTTTGCTGTTTTGAGATTTGTCAGCTCTTCTTCCTGCGGACTTAATGGCCGTTTGGAAGTTTTGGTGTTCGTCTCCATCTCTACTACAGCTTCTTCTACTGTATCTGAATTGGCGATGTCTATATTGGCAGTGGTAGCTTCGCTTTCGTCCGTGGGAGTTACCATGATGGTTTCTGCATTGTCAATCTCTTCTGTTGGGATCGTATGGCTGGTCTCTGCAATTCTGGTAGGTTTCCCTCCCTTACGGGACCTTTTCGTTGTCTTAGACATGGCGGCATGATCAGGAGTGGCTTCAAGAGGCGGAAACTCTTCCTGTGTTGTGATCTTTTCATTACTTGGTTTTGTTGCTGATGTGACTGCACCACCCATCCTCTCTGCGAGGGTTCTGGCTGGGCAGGTGTCGACTTTGTGGTCAGTGACCCCACATTTCAAACAAGCTGCCTCACATTTTTCTTGGTTGTGGCCAATTTTTAGGCAGTTCTTGCATTTTATGCGAGGGCAGTCTGCCCCAAGATGATTGAAGGCACTACATCTAAAGCACTGCTTTTTGACGCCTGGGTAATTTACCCGGGCAGATCCTATGAGGACAAAGTTAGGAACTTCGGTCCTCATTTCAAGAGAGATAGTTACCTCCCCTGACTTCCACTCAGGATTGTCGGCGTCATTGTGAACCTGGATTTCCCGTACAACTCCCCACTTAGAGAAGACGCTGTGAATTATATTGTTGTTCTCTGCGTATTCTAGGGGAAATCGTGGTATCTTAAGGGTTCTCAGGATGCTCCCAACCATGAAGGGAGATACTTTTACTTTACCACAGCCAAACCCTTTGAGAAGCTTTTCTCTGATCTCCATATTTTTGGTCACTACCTGGTATCTTCCTCCCCCATAAGGGGTAAATCCAAAAATGTTCTCTGCGCCGACGCAGTCTATGATAGCTTTCGCCATTGCCCTTGCCGGTATTGTGGCGTCAACCTCAATTCCGAGGGTACGCACACGCGGCAGAATGGAGGGCATGATCAGATGGGGGGCCTAACTATTCCCACCACCGAGTGTTTATTTCCCCAGTCTGGGGTTTAGGAAGTTCCGCAAATTTCCCGTTGAATATCGTGAAACCCGATTGGACTCGTACCGATATTAACGGTTAAGAACAGAAACTATACTTGTTACCCTGGAAGGCCTAAAAAGAACTTATATACTATACTACATACTACACACTTGATCTAAGCCAAAAGGCCGAGAAGCGATCTTATATTCCCACTAAAATCCAGAAATTCGGAGAAACCCGATTGGACTCGTACCGATATTAACGGTTAAGAACAGAAACTATACTTGTTACCCTGGAAGTCCTAAAAAGAACTTATATACTATACTACATACTACACACTTGATCTAAGCCAAAAGGCCGAGAGGCGATCTTATATTCCCACTATTCCCACTAAAATCCAGAAATTCGGATTTTGGATCATCTGACTATCATCTGACTACTCATAATGACAGAAACCCGCACGCTTTATGTTTCGTCTAAGCATATATCGGAAGTTTATTTATGTTCTTTAATGGTGTCTTGATTATCTTTATTAATTCTTCTAGAGATTTTTAGCGTTTTTGCTATATTTTTATTTAAATTAAATTTTTATTGATTTATCATAAGAATTTGTGAATATTGTTCATAAAAGTAAAGTAAAAATTAATTAATTAATATATATCCAATCAATGTAATATTTTTGCAGCTAGTCATTTGCAGCCAATGGAAATACATTAATCTCGAACCCGGCCATCACTATCAAAACGAAAGCAGTCAGAATGTAAAGTTTTGAAATAAGGAAGGAAGAAATAAACTTAAAGGTTAATACTATCAATCCTCAGGCGAACTGTACGTCAAATTTTGATACCCTCCTACGGGAACCATTCCATTTCACAAAACGAAGGCGATATGACTGAACACAACTCAAGGCATTTTGAAAAACATTAAAAGCGAGAGTAGTTTAGAAACACATTCCCAATGCGCTAATGTCTGAACTCTCCACTAAGTAGGAAAGTTTCTAAAGACAGATACTACAGCTATTGTTTATCAACCAAACGGGGATCTGAGATGCAGAAGGAAAGAGTTCCTGAGATAATGCAGCTTATTTCAGTGCAGATTCTCGACTGCAGCTTAATTCTCTCCCTTGACATTTCTCCGGTTTCTGTTCGGGAAATCAGCAGTGAAATTGCTTCTTCGCGTTTTTTTTTTTTTTTTTTAAACGATCTCTGTAAGTTACAAGGAAAATTTTATGACCTCATCTCAGCCCGAAGCAAAAAGTGAAACAATCTCTGTTGAGTTTTCAAAGCACTCGTCTCATCTGGCGGTAATTAGTACAACCTGCCGTTCGGCTGCCTCACGCAACTGATTTGGTGAATTGAACGATACCCTGTCTACTCGTTATTCTGTAATCTAAGAACGATTCCTTAAGATATTGTTGTTTTATTGCTCCAACAGATAATGCTTGTGTCGTGCCTGGAAGCAAAACATAGCATTAAAATTGTTTTTTTTTTCCTCGTTGAGTTTTCGATACATAACAATTGCTTTTATAAGAAAAAAGTTATATCAAATAACATCAACAACAGCTGAAATAAATTTTATTTATAAAAAAAGAGTATAGTTATTATCGGTAAAGTTGTTTTGATACACCAAATTTTAATTCATATAAACAAGTCGGGAAATGAACTGAGGTAATCATGTGTAGAATAAATACAACAAAGGCTAGCTGGTAATAGCTTTTTTGCTTGGTGACGTCATTTGATGACGTGTTGATTGAAATGATGGCGATATTATCTTGTGTATTATATTATATATAATTTTGTTTTCTGAATTAATTTTAATTCTAAATAATTATTTAGAATTAAATAATTTAGAAAAAAATTATTCCGTTCTGATTGATTCCATGAATCAATCAGAACGGAATAATTCCATTTTCGTAACTTTTATCTGGATCATCTCACTCAAATGGTAATAAATTTAACATAGATTCACGATGTGTTATTATTAATAGCCATTGAAGTGGAGGCTACTTTAATAGCCTCCACTCCAATGGCTTTTTACTTTATAATATAAAGTAAATGTTCACAAGAATTAAACTCTTGATCGTCACCAGATATTAAATAAATTTCAATAAAATAAAATTATATAGTCATTATTCATAAGAATCTCTGAAGAAATAAAAATAACAATGTTATTTATAATCGAAATACTAGCATTTGTCTCGTTTATAGTTAATATATATAACTAAAAGGTGTACTACCTTTTTTCAATTATATTTTTAATTTTTAAAATCCTTTATACACACACACACAATCTTTAATTACAAAAGAGAGATTTGTTAAGATTGTCCAGTGTATCCTTTATAGTTCTCACAAATGACAAACTATCTTCTTTCAGAGTTTTACTATAATTTGTCCAGATCTGATGGTTTCAGCTTAATGATTCCTTGATTCAATGATTCCTTAATATTGATGATGCAGTCCCATATTGTAGTCTTGAACCTGTAACAAGATGCACTGAAGTTTGTTAAATGAATGAGTATACATTTTTTCAATACAGTGAATGGTCGTCTTACAGACGCACCTCAATCATCCATGAAATCCACTGAGTTCTTCAATCTTTCTGAAATGAAGATGTGCCTGTAGTAGCTACAGAAAATAGTACCGCCAACAATGGACATTTGAGAAGAAGAAACAGGATGGCTGATAGAAAAAAATCACATTTCCAGTGTATGATGGATGAGGGGTGTTTTACTAGAACACGTTAGATTTCCTGATCTTAGTGGAATAACATCTGAATGCCATGGTCTAGTTGAACATCATTACTAACCAGGTGTAGTCCGTGCTCAGAGCTTATCCATGTGGTTATGGTTATTACTTCCAGCAGGTTAAGTGATCATTTAGGAGCATAATGGTTGACTTTATCATGTTCCATTGTTCTACTCAGCTTCTTTTCCAAGTTCGGCATCTTATTATCAATTTTCTTTGGGATTATGGCAGAGGCTATCAGGCTAGAAAAGCACACACAATAGACAGACATAATACACGCATTATTATGTCTAGATTCAATATCTACTGACAGGTATCATGTCTGTAGATTGTGTGGACTCCTCGGACTATCTTTGAGGGTTTGGAAACTTCAAGTTTCAGGGGGGAAAAAATTCTTCTACCAACTTACGGGTCCTTATAAAGGTTTTTGGCATTCTAAACGGGATTTGAACCCAAGTCTTTCCGGTCTGTGGGATATGGTAAAAGATAACTTAGTGGTATTCTGAACCTGAAGTTCATGTAAAGGATGTTCGCGCGTAGATATCTGCCATGGTCCGATCTGGAGTGATGATAGGATTGATTCCGTTCTGAATGTGTGCGTGCGTGCGCGCGCGCGCGCGCGCGTGTGTGTGTGTGTGTGTGTGTGTGTGTGTGTGTGTGTGTGTGTGTGTGTGTGTGTGTGTGTGTGTGTGTGTGTGTGTGTGTGTGTGTGTGTGTGTGTGTGTGTGTGTGTGTGTGTGTGTGTGTTGCTTTCCATGTGATAGGCACTTAATAAAATGGTCCATTAGTGTATGTATTTAAATGATCTATTTTCTAGACTTGTTTTTGTGTTTCCAATATTTATGAAACATGGTGTACTTAAACTAGAAACCAAGAATGGCAATACTAAAAGGAAATCTTTAACAAAATTCCTTAAGTAACAAATACTTATAAAAAGAACCAAGGTGTAGGGGTAAAATACGAATTAAAAATGATCTTTGCAACATAAACATCTGAGGATTTTACCGAAATGAGAAGCATTCATTAAATGGGCAGAAAAAAAAATATCTATTTGGAAATTTTAGCGACGGCAAAGCTCATGTTAACTCTAGGGGAAAAAAGACTTGCTTATTTTAATGAAGAACAAACAAAGAGTTTAAAAGGAACTGGAACGTCTGACATAAGAAGGGTTACCAACATTTTTTTTCTAAATACAAATGGGAAAAACATAAAAGCTTATGGAGTGGCTTAATATATACAGCAGCGATTCAGCCGGTTCTTCAAAAGAGGCAGGGAAAAAAAAAGAGAGAGAGAGAGAGGGGTGGGATCATCCTCATCTAGGAGTTTAAACACATCTAAGCGAAAAGACGGGGAAAAAACTCCACACTAATACCAAAGGAAATAAAATTTTATTTAATAAGCTTTAGTGTGGAATTTTTTGACAATGTTAAGAACAGTGCATTGGGAGTTTATCATGAAAGTTGATTAGACTGCATCCGCGGAGTATTTTTTATAACTCTTATACGTTTTACAGGTGTAACGATAATAATTTGTTAGTTCAACATATCTCATCATCGGCCTATGGCAGTGGTGTTCAACCTTTTTTAATACGCGAGCTACTTTTCTATAAAAGGTTATTCGTCGATCTACTCTCTTATATAGATCACGTTCCCCCAACATGATATCTGATTACGCACAAATAAACAACTAAAAAAAATACACAACTAAAAACTTTATTTGTGTATTTAAAAATTTATTGTCATTGTTTGGACCTCGCAATATTTTCATAGTCAAGTTGATATGAAGAAGTGACCAATCGCAGACAATCATCCAAATGATCATTTACAATTTGGTTTCTCAATTGATTTTTTATGACTGTCATATTTGAAAAAGCGGATTCTCACAAGTATGTCGATCCGAAACATGACAGAATTTTTCGTGCAATATCAGTTAATATTGGGAATTTTTCATGTGCATACTTCCAAATGACTTCGTTGTTTATTGATTTTAAATGTAAACTATTCTGAATGTTTATTATCTCAAGTTCTCCTTCAGCTTGGTTTATATCAAACAGCCCACTCATTTTATTTGAAATTTCTGTGATGTTCAAGTTTTCTTGAAATGGATTATTGATAAAAGATACAATCATTTCAGTTTTATTAAAATCTTTAAATCTTGAATTTATTTCTTCCTCAACTAATTCTATTTCACGAATAAATTCTTTTAAATCATAGCGAAGCATTTCTTGATTTTGATCAAAATTTTTAATAAATATGGGAGATGTCTAAATTCGCGGTCATTTATGTTTTTCTTCAATAAAAGTAAGTATTGTTGGAAAGTTTTTATTGAACTTAAAATGTCAATTAAATTTTTATCTCTACCTTGTAACTCTAAATTTAAATTGCTTAATTTAGTACAGAAATCTACTAAAAATGATAAGTGTAACAACCATCTTTTATCACTCAATTGTGGATAAATATCTCCTTTTTCATCAAGAAAAAATTTTATATCGTTAATTAATACAAGAAATCTTTCTACACATTTACTTCTGCTGAGCCAGCGAACATAATTATACAACAGAAGTTCCCTATCATCATGTGCCTGTAATTTAAATAACCGCCGTTGCAGGGCTTTTCTTCGAACAGAAATTACAATTTTAAATGTAATATCCAAAACATCTTTTCTGTTAAAAATCTGTCATCATTTTTACATAATGAAATGAAGCCTGATTTATTACCTATCATTGCAGGAGCACCATCAATAGTAATAGACACAAGTTTAAAAATCGGAAGTTTGTGTTGTTTTACAAATTCATCGAATGCCGAAAAAATGTCTTCTCCCAATAATGGTATAATTTTCAAAAGTTCTTCTTTACTTGAATAATCTTGAAATACCATGTGAATAAATTCCATTAACTGAGCAATATCAGTGAAGTCGTTTGATTCATCAAATTGTAATGAAAACGCAACACACTGGTGAAGGTCTGACATGAACCTGGCCTGGAAACTTTTCTCCGGTAATTGGAACTCTTCCTTTCGGCAATTTGAAACCTTTTCTGCGGCCTAGAAGTAGTCTCTCTCTAGCGACGTCTCGAACAGAGAAGCTCCTTTCTGGAAGCGGGAAACTCCTCTCTCAAGCAACGTGGATCCGGGCAGTCTCTCTGACGGCGACTCTGGACTGGGCGGCCTCCTCTCTGACAGCAATTCTGGAACCAGGACCCCTTCTGCTTGCTTCAGTCCCTTTTTATTAGGCCTCCTCTGAGACCTCGCATAAAGTTTGGTAACCCCCAAAGAATCGGTATGAGTCTTTCATCTTAAGTTTCAAGTTCGGCACGCCTTTTGTTCTCCTCCGCATTCTTTTGATTGTGAGTTGCCGACCATCGGAAAGTTGTTTGAACTCTTTCTGACTGACTTCGGAGATGTTTCCACTTAGACCCTGCAAGCCTTTCTCATACATACAAGTTTAAACAACAATCTTTCTAATGCCGCCATGTACAGCTTCGGCGACAAAAACATCGCCTTTGTTTTTAACACTCTAACATTTCTTATATACTGCCTTTAATATTCTTATTAAAGGCAGTATATACAGTTAGCTTCAAAAGAGTTATTTACAAAAACATCTAATACAAACTATACAGAGACAAACGAAGTTTATTTTTTTACATCGTAAAAAATCGATGTAATGTGCTTTGGAATATTTAACATTTAAGCTACAATCGAGTGTTTACACTTTGCTTATAATCGTATTCACTCGGCTCGCTGTTTGACTTCCACTGATCCAAATTAATTTATTTTCCCGGACTTATAAGAAAATTACTGATTTGACAATTTTAAAGAAAAATAAATAAACAATAGCAATACACTTAAAGCGAATTAAAAATAATGATAAATAAAATATTATGTTTTCAGTTTTAATTAAATTTGTAAGTAAGGAGGAATACACAAGAGATCGACCAAAAATCGTTCCGCGATCGACGGGTTGAACACCCCTGGCCTATTGAGTAAGCAGGTGCTGAGATTCATCAGATAAATAAAATAATTTGTGAGTTCAACATATCTCATCATTGGCCTAGAGAAAAAGGTGCTGAGATTCAGCGGATAGTAGGATAAAAAGATAGAGGTGATAGTGGTAGAGTAGGGAAAAGAGGCCTCAGCTGACCTGTTTTAGCTGTTGATCCCCCAGGGGTGCTTCTAAAACGGTCGTAGATTTTTCACTATTAAAGGAAAAATCCTAAAAGGAAAAACATGAGACTAGACAAACTTAACAAATATAAATATATTTCAGGACCATGCGGAAGACCTTTCTAGAGAGAAGGAGAAAGGACTGAGATACCAGGAACAAGAAGGGAGATGACCTGGCCCGGAAGACCCCGCCCTGGAAAGGGCTTGGGACCATCTCGGTGTTGGCCTTCGCAGTCTGGGTTTGTTCAGGTCAACCTAAGGACAGAAGCCTTACACTGGGAATAGAGAACTAGATTGAGATCTATAACATGGATGTTGGTTTGGGGGAGGGTACAAAAGCGCTCCCACGCCTACAACACGAAATGGTCATAAGTGCACGCACACCTGTATTCCCCCTGTATGATCTTGCAGATGGTTAGCGGGCCACACCATCTCCTCAGGAACCTGTCTTCGCCCAGCTGGTACCTTTCTTGCTCCAGGAAACGGCGGAGAGACAGTTCCTAATACGGAGATAAATGCGGTCCTCCTCAGTGAGAAGGTGTTTTTTCCTGATTTTCCAGATGTGATGTTTAATCACATTTATTAGGAAAATCAGATGTTTCCTGATTTTGGTTATCGGGGGCGGGAACTGTAGCAGGACTACTTCGGCGTGTGTGAGCACCGGGATCGCAAGTACCTCGGCAGTCTACGCCAAACACGCTGTACTGGCGGGCAGTGATAGAAGAGGGGCCCTACGGTTTCTACCGCGTCGCAGAAGGGAGTACATGGTCGCGAGCTGTAGGCGGATTTGATTAGTTTCACCGGGAGTCTACCTTAGGCAATTCTCCAGGCTAAGTCCCGGTGAAAGGGTTGTCCCCAGCTGTTTTTATGTTCGTAAAGAGCACCTCTTCGTTCGTGCCCAGATCTGGCTTTTTCCAGCCAAATGTGTCGAATATTTTCCAGTACAGTTTGCTTGGGCTCATCTGAAGTACTCGGAATCCATCCGTTGCCAGTTTTTTAAACAGCTTGCTGATTGTATAATACCACTCCGGCACCGTCTCCGCACATGGTCCGGCGTGGCCAGTGGTCCCAAAGTACGGTAGGAAATATCCTATGAAGTATCTAATGAGGTTGCCAGAAGGGTGATTCGATGCGAGTGCTTTCCGTATGGTTTGAGCTGTGTTGATTAAGTGGCAGTATTTGAGGATTGGCAGGACGAACCCTCCTCTTGTGTGGGGGAAGATGGAGAAAGGCTCTGCGTACTTCGTGTTTTCTGTTGTTCCAGAAGAAGTCTGTGATATATCTGTAGATGACGTTGTCTTGTTTGTCTGTGATGTTTGTTAGGTTGATGGTGTGTAGCAGCATTGGTTTAAGGATTGTCTTAATAACAGTCGCTCTACCTTCGAATGAAAGGTAGTTGAGATTGAGAGGGGTGAGTTTTTCGCGACAAGATTCAATTAATTTAATTTTGGTGTTTGTAGCACCGGGGTGGCGAGGAAGGGAATGCCTAGAATTGTTAAGGCGCCGGGTGTGGGTTTCAAACCATACGGAAGACTGGCAAGGCCAAAATTTCCATAAATTTTGATTCTTGTTTTTTCGGGATCAGTGTGAAGACCACTGAGCACGTTGAACTCTCGCAGTATGCCGAAGAAGACATTAATGGAATCAGAATCCCGAAGGGTTCCGACAATATCATCAGCATGTTGCTCTGTTTGGAGCCTACTGGAAGGGCTATTACTCTTACTGCACGCGTCTCCTCGATTTTTTTTAGGAGAGGTTCAAGGACTAGGGAGAAAAAGAAGGGGGCTTAGGGGGAAGCCTTGCCGAACCCCTCTGCGTATGTTTATCTCTACGCTCTCTCCATCCGTTAATTCCTCGCATATATGGTGTTCCTAAAATCCATAAAGAGAACACCCTATTACGCCCAATTGTAGAAGATATCGATTCTCCTACGTACAATCTTTCAAAATATCTTGCCAAATACCTAAAACGTTTTTCAGGCAAGTCACCATCCTTTATCAAGAACACTACAGAATTTGTAACATACATCAAGGATATTACAGTTAATGAAGATGACATCATGGCTAGCTTGGAGATAACTTCTTTGTTCACTAATGTCCCAACAGATCAAGTCCTAACATTACTCAAGGACAAGTTATCAAAAAAAAATGTTAGCCTTGCTTACACATTGCATCAGGTCCGGTTACTTCAAATTTCGAGATAATATATACAAACAAAATCATGGACTGGCTATGGGTAATCCTTTATCCCCTGTACTCGCAAATATTTACTTAGAGGATTTTGAAACCAAGGCTATCTCTTCCTTTATTTTAACACCTAAAGTTTGGAAACGTTATGTGGATGATGTCTTCATTGTTTGGAGCCATGGACACGAATCCCTTATGGTTTTCCTCGAACATCTCAATAGCCGACATCGAAGTATTAAGTTTACTGCTGAACTTGAAACGGATAATTCCTTGCCTTTTCTTGATGTCAAACTGACTCGCTCTTCTGGTAAACTAAAAATATCGATATATAGAAAGCCCACACATACCAACAGATATCTGCATAGTCAGTCCCATCACTTCCCTCTTCATAAGCTTGGAATAATTTCCACCTTGGGACATAGAGCCCGTTCTCTTCTTGATGATCCAAATGAACTGCTTACAGAAATAAACCATCTGAAAACTTCTTTCGAAGTTAATGGATATTCCAAGAAAATCATTGCCAAATTCCTTCTTAATCCTCCTAAACGTCACCCAGAAGAAACAAATAGATTCAAAGGCAATATATCTATTCCTTACATAAGTACTGTTTCACACAAATTAGCAAAGGTTCTAAGAAAATACAATATGAGAACCTTGTTCACTCCACTTCCAAAGATCCGTTCCTTAATTAGCCACCCAAAACCTTGTCATCATCAACTCAAATACCCTGGTGTATATAAAATATTGTGTGATTGTGATATCCCTTATTTTGGGCAGACAGACAAATCTGTCGAATTACGTATGGAAGAACACATGAGAGACATTACTTACAAGAGACAGCGAGCGAGTGCATTATCAAGTCATATCCTTTTCTCGGCTAATCCTAATGATGATAACCAAAGTCACAAAGTCTGGTGGGAAAAATCTACTAACATCTTCCGTTGCAGTGACGAAATGAAGAGAAAAATCGTGGAATCTAGATAAATCCTCTTCAATCCTGTTCATCTAAATAACAACTTAAGCTACAACCTCCCAGATCGTCATTCGGCTGTAATCATGAACTGGCGTTCACGTGATGCTGCAAGCACGCACTCTCTCAACAATGCAACAAACGAAAGAACAGCTTCAAATACAACTACAACGTTTTCATGCTAATTATGTATAAAGACTGTCTATGCTGTTCATAGTCTTTTAACCCTCAATGTTTAGTGTTTTTTCTTTTATAATGTCACCTAAAGAAGGCTTTTACAGGCCGAAACTAGTAGTGTTTTTATATTAAAACCTTTTTACTTAAATCTTGGTTCTAGTCATTCAATTTTTCATAAAACTATGTATGTTAACCGAGTTAATGGTTAGAAGAAAAAGCTAAGAAATGCCAAGAAGCATACCAAGAAAACAACCTAAAAGTCTTCCATGATACTGTAAGAGAAATTACAAAGGAATTCTCAGCAAAAGCAGTAACAATGATAAACAACAAGATGACTGAAACCGGGAATATTGAATATATAAGAAAAATCTGGTCAAACCATTTTAAGACTATCTTCCACCAAGGAAACAAAACCACAATGCCAACAATAGAAGAAAATAATAATTACCCAAAAATTTTACAAGAAGAAGTTAGATACGCAATAAAACAGATGAAAAACAATAAAGCACCAGGCATTGATACTATCCCTACTGAACTGTGGTCATATGGAGGCAGCATATCAATAGAATATTTAACAACCCTATTCAATAAAATACTACAAACAGGAGAGATCCCAGATGACTGGAGAACTGGAAAGATCATCCCAATATACAAGAAAGGAGACAAAAGAGACTGCAGAAATTACAGACCAATCAATTTACTTTCCCACACCTATAAAATTTTCATAAGAATTATACAAAATAGATTAAAAAACACCTATGAAGAAATGATAGGCATAGAACAAGCTGGTTTCCGAGGAAACTATTCAACAATAGACCAAATTTTCACATTGCACCAACTAGCAGAGTTAAGCTGGGAAGACCATAAAGAACTATATTGTTGTTTTGTGGACTTTAAACAAGCTTTCGATAGCATCAACAGAGAAATCCTTCTTAAAATTCTACTAGAAAAAGCAATAGACAAATATGTAATACAGTTTCTGATAAAATATTACTCTAAGACAAATGCAATAATTAAAAAGGACACACTCACAACAGAACCCATAAAGATCTAAAAAGGAGTAATGCAAGGATGCCCATTATCCCCATGCCTATTCAACATATATCTAGAAGAAGTTGTAAAGATGGCAATAGATAATGAGCCTGGAATCAATGTCAATGGTTTAAACATAAATAATATAAAATATGCAGATGATCTCGTCCTTCTTGCAAGAACCCCAAATGAACTACAAAAGTTGATCAACAAGCTAAACGAAACCTGTAAAACATATGACATGACAATAAATATACAAAAGACAAAAGTGATGAAAATAGGGAGGAACAGAACTACCATCTCAGCTACCCTAAACGGAGAACAAATAGAACAAGTAGGCAACTTCATATACTTGGATGAAAACTAACAGAAACAATAGATGTACTCAAAACAATCAAACACAGAATAGCGATAGGATGGACCACCATGGGAAAATTATTACAGAAAATCTGGAAAACAAATAAGATATCTAAGCAAGCCAAAATCAAATTATATGAAGCAATAATTATACTAACAGTCATCTATGGAGCAGAAGCGTGGACAGTTTAAAAAAGAGAGGAGAAAAAACTGCTGGCATTTGAAATGAAATGCTTAAGAAAAATAAATAGAAGATGTTGGATAGAAAAGAAAACAAACATCACAGTCAGACAAGAACTATTGTATCAAAATACAATAATAGAAAAAATTAGAAAACAACAATTGAGATGGTTTGGACACAGTGTACGCATGGACGCAGACAGACTTCCTAATGTCCTAATCAATACTTTTCCAACTGAAAAAAGAAGACCCGGAAGACTAAGAATTACTTGGCTGAAATTAATAAAGAACATTTAGGGATGCAGAACTTGAGGAACTTTTTCGAACAGCAAGGAATATAGAAGACTGGAAGATCCTGCTCAAGAGAAGACTCAGCTCGTCTTAAACGGAAGAGAAAAAGATATATATCCTAGATATATATATAAATATATATAATAATAATAAAATAATAATTTGTGAGTTCAACAAATCTTCATCATCGGCCTGTAGAGTAAGATATGCTGAGCGTCAGCAGATAGTAGGAGAGGAAATAAAGATAGAGTGCATAGTGGTAGAGTAGGTTAAAGAGGCCTCAGTTGACCTGTTTTAGCTGTTTGCCCCCCAGGGGCGTTTCTAAAACGGTCGTTGATTTTTCACTTTACAAAAAAGGAAAAATCCTAAAAAGGAAACATGTAACAAAACAAAAACAAAAAAAGTACAGAGAAAAGCAAAAATTGAAAGTTAAACTTAGAGGTGGAGGAAGGATCTGGCCCGAGTGATGCAGCTCACAAGGAACTGCACCGCCTCGCTGTAAGCCTTCGCCGCTCGGGTTCTCAGGTCCTCCTCCACCTGTGATAGCTGAAACCGGTGAAGCTGTGTACAGAAACCCCACAAGGTGGTTACTGTGTCTTTCTTTTGTTGTGGGCAGTTATTATTCTTTTGGCCACCTCACTTCCCTTGGCCATGTCTAGTTTGCAGAGAGCTATGAAGAACGCCGAAGCTGCCTCCTCGTCTAAATCCTGGGCTACCTCTACTTGCTCAGGGGTGATTTTGCTGATGTCATCAACGAAAATGTCACCCCATTTTGCACTGACGATGTCAGATCCATGTTCTCCTGTGAGGAGGAGTTCAGGTTCTCCTATTTTTTTTATCGCTTCTTTGAATTTTTCCGCCATCCCTGGGATACCTCTGATGAGATGGCTGAGAGTCTCCCCTGCTTTCGCGTGAGGGTCTTCTGGGTGGGCGGTCTCAGATACTTTTGCTGTTTTGGGCGTTACCAACTCTTCTTCCTGAGGGCTTAATGGCCGTTTGGAGGTGTTGGTGTTCACCTCCATCTTTCCTTCTTCCCTATCTATATCATCTGTATTAGTATCTATATTGGTATTGATGGTTTCAATAGCGACTGTTTCTTCTTGTTGGATTTTACTGCTTGTGGAAGTTTTTTTTCCCTTTCGGTTTTTCTTAGACGTGGAGGTATGGATTTCTGTTATATCAGGAGCAGCCTCGAAAGGAGGAGAAGCTTCCTGTGGTGTGTCATTTCCATTGCTTGGTGGAGTTGCTGGGGTGATTGCACCACCCATCCTCTCAGCAAGGGTTCTTCTGGATGGGCATGTGTCCACTTTGTGGTCAATTACGCCACATTTCAGGCAAGCTGACTCACAGTTTTCTTGGTTGTGGCCTGCTTTGAGGCAGTTTTTACATTTCACTCTAGGACAGTCCGCCCCAAGGTGAGTGAAAGCACCACATCTAAAACATTGTTTTTTACACCAGGGTAATTTATCATTACTCTGGCGGATCCAATAATAATGAAGTTGGGAACGGGCGTTTTCATCTCGAGGGAAATGTGGACTTCACCCGACTTCCATTTGGGGTTTTCTGCGTCATTTAGGACTTCCACCTTGTGTATAACGCCCCATTTCCCGAATATTTCGTGGATGATCTTTACATCCGTTTCAATATATTCTAAAGGGAATCTGGGGATTCTAAGTAGTTTGGAAATGCTCCCTACCAAAAATGGAACTATTGTTTTTCCATTACATTCGAATCCTGCAAGTAGTTTGTCTCTTGTTTGTTCACTCCTTACTACTACTTGGAAGCGGCCACCACCAAAGGGGGTAAACCCAAATATCTGCTCAGCGCCGACGCTTTCGATGAGGGCTTAGGCCAAACATCGAGGTCGTAGATCAGCTTCCACTTCGATTCCAAGGGTCCGCGTACGCGGCAAAGCCATGCTGGTGAGGGGGGAGGGCCTAAGCTATTCCCACCACCGAGTGTGTTGTTCTTGCCCCAGTCTGGGGTTTATTCTGTATCTGCTGCTGTAGTTTATTATCAAGTGCCTCTATGAGACGCTTATAACTGAGCTAACATATACTATATACTATACTATACTACAATTTGCGCTTAGCTAAACAATTTGCTAATCACTTATGGGGAAAGTTCACAAAAATGAACTACACACTTGATATATATAATATAAAAATCAGCTAACGCTTTTTATCATATTTTATTATTTGTATATTTTATATATTTTGTTATTTGGTGTATGTAAATATTTGTATATATTAAGTCAAAAATTATAATAAAAATGTTAATATCCATTTTTATTTAATTTAGTAATATAAACTTAATATAATTTTATATTAATTATATATAAAATCAGTTAGAATAGTTAGAATAGTATAAAAATCCACTTATTTGCTACTATGATTTTTATTTATTATTGAGTAGAGCATACTAAATCATAGTTACTTAGTCATCAATATAAAAATGTCTAATTAGTTAAAAACATCATGCAACTAATACTTTTGAATTTGTTCGTTTTGTTTTGTTGTACATATGAAAATAATGATACAAAATATAAAAAAATAATTACAATATACTATCTTAGGGAATTCGGTTAAACTGTTGATAAACGAACAAGGATATTTTTTTTCATCCTTTTTTCATTGTAAGTATTAGTTGTAGAGTTTCTCAACTGGTTCCGCAAGTTGTCGCCAGGGGTTCCATGAGCGATCACCATTGAAAAAAGAAATAAACTTCGTATAAATAATAATATTCTTTTTTTAACATTTTTATTATTTCTCAGATAAATTACATACATTATAGGAACACAATTATGCATAACAAATACTTTCTCGTGCATTAAGTTTTTTTTTTAAATAATAATAATAACATTAACTGTTTACAACGTATATTATTATAATTTTCCTAATGATGATTATTACACATGTTTCTTTCAATTTTACACTATATATATTACAATATCAATGGATATAATCACTCTATATTGCATACTTTTGTTACAGTTATTACATACATTTCATTACATATGATACATTACTTACATTTGTTTACATATGATACTTACATTACATACATTGGTTTTCATGTGATACGTACATTACATGCATTTGATTACATATGATACATCTTGGGCGAGAAATAATTTCTCTGCTTTCATCCTCGAAGCTTATATGTAAGCTTATCTGAGGATGGCACCAGTTGGTTATTATTTAATAATGAAATAATGAATTTAATAATAATAATAATAATAATAATAATAATAATAATAATAATAATAATAATAATAATAATAATAATAATAATAATAATAATAATAATAATAATATACCCTATAATTTAGAAATAAATAAACAAAAATAAATAATAAAATAAATAAATAAAGATAAACAACTGGAAAATATATTGATGTCCTGACTTTTCCTAAAGGTGCTCTACAAGCTTGTTAGTCGCACTTTCTTACTTCCTATCCTCAAATTATATAGCCACAGCGCTATTATTTTGACATCATTCATCATCATGCTGATATTAAACTGCATCGTTTCTATGAGGTTACAAGGGTAAGGCAATACAGCATTTCCTTGGATGGTAATTATTTTTATTTATTTAATTTTTTAGGAGACGCTACCATATGGATCTTTGTCCAAAGTAGGAGAGTGTAGGATATTGTGTTAAACATTTATTTTAGAAGTTACAAAACATGTTTTATATCATATTTTAATATAATTTATAATTCGATCTGAAAATATCTTTAGGTGTGCCTCAAAAGCAGCACTGGTGTCGTTGTTACAAAAACAGTGAATGAAATGGGTGTTGGTATACTTTTCGTTTGAAAACATAGCCAGCATATGCTCATAAAAAAGCACAATTAAACAGAGTCAAGAGAACACCACGCAACGGGGTTCTATTTACAATACTTTAATAATTCGTGCAAGAACTAGACTTCATAACTAGACTACGATTATGAACACAGCAATGTAGTTACTACCCCCTGATTTTTTAAACCCTAAAGCCTTTTAATTATATATCTGCGATTGATGTTTGGATGGGTTTGTGTATTAGTTTAGTAAAAATTCAATGACAGAGATGATTAAGTATCCCCTTGTTTGAAAAATGAAATTGAAGACTCGTAAATTAAAAATAGTCCAACTATTATCGAAATGTAATTATAATTAATGAGATTAATAAAAAATAAAAATAACATATTCATCATAAGGAAGCTATCAGACTATTATCAAAATGTAATTATATTTAAAAGCGCACTGAATCTATTCAATAATCCATCAATTATAACTCCTGGTCTGTTTTTATAACACTTCAGTGAATGATTTTGCAATTAAAGATACTCCCTACCACTAAGGACAAAATGTGCTGCCATCTACCGATATATATATAAACTATCTAGGCATGGAAGGGAAAAAATAATCACCTTTCACATTTCCGAAAAGATTTGTAAAAATAGTAAAATTAAACAGAAAGGGGAACTATGCATTTTAAAGGCATTCTTTGTTAGAACATACAATTAATGGTGGAGTATTACATAATAATTCAGGTAAATTGAAATATTTTTTTACAATATGCAGCAGTTAACCAATAAGCTAAATATTTGGAATGTCATACGAGGATAAGTTAGAAAACAACAGCAGTGTTTTAATTTGATTAGTCCCATGCTGAACTGCGCATGCGCAACTGTCATATTATACTTGAAATTTCATTGTTAATGATCAAGTTAAGTATTATCGAATATTATCGTATTTTTTGTAAAATACAAAACACACACCCTTTTATTCATTTAAGTGGCATTGAATGAAAATAAATAACTTTAATACTAGGCACTTATTATTATTATTAAGATTTGTTTGTTCGCATAGTTAGCAAGAGAGGTGTCGCAACCTGTACTTCGTTCCTATACCAACATGTACTGTAATTTCAATCGCTATTAAAAATACAAGCTACCATTATATAGCTTGGGTATATAATCATGCCATCTCCTGTAACATAATTGTTATTCTCTGCAAGGCTTAGCGTCATTATGCTCTAATAGAATGATGACGTCATGGGTTTATAGATTGAAACAAACTCAGATTTCATATGAATGTTCCAGTAAAATCATACGTAACACCGACGATTAGATCTTCTGTAACTATCGCTGTGTAATTAGTAGCAATCCTAACTAGTTGACTTTTATAATGAAATTTTGCATCCACTGATCATGGATTTGCTTAGTGCGAAACTGTCTCATTTTCATAAATATAGCTATTATTCATCTATTTAAAATATATAAAAATTTGTAAAAGTATAAAGTGTTTGTAAATTTAAAATTATTTTAAAAAATATTAAAATTATTTTAAAAAATATTAAAATATTTTAGATATGTTAATTGTATTGTAAATACACCATTTTATTTTAAGCATAATTATATTTAAAGTTAGAAATATAAATATTGCTTACGTATATTTATAAAAAAATAAATAAACAGTTGAGATTAATGAGCAATAACGATATAATTGCATACGTGACGTTAAATAATCACGTAATTCGCAAGAACTTGCTTTACCTCTTCACACCAAAATTGCATGTGAAGAATCACTAATAAATTGACTTAATTTACAATCCTTCTACACAGTACATCACAACTGGAACTTCCAACTAACTACAGAATGAAGAGAACGAGGCAGCAACTTTGGGTACTGTTTTATCCTTTTGCATCTTTAAACATTAATTACTAGAACAAGACAAGAAAGTGCATTAGCGTTTTTATCTTGTACCTTCTCCGGTCCCCCGTGGGATTAATTACCTACTTCCAAGAAGAGTTACCAGAAACTATGAACACAGACTAATTAAGATTTGTTTGTTCGCGTAGCTAGCAAGAGAGGTGTCGCAGAGTAGAAAAGAGCTGTTTAGAAACCGGTGTCAACACTAAGTAGGTAACATATTCTGATCGTGCGTGTTTCTATCGACGATACATTTAAAGAAGTAAAGTCAGAATTTTAAATTTCATCGCTTGTATAGTTTGAAGTGAACCTATCATCGCTTGAAGAGAAGGCAGTTTTGAAAATGTATTACTACGTATTTCAGACTGCTTAATTCAGTATTTTTTCTTCTAATGTGCTTTTTTTTAATGCTTTACTTCCCCTTTTCATTTTTTGAATATTAATTTTCTAGAACTATGAGGTTAGTGCTATTAAAACAATTAATATAAGACGCTCTTGAGAGAAAATTTATGTTTTTTAAAAAAAAAATCTGAATAGGTTTCCAAATAGTAACTTGCATTGTAGTAAATTCACTGCAACTTATATGAGGAATGATTAAGCACTTTATTTATTTATTTTTTTCTGAACCATATCTGGACATGTCATTTTGTAATGATTATCATTAAACTAATATAATGACAACACTTACCACGAGATGGCGCCACTTATTTGATTCTTTACTAAAGATCTTTACATGTCATTTCTGGTATTGGCCTTAAATTGTTGTTCTTCTTCATGTGGCTTTCTCAGTGAGAGGGTGCAGCACCATGTCCTTCCAGTTCTCTCTGTTGGTGGCTTTCCTTTTTGTTTCTGCATAGCCATGTGATCCTGTCCATGATCTTATATCTTCAAGCCATGTCCTTCGTTTTTTGTCTCTTGCAGGGGAGACTCGTGCATAGGCACTGCGGAACTGAAGCCCCCCAATTTTTTTCGATATATAAATATATTTATTAATTTATTTATATTTGCTTGTAATATTTAATTTTATCTTGTAGCACTTAGGAGAGTGAAGGACGCTAGCAGCACTGTGTTTATCACAGTGCCATATTGCTACGCGCGCAAGCATATGCACGTCATAGTCGATGCGAGCTATTAGCGTAATGCGGCACTGTCCGTCGCGCAGTTCCACTGTTGTTTATATGCAGTTTGCGCCAGTAGTAGAGTGTTCGTAGTGCTTATCGTGTTTACTCCGTCTCTTTAAATATTTGGACATTACAATTAACGAAATAACATTTGTTATAGTTTTTATTTTAGAACATTATTGGGGTTATGATAATGGATTTTATTTTTAAGTAATTGTGAATTATACTAAACTGTATAATTTTATCGATAATAAACAATATATTTTCAGGTTTATTTTTTTTTATAATTTTTACCATAAATTTGATATTTTATCCAAACGCGTATACACTGTGCTTACAGTGTGTATGTATATTTCGAAAGTTGCCGCATCCCTACGATTTCAAGCCACGAGCCGCCACTGGTCTCTTGATCCTTTTCCCATAATTTTTTCTTCTAAAACTGTCAATAGCCTCTCTCCTGCTGAACCTCTCAGTACATGTCTTGCCAATCTCATCTTTCTCTGGATCATTTCCTGTAATAAAGATCTCTTGGTTCTCATTCTCTGCAGGACATCTGTATTTGTCACATGTTCTGTCCATGGGATTTTCAGAGCTCTCGTGTAGCACCACATTTCAAAGGCCATTATCTGTTGCCTTACTCTCTTCTTGAATGTCCAGGTCTCACTTCCACATGTGAAAATTGGCCACACTAATGTTCTTATCATTCTTTTCTTTGTCTTGATGCTCACAGAACTTCTGAGCAGATCTTTATTTCTCCAGAATGGAAAAATAAATCTTTAGCTATAGCTATTCTTATTTTATTTCTTTATCTTGCTTTCCATCTGCAGTAGGTGCCTAAATATTTGTATTCTGCTGTATGTTCAATTTTCATTTTGTTTATGAATATTTCTGGCTCGGATCTGCTTTCTTTTGAGAGTTTCATTTTTTTTTTTTTTCCATTAATATCTAATCCACATTCTTTACCTTCTTCAATTAGTAGCTGCAGTAATTTGATTAATTTGTTTCTGTTTTCTGCTATTAGAATGGTATCATCAGCATATCTAAGATTGCTGCATTTTATACCACTGACACTAATTCCCATTTTTTTGTTTTTCAATCTTTTTTTTCACTGTCTCACTATAGATGTTAAATAGATTTGGTGAAAGGGTACAACCTTGTCTAACTTCTCTTTTTATTTTTTCTACAGAAGTCTCATTGCTAAACCGCTGAATTTTCTGTTTGGTGTAAATCATTTTTATAATCTTAAGAACATGGTCTTCTACTGTATGTCTAATTTATCTAATATATTGAATATTTTATTATGTTTTACCCGGTCAAAATCCTTCTGAAAGTCTATCAAGCGTATGTAAATGTCCCTATTTCTTTCAAGTATTCTTTCTATTAGTAGTTTTAGTTCCAGGATAGCATTAATGGTTCCCATTCCTCTTCTGAAGCCTTTCTGTTGTTCTCTCAATTCACCGCTTAAGGCTCTTTAAATTTGTTTGTTAACGATGGTTAAAATAATTTTAGATGCACGGGATATTAGTCTCACGGTTCTGTAATCCTGGCAATTTTATGCATTATTTTCTTTGGAATTGGTATGCAGATAGATGTTGTAAAAACTTTAGGTATTTCTATTGTTTTGTGGATGTCCTGAATGGATTCCACTAAATAATTACTAAACTTTATTCAGAAATAGTTGATAATGGTTAGCAATTTGCTTAAATGTTGTTTTCGCTTCAATGGATTTATTTTTCGTATTCTCCACTGATGATACGACCTTCGCTAGCTTAATAAAGAAGTATTTGGACAGCCATTGTCATCGTAAATGACATGTTATTCAGAATCAACACAGTCCAATGTAGATTCAGCTAGGAACGGGATTTCAGATTAAGTTTGTTTAACTGAAAACGAGTCCTTTTGTCTTACGCAAAAATCATGAATTTTTCTACAAAATATTTCGTGTTTTTTTTTTTTTTAACTCCGAACAAGAGAGACTTCACCGACTAAAGAGCAGTGCCAAATGTATGTAGATCGAATTCCACAGTGGAAAATATCAGTGGATTATTTCTCCCAAAAAGGTATCCACAACTCCAAACTCACGATGAAAGCTTTTTATTGTCGAATTGGTAGACAAATGCCAAATTATTGTTCTTAAATGTGCTTAAAAACAATAATTACATTTTATTGTTTTTCAGTACATTTTGCAATGGTTTGTAAGTGCCTATTGGAAACAATAAATTTAGCTGTCTGTCAGTACGCTAGAAACAGTCTTTGCAGAAACAGTGTTTGAGTGGGAAAAAGGGGTGTGCAGGGTTGTATACTGTCGCCCTATTTTTTAAATATTTATAGTGAATATGTTATGAGAATGGTTGATTTAGACCAAGATCTAGCTGGAATTAAAATTCCAGTAAAAATGGCAGGAAAATAAATGATTTAAGATATTGCAGATGATACGATCCTCATAGAAGAAACTAAAGAAGATCTGGAGCGATTGATTCTATTTGTTAGGAGGGGAAGTAACAAAGCAGGGCCTAATTTAAACATCAGAAAAACAAAAGTGATGGCTTCTGGCAATGTAGATGAGTTTATGACAGAGGGAGATAAATTCTTAGATGAAATTAAAAGAAGGATAGTAATGGGAAAAACAACGATGTCAAACCTAACAAAAATTACGAAGGATAGAGGGGTGAGTAAGGTGGCGAAAGTTAGAATTGATTCATTAATTAGAGAGACAGAAAGTGAATTCATTCATTGGAATTATGGGTGTGGATGAGACTATTAAGAATCCCATGGACTGCAAGAATGGCCAATAAGAAGGTTTAGAGAATAAAAAGAAAGAATTACAGAATGTGCCTCGGAGGCGATGATCGCTGAACAGAAGTTCTTGTACTTTGGACACAACATACACATCATGCGAGCTGATGAATTATTGGAAAAGGCAGTTATGTTGGGGAAGATTGAGGGAATGAGAAGAAGACCACCAAAGAGTTTCATGGACAACATAAAATAACTTACCAACTTGAACTTGCAATTACTGAAAGAAAGGACAAGAGGCCGAGCGGGATGGCAAGTCTTTGTTCACAGGATCGCTGAGAGACTGGATAGAAGATGACAATAACTGTCTGTATGCACAGAGCCCAACCAATCTGGTTATGCAAATTATAATAAAATTCTTTATTTAACGAATTTCATTCCAATTTTTCAAGGGAAATTTATTATGTTTGGGCGAATTTCTCTCTTTTAGTACAATACAAAGAAGTAGAAGTTCAACGAGGAGATAATAGACTGCATAATTAAATATAGATCATTTTAATTAATTACTGTAACACTTGCTTGAAACTTATACACCACAAAAGTTTATTCATGTTCGTGTAAATCATGAAATTAATTTCAGAAAAATTGAGTTCTATGAATGTTTCTTTTATATTTGAATGGTTTTATTTTTTTTTCATTTCCGAATAAATAAATATAAACATAAATATAAATAAAATATAAACAAGCTTAAATTTTTTAAATTATGATTGCATTAAGATCATATAGAAGATTACAACGATTCACCGTAACTTATTTTATTATTGTTATTATTACTATTTTTAAGTTATGATTTTTCTGAAGTCAGTATACAGCTGAATTAAATAAATAAAGCAATTTAAATGATAATTAATTATATATATATATATAATGTAGAAGGTATTTTACCTTGGGTATAATAAAGGTCTGGGTAGTGGCCACTATCCGGTAATGGCCACTACAAGGAGCCACTACCCGGTCTGGGTAGTGGCCCCTTGCCTTTAATACAAAACACCATGCATCCCCTTCTTGGAGATGTGTTTTGGCATTAAGGGTAAATATTAAGATTAGTGAGCAGATCTTATGCCACCTTTACCACGAGTTGCCTTGGTCTTGCACTACCTGTAGGATCAGCTAGACTTGCATCACTTACAGACGCAAACTTAACTTGTTTGTCTGTTTGCTTACTTGGGAAATGGAGTAAAACCAGGTTTAAAATTGCTTGGTATTTTTAACATATATATCTATCTATATATATATTGTTTCAAAAAATTTTGAAGCGTATTTTGAAACTTAAAATCTAAAACATTACACAACTGAACGGCCTGGTTCAGTTCGTCAATCAACTCCAAAGGCCTAATTCAACTACACGTTACTCAACTCATCAATAGTAGATGGACCCACTGAGCCCACCCACTACAGCCCATCAGGAAGTTCTGATGTATTAGACATAGTTATCCTTAGGAACATTAAATATCAATACAAGCTGGAGACATTAGAAGAGCTTAACTCAGATCATAATCCCATCCTGTTCAGGTTAGGACTTCAAGATCAGCTCTCTCCCCATCATTCTTTCTTACCATGGGACAAGCTCTCTAAGGTTCTCCCACTTCACATCGGTCCACCCCCTGTCATTCGTAAAAAAGAAGAAATAGACCAAGCTGTAAGCAATTTAACTAGGCAAATCAACACAACAATAACATCACACTCAAACCACTGTCTTTCACGCTCCCAACTGGATCCAGAAGAGATAATGGACCTGATTAGGGCCAAAAATAAAGCCAGAAAACGATATCAAAACACCAGAGCCCCGCAGGATAAAACAACCGTAAACAACCTGAACAGACGGGTTCGAGAAGCCCTCCAGATGCACAGGAATTCCAAATGGGAATCCAAACTCAGGGAAATCAACCCAGTGGAAGTTTGTAAAATCTCTTCGTACCAAAAGACAACCACTTCCCCCTTTGAAGACTAATCTTGGAATTGCACACTCGGATGAAGAAAAAGGAGAAGCCGTAATTGAAAAGCTGGAAAATCAATGCAGCCCATTTTACGTAAACTTAAACATCAATCTTATTTACAAAGTTAATCGTAAAGTTAGAAATGCACTAAGACAGCCTAAGGATGATTCAGAAACCATCACCCCTACATCTCCAACAGAAATAATATATATTATTTCCCATCTGAAGAATAAAAAGGCCCCCGGCCATGACGGCATTATCAATAGAATAATAAAGCTACTCCCACGGAAAGCCATAATTCATCTAGTTAATATTACCAATTCCATTTTAAGATTCCAGTACTTTCCCACAGATTGGAAAATCGCGGACATTATACCTCTGAAAAAGCCTGGTAATAACCAACAACTTCCCCAAAGCTACAGGCCCATCAGTCTTCTTTCCTCTCTTGGCAAAGTAATAGAAAAGGTCATCCTATCAAGACTACAATCAGCAGTGGACCAACAGAAAATAATTACAAATGAGCAATTTGAGTTTCGCAAAGCTCACAACACGGTGTAACAAATTCGCCGACTAACAGAACATATTACTCATGGTTTTAACTAGCACCTTTACACTGCTGCTGTATTTTTGGATGTTGCCAAGGCGTTTGATAAGGTCTGGCATCAAGGCCTTATCTTTAAACTAATTGAAAACAATATCCCAATTAAACTACTGAAACTCATATATTCATATATCAATGAAAGATACATGCAAGTAAAACTCAACGGAATTGTGTCATCAAGGCGCAAAATCCTGGTGGTAGAGGGTTCTCTTCTGGCCTCAATACTTTTCACAACTTACATGGCAGATATTCCTCTCAATTCAAGAACAACTGCTACGGCCCTTTATGCCGACGACACCGTTATACTAGCTAGATCGCTGAGTCCTCGCCTAACAATCACTAGACTCCAAGGAAGTATCAATGAGCTAGCAAACTGGTTAACCAACTGGAGGATTCAAGTGAACCCCCTCAAAAGCTCAGCCATGTTGTTTTCAAGAAGAAAGGTCTTCAATATAGAAGACATTCTGCTCTCTGTCATAAGATCCCATGGCAATCAGAGACCAAATATCTTGGGGTATTAATGAATAAGAAACTCCTTTTAAACAAGCACATCAATCTCATTGACTCCACATCTTCCAAAGTAATAGCACAGCCCTACCCATTGATCAACCGCAAGAGCAAATTGAACCTACATAATAAATTGCTTCTTTACCAGATGGTAATACGTCCAGTCATTACCTACGCCTCACCAGCATGGAGTTACACTTCAAGATCCAACATTTTGAAATTACAGAGAATCCAAAACAAATGCCTTAGGATGATCCTGGATGCACCGTGGTTCATCAGAAATTCACAGATTCACCGAGAAACCGGCATTCCATAGATTTCCTCCTTTCTTCGTAATCTTGCAGAAAAATTCTTCGTGAAGTCAAGTTCACATTCAAACCCACTAATCGTACAAGCTGTCAATTACAACGAGACTGATTACTACAAACACAAAAGACCGAAGGCTATTCTTCTCTGAACTGATCATAGCTAACACAACTGCCCTAAGAGGGCGAGCTTAACTGCTCACAAACCTCCCATTCCCAAACAACTCTCATTACAGATAAAGGGGAATATGAAAAGTACTAGTGCTTCACCCATCCTGTCAGTAATGTTAATGGTTAATGGTTAAAACAGAATGGATCGATTAATACCCTTGGAGGCTAATGGATGGCAATGCCGTAGCCAATGAAGTTCTAACTGAGGCTCGGCTATTACCCTCCTGTCATGATTGTCTACTTACAAAAATGATACCAAAATGATTCTGCTGTACATCATCGTCAGTCAACAACCACAACTTTTTAGCTAGCAACAGCAACAGTCGCCAGTCTTGTAAGGTTTTATCGAATCTTGTGAACGTCAATACATTCACAGGCATCACACGACATATTTTTCATCAGCTTCTTCCAAACACTATTCATACACTCAATGTCACTGCACCCCATGCTTATCTACGTAATACAACTATGTACAATAATACGAGGATCGTCTGAAAGTTCTCGGCCTAACAAAGGAAAAAAAAACGAATTTATAATTTCAAACGAAACCCAACGCGGTATTTATGGACGTGCAGAGGAGAGTTTTGTTTTTCAGCTGAATCGCCAAACTCCCCACATGATTTCTATGCGGTAGACTGAAGAAATATTCTTACAATCAGACTTAACCATCTCTATATATGTTGTCGTGTATGAGCATAGACGAAACCACATCGCTCGGAGATCCAATAAGGCACAGTGTGCAGTACTTGATCATGAAAAATTTCTAAGTCCTCTATGACACAGCTATCTAGCGTTGGAACTTGAAGTAGGTGGGTGGAGGGGAGAAAACTGTCATTTGTTTGGATGACCCGGGTTCCAGCCCTGTCTATGACTCGAGAAACCTTTATAAGGGCATTTTAAAAAATTGAAGACTTAACCACTCTCATTCGGGGCTGGCAGGGTGTTTACTCCTAGAAATGGCATCCCATCCGTGGAACGCATGCAATGAACAGGCATTTGACACTGCCATCTTAAACTTACCTGCTGCGATCGTAACTCCAAGCAACACCCCAATTCTCTAGATAATAAAAATGCTTTTCAGTAGTCCACTGTCTTTCTTCTCGATATCCTTCTGTAATATGAACTCATTGCACCGAATTGTTGGTAAATGCTTATGCACTCGTTGCAGTGAACAGAATAATAACCTGCTCACCTTCAGTTCTTTCAAAACTCAGTCCTGCCTTATCTTTCTCAAAATGTGAATCTTCCTTACTTTTCATATCACAAGTACTTAATCCAGAAGAGATTTATCTCTTGGAATTAACATTGCCATCGAGATTATCTTCGTCTAAACACCTAAGTGTACTGCTGTTCGATAACCCAACATCCTCGTCCCACCAGATGACGTTTCTTATTTAAATATCGATTTACTCTTTAAGAATACGAAATCCATTCAGATATAGTAAACCGCTCTTGGATGGGTGAGTCCACACAACCCTCTTAAAAATTCCTGGCTGTTCAACAGCTCGACTGCTCTTTCACTAGCAGTTATGTGGCTTTCACTTTGACAAATCAGATATTTCGATCAGATATTCCTGCTTCCAACGTTGCAATAAGTTCCAAAGGTTGTAACATTGAGTTAAAATCGGATTTCTGTGCAGAGTAATAAGACGGTGCATCGTCTTATTATTGAATGCAAGATTGACAATTGACAATTGACATTTATGACTTAAGGGGTGAAGCGAAAAGCTTTTCGTATTCCCCGTTGTCTGTTACAGTCACAGTGAGGGAAAATATTATTAGTAGTTTCCTCTCCCAGAATGGGCACGGAGATTATACATCACTGAAGGAAGTTAAAATGGCTTTTGGTCTTTTGTGTTTGAATGTATCCGTAGGCTCATGGGCTACAGCTTGCTGAACTAGTTCATTGGGATGAGTGGCAGCTAAAGTTTGTAGGAAGGAGAAGATATAAGGAATATTTGTATATGGGCGAAGTTGATGATTTCTGACGAACCACGGGACGTTTAGGATCATTCTCAAGCATTTGTTTTGAACACGTTGCAATTTAATAATATTTGTAGTGGAGGTGTGGCTCCAGGCTGGAGAAGCATAAGTAACTATAAGACGAATCGTCAGCTGGTATAAAAGCAATTTGATTCTAATGTTTAGCTTGCTGATTCTGTTTATTAGGGGGTAGATCTGAGCGATGACTTTAGATGCCTTTGTACATGTAGCCTTGATGTGTTGGTGTTGAAAGTTAATTTTTTGTCGAGGAAGACACCTAAGTAATTTGTTTCCGTCTGCCAGGTAATTTTGGTGTTGAATAATAAGTTGTCTCCTACAGGAGATACCGACCTTTTTGTGAAGTTTCCATTTGGAGAACCATCTTTCTAATTTTAGAGGGTTTTCTTGAAGATTTCTAGTAACCAAATGTGGTCGGAGAGATCTGACTAATAATGCTGTGTCATCTGCCATGATGGATGACATTGGGTTGTGCTGGATATCAGACATGTATATAGAGAACAGCAATGGAGCCAGTAGTGATCCCTGTGGCACTCTGGCCAAGATGGGTCGCTGAGATGAGGTAGTGCCGTTAATCTTGACTTGCATGGTCCTGTTTTGCAGATATGAACTAAATAAATATGTCAATTTCATTGAGATATCAGCTGAGATAAATTTATGTAGCAATCCAAAATGCCATATTTTGTCAAATGCTTTGGATAGGTCAAGGAAAACAGCTCCCGTGTATTGACGCCAGTTGTAGTTGGTAGTAATGTATTCCACTATTCTGTGGATTTGGTATTACTACTGTGGTGCCGAAAACCGAACTGCTCTTTAGGAAGGATGGCTAGTTCATTTATTGAGGTATGAAGACGTGCGATGATGACCTTCTCTGCAATCTTGCCTTGGTTGGAAATGAGACTGATTGGACGATAATTTTGAGGCAGGTGAGGATCCTTGCCTGGCTTATGTATAGAAATTACATCGGCCAGTTTCCAGGTGGAAGGAAAATAGTGAAGACTTAGGATTACATTTATTATTGTGGTCAATTGGACTACTGCTTTTCGGGGTAGATGTTTGATCACCCGATTAATAATGCCATCTGGCCCAGGAGCTTTTTTGTTCTTCAATTTTTTAGTAATGTCATATATCTCAGCCGGTGATGTTGGTGCAATACGGTCAGTGCTGGTGTCAGGAAGTTGGAATGAGTATCTGACCTTGCTGTGAATCTTATATATGTGATCAAAGTCAAGGTTTTCATACGAAGGCCTGCATTGCTCCTCCAAATTGTTTGCTATAACTTCTGCTTTGTCTACATCTGTATGAGCAAGGCCCTGATCAGAGAATATAGGGGAAGTGATCTGTCTTTGTTTTTGATATTTTTCAGTAGTCCCCAGATGGAGTGATCAGTAGGTGAAATGGAGGCTAACTTTTCTTCCCATACTTGGTCTCTGTGAGCTTTGAGTGCATCTCATACTGCCCCATGAGTCAGAGCTGTTTTATCTTGTGGTGCACACGTGTTACGGAATCTTTTTCTAGCTCTGTTTTTGTCTCTGATCAAGTTCATGATGTCTTCAGGCAAACGATTTGGCTTGCGGGCAGATTTGTAGGAGGAAGCTACCTTTATAGCAGAATTAATTTGTTGTGTGAGATTTGTAACTGCAGTTTCTACTTCTTCTTTTGTGCGTATGTGAGGAACAGATCCAATATAATCCTTCAGTGCTGTTGGCAGTCTTTCCCATGCTATGTAGGAGTGAGAAGGAGGAAACAAGTATTCTTGTTTTCCCAGCTGTAGTAGAATTGGGTTGTGATCGGATGATAGTTTATCCATAGATATGATGCTGTATTGAAGTTTGATATCCAGGATGTCAGCAGTGCCAAACTTACAGAGGTGAGTTGGTTCGGTGGGGCCTGCCACAGCAGCGTTGCTTGATCCTAAGTAATTGGAAAGGATGCAACCATTCTTCTTGGTGGTTGTGTAATTCCATGCAGGATGCTTGGAGTACAGATCCCCGGCTGTAATAGTGGGCTCTCTGATGCATAAGATGGCATTTAGGTCAGAGTGTAGTAGAGATTTTTGGGGAGGGTTATAAGCTGAGTAGATTTTCAGTTTGCCAGTGGAGCTGGTGATAACTTCCACGCCTGTGATGTCAAGGTTAGTGGTTGAAGGGTTGCCCACAGATTGGTGCTTAATGTAGTTTTTAATGAAGATGGCAGTGCCGCCACCTCTGTAGAGTAGTCTGTCATTTCTGTATAGGTGATAGCCCCTTATTGTAGGATTGTCTGAGGGTTTTAAATGAGTTTCACTGATTAATATAACATCTGGTTGATACCTATGTGTGAAATTTCGGAGTTCCAGAATTTTGTTTTTGAGGTCATTTGCTTTCCAAGCGACTATCTGAAGTGATGCTGGAATGAGTTTGTTACTATTCATTTATGAGAGCTGTGAGGATGACCTCACACCTCTCCACTAAAAGATTTCTTCATGTGTTTCACGAAGAAATCTTTTAGTGGAGGTTGCAGAGGGTTTGACAGGCTGAAATCTTGTAGCATGTTTGCAAGTGAGGCCGTAATAACAGCTGATAGATTTTTAGGTGCTATTGGTTGATTTTGTTCTGGTATATCTACGACACATTCTTCGGTTATTTCCATGTTATATGAGATTAACGGCTGTTAGATCAATAGTTTATATCGACTAGTTTTGGAAATTCCGTGGTTTACTTCATCAAAGTAAAGATTACTTAAACACACACTTCCATCACGATGATGATGTGTGTATATATGCAAAGTGTATACACATAATTGATAATACACCTCATATATACGTTAAAGATACCAAGAAATTATATACTTCGTTTTAATCCAAGGAAGCAAAACTAAGTTTTGCGCGTGAAATATATTCCCGTCTGAGCTACTTGCATATAGAAGCTAATGACTTCATATCGCTTGCCTTAGTATGTATCCCATAATGCAAAACACATCCCCTTTCAGGATTGTGTATAATGCAATGCATAATGGGAAGGGCCAGTACCCAGATTGGTTTTGACCTTTATTGAGGTCTCTTCAGTGGGAGCAAGAACCGGAAGAAATACCAAAGTTGAAGTAATGCAGAAATCATATATATCTCATATACAAGTAGACAAAAGGTGCTTGACCATCATAATAAAAATCTCGGGATGAGAGAAAGATGTAGAAAGATTTTTACTTTGGTTTCTGTTATACATTAAAGTATATAGTTTCTTGATATCTTTAACGTATAATAAACCCAAGGTAAAAAAAAAAAACTTTCAACATCTTTCTCTCATCCAGATATTTTTATTAATAAGTTCTAGCACCTTTTGTCTACTTGTATATGAGATTTATATGACTTCTGCATTACTTCAAGTTTGGTATCGAGATGGATTGATTCATTCAATCCAATACCCTTGGAGGGTAATGGATGGCAATGCTGTAGCTAATGAAGTTCTAACTGAGGCTCGGCTATTGCCGTTACCGTCTTGCCATGATCAGAGCTTTAATAGCTCAATAACACCTTATCCCTACACTGTCCTCTACAAATAACGGGGAAGATGAAAAGCATTCTTGCTTCGCCCCTTTAAGCCAGTCCTTATAAGGACTATAAGGATAAGTTTGGTATCTTTCCCTGGTCTCCGCTCTCTCCGATTCTTGCGGATATATTTCTCAACGATTTTGAAGATAAAGCTATTAACTCCTTTCATTTTAAACCAAAAGTCTGGTACCGCTATATTGATGATATTTTCCTCATCTGGGAAGACGTTGTCAATAACCTCTATTTATTTTTAGACCACCTAAACAAGTGTCATGAAAAATCTCTTTTACCTTCGAACTGGAATCCGATGCTGCCTTCCCTTTTTAGACCTGAAACTTACCAGATGTGCTGAGAGTATTAAAATCTCAATTTTTAGAAAGCCTACTCATACTGATAGATACCTTCATGCTTCCTCCCATCACTATCCCCCACAAAAATTTGGTATTATTTCCACCTTAGCTCACTGAGCCAAATCCTTACTTACAGAAGAAGCAGAAATTGAAAATGAACTCCTTTTTTATCATTATTAATAAAAAATCTTTTATTAATAATAGTGTCTCCCCTATGAAAATTGACAAATTTCTTTCCACCAATCACTCACCTACTTCTGAAGATCCCTCTTCCCTCAGAGCCTTCATCTCTTTGCCTTACATCAGCCCTCTTTCACCAAAACTGGCAAAAATTCTCTAAACGTTTAACTTCAAAACTTGCTTCAATACTCTCCCAAACTTCGTTCAGTACTTAGTAAACCCAAGAGAAACATCTTCCAACTCAGTTTCCAGGAGTGCACAAGATTTTATGTGATTGTGGTAAGCCATACTATGGCCAGACTGCTAAATCCATCCTTCTACGTTTGGATGAACACCGTAGAGATATCTCCTACAACAGGACCAGAGCCAGCGCTCTCTCTCTAGCCACGTTCTCTTTTCAGTTAACTCAGACGAAGGCCGCCAACACATTGTGCACTGGACTCAAACTTCTAACATCCATGTGTGCTACGATGAACTCGAAAGAAAGATTGTCGAATCTAGAGAAATTTCTCTAGATTCCTCTCATATCAACAACAGCCTGAGTTACAATCTCTCTGACGCACACGTTGCCTCTGTTCAGTATTGGCGCACTCGCGACAGCGCGTAGTCTACGTTTGTTTGGAACTCAAGCTCGCGTTTTGTTTTCAATCACGCTACTGTCTTTTTGTACTTGTTCTGTTATTACAATTTTAAATGGTATAAATACGTTACAGATACCAAGGTATTTTAACTATAAACCTTGTTTTGATCCATTTCCCAAGTAAGCGAACAGACAAGTACGCTCAATATATACACACGCACACACTGCTCAAAACAATTAGGAATATTCTTGTTACACTTATTTCATGCAAAAATGTATAATTTGTTAAATTAGTAATACATATCGATTATTTAAACAATATCTCATCAAAGTCCGCGCGGTTAGCCTAGTGGCTGTGCGCTTCGCAACCATATCCTTGGGGAAGGAGTGTCCTGGGTTCGATTCCCGTTGGTGACGTGAGGAGTTGAAGGATCTTCCTCAGCTATACCCAAATTAGCCGGTCTTGGGTGTGGACAGTGGGTTTTTCCCCAGTTTATCGTCGGGTTTTTCATCCCGCAAAGCAGGCAAATCGGCCTTGAGAACTCAACACTAAAGACATCGGATACATCGGGCGTAAGGCTGACCATCTTATCCTGTGAACGGCTTGAGGTCCGACGATTAATAAACCATCGACACCGCAAGGTAAAGGAGAGAAAAGGAAGAAGAAGATGATGATGAGCTAGCTCATCAATTACACCCTATCCATAAGTAAGAAATATTTATTCACGTATAAAGTAACCAATAATTATAATTAATTATTCAGAAATGTATAATTATCCGACAGAAACTAAAATATCCCCTAATTGTTTCGAGCAGTATGTGTGTGTATCATTCTCGGATTTCAACGGAGCATTCCATCACCACTCAGCACGTGAACACAGAATGCAAATGACGATGCTGTGTTCACGTGCTGAGTGGTCATGCAATGTTCCGTTTAGGAATCTATTTGTGTTCATGCTTTCCCTTTATTTTTTCCCTGTATATATACGTTTATTCTAGCCCTAGAGATGGTGAATATATCTGAATAAAATGAAAGTTCTACTGTCTTCTGTTTCAAATAGAAGCTGATTTTACAATGTATACACTTTTTAAGTAATAAATTCAACGCACTTATTTTGGCCATATGAGAAAAATGTCATCCACTTTTTAGGTTTTAGCATCGCTGAAGAGAGATCCACATTCGGAAACATCCATGTAACTGTTAGGCAAGCTATGGAAAGGTCACCAAGCCCATTGCTAAGCCTTTGATTTTTCGTTCATCCATTTTGTTGTTAATAAGGGTGGTGGTAGACAGAGAGTTAAAGTTTAGAAGACATATTTATAATCTTATCCAAGTAATCTTATGTGCTAAGGTAGCACATAAGATTACTTGGCTATTAAAGAACACACTAACAAGCAAAGGTAAGGAATTTATTATTTCTCTTTATAAAACCTGTGTTCAATTGGATCTCCTGGATTTCTTGGGGATGAGGAAGCAGTGGAGAGGATTCAAAGGCGAGCAACCAAGATGGTGAGTGGTCTGTGGGATGACCACACACAATCAATCTATGAGGATAGATTGAAGGTGTGTGGATTGCAGATGTTGGTTGACAGGAGAAAAAATTAATTGGGGATGTGATAAAAATATTGAAGTTCTTAAAAAGTTTTATAGGATAGATGCAGAGGAAATGTTTTAGCACTTCGCTAGAGGGACTAGAACAAGGGGTCATCTCAACCATTTAGCGTTGGAACTTGGGGAGGGGAAGAACCGTAATTTCTTTGGAAGACCCGGGTTCCAACCCTGTCGATGACTCGAGAAACCTTTATAAGGGCATTTTAAAAAATTAAAGACTTAACCCCTCTCATTCGGAGCTGGCGGGGTGTTTACTCCTAAAAATGGCATCCCATCCGTGGAACGCATGCAATAAACAGGCATTTGACACTGCCATCTTAAACTTACCTGCTGCGATCGTAACTCCAAGCAACTCAGTCTAACATCCCATTCTCTAGATAATAAAAATGCTTTTTACGGTAGCCCACTGTCTCTCTTCTCGATATCTTTCTGTAATGTGAATCCATTGCACCGAATTGTTGTTAAATGTTTATGCACTCGTTGCAGTGTACAGAACAAAAACCTTCATTTCTTTCAAAACTCAATCCTGCCTTATCTTTCTCAAAATGTGAATCTTCCTTACTTTTCATATCACAAGTACTTAATCCAGAAGAGATTTATCTCTTGGAATTAACATTGCCATCGAGATTATCTTCGTCTAAACACCTAAGTGTACTGCTGTTCTATAACCCAACATCCTCGTCCCTCCAGATGACGTTTCTTATTTAATTATCGATTCACTCTTTAAGAATAAGAAATCCATTCAGATATAGTAAACCGCTCTTGGATGGGTGTGTCCACACAACCCTCTTAAAAATTCCGGGCTGTTCAACAGCTCGACTGCTCTTTCACTAGCGGTTATGTGGCTTTCACTTTGACAAATCAGATATTTCGATCAGATATTCCTGCTATATATATATAGATAGATAGATTTTTTTTATTGTAAACATAACAATCTTATATACAGGATTAACCGGTTTTTGGTTCTCTGCAGTCAGACAGAGAGGTTACATGCTCATACTCTTGTTGAGGTATGTTACATCGAAGTAACTTATAAGGCTAATTACATTTTTTTAAAAAATTAAATTAAAGCCATTAAGAGATACTGTATAAGCACATTAATTTATGTGCTTATACAGTATCATGTTATTTTAACATGATACTGTATAAGAACATAAATGTGGAAGAACATAGAAGTTACTATTGCACAATATTATCTATTTACATGAGAGTGCCAGCTGATTAATTTTCGCACTGTTAAGCACAACAATCCTTCTTTCTTACCCATTTCTTTTGGCGGGGGGGGGAAGGTGTCACTTCTATGATGGAAAGTGGATTATAATGCAGTCGCCCTGCTCAATCAGGAGTTGATTCCGTGGATTCCATTCTAGGTGGAAAAGATCTAAGGTGTTGTTTTGCCTATGGTGGTGATGCTCGTGTAGGATCCGACTTCTCACCTTTTGTTGGAAGATTGCAGTGAGTTGGTCAATTGCCTCTCTCTGTGAAGTTGCTGTGCTGTCTGCTCTTGTATGTCTGAGGTAGAAGTTGTATATTACCGCTTTTGCGGTGATGAAAAGGTAATTGCAGAATGAATGGTTATTTGACTCCACATGGACGAGATTGAAATATTCCTCTTCTGTATGAAGATTACCACAGGTAAGAGCTGCCGTTTCCCGAGTCAAACTGATTAATTTAGTGTTGACTGGGCATTCCAAGTAGATATGCCGGACCGTTCCTAATTGGTAGCAGAAGAGGCAGTTATCTGAGACGTTTGAGTTAAATTTTCGTAATATAGTAGGAGTAGGTAATATATTATGTCACATTCTCCACTGAATATCTGCGTCAGGTTTTATGGCTCTTGTGCGATATGGTAGATCCCATTGAAATAGTGTTTGATCAGATGATGCAGGATTTTCCAACAAAGTGCTTTGGTTTGACTGTTGTGTTAGGGTGCTGCAGATCTTGTTGGTGTTGCTGGGTGTAAGTTTCTCCCATGAGTTATTGGTTTTTATCAGAAAGATAGGCGCCAAAACTTCTGAGTTTGGAGGGCTAAGCTCCACTTCTGTTATGCTATCAGGCATAGCGGTTTGAAAAGCGGCCTTCACGGTGTCTATCTGCTCAGACTCATTCCCATATTCCAGGTTTTCGAGCGAATTTGGAAAGCGCCAGGTGAGGATTGGAGAAAGAATGTCACCCAAGATCCTCACGTTTCGCCAGCTCCATGGAGGAAAGAAAAATTCTTTCTGAGTGATCGGGCTTCTTACCATCGTGTTGTGAAAGATGGGTTCCATGAGGATTTCAGGTAGGGATGCTGTCTTCACTGTGTGCTGGAGGTTTAGCTTCTTCCATCGTCGAAGGGCATCTTTGTAGAAGTGTGTTAAATTTACAGGCACTTGAGCTGTTGTCATTCTTAAGGTGGTGGAGAGAGAGAGAGACCTCTAGTGGCAGAAGTGAAAATATACTCAGTGGTGCATTTGTGTGATATTTCCTGTTGTATGGCATTTATGAGAAATCGAGCGCGGAACGTTGTTTTCCTGTTGTCAATGGAGACCAACTTTTGTCCTCCATCTTTGAGAGAAGTACACAGCTGGGAGTAGGAAAGCCGGTTTGTTTTATTCCATATGAATCGATATATGGTTGACTTTATTTGTTTGATGAATTGCACTGGTGGCGCAAGAATCTTTAGTGTATGCCAAAGGACACTGGTGGCTATTTGGTTAACGATTATTGTTCTCCCTCTTGTGGAGGCAGAGGTTCATATTGCTGCCCACTTTCCTAGAACTTGCTTGAAACGCGTGTTTAGTGTTTCCCAGTTCTTATCCACAAAAGAGGGTGTGTTTCCTAGGTAAATCCCCAGGTATTTGTTTCCCTCTGTGGACCAGGTACCATACATTGGGAGTCGGTTCGGTTTTTCTATTTGCCACACCACAGTCCTATGGTTTTATCTGTGTTTAGTTTGGCTCCTGAGGCTGCCCGATATTGTTGGTATGCCATTTGTATGTTATGAAAGTTCTCTTCTTTGCGGGCTATGATTGTAACATCATCAGCATATGCTGTCAGGGTTATGGTTTGGTAGGGAAGTTTCGGGCGGCATGCTTTGAGCAGCATGCTGAGTCTACACAAAAAGGGTTCGATGGCAATTGTGTAAAGAGGACCGGAGAGTGGACAGCCTTGTTTAATACCTCTGCTGTATGGTGCAGTTATGGTAAGGCTGTTGTTTATTTTCATGCAAAACTGTGCCTTGGCATACAACATTTTAATAGAGTGAATGATGCCTGAGCCAAAGCCAAATGCTTTCAAGCAGTTGAAGAGGTAAAGGTGTTCAACGCGGTCGAAAGCTTTTTCTTGGTCTAGTGTTACAAGACCCATTGTTTCACTGTTGTTGTTCGCTATGCTTATGAGATCCCTTATGAGGTGTAAGTTTTCGTGGATGGAATAGCTTCCAGGGATGGAATAGCTCTGATGCCTATTTATTATTTCGCTCAGAGCGGGTTTAAGTTTGTTGGCAATGGCTTTGGATATAATTTTGCAGTCGGTGTTTGTGATGGAGATGGGTCTCCAGTTTCCTAGTTTCGTCGCGTCTCCTTTCATTGGAATGAGTTTGATAACTGATGTTGTCATATTGAGTGGAAAGCCATTGGTATTCGCTTCGACAAATACTCTGTAGAGGATAGGTCCAAGCTGTTCCCAGAAGGACTGATAAAATTCAGTGGTGAGCCAGTCTATGCCAGGAGATTTATCTTTAGGTAAGGAGGTGCAGGCAGTTTTCAGATCGTGTAACGTGATGGGGAGTTCTGTGTTACTCCTTGTTGTTGGTGAGAGTCTTTTCACATCGGAGAGAATTATATTCGTCGCCTCCATAGATGTTGAGTTGGCTTGGTACAAATTTTTGTAGTACTGCAAGGTATATAAGAGGATTTCGTCATGATTTTCTATGATGTTTCCATTATCTGTTTTAATAGCAGATATAGTGGTGCACTCTTGTTGGCGTTTTTCTAGTGAGAAGAAATACTTTGTAGGAGCATCTGCGAAGTTAATATGTTTGCGTCGTGCTCTTATTAGTGCTCCTCTTGCAGAGTGCTCTAGGTGTGAGCGTATGGTGGCTTCTAGGGACTGGTATTCCTCAGATTCTGGATGATGCAGTTGCTGTTGTTGTTGCAAATTTTTAAGGGCTGAATGCTTATTCAAATTTCTTCGGTGACTATATTTTTGGGTGAATACCTTAACTTTGGATTTAAAAAGTGACCACCACTCGGAAATTGATTGTGAAGTAGGTATATCTGATGAGAGTTTCGATATAGATTTTAGACGTTCTGAGTTATTCTGTATCCTTTAGTAGGCCGTTGTTAAATATTCAGTATGCTCCTCCTTTGTATCTGGTGTGTTCAGGAAAGCAAATGTTAAGAAGGATAGAATCGTGGTCTGTTGCATGAGATGGATGGTATGTGACTCTCCTGATGTAGGGTATTGTGTGCATCGATGTATAGTATCTGTCGAGCCGTGCCTGGTATAGGACACTGGTAGGACCACCTTTGGCTCTCCAGGAGAAAATTTTCTCATGTGGGGGCAAGTGTCTGAAGGTGTCAGTCAGCTCGAAGTCATTTATTACATTCTGGAGAAGCTGAGCTAGTGAGGGTCGATGTTCTTGGCATTGCTGTCTGTCCATTGCAGGATCCAGATTGCAGTTGAAATCCCCTGCCAGTATGATGTGGTCATTGACCTTGCTGAGGTGGTTTCGCACAAACTCCAGTACCTGTACTGCAAGCTGGTCATTTTGTGGGATGTATATGTTAATGATACATATTTTCTTTCCTGTCTGAGTTGTAGTGAGTGCATATATTGCACACCCAGGAAAGGTATCGATTATTTCTACTTTTAGAGCGCTGTTTTGGTAAATTCCAATGCTGACTCCAGATCCATGAAGTTGTATGGCAGGACAGTGGTGCATGGTATAAGGCCAGTTCTTCCAGTGTTGATATGAAGCTTTGCTGTTGCAATGGAAGTTTGTTTCCTGCAGCATAACTATTTCTGGCTTGTGGGCAAGGATATGCTGCAGGACCAGCCTGTTTCGCAGTGGTGTGGCACATCCTCTAGCGTTTAGTGAGAGAAGGTTTATTGAGGTGCTCATTATTTTTATGGTTTAGTTTTATTTGGTGCGGTAATCCTCACATCCTTTTCGGGTAGTTACACTGCCGCTGGGATTCAAGACCGTTTATCAGGTAGTATACCAAGAAATTTTATTCCTAGTTTTAATCCTTTTCCCAAGTAAGCAAAACAAAGTTTTGCATGTGAAATATATTCACGTCTGAGCTACTTGTATATATCGAGGCTAACGACTTCATATCACTTGTCTTAATATGTATCCCATATTGCAAAGCACATCCACTTTCGGGCGTGTATAATGCAATGCATAATGGGAAGGGCCACTACCCAGACCGGTTTCGACCTTTATTGAGATCTCATCAGTGGAATCTAGATTCGGGAGAGATATCAAGGTTGAAGTAATGCAGAAGCCATATATATTTCATATACAAGTACACAAAAGGTGCTTGACCTTCTTAACAAAAATCTCTGGATGTGAGAGAGCGATGTAAAAAAGTTTTTTCTCTTAATTCTATTATACATTAAAGTATATAATTTCTTGGTATCTTTAATGTATAATAAACCCAGTAAAGTGACAACACATGTACAGTTTCTTAATTCAGGGAAACCTGCACCCTACATGTTTTCGGACATTTTTCATATCGTAACCATTTTGAATTAGGATATGTTTTAAGTGTTCAGACTCCTGCCTTTTTATTTCTCATCATCACTTGAAATGATACACACTTTAACCGACAGAATGCAAATGATGATGTGTTTAATTTTTTTTGTCGCGCTGAGTGGTGATGCAATGTTCCATTTAGGAATCTATTTGTCTTCATTTTCCCTTCTCTTACTGCATATATGCGTTTATTCTAGATAGAGATGGTGAATTTATCTGAATAAATGAAAGTTGTACTGTCTTCCAAATATGAAGCTGATTTTACGATGTACACTTTTTTAAGTAGTAAATAAATTCAGCGCACCTATTTTGGCTAGATAAGAAAAACGTTATCCACTTTCTTAGGTTTTAGGCATCGTTGCAGAGAATTTGTCATTCGAAAAAATCCATGTAAATATTTGCAAGATATGGAGAGGTCATCAAGCTCATTGCTAAGCCTTTGATTTTCGTTCATCCATTTTGTTTTTAATAGGGATGGTGGTAGACAGTTAAAGGTTGGAGGACATTTTGCTAATGCAGCACATAAGATTACTTGACTATTAAAGAACACACTAACAAGCAGAGGTAAGGAATTTATTATTTCTCTTAACAAAGCCTGTGCTCAGGTTGGGTCTCCTGGATTTCTAGGGGATGAGGATGCGGTGGAGAGGGTTCAGAGTCGAGCAACCAAGATGGTGAGTGGTCTGTGGAATGACCACACACAATCGATCTATGAGGATAGATTGAAGGTGTGTGGATTGCGGATGACAGGAGAAAAAATTAATTGGGGATTAACCCCTGAACATACAAAGACGTCTGTGACACGTCTTTTGTTTATTGCACCAAAATTGATTTTGAATTTTGGTTTCACATATAAATACGACCGAATAGAGACGCTAGACAATCTTGTGCCTATTTCCTTTCAGCCGAGAAAAGTTGCCAATGGCATGTATGCTATTTCGTTTGCGTTTGCACAAATTCATCATTTGATCTAGTAAATCACCCTCGCCAAAAAATTGGCAGAAAAACGACCGCTTTCTGATTTTTAATTGGTATGTTAAGGTGTTAAAAGGTTTTATAGGATAGATTCAGGGGAAATGTTTCAGCACTTATCTAGTGGGACCAGAGCAAGGGGTCATCCCTGGGGTTGAATAAAGGTGTGGTTTGTAGGGGGTGTGAGGGGTAGATTTTTTGCTTGGAGAGTTGTGAATGAGTGGAATGGGTTGCCAGAGTCATTTGGAGTGCTTTTTCTGTTAATGGGGATTCAAGAAGAGGTATGATAGATTGGGTCTCCCGCGATGAGTCCTCGGACTCCGTTGAGGTGCCCTTATAATAATAATAATAATTTTTTTCTTTTTTTTTTGGAATCAGATCCTTTCACAGCCTCTACGATTTTATCCTTATTTTTCAAAATGGTCGTCACTGTAGAATGAGACCATCTGCAGTCATGTGTGATCACATTGACGGGCTTACCAGTTTCATGTTGCTTTATAACTTGCACCTTCGTTTCAAGATCGACTGCTTGCCTCTTTTTCTGTGATTCTTCACTAGGTTTTTTGATTGTGCGTGTAGGGGCCATGTTGCACAAAACATCGCCAACTATTTAACGATAAATACACAAACAACCCATTTCTCAAACGCAAAATCAACAGAGGAAATGTTGAAGACACGTGCCAACTGTCGAGGGAGGTTGCCGCTGAAAGTGCTGTCGCCACTGGGCATGCTTTTCACTTTACGCTCGCTTGCTGTCTAGTTCGAAAGTATAGCCGAAAATGTTATTTATTCCCTTAAGGGATCACGGACGTATCTTCGAGAGGACGTAACTCGAACGTACGTAAGTCGAGGGATGACTGTATTAATAGTTCTACTAATGTATTATTAATAGTATTAATAATACTACTTCATAACTCCAGTTAAATACGATTGTCATGTATCTTAATAAAAATCTATGTTAATTATGTGGTATTTTCTACATATTTTGTGGTATTGTCCACGACGCTGTCAGCTGAAGGCCTAATAGGGTCATTAGGGATTCGGTAGTGGAGGAATGTTTTCTCTAAATTTTAGGTTGGCCCTTGAATTAGTTTATCGCTGTTGCAAGTAAGCAGACATTTATCTTCACAAACAAGCCCAGTAGTTTTAATTCGATAATAATAATAATAATAATAATAATAATAATAATAATAATAATAATAATAATAATAATAATAATAATAATAATAATAATAATAATAATAATAATAATAATAATAAAGTTTTACATATGTATAATGTTTAGAAAACTGACCATATATCAAGACTAAATAGTCTGTGGGTTTTAGAATTATATATTTTTTTAAATAAAATATGTGGCATTGTAATGTTGAGTCCTTTTCAATATATGTATAAAAATTGTGTCTGAATCTTAATAAATTGTTCGTTGTAAGATAACTTTCTATCCAGTTACCTCAGTATCCCATAACACAGCAAACTGCCTTTTTTGGAGTGTATATTAACTGTTTATCGGTTTTAAGCAAGATGGCTTTATTGTTGCATATGTTCATTACTCGGAAACCTCTGTTTTAGTAATAAATATTATTGGATAGATAGTGTTTCTTTTTCTTTCTTTTTTTTTTCACACAATACTGAGAATTTTTCCAAGCTTAAATAATTTATTAGCTCTTTCTTATATATAATATATTTTTCTTATACATTGCCACGAATACAATCAATACACAAAGCAGCCAATTAGAAAATACTAGAGTTATACGCAGCGACCTCTACTCCCAGACTAACGTTCCACGTTTCTGTGGTGGACATGCTCAGAAAGGAGTAGAGGCTTGAGACTGTCACTGCAGCTGCTAGAGTGGAGTTCCTGGATACATCGGCAACTGTAGTATCTGTCACGTTCGTAAATGGAGTGGGAATGTGTATCGGTGGAAGACCATCGCATGGACGAAGTAAAGGTGGACCGAGTAAGTAATCGATCATGTACGCCACACCAGATCCTGTGGTGAGTCCGAGACTGTAGGACAACGTCATGATGTTTCCTAAAATGAAAAGCACAACGATGAGTTTGTAAGTATGACGTCAAGATGACGTCACATCAATCTCAAAACTTTATTATTATTATTATTATTATTATTATTATTATTATTTTGATGATAAGTATTTGTGTCTTAAAAAATGCAGCAATGGATTAACTGTTAATCATTAATATTATGACTACATCGCGCAAAGTAAAATACATTGTTCAAAATTCATTCGAATAATTTATTATTAATAAAAAATGCTGCATTAATTAAATTATACAATTGTTTATGCAATATAAATAATCCACATTATTCATTTGTAAATAATAATATCGTTATATAAATTAGCTGCATAAATTCCTCAAGTCAGTACGGGGTATCCCCTTTACTTGTAAAAACGCCCAGCACAATAGAACATTTCGATACGAACACGTTCATAAAGAAAAATGATTACTTTTTAACAAAACATAAAGATTTATTCTAAAATATAAAATAGAATATTATGATAAAATTAAATTTAAAAGAAAATTGGAATAATTAGGAAAATTTATCTCATAAATGAAAACTTAAGTAGTACAACTAAACATTTATTAGATTAATATGATATATATATAAATAACAGAAAAGGGTAAGACGTCCGGAACGGAGTTGAATGAATCAATCGACCGTGAGATGCGGTGATTGATTTTATATGAGATGCCCATATAGGGTAACGGATGGCAATGCTGAACCAATGAAGTTTAACTGAGGTTCGGCTGTTGCTGTTATCCTGGGTAAATGAGTTCGCTCTCTTAGGTTTTGCCCTAAGGGAGCACTTTGAGTCTCCGGGGAAAGTGTTCTCCGGCACGGCCCGCTGAGGGGTACTTGCCGGTGAATTATTTTCCTCGGAATATGAGCGGTTCTGCTCGGTACTCGAGTTTCACTGAGTAGAACCAACGCTGAGATTTGGACGGTCTTTCGCCCACGAATGAGTGGCCTAGAGATCGTCCGATATTTTTGAGATATCACCTTTACTTACACATACGGTGATTGATTTTATATGAGATGCCCATATAGGGTAACGGATGCAATGCTGAACCAATGAAGTTTAACTGAGGTTCGGCTGTTGCTGTTATCCTGGGTTAATGAGTTCGCTCTCTTAGGTTTTGCCCTAAGGGAGCACTTTGAGTCTCCGGGGAAAGTGTTCTCCGGCACGGCCCGCCGAGGGATACTTGCCGGTGAATTATTTTCCTCGGAATATGAGCGGTTCTGCTCAGTGGTCGGGGAGCCCGTCACTGAGTGGAACCAACGCTGGGATTAGGACGGTCTTTCGCCCACTATGGAGTGGCCTAGAGATCGTCCGTATTTTTGAGATTTCACCTTTACTTACATAGTCGGTGATTGATTTTATATGAGATGCCCATATAGGGTAACGGATGGCGATGCTGAACCAATGAAGTTTAACTGAGGTTCGGCTGTTGCTGTTATCCTGGGTAAATGAGTTCGCTCTCTTAGGTTTTGCCCTAAGGGAGCACTTTGAGTCTCCGGAGAAAGTGTTCTCCAGCACTGCCCGCTGAGGGGTACTTGTTGGTGAATTATTTTCCTCGGAATATGAGCGGTTCTGCTCAGTGGTCGGGGAGCCCGTCACTGAGTGGAACCAACGCTGAGATTAGTATGGTCTTTCACCCACTATGGAGTGGCCTAGAAATCGTCCGTATTTTTGAGATTTCACCTTTACTTACATAGTCGGTGATTGATTCATTCAATCCAATACCCTTGGAGGGTAATCGATAGCAATGCTGTAGCTAATGAAGCTCTAACTGAGGCTCGGCTATTGCTGTTACCCTCTTGCCATGATCCGAGCTTTAATAATAGCCCAATAACCTTATCCCTACACTGTCCGCTACAGATAACGGGGAATATGAAAAGCATTCTTGCTTCGCCCCTTTAAGCCAGTCCTTATAAGGACTAAGGTAAGATGTCCGGGAGCCAGTCAAGGAATCAATCGACCGTGAGATGTGGTGATTGATTTTCAATCCAATACCCTTGGAGGGTAATGGATAGCAATGCTGTAGCCAATGAAGTTCTAACTGAGGTTCGGCTATTGCTGTTACCCTCCTGCCATGATCATAGCTTTAATTAATAGCTCAATAACAGCTTATCCCTACACTGTCCTCTACAGATAATGGGGAATATGAAAAGCATTCTTGCTTCGCCCCTTTAAGCCAGTCCTTATAAGGTAAGACGTCCGGATTCAAAAGAGGATTGATACATTCAATCCTCTTTTGAATGGCTAAGGCATTGCCATCCATTAGAACTTCATTGGCTAAGGCATTGCCATCCATTACTCTTTCAATAATAATTTTTCTTGCAATAATATTTGTATAATCAAGTCTGAAATTCACCTCTGAAAGCTGATGACCTTTGATTCGTTTTAAATTTTTAATATTCAAGAATATTAAATATTAAACTTTAGAGCTAATTTAAGAACCATATGATCATTTAAATGGCAAAACAGGCCTTTAAAGCAAAAAATAAGGGGGGGGGGAGAACAGAAGAATGAAAGGTGTGAAATGGATGATGCACTTAGGAGTACATCAGTTTAGAAGACAGAAAAAGTAAGAACTGATCAAATCCAACTTAACAACTTATCAGACTTAAAATAAATTGTTGGTAGGAAAATATTTTGAACTATTTTGTATGCCAAATGATATACCAGAAAAACGTAACATACACTGCTTGGAAAGAAGCCAATGGACACCTCCATGAGCAAGGCACATCGTGCCATGTAAAAAGTCACCTTTTTATAGTCAGTATAAATTGGAGGAATATGATGCTCCCAAGTCAGTGCACAACTGTGTCCAGGTGAAATGGCTGTGAGATGGAAACTGTCAGAGTTTGAAAGAGGCATTGTGATAGGAAATGGATGGCAATGCCTTAGCCAATGAAGTTCTAACTGAGGCTCGGCTATTGTTGTTACCCTCCTGCCATGATCAGAGCTTTATTAAATGCTCAGTAACACCTTATCCATACACTGTCCTCTACAGATAATGGGGAGGATGAAAAGCATTCTTGCTTCGCCCCTTTAAGGCAGTCCTTATAAGGACTATAAGGTAAGACGCCCACAGATGTAGTTTGATATAGGAATGGTTGCAGAGACCAAAAGTCCTTTTTAGGACTTCCAGGGTAACAAATGGCAATGCTGTAGCCAATGAAGTTTTAACTGAGGCTCGGCTATTGCCGATACCTAGCCATGACCGGAGCTTTTTACTTCAATAACACTCCATCCACACAGACTTTCTTCATTAAGATGATGGAATAAAGAGTCAAGGACTCAGTCCATCTCCCAGTTCTTTTAAGAACTTAAGAACTAAGACGTCAGTAGTAATAGGGGTGGCTCTAGTGACAATATCAAGATAAGATAAGGAATCGTGACGTGATTGTTTGCTGACGTCATTGTGTGCATGGTTTCATGGGTGTGTGATGTTTGGAATTTCCCTGTGGGGATATGTGTCACTGGTTTCCGTTGTTGTGTTTTTAGTTCGCGTATGGGATTATGGGTGATGGTAGAGATAAGGATTCATGTTGTGATTGGTGGTGTACTAGTGACAAGATGAAGATCAAGATAAGATAAGGAATAGTGTCGTGGGTGTGTGTTGTTTTCAGAAGTAGATAAGTGACGTCATTTGTTATTTGTAAATAAGTGACGTCATTTGTTATTTGTAAATAAGTGACATTATTATTTTGAATGGAAAGGATGATATTAGTGGATAAGAAATCGTGTCGTGATTGGTGGACACTTCTGACAAGATCAAGATAAGATAAGGAATTGTGATGTGAATATTTGTTGTTAGTTGTAAATAAGTGACGTTGTTGTTTTGAATGGAAAAGGGAGATATATTACTGTATAAGTAATCGTGTCATGAATGGTGAACACTTCTGACAAGATCAAGATCAAGATAAGATTAGGATTCGTGACGTGAATGTTTGTTGTTATTGAGTTTGGAATGATAATTTAATTTAACTATATGCTATGTCACACAAACATACAGTTTTTTTAATCATGATGGCGACAGTCTTTCGAGGTTTTCTGAATAATTTAATTATATGTTATGTCACTCAAACATACAGTTTCTTTCTTCTATAGATGGTTGTACTAATTTTCCAATACATTTTTTGATATTTCTTTCCTGTTAAAGAGTGGGAATTCTTAGAGAAAGTCGTGATGGCTCTCGTGTTTCGAGTTTTTCTGAATAATTAATTATATACTTAAAAAACCTGTCCTTAAACACACACATACACACACACATACATATTAGACATAAAAAATCGCTAATGTATCCATGTTGATACTCTAATATATACCCTATGATTATACTTATGGGAAAAAAAAACTATTCAGTATTAGAATTACGCTTACTAATAACATACGAGCAGTTGTTATGTTTAAGTTAAAAAAGTACTTACAGCTTTCCACATGACTCTTCTAAATACGTATATTTCAAAATAGTTGAATTTTATATCCACAACACAAACACAAAAACCACAAAGAATGAAATTTCTGTAAATACTGTAACCTGAACTAGTTACTTCCTCCTTTAGATTACAGACAGTAGATGCTGTGGTTTCGTCATTTGCATTATCCCCCAGCGAGCGGTTTTCTTCAAAAGGGATGACATGAGTCACATCTGTAAATTGGGGTATTGTTCAAAAGGTAGCATTTCCTCAAGTTTGGATATTTCTCAAATACTTACATATGACTAAGGGATTAGTATCCACATGTTTGAATCACACATATCCTAAAATTATTCATTCTTCGTTACCGTCGGAATTCATTGGTGTAGTAAATTAATGCTTACATTTAATTTTAATTTAGAGTACTATCCGATTGGTTCTCTGTATTAATTCTTTCCAACTGTTGCCCAAACTCGGTGGGAAAGTCTATGCACCGTTTTGTTTAGGTTAAGTGTTATTTCCTGTTTCGAATTCCGATTGTTGTTAGCGTATGGAATTCTGACAAGTGAAATTATTACTATTATTTTTTTTTTCAAATTGAATGGTTATTTTCTGTATTTTACTTTTAAAAGTCATATTCTAACAGAATAACTGAGCAGAATTAATAAATATATAAAGTGTATGTGAATTTATTTTCCAACACTGTATATTTCTAATTAAGTCTTATCTTAAAGATAACTCTCTTATCCGGTCGCCATTTGTTGGTGTTCGAACTCTTGGTTTCCGTTGTGAAATTACTAATATAACTATTAATTTTACCTTCGATTCCTTGTGCTTTTAACCTATTTCTGTAAGTGGAATTTATTTATTTTATTTATTTTTTTCTTTAGCATTAGTAAATTTTAAGTAACTGATATGAGACAAACAAGGTTTTGAACTCTCCGCAGCATTTTTCTACAGCAATCTTTTTAAGAGTTTTGTAACGTGGCGTTGGTTTTAAATATCTAATAAAAAAAAATAAAAAAACTCTCTGGTTACTTTGTGGCATGAAATTTCACAAGGAAAAAAAAAGAAAAAAAATGTTATCCTCCTTCTTAAAGTTGTATATAACACATCAACGACACTCAAGTGTTCATTTAAATTTACACATTTTATTTGAATAATATATTTTTTCCAAATTGTATTAACTGAATCTAACATTACAGAAAATAAATCAATAAATTGAAAAATACATCAAAGGTTCTTCCATGGTTGTGGAATTGCCATCGTATGGTTTTGACAATGTGACTCTCATCTGAAAGTTAATTTTTCGTTTGGCGTTCGTTGGGAATTTATTACTGTAGTAAAATTAAGGGTTGTTTATTTATTTCTTTGAATCCAATACGTATACTTCAGAGAATTATTAAAAGCACAGAATCTTTAGTTATGTTTCCAAAAGCATTTAAAAGTACACGTTATGTTTTCATGTTTTGGGCATCCAATTTCATTTAAATCAAGAACAGGCCTGCCTATTATCTTCGTTAATGTTTTTGATTTTTCTCTTCCTTTGGCAAGTAATATATGATATTTGCATGTTGATTCTATCATCCAATCTCTTAGTTTGTCCAAGGCTAGTGAACCAATTTCACACTTCAGCTGATGGTTATATTTTATTAACCAAGAATTCTGTTTTTTAACTCTTTCAGGTAATTCTTTCCAACTACAAGGTGAATTTGTCACTGCATATCTTATACTAATTCCATCAGAAATACAAATTTCTTTAGGAAATAAATTTGAACTCTTATTCAAAAAAATTGTACATCAATTATCCCAATGATAACTGAAAATTCATATTTTTCACCCACTGTCGATTTTTCATAATCGTATTCCTTCATTCTTCTTCTTCGATTACTTCATATGGCACCACAAATAAATAGTTATTTATTATTATTTCACTGATTATCAGCTCTGATCGTATACTTTATGGTAACATTCGTTTACCAAATTCTAAACAATTAGAACTTTTCACAAAGAAACTTTCAAAGAATTTGTGGCTCACCATTATTTTTGCATTACCAAACACAAATCACAAAACAGCAGCTGCAGTGGCTGAACGATTACCTTAAGTCCAAAGTCACTCGACTCTATGGTATTTTCTTATAGTACTGTTTACACTTACCATCCCCTACCCTTACCGTTCCTTAAAAAGTGAGCTCATCATTCCTTCAAACGATGAGCTCACTCATCTTCACTAGGCTGAGAAGACATCTTCTGGAGGAGATGGGGATGGTGAGAGACTAGGGTGATGGGGTTGGTGGGGGATCATTGCAGGGAAGGCATCTGTCACCCTCTGTGATATCACAGAATGAGAGACGTGTGGTCCCCAGAAATATCCAATCACATAACAACATTGTTGTCATGTTTTGTTTGGCTATGGAATTGTGGGTGATGTTTTTGAGATAAGATATCTTGGAATTTTACCAGGGTGACACACATCCGTCATTGTCGTCATGGTTTATCCAACACCATGCAGAAACATGTCCATGAATCATCTGCGTAAAAGTTTCATTTTGGAAGGAATGGTCAGGGTTATGGGTCAGGTAAACAGTACTATAAGGAAAAATAAACGAGTCAAGTGTCTTTGCAGTTACGACAATTCGTTCATCCTGCGAAGTTATTGTATTGTGTTGTGGTGATTGGTATCCAGGAAAGTAAAGTAAAGTAAAGTAAAATAATGGGTGAGCCACAAAAGTCATTGAAATTTTCTTTCTTCAGGAAAATAGCACTAGACAAAACTCTTCACCTAGCTCTAAAAGGATGGAAACCGATTATTATTTTAGAAGACAAGTACATTGTGATGTATTTTCCAGGACCACTTGGGAAAAATTATGCAGGAAGTGGTCTGATATCCTTGGCTACTTGCAAAGAAGAGTTGACTACGAAATGGACCTCGGTGAGTGTTATATTCTGAAATGCCAAGATGGGAAAATGATACTTGATGATACAGGAGCTGATGGAAGTAAAGTTTTTTCTATTAGTTGTGAAGAAGCTGAGAGATTTTCACCAAAAATGTACGACATTGATAATCATTTATTTATTTTTGGAAACTGAATTACCATCTGTTCATATAATGGGAAAAATTATCGCTAATCATTTAAATTCACCAATGGTAAAATTAGACTTTCAAAATTTTATCCATTTCGATAAAGATTCTTTATTTTGGGACATTTACAAACATTTTACAAAAACTGTTTGTGTATATTTGCTGACAAAAGAATACACAGAATGTTTAGGGAGGCATGGTGTCATTTCCAGACTGACACAATATCAAATGTATGGAAGTGTGGTTACCATGGTATCAGATTTAAAAATTCTTTTGCATGACCAGCTATTTTGATGTAATGTAACCAAGAAACAGTGAGTAACAAAAATTTTATTCATTGAACTCTTTGGAAAATGTTAAGAGTCTAAACTAAATATTGTGAAATATTTTTAGGTAATTACATGTTTCGAATTTTTCTCAGTGAATATACAGATAACTAAAGATAACACATATACAAATTTTACCTTTCCCTAAACAAAGTAAGATAAAAACACACCAACAGTATATCCAACACCATGTGAAAACATGTCGTTGAGTCATCTGCACAAAAGGTTCATTTTTGAAGGAACGGTCAGGGTAGGGGATGGTAAGTGTAAACAGTACTATAAGAAAATACCATAGAGTCGAGTGACTTTGGACTTAAGGTAATCGTTCATCCACTGCAGCTGCTGTTTTGTGATTTGTGTTTGGTAATGCAAAAATAATGGTGAGCCACAAATTCTTTGAAAGTTTCTTTGTGAAAAGTTCTAATTGTTTAGAATTTGGTAAATGAATGTTACCATAAAGTATATGATCAGAGCTAATAATCAGTGAAATAATAATAAATAACTATTTATTTGTGGTGCCATATGAAGTAATCGAAGAAGAAGAATGAAGGAAAACGATTATGAAAAATACGAATTTTCAGTTATCATTGGTATAATTGATGTACAATTTTTTTTGAATAAGAGTTCAAATTTATTTCCTAAAGAAATTTGTATTTCTGATGGAATTAGTGTAAGATATGCAGTGACAAAATCACCTTGTAGTTGGAAAGAATTACCTGAAAGAGTTAAAAAACAGAATTCTTGGTTAATAAAATATAACCATCAGCTGAAGTGGGAAATTGGTTCACTAGCTTTGGACAAACTAAGAGATTGGATGATAGAATCAACATGCAAATATCATATATTACTTGCCAAAGGAAGAGAAAAATCAAAAACATTAACGAAGATAATAGGGAGGCCTGTTCTTGATTTAAATAAAACTGGATGCCCAAAACGTGAAAACATAACGTGTACTTTTAAATGCTTTTGGAAACATAACGAAAGATTCTGTGCTTTTAATAATTCTCTGAAGTATACATATTGGATTCGAAAATATAAATATGCAACCCTTAATTTTACTACTACAGTAATAAATTCCCAATGAATGCCAAACAAAAAATTAACTTTCAGATGAGAGTCACATTGTCAAAAACCATATGATGGCAATTCCACAAGTCTGGCTGCAGAGAGTTCAAAACCTTGTTTGTCTCATATCAGTTACTTAAAATTTACTAATGCTAAAGAAAAAAAATAAATAAAATAAATAAATTCCACTTACAGAAATAGGTTAAAAGCACAAGGAATCGAAGGTAAATTAATAGTTATATTGGTAATTTCCCAATGGAAACCAAGAGTTCGAACCAAAACACACGATTTCTCACCTACGTACAACAAATGGCGACCGGATAAGAGAGTTATCTTTAAGATAAGACTTAATTAGAAATATACAGTGTTAGAAAATAAATTCACATACACTTTATATATTTGTTAATTCTGCTCAGTTATTCTGTTAGAATATGACCTTTAAAAGTAAAATACAGAAAATAACCATTCAATTTGAAAAAAAAAAAATAATAATAATAATTTCACTTGTCAGAATTCCATACTCTAACAACAATCGGAATTCGAAAATGGAAATAACACTTAACCTAAACAAAACGGCGCATAGACTTTCCCACCAAGCTTGGGCAACTTTAAGATAAGACTTAATGAGAAATATTCAGTGTTGGAAAATAAATTCACATATACTTTATACATTTATTAATTCTGCTCAGTTATTCTGTTAGAATATGACCTTTAAAAGTAAAATACAGAACATAACCATTCAATTTGAAAACAAAAATAATAATTTCACTTGTCAGAATTCCATACTCTAACAACAATTGGAATTTGAAACCGAAAATAACACTTAACCTAAACAAAATGGCACATAGACTTTCCCACCGAGTTTGGGCAACAGTTGGAAAGAATTAATACAGAGGACCAATCGGGTAGTACTCTAAATTAAAATTAAATGTAAGCATTAATTTACTACACCAATGAATTCCGACGGTAACGAAGAATGAATAATTTTAGGATATGTGTCATTCAAACATGTGGATACTAATCCCTGAGTCATATGTAAGTATTTGAGAAATATCCAAACTTGAGGAAATGCTACCTTTTGAACAATACCCCAATTTACAGATGTGACTCATGTCATCCCTTTTGAAGAAAACCGCTCACTGGGGGATAATGCAAATGACGAAACCACAGCATCTACGGTCTGTAATCTAAAGGAGGAAGTAACTAGTTCAGGTTACATTATTTACAGAAATTTCATTCTTTGTGGTTTTTGTGTTTGTGTTGTGTTGTGGATATAAAATTCAACTATTTTGGAATATACGTATTTAGAAGAGTCATGTGGAAAGCTGTAAGTACTTTTTTAACTTAAACATAACAACTGCTCGTATGTTTTTAGTAAGCGTAATTCTGATACTGAATAGTTTTTTTCCCATAAGAATAATCATAGGGTATATATTAGAGTATCAACATGGATATATTAGCGATTTTTTATGTCTAATATGTATGTGTGTGTGTATGTGTGTTTTTAAGGACAGGTTTTTTAAGTATATAATTAATTATTCAGAAAAACCCGAAACACGAGAGCCATCACGACTTTCTCTAAGAATTCCCACTCTTTAACAGGAAAGAAATACCCCAAAATATATTGGAAAATTAGTACAACCATCTATAGAAGAAAGAAACTGTATGTTTGAGTGACATAACATATAATTAAATTATTCAGAAAACCTCGAAAGACTGTCGCCATCATGATTAAAAAAACTATGTTTGTGTGACATAGCATATAGTTAAATTAAATTATCATTCCAAACTTAATAACAACAAACATTCATGTCACGAATCCTAATCTTATCTTGATCTTGATCTTGTCAGAAGTGTCCCACAAATCATGACATGATTACTTAACCACTAAAATCATCCTTCCCATTCAAAACAATAACGTCACTTATTTACAACTAACAACAAATATTCACATCACAATTCCTTATCTTATCTTGATCTTGATCTTGTCAGAAGTGTCCAAATATCACGACACGATTCTTTATCCACTAATATATCTCCCTTTTCCATTCAAAACAACAACGTCACTTATTTACAACTAAAAATGATGTCACTTATCTACATCTCATAACAAACATTCACGTCACGATTCCTTATCTTTTCTTGATCTTGATCTTGTCAGAAGTGTCCACCAATCACGACACGATTTCTTATCCACTAATATCATTCTTTCCATTCAAAACAATAACGTCACTTATTTACAAATAACAAATGACGTCACTTATTTACAAATAACAAATGACGTCACTTATCTACTTCTGAAAACAACACACACCCACGACACGATTCCATATCTTATCTTGATCTTCATCTTGTCACTAGTGCACCACCAATCACAACACGAATCCTTATCTCTACCATCACCCATAATCCCATACGCGAACCAAAACACAACAACGGAAGCCAGTGACACATATGCTTACAGGGAAATTCCAAACATCCCACACCCATGAAGCCATGCACACAATGACGTCAGCAACCAATCACGTCACGATTCCTTATCTTATCTTGATCTTGATCTTGTCACTAGAGCCACCCATACTACTGACGTCCACACAAACGACAGGTCCTTTTTAGGACTTCCAGGGTAACAAATGGCAATGCTGTAGCCAATGAAGTTTTAACTGAGGCTCGGCTATTGCCGTTACCCAGCCATGACTGGAGATTTTTAGCTCAATAACACTCCATCCACACAGATTTTCTTCATTCAGATGACGGGATAAATAGTCACGGCCTCAGTCCTTTGCCCAGTTCTTATAAGAACTAAGACGTCCACATATCCCAACGATTTGGTTCAGCAAGCTGCAGCATATGATCCAACGGAGATATTCAAATATAGAAGACCAAAAGCTATATTAGCCTCCTTTAGTGATGCATAATCTCCATGACCATTCTGGGTGATGGAGATTATGCGAGCAATCTGCTCATAAATTTTACCTTCGCTGTAACCACAACAGATAGTGGGGAATATGAAAAGCACCTTGCTTCATCCCTAAAGACATAAATGCCAATTGATATAAATATAAATATATATAAATATAAATATATACCACAGCCCAACTGGCACAGCCGACATCCTAGACATCGCCATCCTACAAAACATGAAATATCAGCACAGCATTCAAGCACTGAACGAATTATCATCAGACCACAACCCAATCCTACTTCACTTAGGGAACAAATATCAGTCACCTCCCCCCCAAACCTCCATTATCTGGGAGAAACTTAAGAAAGTGCTACCAGAACACATTGGTCCAGTTTCTCATATAAAAGCCAAGGAAGAAATATACACGGCAATAATGAACTCCACCAATCAAATCAATAAAGCCATAACAGTATCCACGTTTATCCACAAACAAAATCGTCTCCCGGAAGAAATCATAGACTTAATAATTGAAAAAAACAGACAAAGGAAAAGATATCACAACACTCGTGCTCCCCAGGACAAAACAGCCCTCAACAGATTAAAGAAATCTGTCCAAGAAGCTCTCCAGAACTACAGGAACAAATAACAAGCTCACCTCCATCTCCACAGCAGATCATTCCATATGGAAATTCCTAAACAACCTCAGGAACAAGCGCAAATCCCTCCAACCTCTGCAAGCAGAACAGCATCTTGCATACACAGATGCTGACAAAGCCGAAGCCCTAGCAAGAAACCTAAATAAACAATGCAGTCCTACATATGAGAACCTAAACATCAGCCATGCATACAAGATCCATCGTAAAGTCAGGTTTACAGTAAATTGTCCCGATGACAATCCAAGCCCTATAATGCCTACCTCACCTACCGAAATAATCAGCATCATCAACCATTTCAAGATCAAAAAAGCCCCAGGTCCTGACGGCATCACTAACCAAGTCATCAAGGCACTACCACGCAAAGCCATAGCACATCTGTCAAACATCATAAACTCCATCCTCAAATGGCAGCACTTCCCACAGTCATGGAAAATAGCTGGCATCATCCCAATTCACAAACCAGGCAAAGACCCACACCTACCTGAAATTTTCCGTCTCCCATCAGCCTGCTATCCAACTTAGGGAAAATAGCTGAGAAAATCATCCTCATCAGACTCCAAGATCATGTCAACCTACTAAATATCATTCCACAATAACAATTTGGCTTCCATCAAAATCACAGCACCACGCAACAGATCCATGGACTGGTATAATACGTCACCACAGGATTTAATTGGAATCAACATACTGGAGCCGTCTTCCTAGACATCTCAAAGGCCTTCTATAATATCTGGCACCAAGGCCTCCTCTACAAACTAATCATCGCTAACCTTCCCCTAAACATGATACACCTGATTAAATCACACCTCTCCAACAGGAGGATGCAAGTCAAAATCAATGAAACAGTCTCACCCCAACGGAAAATCCTGGCTGTAGTTCCTCACGGATCACTGCTAGCCCCGATCCTGTTCAACATCTATATGGCACACATCCCTCAAAATCCTCTCACATCCACCATCGCCCTTTATGCAGATGACACGGCTATTCTAGCCAGATTTCGCCAACCACTTCTTGTTACTAAAAAACTACGAGACACCATCCTGAATCTAGAAAAATGGTTTAAAAACTGGCGACTACAATTAAGCCCCCAGAAAATCAAAACGATACTCTTCACAAGAAGACGAGCATCCCCCAAAGGAGACATCACCCTGTTCAACTGTAAAATTCCCTGGAAAACTGAAGCAAAATACCTCGGAATACTTCTCGATAAGCGATTATGCTTCAACAGCCACATCAAGAGCATATGCACCAAAGCTTCAAAAGTTATCGCCCAGCTATACACTTGATCAACAGACACAGCAAACTAAGCTCAAGAAGCAAAATTCTACTGTACAAGACAGTGATCCGTCCCACAGTTATATACGCCGCCCCAGCCTGGACCCATATCCCCAAGACAAACATTCTCAAGCTACAAAGACTACAGAACAAGTGCCTGCGAATGGTACTGGACGCCCCGTAGTTCATCAGGGATGCCCAGATCCACCGGGACATGAATATCCCCTACATCTCTCCACTACTACGCGCCCTAGCAGAAATATTCTTTATGAAGGCATCTACGCATCCAAACCAACTAATTCAGCAAGCCGTAAACTATGACGGTAATGACCACAAAAGAAAACACAAAAAGACCGAAAGCCATCCTAACATTCAACGACGCATAACCACTTTTGCCCACTCAGGACAAAGTAAAATAGCTCACAAACCACTCCTGTCACTGGTCCCGAAAGAGACAACGGAATATCAAAAGCGTCAAGCTTCACCCTCTGTGCCATATATGTCCTGCGTCCTTTCTATTGAGTGAGAGGAAGGCGTCGGCTGATTGATTCATTCAATCCAATACCCTTGGAGGGTAATGGATGGCAATGCTGTAGCCAATGAAGTTCTAACTGAGGCTCTGCTATTGCTGTTACCCTCCTGCCATGATCAGAGCTTTAATTGCTCAATAACACCTTATCCCTACACTGTCCTCTACAGATAACGGGGAAGATGAAAAGCATTCTTGCTTCGCCCCTTTAAGCCAGTCCTTATAAGGATTAATAAGGACATTACACTACCAAGCGTACTAAACGAAGCTATAGCAATTAAATTGCATCAAAATCAAAGTCTTACCTTTTGCTCAAACGATATTACATTCATTAGGCTTTATACGGCTCAACTAATCTTAACTCCTAATCCGTGATAGCTACCTGGAATCAAAACTGAAATCGACTTATCGTAATCACGACACTAACAAGCGAGCCACCATCTTTTTCGTCCGCTTGGTATTGCTGGCAGTCCTTTGCGGCTGCGTGATATTCTACAAAATTTCTGCTGGCAGGTCTTTAGACCTGCGGGATTTCTACTAGCGCTCACACGCAATTAAATCGCAATTAACGCAATTAACACTAAGAACCATCATGGCTAACTTACAAATAAGTTATAGATCGGCTAAAAATGTAGATGAGGGCATAAAAATTCAGCCCGCCACGGTGGCTGATTATAGAAATCTTACAAAGGAGCTACACGCAAGAGGAACACAATATCACACATTTTCACTTGCCTCCGAAAAAAAATCTGAAAGTGGCCCTACGAGGAGTCTCCGAGGATATTGACACGAATGAAATAGTTACTGACCTCAACTTACAGGATCTGCTTCCCATAAAGGTCAATAGAATGTTCAGATCAAATAAGACACCTATGCCTCTAGTCTTAGTACAGATTCATAATATTTACAAAGACATATACAATCTAAAATCAATCTGTGGAGTTAAAATCACCCCAGAACCATTGAGAAAGACAGCATCTTCTGGACAGTGCCACAGATTTGGCCATGTCCAAAAGCTATGCAAAGCCTAGTACAGATGCCTAAAATGTGGCGAGAATCACTCCACAAACACCTGAACCCAGCTAAAATTCACCCCGGCTAAGTGCGCTAATTGTGGGGATCCTCACCCTGCTAATTATAGAGGGCGTATACATCACTCCAACAACAGATGGAACGATCCAAATAATCAATCTACCTCGTCATCTAGTGCGAGAGTTCCTGAAGTTCAGGCTCCTCAGTCCTCCAAGAATGAGAACATGACAACAGGCGCTTGCCCACCATTAACTGAGCCCCTCAAGAAAATGAATCTTCAACATCAAGCGAGAACATATGCTGATGTGGTCCGCTCCAAACAGATAGTACAAACCCAGAACGTGGCTAATCCACATTCAAATCTATCAGCTATTATCACCTCTTCTCTAGCAAACATGCTGCAGGATTTCAGCAACTCAAATCCATCACTAAGTGTTACAAAAAGATTCTTACAGCAAACCCAATCCATATTATCTGCACTCTCTGATGCATAGGAAAAAAGTTTTAGACACAATAAAATAAAGCACCTATTTTAATCGTCATCACTGTCTTCAGAAATAACCTTTCGTAGATGTTCTTTAAGTGGCCGGAGGTCGTCACCACTTGAAATCTCTTGGACATCATTTGTTATAATTCTCATTGTATACTTCGGCTGGTTTAGTTATCAAGAAGTCAGTAATAAGACTTTGCTTTCCACTATGTTGCAATTTTTTAATTAAGTTTATAATATGGCGCTAAACAAATATCGAATTATCTCGTGAATTTTCCCGAGTGCTCCATTGAGGGACTATTATCAGTAAAATAACTTCCTTACTTTCTTGCCAAGTCCAATCCTTCTGCTAATTTCTTTAAACTGAATTCTTTAACGGATTCATCACAATCAGAATCTTCGGCAGAACTTTCCCCGCCATTTGGTTAGACGCCATCTATTAATTGTACCAGTTCCTCCTTATTTAAATATGTTTCTCCGTCAATTAATTCACTAATTTCGTTTTCAACCATATCGCAAAAGCCTTTTCCACTAAAAATGTGTGCAACCTTTATTATACGTCGCACACACTTACTCGGCATCCACTGGAGGTACGAAATTTTGTTCCAGAACAGCTTCAGACCATATTTGTTTCCAGCAAGCATTCAGCATAGAGGGTTGTAATTCCTTAATGGACAGAGAAATAATTTTCACACAATTCAATATTGAAAACTCTTTCCACGCTTGAGGCAGTGTCATGTTTGGATTAGATTCCATTTTTTCCAAAATTAATTGAAATGTTCGCCGAATATAATATGACTGAAATGTTGATATTATTCCTTGGTCGAGTGGTTGAATAAGTGAAGTAGTATTAGGCGTCGAAAAGTTTTTTTAATATTCGGATGGCTTACATTTGTTGGGTGGTCTGGTGCGTTATCTAAAATTAGTAGAATGTTGAAGTCCATATTCCTTTTCTTTGCGTAACTTTCTACATCGGGTACAAAACACTTGAAAAACGAATTTTCAAACATGTTAGCTGTAACCCATGCCTTTTTGTTGGTCCACCAATAAACAGGTAGGGTGGACCTGTCGGGCCTTTTCATCGTACGAGGATTTGCGGATCGGTTAATGAACATTGGTTTTGTCATGTAATCAGCTGATGCATTACTACAAAGCAGTAGAGTAATTCTATCTTTGGGAACTTTGAATCCAGGAGCTGATCTTTCATTTTTCGAAATGCGTTTTGGCATTGGTTTCCAATATAACCCAGATTCATCCGCATTGAAACCTGGTCTCACTTATAACCACCTTCTTCAGTGATTTTTAAAAGTTCTGATGGGTATTTCCGGGCAGCTTCAACGTCTGCTGATGCTGATTCTCCCTGGAATTTAAGATTATACAAAGAAAACCGCTTTTAAAAGTTTTCGAACCAACCCTTGCTGGCACAAAATCCATGCTGAGAGATTTTAATGTTTATAAACTTCGAGAGCTTTTTTTTTTGCTTAATAAGGTGTCCATTCCAAAGGAATTTTCTTTTGGGTGCAATCTTCTATCCACACCATTAGAGCTTTTTCCATTTTTACCATTAGAATATCGCCTACACGAGCAACGCGCTTTGCACTTACCGTTGACCCAGCAATAACTCTTTCTTGGATTTTCTGTTCATTTTGTTTGATTGTTCGAATTGTTTATTCATTTAAATTCAGAGTCCTTGCAACAACTCCTGGTTTTTCTCCAATTTTCAACCGATCCAAGATTTTAATTTTTTCTTCGAGAGAAATGAATTTCCTCTTCAATGTTGGTTTTTCCCCTATCGTTGCAGTTTTAGTGGCCATTACAATAAAAATAAACTTTTACATTCAAAAAAAAAAAAAAAAAAAGAAGCATTACATATGTATGTAACTCACCAGAAAATAAACTGCTCAGCTTGAGAATACACTTATGATTTTAAATGCGCTTTCCTGGCAGAAAACGAAGACAATTTTCAACAATAAACACTTTATACAATAAACCCTAGATGGCGAACCTATGGCACTCGTGCCAAAGGTGGCACGTCTGAGAATTTTGCTGGCACGTCAACGATTTACAGGTGACATCCTTTTATACGCTTATAAATTATTCAACATTTTTTTTAATTATTACAATACGTACAAGTTGAATTTTGTTTTACACGAGAGAGCAGCTATAAAGACGTGCATATGATTGGTGCGATATTAACAAAAGATCGCGCGACCCAAAGACAAAAGCAACCGACAAGTGTTGAGTTCAAATGCCAATTCTTTTCAATCGAATTCCATTACATCTGAAACTGTCATAATAACATTCACAATTAGTTTTAACACATTCACAACAGGGTGTCGTTTATCGTTCTGACAGAACTTCTCATTACCGACTGGCTCAACAAACACAAAGTTTCAACCCTTGGTTGAATTTTATGGCTGCTTGTTTGCGTTTGAGGTGGCAGGCGAACTCACACACTTATTATATGGCATGTTTCAATTCTTGGTTGTCTTTTATTTGAAGTTAGTCTTTGAGTTCTGTCATAATGACATCGAGAATCTGTGTGATTTGATGCCAATTTTCTTTTTTGAATGATGCACTATTGGACTTTCCTTGTTTGTGTTACCGTTAATTCATTAGTGTGGATTCCTCATTCGATTAGTTCTAGACGTCTTTGTATATTCTTTATTAACTAAAGCCAGTCGTGTGAAATTTGCTTTCATTATGCTTAACGTTATTTAGTTTTATTAATCAATGGAATCAGAAATTACTCTTTCTAGGCTATACATGAAATATTTTCAAGCCCCTTGGGTGATGAAATTCATCTGAAGTACGAGCATTGGTGCTACAATTAGCGGCAGAGAAGTTTCATTGAGTCTCCTAAAATGTAAAACTGCACATCAGCACCATACGTAGACATCGGACTAATATAAATCCATCCTATTCTAATTAAAAGACATTTGACATTTATGTCTTTAGGGGTGAAGCAAGATGCTTTTCACATTCCCCGCTATCTGTTGTGGTTATTACAGTGAGGATAAAATTTATGAGCAGATTGCTCGCATGGAGATTATGCATCGCTAAAGAAGGCTAATATAGCTTTTGGTCTTCTATATTTGAATATGTCCGTTGCCTCGTATGCTGCAGCTTGCTGAACCAAATCGTTGGGATGTGTGGACATCTTTAGGAAAAATTTGGATGCTAAGGATCGCAGAAAAGAGAAAATATAGGGAATATTTGTATCTCTATGAAGTTGATTGTTTCTTACATACCACGGGGCGTTCAGAATCATTCTCAAGCACTTGTTCTGCACTCGTTGTATCGTGATAATGTTAGTATTAGAGGTGTGGCTCCAGGCTGGAGAGGCATAGGTGATTATAGGACGAATCGTCATCTGGTATAGCTGCAATTTGATTCTGTTGCTGAGCTTGTTATTCCTATTAATTAGCGGATAGATCTGAGCTATGGATTTCGATGCCTTTGCGCACGTAGACTTGATGTGTTGGTTCAAAGATAGCTTTTTGTCGAGAATTACACTCAGGTAATTTGTTTCTGTTTGCCAGGGAATTTTAGTATTGAATATTAACACATCTCCTGCAGGAGACATTGGCTTTTTTGAGAAAAGAACGGCTGAGCTTTTCTTGGGGTTAACTATTCCAATCTCCATTTGGAGAATCAACCCTCCAGCTTTAGAAAGTTTTCTTGAAGCTTTCTGGTAACTAAATGGGGTCGGAGAGATCTGGTTAGTATTGCTGTATCGTCCGCATACAATGCCAAAATGGAAAACATCGGATTGTGCGGGATGTCCGACATGTATACAGAAAACAGCAATGGAGCTGGTAGGAATCCCTGCGGCACTCCAGCAAAGATATGGCGCTGGGACGAAGTAGAACCGTTGATTTTTACTTGCATTGATCTATTCTGAAGATATGAATGGATTAGAAGAACCATTTTTAGTGAGGTACCGGCTGAGATAAGTTTGTGCAGGAGTCCAAAATGCCAGATTTTGTCAAATGCTTTGGATAGGTCTTGGAAAACAGGCTCCTGTGTACTGGCTAGTGGTGATGTATTCCACAAGTCTGTGGATTTTCTGGGTTGTACTATGGTGTTGCCGAAAACCAAACTGCTCTTTAGGGAGATGTTTAGGTCATTTACTGAGGTTTAGAGTCGTGAGAGAATGACCTCCGCAACCTTACCCAGATTAGAGATAAGATTGATTGCACGATTATTTTGCGGTAGGTGTGGGTCTTTGCCTGGTTTATGTATAGGAATTACATCAGCCAGTTTCCAAGTGGAAGGAAAATAGTGAAATCTTAAGATTGCATTTATTATACTTGTCAGGTGCACTACGGCTTTCCAAGGTAGCAGCTTGATCACCCTGTTTGAGATGCCGTCTGGTCCAGGAGCTTTATTGTTCTTACGTTTTTTAATAATATCATATAATTCAACAGGTGATGTGGTTGCAATATGGTCAGCACTGGTATCTGGGAGATTTAATGCATGCCAGACCTGTCTGTGGATTTTGTACAAGTGATTGAAATCTAAGTTGTTATAAGAAGGTTTGCACTGCTCCTCTAGATTCTTAACTATGGCCTCTGCCTTATCTACATCTGTGTGAACTAAGCCCTGGTTTAATAAAATAAAAACAGTTCCACCTTATGGGGGTGGAACTGTTTTTATTTCTGATGTTTCTCAGTAAACCGCCAGATAGAGTGATCAATACGTGAGATAGTGGATAACTTTTTATCCCAAGCTTGGTTTCTATGAGTTTTAAGTGCATCTCTTACTGCCCCATTTATCCTGTTTAGAGCTGTTTTATCTTGTGGTACACGCGTGTTACGGAATCTTTTCCTAGCTCTGTTTTTGTCTCTGAACAAGTTCATGATGTATGCAGGCAAACGGTCTGGTTTGCTGGAAGATTTGTAGGAGGTAGATACCGTGATAGCAGAATTAATTTGTTGTGTGAGATTTTGAGCTACAGTTTCTACTTCTTTTGTGCGTATGTGAGGAACAGGTCCAATATAATCCTTGAGTGCTGTTGCCAGTCTTTCCCATGCTATGTAGGAATGAGAAGGAGGAGACAGGTATTCTTGTTTTCCGAGCTGTAGTAGAATTGGGTTGTGATCGGATGATAGTTCATCCATGGATATAATGCTGTATTGAAGTTTGATATCCTGCAGGATAGCTATATCTAGGATATCAGCAGTGCCAAACTTATTGAGATGAGTTGGTTTGGTGGGGCCTGCCACAACAGTGTTGCTTGATCCTAAGTAATTGGAAAGGATGCAGTCATTCTTGTTGGTGGTAGTGCAATTCCACGGAGGGTGATTTTTTCCCATGATTATCAATCAATGTGAAGGGAAAGAAAAACGCTTACCGTGTAGTGTTGGCAAGAGCACTGAATTTTTCGTAATAAAACGCAACATAATTCCAAAACTGACCAAGGATGCGCCAAATAAAAACCACAATTCTCTGTATACATAAACTTAAGGAGAAAATTAAGCCCTAAAACTCAAGAGTCCTTATAAAACTCAAGAGTCCTTATATATATATATAATATATATATATATAATATAAGGACTGGCTTAAAGGGGCGAAGCAAGAATGCTTTTCATATTCCCCGTATCTGTAGCGGACTGCGTTATCTGTAGCGGACAGTGTAGGGATAAGGTTATTGAACTATTATTAAAGCTCTGATCATGGCAGGAGGGTAACAGCAATAGCTGAGCCTCAGTTAGAGCTTCATTAGCTACAGCATTGCTATCCATTACACTCCAAGGGTATTGGATATTACACTCTTAATCAAGAGTCCTTATATAGTCCTTATAAGGACTGGCTTAAAGGGGCGAAGCAAGAATGCTTTTCATATTCCCCGTTATCTGTGGAGGACAGTGTAGGGATAAGGTGTTATTGAGCAATTAAAGCTCTGATCATGGCAGGAGGGTAATAGCAATAGCCGAGCCTCAGTTAGAACTTCATTGGCTACAGCATTGCCATCCATTACCCTCCAAGAGTATTGGATTGAATGAATCAATCACCGCATCTCACGGTCGATTGATTCTTCTCACCCTTAATCAAGAGTAAGCTAGGCTAAGATAGTCTAATAATATCAACATACATTTTAAGAGAGGTTCTTTCTAGGCTGCAGACAAGGTTTCAAATTGCCGAAAGGAAGAATAAGTAGATGTATAAAGTAAAATCTTGAAATTTTATGGAAAAAATTATCTTTACAATCTAAACACCCTCTCTTAATCAAGAGTAAGCTAGGCTAAGATAGTCTAATATCAACATACATTTTAAGAGAGGGTGTTTAGATTGTAAAGATAATTTTTTCCATAAAATTTCAAGATTTTACTTTATACATCTACTTATATATATACTTTATACAAGATTCCATTTTATACTTCATAAATTTCAAGATTCTACTTTATAGAACTTATTAATTGCAAAAATACTATTTAAAAAAATTCAGTTCGGTAGAAGAAACATACTATTTATTTTCCAATATTAAAAATACCGTTCATCTCTTTTCTCGTAGTCCACGAGATTTTACGATACTATTCTCACACACTATATACGCTATAAACTACATTGTTTCAGCGTAATAAGTTCACTGCTTTTGTGCAAAAAAATAAGACGTAGGAAAAAAAACGCGATATTTGCAAAATATGTTGCATTTTTTTTCAGTAATTCATAAATAATATCGGACAAATGAAATAAATAAAGAAATTCATATTAGTAATTCATAAATAATATCGGACAAATGAAACGAAGAGGAAAAAGAAAGAAAATTAGCAGATATAATAAAAAAAAATATAAGCAAAGATAAAAAAAACAGTCCATATAATAACAAACAATGAAGAAACTAAAACATAATAATAAGTGGAGAAAGTAATCAAATTAGTAAATGTATATCCATTTCTCAACTGTTAACTTGCTAATGTAGCCAGCTTATCTCTATTTACATGCTTTTGTTACACCTGATATCTTGAGAATATAGTATTCTCAGTTATCATGGTGTAACATGAAAAATAAATAACATAAATAAAAACCCCTGCATAAAAAGGATAATTTAGTTAATGTAATGTTCTTGCATCCAGTATAAATTGAGTAAAATGTAAAGGTCTATTGTTTAGTTAAGATAACGAAAGAAAAGAATGTATTAAGATGTATTATGACTAAGGAATTTGTATTAAATAAGTAGCTAACTAAGAATTAATATAGTAATGCGATTAAGAATGAAAGAGTTCAGTGCATAAGTATAAAAGGATGAGTCATGAAATACGCTATGTAAGAGGCTACGGATTAAACTTTAAGTAGAATTTTGAGAAAAGGTTTGAAAGGGGGTTAAGATAGAGGCTAACAAGAGAAATAACGGAATATCGCTTAGAGCCTATGCCCGAATGGGAACTTCGTTACGAGTTGCCGATCAAAATGACGTATGGCGTCCAGAATGCCACCCAATTGGTAGACAGACGGAAAACAAGTAGGAGGTGGGAAAAGGAAGTAAGAAAGGGCGCCGTTAGGGGGGGAGCTATAAAAGGGTTGGTAACCCCCCCCCCCCTTCGAGGTTCCTTTCTTTTTTGACTTTGGATTGTCGAGGAGTAGGCTCTTTTGGGTCTTGGGGGAGACGTTTAGGTGGTCAAGGAGGCTTGAGGCCTTTTTGCGAGAAGAGAAGAAACGTTTGGATAGTCGCGGTGGTTTTAGTTTGGTTTTCTAGTGGATTTCACGGTGTTCCTGAGTGGAGAGATATGGCATATATCCTCATGCCACAACAAGGAATCGAAGGTGAACGGGAAAGCTATTCCCGTGTTCCTATGTAGGAAGCGAAATATACCAGAGAGTCATAGGAAGCTGTGAAAATATCGATGTCCTCGTTTCAGATAGTACAGCTGAGGCGCAGATGTTCATATAGCCCAGAATTGCAAGAAGTTATGCAAGCAAGTTCGTTCAGTAGAAGGTGAATGCCCGTAAGTGAAGCTAAAGAAAGGTATTGTGAATTTTGTCTTATGTAAACTAGAACTTGTATGTGATAGATACCATTGTCATATTACGGAACTGTTAAAGTGATTAGGGAGAAATTATAATAGGACTTTAGAGTTTGACAGAGAGTGTTAAAAGTAAGCTAGCTAGAGTTGATAATTTGTGAATAATTAATTGTCCTAAGAATCTTGAGTGTCTACTATATTGTAAAAGGAAATTTAATGACATAGTTGTGTGTTAATGAATATTGAGTTTGATTAGTGTAAATTGAGTAACCAAGTAGCCTGAGGAATTTGATTGTCATAAATATGTGCTAGAGTAGTTAATGTATTTGTTAGTGTACTTGGAGCTGAATAATCTATTAATGTGTGATGATCTAAAACTTTTATGTTAAGTGAATTCATGTTTTGTATAAAAAATTTTGTGGCGGCATGATCATAGTAACCTTTGTCGAATCATAGCCCAACTACTTATATTAAGCTAAATTTAGTGTGTAAGTAATTTAGTTGTGTATTTTGATATGTACCATGTTTAGAGAAATAATAAACCCTTTGTTTAATGATAAAAGAAGTTGTCTGATATTGCTAATCCAATGCACCGCTTAGAAACATTCGAGCCTAACCACGCGGGGAATTAATGTTAAGAAACGGGAAGTTTAAGGAATTAATGTTGAGTAATAAGAAATAGAGTCACGACTGCAATAGTTGCACTTTCAGTTATTTGAGTTCCTTTCTCTGTTTATGTATAAGATATCTTAAACTAAATATCCCAAAGGGCGCAGTTAAAATACAATACTAGGGATACTACGGAGAACAATAGCTCAGATATTAGTGGAAATTTTGGTGGTGTTTTAAAATTAGAAGTTAGAAGAATATAGACGAAGGCAGTTTGTAAGACAAACAAACAAAGATCATAAGATAGGGACATAACACTTTGTAATACTTTGCAATACGTAATAAAAATATAATAATCAAATTAATAAATAAAATTGGAATACGCTGCTCTGCTATCAAACCAAATAAATGAATCAGTAGTACAATGAAAAAATATGATAGTCAAACTGATAAAAAAAAAGAAAAAAAAAACGGAAAGTTGGCAGAAACAGTCTTGTTTGGGAATCAAACATATAGGTAGAATGACTGTGATTATATGGAAAGAAATGAGGCAATTGAATAGATGAAGAAAATATCGTAAAACTTTATACGACAAAAAAATCAAAACTCAGAGACAAGGGCCCGAGCAGAAATAACAGAAAAATACCAAAACTGCAATAAAAGACATTCGAGAACTTAAAAAAAAAGACTAACATAAAATAAGAAATATATGAAGCAGCAAATATAAACAATGAGACTAACAAAGAAAGAAAAAAATATTTGTATAGAGTAATTCTAGTGGAAAATAAGCATCCGTAAAAAAAGGAAATTGGCTGGAAGTGTAGCACAACATCTCGTAGATGAAAACAAAGCAACCTCACTTTAGGAAATGGGCAGATGTGTTTTTGAACAAAAGGAGGCACAAAGTCACTTATTTTATGAGCCAAATAACCCAAAATTTAGGGAAGAAAACCATATAAACAAGGAAATATTTCTTGAAACTCTAGTTGATTCTAAATTATTCAATGAGAGAATATGTTATAGTCCGATACCAGTGAATATGTCACATTTGGAAAATTGAAAAAAAAAAATCAAAATTTTTTTTTTCAATATGACAAAAAAGATGCCTACATATAAGGAGGACATGGCGATCTGATATTTTGGAACAAGAATTAGGAAAATACGACTCCTAAAGGAATTCAGGAGTAAGCATCACCTGTTTATAGATAACAGATTGACAAATCTCAGAAATGTCAGGACTCTTGCAGGCTTCAAGGATGTGACTGGACAGTCATATATGGCTACATACATGCACTATGATGCCAAAATTATGTGGCCAGTTGAATTATTCGTATTAAATGTAACTTTAATGTTAATAAAAATTATCATTGTATTAAATTAAAATTGATTGCGATTCAACTATTTAATAAAACAAAATTAACAGCACATCTAATTACTTATTGTATTAGATTCACTAAAATATCTAACAAGAATGATTGAAGAATGAATGATAAGTCCCAGTTCCAACACTTCCGTCATTGAAAGCAATTAGTGTTCTCTGTTGTCCCTTAAGAGAGAACATCCCTGCTTCTAAGTCAAGATTAAAGTGTAGATAAGTAGCTAACTTGAGTTCAGATGGGTCGTTTGAAATTGCAAGACTGACCACGTCACAAAAGTATAATGTTACAATTAGTTCGTTTGCCGCAAATATTAGACTAATTTCTTATAATTAGACTAAACTAATTTCACAAAATAATAGGGAGGGTAGATCTTCTTCAACCTCTGGAACGTGCTCTCGAAGGGCTACTTCCGCACTATGATTTTCATCATCATTATCATCCTGCTTGTCAATGATTTAGGCCTAGCGTGGCCTGTTCCGGCCTCAGAAGTCATCCTTCAATCCTTTAAGAGGATGTCCTGGTTTTCTTTTTCCTAGTGGTTTGTAATTTAAGACTCTTTTAGGTAATCTTTCTGTTTTCATTCTTTGAACGTGTTCCATCCATTTATGTTTATATTTTTTAATCTTTTATATTACTGGTTCTTGCTTAATTCTTTCATAATTTCTTCGTTTCTTTTGTGATCAAATAGAGTATAACCTTGCAGTTTTTCTCATAAACTTCATTTCTGCTGTTCTTAATCTTCGTTTGTCTTTTTGTTTTATTGTCCAGATTTCACTTCCATACATTAAGACCGGTAGGGCTAATGTATTGTATACTTTTAGCCTGGCTTGTTTTTGAACTAGGTTTGGTTTAAATATAGAGTTAATTCCACTTGTTATTTTTAAATATTTTGCAATTTTTACGTTTCTATCTTTTTCATTTTCATATGTGATCATACATCCTAGGTAGTTAAATGAATACACCAGTAGTTAAATCAAGTAGCTAAATCAAGTAGCTAAATCAAGTTCTAAAATCTTGTTATCTATTACCATTTTAGTTCTTAGTGGATCTTGTCCTTTAAAGGCAATAGTTTTTTATTTTTCTTCTGATATTATCATACCATGATCTTCGGCTATCTCATTAGATTTAAAATAGCTCTCTGTAAGTTATCTTCAGAATTTGCAATTATTATTTGGTCGGCAAAGAGGAGAGCATTTAAGTTCACAGCAGAAGAAAGTTTAATACCCTGATGTAAATTTTTACTCCATTTTACTATTATTTCCTTTGAGTAGATATTAAAAAGAGTTGCTGAGAGGGGACATCCCTATCGGACCCCTTGGTTTATCTCTCTCGTATATGATAGCTCGAGATTTAATCTTAATTGTATTTGATTATTTTCATATATACTTGTGATAGCTTTTAGGATATTATTTGGTATTTTTCTTTCTTTTAATATGTTAAATAATATGTTTCTTTTAACTTTGTCAAATGCTTTTTCAAAGTCAATAAATGCAATATGTGTTTCTAAATTGTATTCTCTTCTTTTCTCTATTATTAATTTTAGGCAAAAGGCCAGGTCTATACATGATTATCCTTTTCTAAATCCATTCTGTACTTCTAAAATAAAGCTTTCAGAATATTTTATTAGTTCGCTATTTAAAATTCTGCAAAATATTTTGTAACAGGAATTTTGTATACTGATACCTCTATAGTTTTTAGGGTCATCTCTATTACCTTTCTTAAAAAATATGGATCACAATTGCTTTTTCCCCATTCTATTTATTTATTTATTCATATGGAGTGTCCTCCCTTTTCTTCCCCGTCCCTATTGGGGCGAGTTGAGCCCCCTCATGGGGGGTTAAGTATTTATGGCTGTAGATCTGTGTGTGTTCATGGGGCCGGTTTGCCTGCTTGCGGGATGAAAAATGCCAGATAAACTGGGGGGAAAACTCTGCTGTCCACGCCCAAGACGACTAACTTGGCTATGGCTGAGGAAAATCCTCAAGCTCCTCACTTCGGCGACGGGAATCGAACCCAGGACACTCCTTCCCCAGGTATATGGTTACGAAGCGCATAGCCACTAGGCTAACCGCGCGGGCCCCATTCTATTGAAGGGCTACTAGTTGAATAGATTTTATTTAAAATTAATAGGAGTCTTTCTTTGAACCATATTCCTGCATATTTATATAATTCAGAACTTAACTTATCTTCTCCAGGTGATTTTCCATTTCTTGTTTCTTTCGGGCTGATTCCTAATGTCACTATGATTTTATTGTTAGTAAACTGTTGTGTGATCAAAGTGATAGTAAATAGTTTGGTGACAATAAAAGTATAGAAATAACTTATTTGAAGATAAAATAGCATGAATGGCAATGAAGTATTTATTGAGGTGCTACTTGTTCTAGCAAAAAAGTATTATTAATAGTTGATGTTTGCATCTTAGCAAAACATGATATCTGCAAGAGGCACGAATGCTAGGCGTCATATGTATATCTCTCAGAATAACGGCATCCGATATTTACAAATTTGATTCGCCATTAAAGAAATATTGGTTTGAGCAAACAATTTTTGGCAGTCTTACCTCAGTAAGAAAGTTTTCAGTCATACCCAAGATTTACACTACTAAGTAAAGGCTTAGGAGTAAATAATTTTAGAGTCCTTCATCCCAAAATTAAATGTGGACATTTTTCATGTAACTTCAGAACTAGAGTAAGTGGCGATTGACCAATAACCGTAAAATAACCCTAAGAAAGATTATTTGGATCGTACACGAAATTCAAACTGTTCATTACAACGAAACGCATTCTTTGATATGCTACGTAGGCTCACGGGAATGGTCCAGTCTTGTGCAATTTCTCAGTAATTGCACACTTCAACCATCAATTCTTCCTTTATAACAGTTCAGCTGTTTGATTGTTTAGAATTAATAGTTCTATAACTAATAATTCGTTTTTCAGATATTCTGCTGTTAATTCTTACAAAACGGACCAACTAAACATTAATACAAGTATTAATGTTTAGTTGGATAATCAACATATTTTATCCCAACCATCAATTTGTCAACGAAATGAATAATAATGTTTGGACTCTACAGAGAGATTAATGTTCCACCTGTATGAAGTAGATAATGTTTGATTTTTTTTCTCCGTAAAGATGAAATTTGGTCTCATCTGTGTGCACTGATTAGAACAAAAGAGTGAAAGAGGAGCAAATATTATTATTTAATAATTAACTCACCAGTTAATTCTTTCTGTTCATCAGGAACCATAGAGGGCGCTACTATCATGGGCACAGATCCAAAGATACCGTTAGATATCCCCAACAGAAGAGAAAACACCATGGCCCAGCCTTCTCCTGGAATTAGTGGATGACTACGTGGAGCAATGCACATGGCCATTAAAGGTACCAGCAGGATGCGAGAAAGAGTCAGCAATACTAGTTGGATACGAGTCCAGTCATGAGGGATGGACGCCAATATCTGCACAAAAGGACACACAATACTTAATACATGAATGTGGCAAAGGGTTGTTTTAAATAGCTTTGTAAATGTCGGCTTTTAATCTCAGTGTTCATTGATTGGGCATCGTGAAATTGTCTTTGATAATACTCTAAAATCTTGGTAATAATTAACTTAGTTAATAAATTATTTATTTCCCTTCCAGTTTCAGCATCAATCCATCAAAACTTCCACGTGATTCAGTTGCATCCAGATTACGAAGAAAAACAATATAACTTCAATTTATTGAGTTAAATTAAAGATCAGAGTTAAATATTATTGTGCTATTAAAGCTCTGATCATAACAGGAGGGTAACAGCAATAGCCGAGCCTCAGTTAGAACTTCATTGGCTACAGAATTGCCATCCATTACCCTCCAAGGATATTAATCACCGCATCTCACGGTCGATCAATCCTTCGTTAAATATTAAGTTCTTAAAAGAACTCGCCCGAGTTAGTCGATCTCTGGCACGGGCAAGCGGGTTTTTCCTCCCGGAAACTCGGGTTTTTCGTCCCGTAAACTCAAGAAAATCGACCGTAGAACCCACATTATTTCAGACATTAAATATATATTGTGTTAGGGTTAGGGACCACGAGATGGCGGCACATTTGAGTCGTCTCTCTTCGCTGTGTACCGCTTAATTAGTGATCGCTTTGGGCCATCTATCTCTGATTGGTACCAGTGGAGATTGAACTGCCCACTCAGTCTCCAAAAGTTAGATAGGGCTAAATGGCCTCACCTACTCCCTATTAGGGAATAAAAAAGGCAGTTAAAACTTCATTGGCTACAGCATTGCCATTTGTTACCGTGGAAGTCCTAAAAAGGACTTTTCTTTTTTCTGACCCCCTGGTCTCGTTAAATATTATCAGCTCTCAACTTTACTGACATAAGAGATGAAGTAAAAGCTTTTCATATTCCCATCTTGAGAGAAACAGTGAGTGTAGAAAGTTTATGAGCTAATTGTTCGCCCTGAGTGGGCTTGGAGATTAGTCCTCAGTGTTGAAGTTTAGAATGCCTTTAGGTCTTTTATGTTTGAAATAATCCATTGCATCATAATCTGCAGCCAGTTGGATCAGTTTGTTAGGGTGCACAGATGCTTTTGAGAAGAATTTGATTGCTATAGTCTGCATGAAAGTGTAAATATAGGGGGCATCTGTGTCCCGATGTAGCCGGACAGTTCGGATGAACCACGGGGAGCCCAGGATCATTCTGAGACATTTATTCTGGATATGTTGTAGTTTGAGAATATTAGTATTTGAAGTATGACTCCAGCCGGTGAAGCGTAGATGAGTATTGGACGAACTATCGGTTTGTATATGAGAAGTTTGATTCTGGTGCTCAGCTTACTGTTTCTGTTAATTAGCGGGTAGAGCTAGGCTATGGATTTTGATGTGTTTGCACAGAGAGTCTTCATATGGGAGCTGAAAGTCATTTTTCTGTCCAGTATTACACCAAGATATTTGATCTCAGTTTTCAAAGGAATTTTAGTATTGAAAAGGAGAATATCTTCTTTAGGAAGCACTGATCTTCTAGAGAATAGGACGGCTACGCTCTTCAGGGGATTCACATGGAGTCGCCATTTGGAGAAATATTGTTCGATTAGCAGTAGGTTTTCTTGCAGTTTCTTGATGGCTAAGTGAGGCTTTAAAGATCTGGCCAATATCGCTGTTCATCACCGTATAGAGCTTTAATCGAAGATAATGGGTTGTACGGTATATCATACAAGTATAAGGAGAATAGGATTGGTGCTAGTAAGAATCCTTGTGGAACTCCAGCCAAGATGAGTTTTTGTGTCGAGACTACCCCACACATCCTGACTTGCAAGCGCCTATCGTAGAGGTATGCTTTTATAAGATGAGTGATTCCGATTAGTACACCAGATGATATCAGTTTGTATAGCAAACCATAATGCCAAACCTTGTCAAATGCACTGGCTATGTCAAGGAAAACAGTGCATTGACGCCAGTTAAAGCCCGTGATGATGTGTTCCACTAATTTGTGTATTTGTTGCGTGGTGCTATGCGACTGTCGGAAGCCAAACTGCTCCTCAGGCAGGATATTTAGTCGGAGTACTGAATCTTGGAGTCTGGTAAGAATTACTTTCTCGGCAATTTTGCCGAGATTTGAGATGAGGCTGATTGGTCTGTAATTTTGAGGCAATCTGGGATCATTTCCAGGTTTATGGATCGGTCCGCCAGTTTCCAGTAGGAAGGGAAATGTTTGTAGTGAAGGATGGTGTTAATTATATTTGTCAGATGGACAATAGCTCTACGTGGTAGAAGCTTTATTACTTTGTTAGAGATACCATCGGGTCCAGGAGCCTTTTTGTTCTTGAACTTCTTAATAATAGCATATATTTCAGTAGGTGAGGTGGGTGCAATTTGAGTGGAATATGTGAGAATGAGTGAATATCTGACGTTACGGTGGATCTTATATATATATACATATATATATGGTTAAAATCGAGGTGATCGTATGCAGGTTTACATTGTTTTTCAAGATGATTTGCCATTGCTTCAGCTTCATCAGTATCAGTGTGGATGAGACCTGAATCTGTTTGGAGGGGGGGGGAGAGGTTTATTTCTGATTTCTGTTTTTAATCTTTCGGATGAGATTCCATACGGAGTGGTTATCAGTAGAGATGGAGGTCAGTCTTTTTTTCCCAGAGTTGAGTTCTATGGGCTGCTAGGGCATCTCTCACTACAGAGTTGAACCTGTTCAAGATCCGTTTGTCTTGCGGCGCCCTGGTGTTGTGTTATCTTTTTCTTGCCTTTTTTGTTTCTCTAATCAGGTTCATAATATCTTCTGGCAAGTGGTTATATTTGCAGGTAGTTGCAGGGATAGTAACTGCTGCACAGGCTGCTTTAATCTGTTCTGTTAGATTTTTAACAGCTGTTTCTATTCCTCTTTTGATTTAATGATGGGAACAGGACCAATATATTTTGGAAGTACCTTGGAGAGCCTTTCCCAAGGAATAAATGAGTGAGGGAGTGGGGAGGGGAGAGATAATTTTTCAAGGTTTCCCAATTTTAATCGTATTGGGTTATGGTCTGATGACAGATCGTTAATCGTCATTAAATTGTATTGGAGTCTGATGTGCTGCAATATGGCTATGTCCAACACATCAGAGGTTGGTGGTAGGAGGAATGTTTATGGAGTGATGAGATATGAAATTTTTAATGAAAATTGCGGTGCCTCCTCCTCTGTGGGACAGTCTATCAGCTCTGTACAGTTGGTATCCACAACTTATGGGGTTGTCTGAAGGTCTTAGGTGCGTCTCATTTAGTAAAAGGACATCTGGCTGATGTCTTTGGACGAAATTTTGAAGTTCTAAAATCTTACTCCTCAGGCCGTTCCCGTTCCACGCAATGATCTCTAGAGATTCTGGTTTTAATTTGTTACTGTTCATTAGTGAGCGCTGAAATAATGGCTTGTGTGTGTGTCCTTTAGAAATCTGTTAATAGAACTTTATGAAGGGTTAGATCTTCTAAAATCCAACAGCATATTTGCGAGAGAAGAGGTAATGATAGCTGCCAGATTTGTGTGTGGTGTTGTCTGTTCACGGGATGACTGTTTAGAACGAGTTACATCCGCATATGACCTAGATTGTTGTATCGTAGTTACTCTTTTGGGAACCTCTGGCTTCGTCTGATGGGAGTCTGACATTTTATATTGAACTTCAGGAAACTGTGAAGTAGTCTCTGATATAGGTGTGCTGAGTGAGGAAGAAATGTTTCTGCTTCTGATTTTCTATTTCTTGGATTGTGAGCGTATCCTTTGTAATTGGCAGTGTGAGGACCTCCACAATTGGCAAATTTAGCCGGGGTAGATTTTGGTTTAGTGCATGTATTTGTTGGGTGGGCGACCCCACATTTTAGACATCTGAATTCAGCCCTGCACATCTTCTGGGCATGGGTGCCACAGATACCAAATCTTTGATATCTGTGGCACTGCCCTGTTGAAGCTCTTTTTCTTAGTGGTTCTACAGTAATTTTCTATAGTAATTTACATATGATCTGACATCCACAGATCGATGTCAGATTATATGTGTGCTTATAAGCTTGACTGATCTCAATTAGAACCAGTGGTATTGGAGTCTTGTCTTTTTTGGTCATTCTATTGACCTTAACGGGTGGTAGGTCTTGGTGGTGTAGATCCGCAACCACTTCTTCTATGGATACGTCTTCCGATTACTACCTTAAGGTTTCTTTCTGATCCTAGTGAAAAGGCGTGATACTGTATACCTTTGGCATCCAATTCACCAGACAACCTTTGATAATCCATCACTGAGCAGGGCTGTATTTTAATACCTTCTGTGAAATTCTTTGCTTGACTGAATGAAATCTTTAAATTATACATCATAGTCCTTAGGGACATCCATTGTTTCTTTTCTCGCAGAATAATCGGAGGTATCTTTTCACTTGAGGAGGTAGGACAGGCCCGTCTTCTTCCATTCGATTCGCTTTGGGTGGTTCAGAGGCTGCAGTTTTGCGATTTTTGAGAGCGCGAATCTCCTGATAATCGCTGCGATCTGCAATGGAATTGTCATCAGCAGTTGTTTATATTACGCTGGTGCTATCTTGATGGATACTGGGAAGAAGTTCAAAGAGTTGGGGGGTCATCTGAATCAACCTCTTTTATTTGATGAATTACGATTTTACCTGGCCATTTAGTGTGTAGTAGATTTCCTACATTCCTTCAAATTCCAGAAATTCTTTGAAATTTAGTTCTTCATATGGTGCCTCCATGATTGGCCCCAAAGTCTGTTCTGTGGGGCAGGACATGTCTTGCCCTTGTCACGATAGCAAATAGACAGTTGCTTATGATTACAAGATATGAAACAATGTCGATACTAGCGGCAGTAGGCTTAGCGTATCGCCCTTGTAATTTCAATTGACTTACCTGGATAAATCACTATGGAAAAATAAAGAGTTTGTTTATGGTAACAAGCAATTAACCACTATTACTAATGAATAAGCATAAATCGCTAAAAACATATCAATCAAATTCACAATTCACCATCAATAATACACGAAACACCAACACGCGAGCCGCCATCACAAATCTAGGGATCAAAGGAAAGAAGATTCTTTTTTCGTTAAATAAATATTATTAACCATTAACATTAATGACAGGAAGTCAGTAATGTTAATGGTTAATAATATTTATTGTGAAGCAATAAATATTGCTTCACAATAAATGGGGTGAAGCACTGGTGCTTTTCATATTCCCCTTTATCTGTAATGAGAGTTGTTTGAGAATGGGAGGTATGTGAGCAGTTAAGCTCGCCCTCTGAGGGCAGTTGTGTTAGCTGTGATCGGTTGAGAGAAGAATAGCCTTCGGTCTTTTGTGTTTATAGTAATCAGTCTCGTTGTAATTGGCAGCTTGTACGATTAGTGGGTTTGAATGTGAACTTGACTTCACGAAGAAATTTTCTGCAAGATTACGAAGAAAGGAGGAAATGTATGGAATGCCGGTTTCTCGGTGAACCTGTGAATTTCTGATGAACCACGGTGCATCCAGGATCATCCTAAGGCATTTGTTTTGGATTCTATGTAATTTCGAAATGTTTAATTTTGAAGTGTGACTCCATGCTGGTGAGGCGTAGGTAATAACTGGACGTATTACCATCCGGTAAAGAAGCAATTTATTATGTAGGTTCAATTTGCTCTTGCGATTGATCAATGGGTAGAACTGTACTATTACTTTGGAAGATTTGGAGCCAATGAGATTGATGTGCTTTTAAAAAGGAGTTTCTTATCCATTAATACCCAAAGATATTGGTCCTGATTGCCATGGGATCTTATGACCAGAGAGCAGGATGTCTTCTTTATTGCAGACCTTTCTTTTTGAAACCAACATGGCTGAGCTTTTGAAGGGGTTCACTTGAATCCTCCAGTTGGTTAACCAGTTTGCTAGCTCACTGATACTTCCTTGGAGTCTAGTAATTGCTAGGCGAGGGCTGAGCGATCTAGCTAGAATAGCGGTGTCGTCGGCATGAAGGGCCGTAGTAGTTGTTCTTGAATTGAGAGGAATATCTGCCATGTAAGTTGAGAAAAGTATTGGGGCCAGAAGAGAACCCTGAGGTACTACCACCAGAATTTTGCGCCTTGATGACACAATTCCGTTGAGTGTTTCTTGCATGTATCTTTCATTAATATATGAATATATGAGTTTCATTAGTTTAATTGGGATATTGTTTTCAATTAGTTTGAAGATAAGGATGTTGCCAAGACCTTATCAAAGGCCTTGGCAACATCCAAAAATACAGCAATGTGACGGTTCCAGTTAAAACCGTGAGTGATATGTTCTGTTAGTCGGTGAATTTGTTGCACCGTGTTGTGAGCTTTGAGAAACCCAAATTGCTCATTTGGGATTATGTTCTGTTTGTCCACCGCTGATTGTAGTCTTGATAGGATGACGTTTTCTATTACTTTGTCGAGCCAGGAAAGAAGACTGAGGGGCCTGTAGCTTTGTGGAAGTTGTGGGTTATTACCAGGCTTTTTATGAGGTATAATGTCAGCGATTTTCCAATCTGTGGGAAAGTACCGGACTAGATGAATTATGGCTTTCCGTAGGAGTTGCTTTATTATTCTATTGGTAATGCCGTCAAAGCCGGGGGCCTTTTTATTCTTCAGATGGGAAATAATATTTATTATTTCTGTTGGAGATGTGGGGTGATGGTTTCTGAATCATCCTTAGGCTGTTTTAGTGCATTTCTAACTTTACGATAAAATTTGTAAATAAGATTGATATTTAAGTTTATGTAAGATGGGCTGCATTGATTTTCCAGATTGCCAATTACGGCTTCTACTTTTTCTTCATCTGAGTGTGCAATTCCAAGATTGGTCTTCAAAGGGGGAAGTGGTTGTGTTTTGGTACGAAGAGATTTTACAAACTTCCACTGGGTTGATTTCCCTGAGTTTGGATTCCCATTTGGAATTCCTGTGGATTTGGAGGGCTTCTCGAACCTGTCTGTTCAGGTTGTTTAAGGTTGTTTTATCCTGCGAGGCTCTGGTGTTGTGATATCGCTTTCTAGCTTTATTTTTGGCCCTAATCAGGTCCATTATCTCTTCTGGGATCCAGATGGGAGCGTGGAAGATAGTGGTTAGAGTGACTGATGCTATTGCTGTGTTGATTTGCCTAGTTAAATTGCTTACAGCTTGGTCTATTTCTTCTTTTTTACGAATGACAGGGGGTGGAACGATGTGAAGTGGGAGAACCTTAGAGAGCTTGTCCCATGGTAAGAAAGAATGATGGGGAGAGAGCTGATCTTGAAGTCCTAACCTGAGCAGGATGGGATTATGATCTGAGTTAAGCTCTTCTAATGTCTCCAGCTGGTATTGACATTTGATGTTTCTGAGGATAACTATGTCTAATAAATCAGAACTTACTGATGGTCTGTAGTGCGTGGGCTCAGTGGGTCCAGCTACTATTGATGAGTTGATTAACGTGTAGTTGAATAAGGTACGGCCTTTGGAGTTGATTGACGAACTGAACCAAGCCGTATATTTGGATTTTAGGTCTCTGCTATAATTATGGAATCCGTGCAGCTGAGGCTGGAGTCTAATTCTGCTGTCAATAGTGGAATGCTCTGAAGATTGTACGCTGCGTAGATTTTGATTTTGCCTGCGTTATTAGTGTGCACCTCCATACCTGTCACCTCAAAGTTTAGTTTGGGGGCTGGTCAGCGAGTTGTGGCTTAAATAATTTTTAAAATAACATTGTCGCCTCCACTAGAGTTAAGTCTGTCTGTCCTATATATAATATAACCTCTTAGTTTTGGGTTGTTTGATGGTCTGACGTGGGATTCACTGATCAAGATTATGTCTGGATTGTATCTTTTTATGAATTCTTGCAGCTCGAGAATTTTATTTGTTAAGCCATTGGCATTCCATGCTGTTATCATGAGAGAATTTGGTTTAAAGATTTAAACATGATTGAGAGCTGTTAATATGGATTAGGTTTCTAGATAGAATCCCATTTTGGAAGATGGTGAGGTGCTTGCTTTGCTGAATCCATGCAGCATTGTTGCAAGTGACGAGGTTAAAGCTGATGTGAGATTAGAGCTTGTTCGCTCTTGCGATGAAGGAGTCTGGGTTCTTACCATTTCCGCATATGATTTGGACATGGATGAAGGTCGAGTGCCTTCCTGTGTTTCCGAATGTGAGGTATTATGATCTGGAGGGCGACCAATTTCGTTGTTTGTGTCATTGCTTGGAGGAGCTTGGTTCATTCTTGTTGATCCACGGTATTTTTGGATGGAAAAGGCGTCCCATGTAATTAGTGGGATGTGGTCCTCTACAATTGGCACAGCAGGCAGGTGTGGATCTGGGCTTGGTGCAGGAATTAGTTTGGTGACCCTCACCGCATTTTAGGCATCTATAGCAGCTCTGCACAGTTTTTGGGCATGCCCGAACCTCTGGCATCTGTAGCCCTGCCCTGCCGATGCCTACTTCCTTAGAGGTTCGGTTGTAATTTTAAGCTTACAAATGTCGGTAACTTCATAGATGCTTTTTTTGTGTGTTGGAGATTTCGACCAACACCAGTGACTTTGGTGTTTTATCTGACCTCAACATTCTACTGACTGATTGGAGTCAATCCTTGATTGATGAGTTCAGCTGTGATCTCATCAGTTGTCATGCCCTCAGTCACTCCTCTTAGAACTACTTTTAAGTTCTTCTCGCTAGTTAGCGCAAATGTGTGGAAGGGCAATTTAGAGTTATCCAGCATTTTCGTCAACATGCGATAATCTGTGACAGTGGTAGGTTGAATCTTTACACCCACTTCAGTATTTCTTGCCCAGGAGAAATTGATATTTTGTTCTCCTAGGAATCTTGAGACTGAGGTCCATTTATCTTTATCTCGAAGGATAACAGGAGGTACCTTTTCTTTTCTATCTTGGGTGATCTGATTTTGGTGAGTTGTTACATGATCTTCCATGCTACCTTCCGATGTTCTGTGTCTTTTATTAGATTGTTCCTCCTGTGAATAATCGAACTGTCGGGAAGTCTTTGTAGGTGGAACAGGTGTAATGTCCTCTTCGATGTCCCCATCATCATCTTCAGTGTCATTTACTTGAGTGAAGAGATTCAAGCAACCAGGATAGTCTGTTTCAAATTTCTTTAGGATGAATTTGAGAATGTCAAGTGAGATATCTTTGTTTAACTGTTGAATGGCGTCCTTGATATCTTTTACATTCTCCATCCTTGTGTACAATGAGGGATGATTCCGATGTCTTATTCCTGACGATCTAGGAAGATGGTCTATTGACAAATCCCTCAGACTCACGCAAGAGTCTACCAGCTAAGCAACGTGTAATCACAAAAACAGACAAAAGGAAGAAAGCTTACTTCTAAATATATCATTCGGAAGTCCCAACCATTATATACAGCATAGAACGTTTACCTCTATATATCATTTCATCTTAACTATTCAATAGTAATCTAATTCACCTGAACAAATAATTACCTTCAATCACTAACCAACCATTTTTCATATATATATATATATAAAGGTTTAATGACTATTACCGAGAGAAAAGATGACAAGATATATTTAACAAGATACTACTAGTTTACTAGTTTCGTTACATGAACATCCTCAGGTATCACAATCAAAGAAGTATATAAAAAATTACAGAGACTTAAAATTGTACTAACAGAACAAGTATAAAAAACAGTAGCGTGTTTAAAAAAAATTCAAGTATGAGTTCCAAACAAACGAATACTACGCGCTGTCGCGAGTGCGCCAGTACTGAACAGAAGCAACGTGTGCGTCAGAGAGATTGTAACTCAGGCTGTTGTTGATATGAGAGGAATCTAGAGAAATTTCCCTAGATTCAACAATCTTTCTTTCGTGTTCATCGTAGCACACATGGATGTTAGCAGTTTGAGTCCAGTTTACAATGTGCTGGCGGCCTTCGTCTGAGTTAGCTGAAATGAGAACGTGGCTAGAGAGAGCGCTAGCTCTAGTCCATCCTTCTACGTTTGGATGAACACCGTAGAGATATCTCCTATAACAGGACTAGAGCTAGCGCTCTAGTCCTGTTATAGGAGATATATATATATATATATTAGGATAACCAAGTTATTTTATAAACTTGGTTATATATAAATATATATATATGTATTTTTTTTATATTTATATATATATATATATATATATTAAACATACCAAGCAATTTTATAAGCTAGGTTTTAATCCTTTTTCCCAAGTAAGCAAACAGGCAAGTAAGTCAAGTTTGCGCCTGCACGTAGTGCAAGTCTGAGGCAACTCCTGGTAAAAGTGGAGTAAGCTCCGATCACTCTCCTTAGTATTTTCCCCTAATGCAAATACATCTTTCTCTCATTCTGAGATTTTTATTTAATAAGGTCAAAGCACCTTGCTGCAACTTGTTTAGGTAAAATTCATATGTTATGCATTAAAGGCAAGGGCCACTACCCAGACCGGTTTCGACTTTTATTGAGGTCTCGTCAGTAGGAGCCAGACCTAAAAATGCCAAGGTTGAAGTAATGCAGAGCTTATGAATTTTACCTAAACAGGTTGCAACAAGGTGCAACTTGTATTTTTCCCTTCATATGAAGCACATCTCCGCAAGGGAATGTGCTTCATATGAAGGGAAAAATACTCAACCTTTACCACGAGTCTGTGGTAACTGAAAGATTGTTCCATATAAAATTGTAGTGTCTAAATTAAAACTAAAATTCAGTACTTAAATCAAGAATACGCACTCGAAAATCATCTTCACTAAATGAAAGTTCAGATGGAGTACCGAAATCAGAAAAATGTATTGATTCTGTATAGCACTTGACGATAATAATAGCCAGATGTTGTAACCCTCTTGTAATGGACCACAACTTGAAAGGCTATCCACCCCTCCCGCAAAAATGAGAACCATCCTTTTTCTTTTCAAGGATTAGGCATTTTCCTGTTCGGCTTCACTGGTCTTTTCATCTTGTCGCTGGTCTTCCACTTCTTTTGGTAGCTTATATCTTTCTATCCTAATCAGATGTTCTTTCCATTTCTCTCTGTATTCCTTCGTGCTTCCATTTAGGTCATAAATATCTAGTTCTTTTCTGATGTCTTCGTTTCTTATATGGTCCAATTTTGTGCATCCTTTAATTGTTCTTAAAAATCTCATCACTGCAGCTCGTATTTTAATTTCACCTGTCTTTTTAACGGTCCATGTTTCTGAACCATATAATAGAGTGGGAGTGGCCATTACCTTATAAATTTTTAGCTGAATTTCTCGTCTTATATTTTATTCAGTGTCCTTTTAATTGTTCCACAGATTTTCTGAAATTTCTTTTTTTCCCATCTACATCTTTAAGATCTGTTATTATGCAGCCTAAATAATTGAACTGTTTGATCTGTTCGATTATTCCATTTTCTGTAGCTATTTTTGATCTAACCTGACCTTTAAATGCCATGACATTTGTTTTCCTTTGTGAAATTTTTAAATTGTGTTGTTGGCTTATTTTAATTCATAAACTGATTTTTACAGATCATCTTCATTGTCTTGTAATATGATGTGATCATCTGCATACAGCATTGTATTGATAACAGTTCTTCTGGTTAACTGGATACCTTGTTTTATTGTTGTTTTCCATATTTTAGTAATCTGATCAATATATGTATTATATCTTCCGTATCTATTCCTAATCTCTCTTTTCAATTTCAAGGAAACATTCTATACGTTTAAATTGGGGAAGATAACCTGTTAAGTGGAGTACTGTGTGGTTTTTGGATTATTCGAATTTTTCTATGATTAAGGACCAACCAGACAGTGCAAACAAAACCCCGTGTTAGTTAGAAAAAATATATAAATTTCTTTTAATACATAAAAGAAAAAAAAATGACATCTTATAAATGCCACATCTATGATGTAATAACAACACTTGATTGCGTCACTAACCCAGGTATTGCATCATTTACTAAAGATACAAAGCAGCACTATTATTGAAACAGTTATCACTATGAAACCTAAATTGAATGAATTGAGACGTCATTGTAATGCTGAGACAGGAGTCGTAGCAAGTAACGATATTGTTGCACTTCGGTTAGTGAACAACCTGACAGTCCATCGTTACATAAAGTTGTTATTTTTTTAAAAAAACATGCGTGCTGCATGTTTATAAATGGACAAAGGAAAACATGTTGTGGAATTCTGATCACTGGACTACTGTACATTTTTTTCCTGATGCGTTGAAGTTCATATAGAAAGGTATTTTAGATAATAGACCTGGTTAGGCTTTTTATTTGATTGTTTGAATGATCCAGTTACATTTAATACTTCCCGGATGTTTTGACGTCACACTGTAAGTAAAGGTATTGATTGACTATATTCCTGCAAGAACCACTCAACAACTTTCTCATTGCAGTTGATTAATTCTCATTCCATTGCCTGATATGTAACTTCAAATTCTTCTTGATGTGAATTGTAAACCTATAGTACATTATTATTAATATATGAGCAGTGGCGGCTCGTGGCTTGAAAAATCGTGTGTGTGTGTGTGGGGGGGGGATGCGTAAACTTTCGAAATATACATACACACTGTAAGTACAGTGTATACGTGTTTGGATAAAATATCAAAATTATGGTAAAAACTAAAAAAAATTAAACATGAAAATAATAATTTATTATCGATAAAATTATACAGATTAGTATAATTCAAAATTACTTAAAAATAAAATCCATTATCATAACCCCAATAATGTTCTAAAATAAAAACTATAACAAATGGTATGTCTTTAATTATAATGTCCAAATATTTAAAGAGATGGAGTAAACACGATAAGAACACGAAACGAACACTCTACTACTGGCGCTAACTGCATATAAACAACAGTGGAACTGCGTGACGGACAGTGCCGCATTACGCTAATAGCTCGCATCTCACTATGACGTGCATATGCTTGCGCGCGTAGCAATATGACACTGTGGTAAACACCGTGCCGCTAGCGCCCTTCGACCTCCTAAGTGCTACAAGATGGATTTTCATTATTTTTTATACAAAATAAGAGAATTGTATAGGATTGTTGATGATAAAATTAAATATTACAATTAAATATAAATAAATTAATAAATATATTTATATATCGAGAAAAATTGGGGATGCTGCAGTTCCGCAGTGCCTATGCACGAACCGCCCTGTATACGAGTAGACTAAATGATTACAGTGACATCAGGAATAGATGGTCGCTATTATCCATAACTAACAATCTGGTGTTCTTGAAAAGTGCGTATTTCAGGATAACTCATATGATCGAGTAGTAAGGTAGACATTGTTTACAATTCAATTTCAATGGTTACTAATTATGTAAAAGCTATTTTCCATTTCGTCGAGCATTTCAATCTTTCTGTTCTCTTCCTTGATAAAATATAGATAAATACTTCAGGAGATCACGCTGGACTTTTATAATGGCATCAGAATTCCATAATGGTAGCTTTGTGGAGCAGGACCGTATTGTATTCATAGTCAGCTAATCTATCAAGAAGGAACCTTGTAAACACCGGAAATATAGGGGGAGGAGGTGTATCTTTAGCGGATAAGGGCAACCAATTACAGATGAGTTTTGAAAGCAATGCGGAGATTACATTTCTTTAGAGTTCTGGCTCGGGGAAGTGTATAGAGAAAATGTCACATCCATAACAGACGTACGTTTAGTGTAACTTTGCCAAGTAGAGCAGATATTCAAAATAAGCAGCAAGTGGTTTCGATGCTACAACAAGAGAAGAGGGTTGTATGTGTGTGGGTGTTTGTGTGTGTGTGTGGGGGGGGTTCTGACATCTGCCTTGCTTTTGTTAGATTACGTTTACAGACATATAAATCAAATATACCATTATTTATGATAAACAAAATTCAATCAGGAATGTGCACGTTGTTTTTATGGTTTATTTCAATTTATAATTTAACCACTGAAGATGTTTGCCAACTTACCTTCCCAATAAAATCGAAAAGATTAAAGATGGCCATAAGAATGACGGGCATCCAGGAACCCAGATTGCAACTGACAGTTTCACTCTCAATTCCCGGAAATAGACACAACGTCACAAAGTAGGCGAGCGCGATACTTAGCATATAGGGCCAGATGCACTTCGCAACATGCCAGCGGTTCACAATTCCTCCTGTTAAGATAAAAATCAAAACAAGTTAGTTCCCCTTGATATTCGTTTTACTGCAATGTTTCTTTGCTATACAAAAAAACAAGCATAGTTATTACCGAAGAAGTAAGAGCCACGAATTGTCTCTATTAATAAATTTGAAACAACAAAGAAATTCTCTCTCTCTCTCTCTCTCTCTCTCTCTCTCTCTCTCTCTCTCTCTCTGTGTATTCCTGTCCTTTCTTCTTATGTTGTAGATATAACTTAATTCCAACTTAATTGCGAGCCACCTGCATGATATTAAAAAAGAACTCATCGCATTCGCATTTATGTACAATACCACCATCTCAACAAGCGATTTACAATATTAAACCTGTACTGTTCAGCTTCTAAAATTAAATATCACATTACAATATATAATCATGATTCTCGACATGCTTCAAATCTAAATTACATAAACATGGGGACAAAATAGATTCAAAATTGCCGACAACAATCTATCTATATCCTCCAGTTCTAACTGTATCCAACTGCTAACAGCATAAGCTATATACTCATATATTTCTTTTTATAATGATCTATTTGTACCATATAATGGACTGGAAAATTTCTCCTTTGGTACCTGACCATACTGTTACATGTCTGTTACTACGGCCAAAAGCAATTAACTGAGACTTAAATATCACATTATGTCTGCTAATTGCGCGTGTTTCGTAGGTGGATTTGACAGTTGTTCGGGAGGAATACCTCTTCCATCTCTCCATGAAACCTGTGATTGAAAACCTTTGACAACTGTTCTTTTCGACCTCCACGCATAGATCTTTCCAACTAGAGGGCACTGCTGACTGAGATACGAAGGCTTCGACAAACAGAAATCATTTGTTATATACCTCTTTACGATAAAAATGAATTAAGAAGGGCTATGATAGCAAAAGATTCGATGCGTAAGCTATGTGGAAGGAATGGATGTGAGTTTTTTGATGTGAGGATTGAGTTTGAAGGAAGATTGGATTTGTATAAGAGTGATGGCTTACACCTAAATGCGTTTGGTATCAGGAGTCTAAAGAAGCTAATAAATCGTATGAGACCTAACACAGAGAGTCAGGGAAACTAAATTATAAAGGGAGGAGGAATGGTGTGAATGTGAGTGTAAGAGCGACAATGGTATATAACTGTGTTAATGACGGAAAAAGGTTTTGTCATGGAAATGCTGACGAGGCGAGAACGATTTCGGGTTTGTGTTCGTCCGGTTCGGACCCATCATATGTGTGTGCAAAGATGTCTACATGTGTAAGGCATTAGAGAAGAATAGATATCTGCAAGATGTCCAACTGTGTCAGGCAGACTGCAAACAAGAGTATACAAAAGAACATAAGGTAGATTATTATGTCTGTACACGAATGCTAGGAGTATCAGAAACAAATATGGGGTTAGTTTGTTGCCTTAGTCAATATGTTGCGACCTCATATTTTAAGAATTAGTGAGACCTGGCTATCAGAATCATACCTACTAACTGGTATCGAATGTCAAGGGTGCAGTATTTGTAGGAAGGACAGGGATAGGAGAAGAGGGGAGTTCTGCTAATGATATTGGATGGCTTAAATACAGTTAGAGTTGAGATCTATAAATGTAGTAACACTACTAACAATATTTCATGTGGCAGTGAGTTTGAAGCCCTCTGGTGTGACGTGGAATCGACCAAGACAAATTACATAGTCGTGTGTTGTTACAGACCTGTGGATCGGTTGCTAGTGACGAAGAAATGCATCACTAAATAGAAAAGGTGAGCACGAAAAGGGTAATCATAATGGGAGAATTTAATTATCCAAATATTGATTAGGTAGCAGTAGAATCTCATGAGAAGAATGAAAATGCATTTATTGAGCTGTTGCGGGACAACTTCCTAAGCAGCATGTGACAGAAGGAAATCGAGGGCAAACAGTGTTAGATTTGATTATATTGTCAGAGGGTGTTTCAGTTAAAGACGTAGGGGAGAGTTGCCCAAATCGTACTGTTTAAGACATGTTTGACATATTTATTGCCAAATATGCTTTTAAATGATAAATCGTGTTTGATTCTATAAACTGATTCCTTATGCATCTCATGTCTGTATTTTTAGTACGTTTTTTTCCTTTTTTTGCAAGTGTTTTAAACGTTTTAATATGACCCTGCAATGGGTACCATTTAGGAAACCCAGTGCCTAAATCGTACTGGTCTGTGTCCAAAATCGTACCTAATAATTGTGAATAAGGAAATTACAGTAATATGAAACTTACTCTAGAAATTCAATTTATTTATAAACAAAATTGAAAAATTACAAAATGTTTAGGGATTTTTATAATCACATTTGGGGCAGTAATATATTTTTTTCCTCTTTCAGTACACCACCACAATTTTCAAGAACCCATAACTTGCAAGTAATGCATTGATTCATATTTTATAAACGTGCTTGTCGACAAAGGAAGCAGAACCACCCTTCTTCATTTATATATATATATATATATTAATTGCTGGAGCGGTACTTGTTGATGGAGCGTTAAAATGAACTTTATCAGAACTCCGATGTTTTGAAAGTCTTTTGGAGGTATTTTTTAGATGTTGCAACTTCTTGCTCATAGAATCAATCTTTCCTTCAGAGCTTCAACTAATTTTTCATGAGGGCTATTAGTGAGCAGGGTTGCTGGTTGAGCTGCTCGTCGATTCTTACCAGTATTTGTTGGAATCGGTGATATTTCGGCAATAGGAACTTTTAAAGAAGAACTAGGCTGAACATTCTCTTTTGATTCATCCATCTCATTATTTTCTACAGTGCCGGATTCAATTGCAATATGAGGATCTTCAGTTTCAGTCTGATTTAACTCATTTTCGGAAAACGCAATATCGTTTTGAGAATTTTTTATTGTAAAAACAATGAAGAATTTTTCAAAAGAATAAAAATGTACATATAATGTCCAAAATCGTACCAGCACGATTTTAGAAACTCTACAGTGGTACGATTTAGGAAACTAACATAACCTTAACAAGAGTTAAATGGTTTTTATAACACAAATATTGAAAATAATATAACAAGTCTAGTATCAAAAACATAACATTACTATAACTGAAAATGATCTACTTGCAAGCTTAGATGTCACTTCTCTTTTTACAAACGTTCCTGTGGTGGAAGTTATCAACATCTTAGGCACTTTATTCCCACAAGATATAACCTCACTGTACAATCAATGCCTAAATTCAAACTATTTTTCTTGGAAGAAAACTATTTACCAACAATTGACTGGCCTGGCAATGGGTAGCCCCCTTTCACCTTCTTGTGCTAACCTATTTATGGAGGATCTCGAAAATAAAATTCTATCTCAAATAAATCCTAAACCAATAATTTGGTGGAGATATGTAGATGATATCTTCATTGTATGGAACCACAACAAAGATGACTTAATTGATTTTCTCAATAAATCAGCGCCTTTCACCATTCTATTAAATTTACTCTAGAACTTTAAATAGACAAACAACTACCGTTCTTAGACATCTTAATTAAGAAGCAAGTTAATGGCCTTATGAACCTATCAGTCTACAGGAAACCTAGGAATACAGGACGTTATCTACATCTCAGCTCCTCACACCACATTTCTCACAAACTCAGCATAGTACACATACTAATGAAAAGAGCTGTCCGCATTACAACAGATGAAAAGGACCTTCAAGATGAATTAACATTGATATCTAATAACGTCGCCTTGAATGGCTACCCACGAAGACTCGTCAACAAAATCCCTTTCTCTGAGCCACAAAGCTCAGAGAAAATCTTCTCAAACCACACAAAATAAGAGTGACATTCAAACCTATAGAAATAATTCTTAAACTACTCCGACCTCCAAAAGATACCCATGCTTTCTATAAGTATGCTGGAGTCTACAATACCCCATGCTCGTGTGGTTCAAGTTACATCGGCCAGACTTCGAGAAGCCTCGAGATTAGACAGAAGGAACACATTGGTTATGTTAAAAACAACAGACAAGACATATCAGGCCTGTCATCACATTTCTCCATAACAAACCACATCATTGAGTGGGACAAAAGTTGTATCCCTTACATAGAAGAAGACTACCAATGTTTAAAGAAGCAGCCATACTCGCACGCACTACATATAACCTTAACAGGAACCAAGGTTTAATACTTCCACAGATATGGAAAACCATAATTATATCTCTGAACACACAAGAAATGAACTTTAATGCTAACTATAGAACGTTCCTTAGCAACAACTAGTAAATCATGTACACGCGATACGTGTATTATTCACGTGCAATGCTATTTTAGTTTGTAACTATAATTTTTAGAATTTACAGTTAAGATCTATTTTTTTGTGATATGTTTTACGTTTTAATCTCAGTGCTCTATGAAACAAGAATCATGATAAGTTTCTTGACAAGTTAACATTTTCTCCACTTTTAATAAAATATTAAACCTATTTAAAAATTTAAAAGGTGTTATTACTAATTTCATTTATAAAAAACAAAAAGTTCAATACCCAAAATATTTTTCAAATTTTTTATTTTATTTTTAAATATCTATGAATTTATAGATATTCTAAATATTTATATTTATATAATTATCAATTAAAAATAGATTTCTGAACTAGTCGCCCCTTAAATCACTAGCGACTTGGGTTTCGCATCTGCTAAATCTGTCATCCTTTATCACACAGTAGTAATAATAATCTTTTTACAAACTTTGTAAGAAGATTTAAATTCAAACAAGACCTTGCATTTAACTAAGTAATTTATACATAATGATGCCAATTTCATTTGCGTTCCCATCTTCTTCATCCTGATATATCTTTCTCACTGCTCCTGTTCGCCTGACTTAACTAACTTCTGTTCCAAGAGTACAATGGATTTAATGGATTTTTACTGCAGGGATGCTCTTGTGATTCAGTACAATTATTTCGTATAAAGGAATGTCGCCACATTTCTCTAAAAAAAAACGTGTGCTGTAGATATGTAGCACTTAGATCTCGTTACATAAATTGTTGTAACGTAGAGTCCTTGGTATCTACACTGCTTGGAAAGAAGTCAACGGACACAGTGTGAGGAACAAACAGTAATGGCGCCCACTTTAATAAGATGTAAGACCTCCTTTGACTGCAGAAATCCTATGGGGCATACTTTCCACAAACGTAGATAGCAGCAGTGCGGATAGCACTTACAGTTGAATCCTTGTGCTTCCATCTCAGTATGGTATCGCTGATTTTTGACCTGGGATGGCTCAATTTGTCAACAATTTGTCGAACAGCAGATAGGCCTACCAACATGGCATCCTATCACAACGCAGCTTTTAAACTCCGTCAGTTCCCTTCTCACAGCCATTTCACCCCGACACAGTTGCACTGACTTATGAGCATCATATCCCTCCAAATTATACGCACTACAAACACGTGATGTCGTTATATAGCACGATGTACCTTATCCATGGGGGTGTCCATTAACTTCTTTCCAAGCAGTGTATTTAGAATATAATTTCGATGAGATATTGTGGTTCTTCTCCGTTCATATTTAGGTAGATGATTATGTTGTTTTAGAGAGACATGTGCATCTTTTCCAAGAAGTGGTGCTTCAGTAACCAACACCTAAGAAAGTGGAGGATTTGTTTTCTTTTAATGTACAGATAATTCGTTTAATCCAAACACTAGTTAAGGTCTTTGAGTGACAATAAACCTGTGATTAATGAAAAGAACACCTATTTTTCTTAGTAGTTATGCTGTTTACCAGCTATTCGCCACTAGTGTGTAATCTATAAGTAAAGAACGTCTCTAAAAATTAAGCGATCTCCCAGACCACTTCCTACGAGTGACCGTCCAACTCAGCGGCGGTTCCACTCAGTGACAAGCTCACCCTGCCACTGAGTAGAGCCGCTCATATTCCAAGAGAAAACATTCGCCGACATAGCTCCGATAGAGGTCATGCCGGAAAACAACCACCGGAGACTAAAATGCTTCTTTCAAAGCGAAACCCTTAAGAAAATAAAAACTATTCAAGACGCATCTGGCAATAATATATATATATATATATATATATATATATATATATATATATATATATATATATATATATATATATATATATATATATATATATATATATATATATATATATATATATATATATATATATATATATTCATATGTATGTGAATATATATGAATTATAACATATGTATGTGAACAATTGAATGACTAGAACCTAGATTTAAGTAAAAAGGTTTTAATATAAAAACACTACTAGTTTCGGCCTGTAGCAGCCTTCATCAGGTGACATTATAAAAAAAAGAAAAAAGAAAAAACACTGAACACCGAAGATTAAAAGACTATGAACAGCATAGAGAGTCTCTATACATAATTAGCATGAAAACGTTGTAGTTGTATTTAAAGCTGTTCTTTCGTTAGTTGTATTGTTGGGAAAGTGCGTGCTACTAGCATCTCGTGAACGCCAGTACATGATTACAGCTGAATGACAATCTGGGAGGTTGTAACTCAAGTTGTTATTTAGATGAACAGGATTGAAGATGATTTCTCTAGATTCCACGATTTTTCTCTCTAGTTCATCATTGCAACGGAAGATGTTAGTAGATTTTTCCCAGCAGACTTTGTGATTTTGGTTTTCATCAAAAGGATATGATTGATAATGCACTGGCTCGCTATCTCTTGTAAGTAATGACAGTCATGTGTTCTTCCATACGCAATTCTACAGATTTGTCTGTCTGCCCAAAATAAGGAATATCACAATCACACAATATTTTATATACACCAGGGTATTTGAGTTGATGATAACAAGGTTTTGGGTGGCTTATTAAGAAACGGATCTTTGGAAGTGGAGTGAACAAGATTCTGATATTGTATTTTCTTAGAACTTTTGCTAATTTATGTAAAACTGTACTTATGTAAGGAATAGATATATTGCCTTTGAATCTGTTTGCTTCTTCTGAGTGATGTCTAGGAGGATTAAGAAGGAATTTTCCAATGATTTTCTTGGAATATCCATTAACTTCGAAAGAAGTTTTCAGATGGTTTATTTCTGTAAGAAGTTCATTTGGGTCATCCAGAAGAGAACGGACTCTATGTCCCAATATGGAAATTATTCCAAGCGTATGACGAGGAAAGTGATGGGACTGACTATGCAGATATCTGTTGGTATGTGTGGGCTTTCTATATATCGATATTGTGAGTTTACCAGAAGAGTAACTACGCACACAGCCAAGAATACTACTGGAATTTAGTCCACACAGAAGAAAAAACAGACAGAGAACATGCAATTTCCTCTTCATCTGCGCTAAGGCCGTCATCTACAGCTTCTACCTAAAACACACAAGAAATAACCAGCACCCATCCATCACTGAAACTGCACAAACCCTCATGTATATCCTCCGCCGGAAACTAAAAAGCAGGCTTATATTGGAACTTGAATACTTCAAAGAAACAAGAACTGTAGCGAAATTCATAGAGGAGTGGAATCCAACTGGTACCCTCTTCTGGATTGACGACGACAATACGCTTCATCTGAAAGATAACTCAGACTGAAACTGAACTGTAAATTTTGAATTCATTTATTGCATTCTCTATTGTATACCCGAAAGGAAAATGTTTTCTTTCTCTGTAATATATATACTTATATACTTATAATATGTAAGCAGTCCTTGTTACCTATCGTCTAATGTATATTTTAACAAGTTAAATAAAAAAAAATTTAAATATCCAATAACTCATGGGAGAAACTTACACCCAGCAACACTAATAAAATCTATAGCACTCTAGCACAACAGTCGAACCAAAGCACTTTACTGGAAAATCCTGCATCATCTGATCAAACACTATTTCAATGGGACCTACCATATCGCACAAGAGCCATCAAATCTGACGCAGATATTCAGTGGAGAATGTGGCACAATATATTACCCACTCTTACTATATTAAAAATTTAACTCAAACGTCTCAGATAACTGCCTGTTCTGCTACCAATTAGGAACAGTCTGGCATATGTACTTGGAATGCCCAGTCAACACTAAATTAATCAGTTTGTCTTGGGAAACGGCAGCTCTCACCTGTGGTAGTCTTCATACAAAAGAGGAGTATTTCAATCTCGTCCATGTGGAGTCAAATAAACATTCATTCTGCAATTACCTTTTCATCACCGCAAAAGCGGTAATATAAAACTTCTACCTTAGACATACAAGACCAGACAGCACAGCAACTTCACAGAGAGAGGCAACTGACCAACTCATCGCAGCCTTCAAACAAAAGGTGAGAAGTCGGATCCTACACGAGCATCACTACCACAGGCAAAACAACACCTTAGATCTTTTCCACCAATACTGGAATCCACGGAATCAACTCCTGGCTGAGCAGGGAGACTGCATCATAATCCACTTTCCAACACAGAAGTGACATCATCCCCCCCCAAAGAAAGGGGGAAGAAGGACTGTTGTGCTTAACACTGCGAAAATTAATCAGCTGGCACTCTCATGTAAATAGATAATATTGTGCTATAGTAACTTATGTTCTTCCACATTTATGTTCTTATACAGTATCATGTTAAAATAACTCTTAGTGGCTTTAATCTAAAAAAAAAAATGTAATTCGCCTTATAAGTGACTTCGATGTAATATACTTCAACAAGAGTATGATCATGTAACCTTTCAGCCTGACTACAGAGAACCAAAAACCGGTTAATCCTGAATATAAGATTGTTATGTTCACAATAAAAAATAAAAATAAAAAATTACCAGAAGAGCGAGTCAGTTTGACATCAAGAAAAGGCAAGGAATTATCCGTTTGAAGCTCGGCAGTAAACTTAATACTTTGATGTCGGCTATTGAGATGTTCGAGGAAAACCATAAGGGATTCATGTCCATGGCTCCAAACAATGAAGACATCATCCACATAACGTTTCCAAACTTTAGGTGTTAAAATAAAGGAAGAGATAGCCTTGGTTTCAAAATCCTCTAAGTAAATATTTGCGAGTACAGGGGATAAAGGATTACCCATAGCCAGTCCATGATTTTGTTTGTATATATTATCTTGAAATTTGAAGTAACCGGACCTGATGCAATGTGTAAGCAAGGCTAACATTTTTTGGGATCACTTGTCCTCGAGTAATGTTAGGCTTCATCTGTTGGGACATTAGTGAACAAAGAAGTTATGTCCAAGCTAGTCATGATGTCATCTTCATTAACTGTAATATCCTTGATGTATGTAACAAATTCTGTAGTGTTCTTGATAAAGGATGGTGACTTCCCTGAAAAACGTTTGAGGTATTTGGCAAGATATTTTGAAAGATTGTACGTTCGATACCTTCTACAATTGGGTGTAATGGGGTGTTCTCTTTATGGATTTTAGGAACACCATATATGGAAGGAATTAACGGATGGAGAGAGCGTAGGGATAAGCGAACGTTTCGGGATAATTCAGTTGTTGTTTTTAATAAGTTGTTTGTACGATTTTGAAGTTCACGAGTTGGATTCTCTCGAGTAATGAGTAGGTATCATTATGTAGTAATTCAAGCATTTTATTCTGGTAATCTTCAGATTTGAGGATGACTGTTGCATTGTCTTTATCCGCAGGAAGGATAATTATATCTCTGTTGTTTTTTAAACTTCTAATATCTTTGCGTTCAGTTGAAATAATGTTACCTGCAAGTGGTTTTGCGTTATTGATAATAAAGATTTATTCAATACGTAGAAGTTTTGCATCTTGTGGAGGGAAAAAATAAGTAGTTTTTTCTATTTTTGTAAGTAGTGTCTCCTTTGGTATTAATTTTGGGGAAGGAATAAAGTTTAGACCTTTACTAAGGATGCTTTGTTCTACATCTGAAAGTATATAGAAGGATTTGTTGATAATGAGTTTGTCACTATCGATGTGTGGTTTTGAGAAGTTCCTATTATTTTGTATTCTTTTTAATGTTCCAAATTAACTGGAAGAATCTCTAGATATAATATAATATATAATATAATGAAAGTTGCATACCTTTAATACATACTCTGAACCTCAAGCAGTCACCAATATAATAACAAAGCAAATCTTACAAGTAAATTTGAAACATTAAAAAGAATATATATAACATATAATATAATATATAATACATCATTTCCCGAATAATTCTATTATAATTTCATGCATAAAATAAATAAAGTGGTGTTTTAACATATTATAAGTAAAATCTAAAAATAAAAAATATTAAGGAAAGAGTTTACAGATATTTTTAATAGTATATTATAATATACGATAAATTCTAGTTTATTCTGCCCTACTTTCTAAAATAGTATCCAAAATAAGGATAGAAACCCATCTAGGTAGAAAGGTTCTCAAATTATTATTTACATAAAGCGATATATATACAGAATGCGAATGATGATTATACTGATGAGAACAAAAATAACAAAAAATCATTTAAGAAATATTAATCACAAATTATCTACAAGCAATATAAAATTATTTGCGCTTTTTGTATAAGTATTACAAATCGATTATGGTTATTTAACTTGTATTTAGTTTCAGGACCAATGAAGTATTAGTTTCAGGACTTCATCTTGTTTTGTGCATCTAGTATGAATTTTAAATATTGTTATAAGGTTTTAATGTGCATTGTGCGCATTCTTAAGAGCGGTTCTTCATAAAATGTGCCTGTACACTTTAAGAGATGGTAAAATTTTAAAAAGGTATATAACACGATAATTTCACAGAATCAACAAAAAGTAGACCAGTTCCTGAAATGAGCAATCATATACAGTAACGAAAAATTAAAGCAACATAGCGCCCTCTACCAGAATGAATTTTTTTTTAAGGAAAAAATGTTTTTCCCTTGTTTCCTTATGTTTTCGTATATGGGCCCAACATAAAAAATTTTATGTTGTGCCCATATAGGAGAGGTTGGCTGGTCAACCTATAGTACGTTAGTGCCGTATATGGGTAATGGGTTGGGAAAGAATAAACTGATTTACATTTGATTTAAAAGCCTGTGTGTTGTATTCCGTGGGAAATACGTCAGGGGGAAGAGTGTTCCATTCAGAAGCAAGAATGAAGGAGGAGGAAAAGAAACTTGTTCTGTGGGTTCAAGGTGTACTGTGAAGGGATGTTGGGCATCAGCTGTACGTGTTCCAATGGGCTTAGTACAGAGTGGGGGAATTATTGATGCTGTTTCAGAAGAACATTTCCCATGGAAATATTTATAGAATATACAGATTGCAGAGTTCAAAGGTCTATGTGAAAGTCAGGAGAGCGAGTTGGTAAGAGATGGGTCATTTATCAATCTAATTGCTCTCCTCTTCATTGAGTCAAGTATTTTGAGGGAGTCCTTAGGAGCCCCACTCCAAATGTGGGAGCAATATTCGATAGCTGGGCGGATTTGTGATTTGTATAAGGTTAACAGGTATTCAGGGGTGAAGGAACGTCTTGAGCGAAAGAGAAATCCTAGTTTTTTAGAAGCTGAGGATGCAATGGTTGCGATGTGTTTATGCCAGGAGAGGCTTGATGTGAGGGTAATTCCAAGAAGAGAAATCTCAGATTGTCTGGAAATTTGGGTATCGTCAAAAAGGATACTGGAAAAAATGGTTCTTTTTTTATGGGAGATAGAACAGAACTGGATTTTATTAGTTGAAATTGATGAGGTTATCTGAGCCCCATTGGAGGTGGCTTGGAGGTCAGAATTAAGGGCAGTGGTGGTTGATGCTCAGTGGGTTGAAGTGAGTTGTGTAGAGTAAGGTTTGTCAAATGAAAGGGAGGAGTGCAATGTGCTGTCGTCTGCAAAACTGTGTATTGGGTTGGAGGTCAACTGAAGTAGGTCATTTATATACAGAAGGAAGAGGGTAGGTGAGAGAACTGAACCCTGTGTGATGACTCCAGCATTAGTTGGATGGTGATAGGATAGGGAGCCGTCTACTATCACACATAGTATGCGTCCGGACAGGAAGCTTGCAATCAATCTGCAGAAGTGCTGAGACAATCCAAATGATGGGAGTTTCCTTAGTAAGTCTTTGAGCCAGACCCGGTCAAAGGTTTTAGAGATATCGAGTGCAACCACTTGAGATTCGCCAAATTTCTCCATGGCATTTGTCCAGCAATAGTTGATGTATGAGAGTAAAACTTCTGTTGATCGGCATCGACGGAATCCGTACTAGTGGTCGCTTAATAGCTGGGTACCTTCAAGGTAGTGTAGGAGTTGAGAGTTGATGGTTTTCTCCATCACTTTGTATAAGACCGAAGTGAGTGAGACAGAGCGGTAGTTAGATAGCAGTGATTTGTCACCCTTTTTAGGAATAGGTTGAATATAGGTCAATTTCCAGGCTTTGGGATATATATAGGAGTGGAGTAAGAAAGTATGTACAGACAGCATAGGATAGTAGATTATATGAATGGCATATCAATGCTACTAGATAAAAATAAGTGCGAAAATTGTTTCTAATGTTAAAATGCCAAATAAGCATAAAGAGAGCGTATCAACTGACCAACTCCTAAGGTTCTTTAAACGCATTTCGTTAACCTTATTGTAGAGTGTTCATTGCATTCTGGTGGGAAGTACATTACATAGAATTCCATACAGTACGAGATAAATTAATTGCAAAAAACAAACCAGCAAACAAACCTACTTTTGATTCCACTCCACATCTGGATGTGTTTCGTGAATGCCGTTCCACGCATGCGCACAACCACGTCTTGGACTCGATAGGTTTTGGTCGTAGGAGGAGCGGACGTTACGGATTCGGAAGACATTCTCCACTCGTTATCGTCGCTGAAATCCATAGTTTGGTCCAGCATCTCGGTGGATTGAAAAGCCGAATCGGCTCTCGGAGAGGACGGAGGCGAGCGGAGGGAAAGAACTCCGTACTTCCCTCCTTTACTCTCTGCCGGGTCAAGCATGTCCACCTTCAAAAAATGAAAAAAAAAAAGCATTGAGATGTTAGATGGTTCTTCGTGATAATAATTAATTGCTGAGATATCTAAATCGGGAAAGTTAATGGAAGAAAAACGCAGAAGCAGAGGATACTTACAAGACCGACATCTTCGGTGGGCTCGAGGGGAATTCTTCTGTGAAGATCATCTGACTCGCTGGCATTTGAACACAGGCCGATGTAGAATTTCACAAAATCTGTCCTCTGGAGCAGAAAGTGAATGATTACACAGAAAATCACAATTCCAATGGAAATGGAAAAGAAAAGGATGGTGTTGAACTTCTCATCTTCCAGGAGTGCCTTGGTCAGGATCCGATTGATGGAAATCAGCAATCCAGCAGCACCTTAGCAAAAAAAAACACACACACACGTTAGACCCTTACTTCTTCACAGGGGGGTTGCAATTTCACACGCTTTCTATTGACGACCTCATTCTAACAAAACAAAGTCGTCAGGCAAATGTGGTGAGTGGAATTGTACAAGACGTATAATACGAATAAAAATCGTTCTCTTTCCTACTATTTAAACCACCCATATTTTGTGTTAATAATTAATAACAAAGTTTTAAAAAATGCTTATTTGAATACTAAAATGTAGAGCCCAAAAGGCTTCAATTTGTCGTAAATATGATTGTAAATTGGAAGATATTATGGATCCCTCCCTATTTTATGGCCAAATATAAAAAGAAACAATTCTGCTCAGAGAATCACGTCAGGGGCATGTTTGTGATTGGTGTAACCGTTTACCATATGTACTGCTGAAACCTGTTGCCCTACCGCAGAATGACCTTTGATGTCTTTGCGCCATAAAAATCAAAGATAACTATCTGTCCAGAAGCTCATATATTTATTTGCCTTTTCGTTATTTTTATAAAATAAAAATGGATTTATAATGTCCTATATCAGTTATCTATTTATTTGTCAAATTGATGTATTTAAAATGTATACATTAATATACAATAATACACCTAACAAAAGATCACATAAGATTAATTTAAGTAATTAAGGATCTTTTTATCAAGCAAATGGAGAAAAAAGAAGATGGCGTCTTGCCTAGTGCTCATACATCTGATTCGCGATTCTGATATTTGATATAAAATGTGATTTAATGAACTCGACAAATATTTTAACTGACAGTGAATAGTCCTACTGATATAGTCAACCGGTTTGGTTCTTGTATAGGCTCATAAAAACTAATTCAGTAGGTAAGTTAACCTTTTTTTCCGAAGCAACGGCGATACGCTAGGCCTACTGCCATCAGCATCGCCATTGTTTCATTACATCAGTTGTTATTTTAGAAACTACCTGTTTTCACTATACGGTAGACAGAAATGGAAAGCATGTCCTGTTATCCAGAACAAAATGTGGGTCCAACCACAGACCTGCCGTACGAGGAACTCACCTTCAAACAGCTCCTGGCTATTTTCAAGCATATTGGAAATCTGCTACACACAAAATGGCCAGGTAAGGTAGTAGTTCATGAAATCCAAGAAGTTGATACGGACGACGTTCAACTTCTTGAACTACTCCAAGACAACGCTACGGAAAAAACCACAACGGCTGAAGATCATTCCCGTACTGACCTCACTGATTTCCAGGAGGTTCGCGCAAGCAAAAAGCGCAAAACTGTGACCTCCGAAACACCAATTATAGATGTCATGGAAGAAGATGGCTCTGCCCCAGACTCACCTACCTCCGCAAGGGAAAAGATCCCCCCGATTATCCTGCGTGAGAAGAACAAATGGATGACTCTAAAGAGCATAATGAACAACCTGAAGATCTCATATAACAATGCAAAGAATATCACAGATGGTGTAAAAATTCACCCTAAAACTGTCACAGACTATCGTAGGTTAACAGCAGAACTAAATTCCAGAGGAATTCAGTACCATACTTTCTCACTCGGTTCGGAAAAAAATCTCAAGGTTGTGATTAGAGGCGTGCCTGAGGATGTCTCCACCGATGAAATCACCACAGACCTGCACTCAAATGATTTACCACCTATCAAGGTCAGCAGGATGACCAGGAGGGACAAGACTCCAATGCCATTAGTGCTGATCGAGATCAGTCAAACCTATAAACACATATATGACTTGACAACCATCTGTGGATTAAAAATCTCGGTAGAACCGTTAAGGAAGAGAGCTTCTACTGGGCAATGCCATAGATGTCAAAAGTTTGGGCATGCCCAGAAGATGTGTAGGGCCGAATTTAAATGTTTGAAGTGTGGGGTTGGTCACCCAACCAACACCTGTTCTAAATCAAAATCTACCCCTGCTAAATGTGCCAATTGTGGCGGTCCTCACACATCCAACTACAGAGGATGTCTCTACAATCCACGTAACAGGAAATCTGAAGAGGGACCATTCTCTCCTTCCATCAGCTCGCCTACATCTGCGGCTACTTCACAGTCTCCTAAAGTACAGAATAAAAACTCAGAAGCCCATCTGTTGAAAACTGAGGTCCCTCAAAAAACGACTCTAAGCTGGCAGCCCAGGACATATGCGGATGTAACCCGCCCTAAACAGACATCCCTACAACAGTCAACATCACACCCAAATATGACAGCTATCATTACTGCGTCCCTGGCAAATATGCTATTAGATTTCAGCAGATCTAATCCTTCACAAAGTTCTACTAACAGATTTCTAAAAGATACTCAAGTTATAATTTCAGCGCTCACTAATGAACAGTAAAAAATTAAAACCAGAAGCCCTAGAGATAATAGCCTGGAATGCAAACGGCTTAAGAAATAAGATCCTAGAACTCCAAAATTTTGCCCACAGACATCGGCCAGATGTTCTACTAATAAATGAAACGCATCTAAGACCAGCTGACAATCCCAAAATCTATGGATATCAGTCGTATAGAACTGACAGATCAACCCACAGAGGTGGAGGCACGGCAATTTTCATCAAAAATTTTATCTCTCATCACTCCATAAACATTCCTACTACCTCCAATCTTGAGATCACTGGCATCGAGATTCTCACGAGCTCAGTAGGCAAATTAAAAATTTTTGCAGCATACCATCCACCACAAAAAGCACTACTACCTTCTGATTTGAACGCCATATTTGACACTGGAGAGCCTACCATTGTGGCAGGTGATTTAAATGCCAAGCATTCTACCTGGAATAGCCACTCCACTAACAAAAATGGACAGATACTACAGAATTATGCTGATTTCAACAACCTTCACGTAATAGGCCCAGCTGATCCCACCCATCACAACACCTATGGTAGGGCCGATGTATTGGACATAGCCATACTGCAGCACATCAGACTCCAATACAATCTAATAACAATCAATGATTTATCATCAGATCATAATCCAATAAGGTTAAAATTAGGAAATCTTGAAAAATCATCCCCACCCCCTCACTCATTTATTCCTTGGGAAAGGCTCTCCAAGATGCTCCCGAAATATATTGGACCTGTTCCCATCATTAAATCAAAAGAGGAAATTGACATAGCTGTCAAAAATCTAACAGAACAGATTACAGCAGCCTGTACAGCAGTTACTACCCCTGCAACCACCCACAAGTCCAACCACCTGCCTGAAGATACTATGAATCTGATTAGGGAAAAAAATAAGGCTAGAAAAAGATACCATAACACTAGGGCGCCACAAGATAAACGGATCTTAAATAGGTTAAATTCTGCAGTGAGAGATGCACTCGCAGCTCATAGAACTCAACTCTGGGAAGAAAAACTGACCTCCATCTCCGCTGACAGCCACTCTGTATGGAATCTTATCCGAAAGATCAAGAACAAAAATAAACCTCTTCCCCCTCTGCAAACAGATTCAGGTCTCATCCACACCGATGCTGATAAAGCTGAGGCAATAGCGAATCACCTTGAAAATCAATGCAAACCTGCATACAGTCACCTTGACATTAGTCATATCTACAAGATACACCGTAATGTCAGATATTCACTCAAGTCTGCTCCCACACATTCTACTCAAATCACACCCACCTCACCTGCTGAAATATATGCTATTATTCAGAAATTCAAAAATAAAAAGGCTCCTGGACCCGACGGCATCTCCAACAAAGTTCTAAAACTTCTACCTCGCAAAGCTATTGTTCATTTGGTAAACATAATCAACTCCATACTTCACTACAAGTATTTCCCTTCCTACTGGAAATTGGCATACGTTGTTCCAATTCATAAACCTGGAAAGGATCCCACTCTGCCACAGAATTACAGACCAATCAGTCTCATTTCTAATCTCGGAAAAATTGCTGAAAAGGTAATTCTTACTAGGCTTCAAGATTCTGTACTCCTGTTAAACATCCTGCCTGAGGAGCAGTTTGGTTTCAGACAGTTGCATAGTACCACACAACAAATACACAGATTGGTGGAACATATCATCACAGGTTTTAACTGGCGCCAATGCACTGGGGCTGTCTTCCTAGACTTAGCCAGTGCATTTGACAAGGTTTGGCATTATGGTTTACTATACAAGCTTATATCATCCGGTATCCCAATCGGAATCATTCAACTCTTAAAGACGTACCTCTGCGATAGGCGCATGCAAGTGAGACTAAGTGGAGTGGTGTCCTCACAGAAACACATCTTGGCTGGAGTTCCACAAGGGTCCTTACTAGCACCAATCCTATTCTCCTTATACCTGCATGATATACCACACAACCCATTATCTTCAATTAAAGCTCTTTATGCTGATGACACAGCGATATTGGCCAGATCATTAAAGCCTCACCTAGCCATCAAGAAACTGCAAGAAAACCTACTGCAAATAGAGCAATATTTTGCCAAATGGCGTCTCCAGGTGAATCCTCAGAAGAGCGTAGCCGTCTTATTCTCGAGAAGATCAGTGCTTCCCAAAGAAGATATTCTCCTCTTTAACACAAAAATTCAGTGGAAAACAGAGATCAAGTACCTTGGTGTAGTAATGGACAGTAAACTGACTTTCAACTCCCATATCAAGACTCTCTGTGCAAACACATCCAAAACCATAGCCCAGCTCTATCCGCTAATAAACAGAAACAGCAAACTGAGCACCAGAATCAAACTTCTCATATACAAACTGATGGTTCGTCCAATACTCACTTATGCCTCACCGGCCTGGAGCCATACTTCAAACTCAAATATCATTAAATTACAACGCATTCAGAACAAGTGTCTTAGAATGATCCTGGGCGCTCCATGGTTCATCCGAACTGTCCAACTGCACCGCGACACGGAGGTCCCCTATATTTACACCTTCATGCGGACTATAGCAACCAAATTCTTTTCAAAGGCAAGTGTGCATCCTAACAGACTGATCCAACTGGCCGCTGACTATGATGCAACGGACTATTCTAAGCACAAAAGACCTAAAGCCATCCTAAACCCACTCACTGAGGATTAATCTCCTAGCCCAATCAGGGCGAGCTATATAGCTCATAAACTCTTTCCACTCACAGTCTCTGTTAAGATAGCCGGGAATATGAAAAGCTTTTGCTTCACCCGTTAAGCCAGTAATGTTACTAGTATCAAGCAAATGTTTGGTAAAATCATCCCTTGGCGCAATTCTACCAAATATCTGGGAATTCATCTTGATAGACGTCTAAACTTCAAGTCACATATGGATAGTGTTACCACTAAGGCAAGTCAGACTATAGCACAGCTATATCCACTTTTGAACAGGAACAGCTTCCTAAGCATAAGCAACAAAATCTTACTTTTCAAATCGGTAATCAGACCGCAACTAACTTATGCCTCTCCAACCTGGGGTCACACGACTAAAAGCAACATCAACAGACTTCAGATAATACAGAATAAATGCCTAAGAATGGCATTTAATGCCCCATAGTTCATCAGAAACACCCAATTACATCAAGAAGCCAATCTTCCAGATATTAAGACCTACATGACAAGCATTGCAGAGAAATTCTTCACAATCACGGATAATCACCCAAATCAGTTAGTTCGACAGGCAGCGGACTACAAGCCCTCAGATCGTTTCAAACATAAAAAACCGAAATCCTCCATCGCAAGAGAAAGCTGATACAGCCTCAATGCTCACAATGAGCGGGTAAATTACCCACAATAATCTCATCACCCACAATCTAAAATCCAGATGAAGGGATAAAGAGTCAAGGACTCAGTCCATCAACCAATTAAGTTCAAGTTCAATCAAGCGGTGTTAAGGGCTGGAGGCTGGGATAGAATCAATCGACCGTGAGATGCGGTGATTGATTCATTCAATCCAATACCCTTGGAGGGTGATGTGATGGATGGCAATGCTATAGCCAATGAAGTTTTAACTGAGGCTCGGCTATTGCTGTTACCCTCCTGCCATGATCAGAGCTTTAATAGCTCAATAACACCTTATATTCCTACACTGTCCTCTACAGATAACGGGGAATATGAAAAGCATTCTTGCTTCGCCCCTTTAAGCCAGTCCTTACTTACTTATACTTACTTATATATAAGGACTATAAGATCAAGCGGTGCCAATAGGACCGTCGATGAATCAATCGACCGTCAAATGCGGTGATTGATTCATTCAATCCAATACCCTTGGAGGGTAATGGATTGCAATGCTGTAGCCAATGAAGTTCTAACTGAGGTTCGGCTATTGCTGTTACTCTCCTGCCATGATCAGAGCTTTAATTTAATAGCTCAATAACACCTTATCCATACACTGTCCTCTACAGATAACGGGGAAGATGAAAAGCATTCTTGCTTCGCCCCTTTAAGCCAGTCCTTATAAGGATCAAGCGGTGCAAAAGATTAACGTTCAACCCGCACACCAAAGCCTTATGTACGAAAACATCTAAAGCACAACTTTACCCTGTAATAAATAAAAAAGTAGACTGAATACCAGAATCAAAGTGCTCCTCTACCTGTTGACGATCCGCCCAATGTTGACATATGCCTCTCCAGCCTGGAGCCACACATCCAACTCCAACATCCTCAGACTGCAGAGAGTGTAAAATAGGTGTTTACGCATGATATTGGACGCACCGTGGTTTGTAAGGAACGTGCAACTGCATAGAGATACAAACATCCCTTACATCTACTCCTTCCTATTAACTACAGCAGAAAAATTTTTCTCAAAGATCTCTACACACCCCAACGATCTAGTTCAACAAGCAGCAAACTATGAAGAGACTGACCTCTTCAAATACAAGAGGCCAAAAGCCATCCTAAATACTTGCAACAATGATTAATCTCCGTGCCCCCCAGGGCGAGCTCTCAGCTCATAAATCTTTCCTTCAATTCATCCTCCCTATCAGACAACGGGGAATAAAAGCATCTTGCTTCACCCTTCTGGCCAATGATGTTATGTTATGTTATGTTATCAAGCGGTGCATGGGTGTTGTGGTACCTTTTTCTTTGCTTTATATTTTTTTGTCCCTAATTAAATTTTTTTGTCCCTAATTAAATCCGTGATGTCTTTGGATAGGTCGTCGGTTTGGCTTAATGGTGGTTTTGGTAAAGGTGACAACCTTTGTGGCTGTGTTGATTTGCTCAGTCAGGCTTTTAACAGCATTTTTAATCAATTTCTTTTATGGATATGATGCTGTGAGGGACAGGTCCAATGTGTTCCGATAGTACTTCTGGCAGTTTTGTTCCATGAGAAGAAGGAGTGTGGAGGGGAAGCAGCAGTTGTTCAAACAAACTGAATAATGAAGTTAGAGAAGCACTTAAAGCTCACAGGAACGAAATATGAGTAGCCAAACTAGCCTCTATATCGCCCGGCGAACACTCCATCTGGAACATATTAAGCAGCCTCAGAAACAAAAACAAATTTCTTCCCCCACTCAAGTCAGTCAGGGGCCTAGTACACACGGACGCAGAAAAAGTTGAAGAGATAGCAAAGAACCAAAAACAGTGTAGCCCTACATACGACAACTTAGACATCGAACATGTCTATAAAATCCACTTCCATGTCAGACATGCACTAAACCTCACCGACACCTGCAACTACAAACCTGCAAACACCTCACCAGCGGAAATCTATGAAGTTCTAAAGAATAAAAAAGCCCCTGGCCCAGATGGCATAACAAATGGAATAATTAAACTGCTTCCCCGAAGAGCTGTCGTACATCTCACCACCATAATCAACGCCATGTTCCGATTTAACTATTTCCCCAGTTATTGGAAAGTCGCAGATATGGTCCCAGTGCATAAACCAGGTAAAGATCCACACCTGCCTGAAAACCATCCACCCATCAGCCTAATCTCAAACTTAGGCAAAATTGCCGAAAAAATAATCCTCTCTAAACTTCAAGCCTCAGGAAACGAGTTAAATATCCTTCCAAAGGAACAATTTGGCTTTAGACTACATCACAGTACTACTCAACAAATACATAGGATAATTGAGTACATCACCACCGGCTACAATTGGCACCAGCACACTGGAGCACTTTTCCTACATAGCGAAAGCTTTTGATAAGATATGACACTTCGGATTACTACACAAACTCATCTCACCAGGCATACCATCAAGAATCGTCCACCTAATTAAATCTTACCTCCAGGACAGACACATACAAGTCAAAATAAACGGTACAGATTCCAGTCAGCGACTGATCTCTGCGGGAGAGTTCCCCAAGGTTCCCCACTGGCACCGATCTTATTCTTGATATATATGGCAGACATCCCACACAACCCAATGTCAGCCATCTTAGCATGCGGATGACACAGTAGTACTTGTCAGATCTCTACGACCACATCTCGTCACTAAAAAACTGCAAGAAAACCTACTACAACTAGAATGGTTCTCCAAATGGAGATTACAAGTGAATCTTCAAAGGAGTATAGCGATACTTTTCACCAGAAGATTGGCAACTCCCAAGGGGGACCTTTATCTCTTCAACACCAAATCCCCTGGCAAACAGAAACAAAATATCTTGGGGTCATTCTGGACAAAAGATTAACGTTCAACCCACACACCGAAGCCTTATGTACGAAAGCATCTAAAACTATTGCACAACTTTACCCTCTAATAAATAGAAAAAGTAGACTGAATACCAGAATCAAAGTGCTCCTCTACCTGTTGACGATCCGCCCAATGTTGACATATGCCTCTCCAGCCTGGAGCCAAACATCCAACACTAACATCCTCAAGCTATAGAGAGTGCAAAATAAAGTGTTTGATCCTAGAAGTACCATGGTTTGTAAGAACAGTCCAATTGCATAGAGATACAAACATCCCTTACATCTACTCCTTCCTACAAACTACAGCGGAAAAAATTCTTCTCAAAGATCTCTGCACACCCTAACGATCTAGTTAAACAGGCAGCAAACTACGACGAAACTGACCTACAAGAAGCCAAAAGCCATCCTAAATACTAGCAACAACGATTAATCTCCGTGCCCCCCCCCCCCCCAGGGCGAGCTCGCAGTTCATAAATCTTTCCTTCAATTCGTCCTCCCTATCAGACGACGGGGAATAAAAGCATCTTGCTTCACCCTTCTGGCCAATGATGTGATGTTATGTTACGTTAGTATTGATGGATTTGCTGACTGAGTCACAATTGGTATTTCATTCGTGATATTATGGTGCGGTATGGATGATATATAATATAGTATTGATGATATATAATATAGTATTGATGGATAATATAATATAATATTTCATTAGTGGTATAATAGATTGGTAGATCAGTAGATTAATTTTTTTTTTTCTTCAGGGAAGGTGACTATGAGTGTGAACATTATATAACCTTAGTGTCATATCGTTGTTTAGAGTAATAATTCCTATTCGATCTTTACTTTTTTGTGTTTGTGAACATTAGTAGCTGATTAACAGATACGAATTGAATTTAGTTTCACATGGAAACCTTAAACTCGAACAACTTAATCAAAAATTTAGACCGACATCAAGAGCTTGACCTTTTTAAAAATTTGTTGAAGAAGTCTGATGTCGAGTTGCCAGGATATTTATATCAATATTTAGATATAGATTTAAATATTACTTGCCAATTGTGACTCATTAGCAAGTAACGATGCTGGAAATATGAACTTAATGGTCTCCTTAACTAAGGAGCTTCATTACTTAGATTCACAAGAGGAATATGTCAGCAAAAGACGGACTGCAGAAGATCACTCTCCTATAAAGGATGTGCCATGCAAGAATGAGAAAGTTCCTCTGGTCGTTCTTCGCGATAAAGAAAAGTGGACATCGGTCCCACAAATCATTGAGGATCAAAATATTACCTACTGGACAAAAAAAAAAAAAACAGCTAACGCCTATGTTGTTTCTGTATAGGGAGTAGGCGGGGCCGTTTACCCTATCTAACTTTTTGAGACTGAGTGGGCAGTTCAATCTCCACTGGTAGCCAGAGAGATAGCTGGCCCAAGGCTATCACTGATTCATCGGTACGCAGATTAGAAGGCGGCAAGCTAGTGCCGCCATCTCATGGTCTCTAACCCTAACACAATATTTTTAATGTCTGAAAATAGTGTGGGTTCTACGGTCGATTTTATTGAGTTTACACGGGACGAAAAACCCGAGTTTCCGGGAGAAAAAACCCGCTAGCCCGTGCCAGAGATCGACTAACTCGGGAACCAGCCGAAAAAAGGCTTAGAAAAAAGTTTCTCTAGTCGGCGACTAGATTTGAACCACCAAATCCTTTCTTCGTGCGATCAAGCGCTGTAGAGTATAAACGTCACTTCTACTGAGCTACACAGGCTCTTAATTAAAATTAAAATTAATTTTAAAAAATTTTAAAAAAATAATAATAAGTATGAAGGCATAAAAATTCAGCCTACCACAGTTAGCGATTACCGTCAGTTAACTTGAAGTTATGGACAATTCAAACTTATAATACCACACCTTTGTCTTAAATAGTGAAAGAAACCTGAATGTTATGCTTTGAAGAGTCACGATATTACCTCAGAAGAGATCTCAACAGATCTTATCCATCATGGTTTGAATCCATTTAAGGTGAGTCGGATGTACAGAGCTGACAAAAAACCAATGCCACGTGTTAGTGGAGATTACAACACTCAAAAACAAATTTACGAATTAACATCAATCTGCGGACTCAGAATTATTACTAAACCCCTTTAGAAAGAGAACATCATCAGGCAATGCAAAAATTTGACCACGCCCAGAAGCTATGTATGGCTGACTACAGATGTCTGAAATGTGGTGAAAATCACCTAACTCCTGTGCCAAACCACCCCTGCCAATTGCGCTGTGCCTCATCCTTCCAACTACAAAGGATATAGTTTCTATCCAAAAATATCGATGGACTAGAAGAAATACACAGCCTTCCTCCCATTTGTCCACCCTTGTCAATCATACTGATATCCTCCAACTCAAATAAACTACAAATCAGGAAGGAAAACTACCAATGAAGAAAACTTACACCGATGCGGTGCGTTCCAAGAAATCGACACGCCATGAGCAAATAAATCCCAATCTAACTCTGGCTATAACTGCTTCGCTAGCTACCATGCTACAAGATTTTAGAAAATCCAGTCCATCACTGATTTCCACAAAAACGAATTCTGCAAAGGCCTGTGTAGTTCAGTGGAAGTAGGGCTTGTATCCTCTGCGCTAAGTCGCACGAAGATAGACTTAGTGTTCGAGTCTAGTCGCCGACTGGAGGAACTTTTTCTCAGCCTTTCTTTGACCGTCCCCAAGTTAGTCGATCTCTGGCACTGGCAAGCGGGTTTTTTCACCCGAAAACGTAAGAAAATCGACAGTATAACCCACATTATTTCAAACAGAAATCCTGTTAGGATTAGGTCCCAAAAGATAGTAGCATTTGTTTGTCGGTCTCTTCATCGGCGGCTGCCTAGAATTCGTGATAGACATGGGTCAGCTATTTCTGATTGGCTACCGGTGGAGATTGAACTGCCCACTCAGTGTCCTAAAGCTAGATAGGATTTAAAAGACCTCGCCTATTCCCTATAGGGAAATAAAAAGGCGTTAGCTTATTGTTTATTTATTATTATAGATTTCTGCAAGCAACCCACTCTATTCTAACTGCATTTAGAAATGAACAGAAATAAAATTCTACCAAACTCACTCCTGATTGCCACTTGGAATGCCAATGGTCTCATCAACAAAATCCTTGAAGTGCAAGAATTCGCACTCAAATAAACCCAGATGTAATTCAAATCTGTGAGACGCATCGTCGGCCAGTAAACAATCCGAAAATACGAGGATACACTGTGAATAAAAATGAGAGACTCGATTCCAGAGGTAGTGATATTCCCATCTATATTAAAAACTACCTTAAACATAGTGCCATAACCAACCCTAATTAGAGATAACAGGCATTGAACTTTACACCGACAATGCTGGAAAACTCAAAACCTTTGTAGCCTACAACTCCCAAGTAAAATGTTACTGACGGCGGATTTAGACGCCATCTCAGGTATCATAGATGCCACTATAATTTCAGGGATTTAAATGCGAAGTATTCAGCATGGTACTGCAAAATGACCAATAAAAACGGTCGTATACCGAGCAATTACATGAGGTTCAATTATGTTTCAGTAGCAGGTCCCACAGAACCTACTCATCATGGTCCTTTTGGCAGTCTGGATGTTCAAGATATTGCTATCCTACGAAATATCAGTAGCTTGAGAAAAATTAATTATCCAAGTTATTCCCCAGACACATTGGTCCAGTACCCACCATACAAAAAAGGAGGAGATAGTCGAAGCAATAGCCAATCTCACAAATCAAATTAACAAAACATTAGCAATAGTCATCAAGACAACCGCTATTTATAAGTCCGGCCGTCTCCCGAATGATATTATGAATCTAATCAGGGAAAGATAGAAAACTCCTTAACAAATTGAACAGTCTAGTAAGAGAAGCTCTCAGAAACAACAGAAATCAAGAATGGGAAAATAAGCTAACATCTCTTAGTCCTGAAGATCGGGTAATTTGGAAATTTTTGAAAACTCGGTAAAAAATGTTAACTTCTTCCCCAATGCAGGCTGAGTATGGTGTGGTATAGTATATATAGATATAGAGAAAGCCGAAGGTTTCGTCAGCAATCTGGAAAAGTAGTGCAGTCATGCATATAAAAATAAAAATATCAACTTCATAGGTTCACCAAGATGTCAGACGGAATTTAAGACAACCCCAAAATAACTCAGAACTATTAACCCTACTTCTTAGCAGAATTAATTAACACAATCAAACATATCAACAACAAAAACGTACCAGGTCCAGAAGACGTCACAAACAAAATTATCAAAGTATTACTACTCAAAGATGTGCATCTTGTCAACATCATAATCGCAATACTAAGATTGCAGTATTTTCCTGCGACATGGAAAATTGCCAACATCATTCCAATTCACAAACCTGGTAAAGACCCTCAGCGTCCTCACAACTACCGACCAATTAGCTTACTATTCAATCTAGGAAAAAATTGCTAAACAATTATCCTATCCAGACTGCAAGAATCAACAGATTAATTAAACATCATTCCAAATGAATAATTCGGTTTCTGATGAGGTCACAGTATAGTTCAGCAAATCCATCGACTTGTTAATATATTACTACAGGATACAACTGGAAACAGTGCACTGGTGCTCAGTAGCGGCTCGTGGCTTCAAATCGTGGGGGTGCTGCAACTTTCGATATGTACTTACAGTGTGTATTTATATTTCGAAAGTTGCAGTACCCCCACGATTTCAAGCCACGTATCCAAATACGTATACACTGTACACGTGTTTGGATAAAATATTAAAATTATGGTAAAAATTTAAAAAAAAAAGTAAACATGAAAATAATAATTTATTATCGATAAAATTATACAGTTTGGTATAATTCAAAATTACTTAAAAATAAAATCCATTATCATAACCCCAATAATGTTCTAAAATAAAAACTATAACAAATGTTATGTCTTTAATTGTAATGTCCAAATATATAAAGAGACGGAGTAAACACGATAAGCACTACGAACACTCTACTACTACTGGCGCAAACTGCATATAAACAACAGTGGAACTGCACGACGGACAGTGCCGCATTACGCTAATAGCTCGCATCGACTATGACGTGCATATGCTTGCGCGCTTAACAATATGGCACTGTGGTAAACACAGTGCTGCTAGCGCCCTCCTAAGTGCTACAAGATGGATTTTTATTATATTTTATACAAAATAAGAGAATTGTATAGGATTATTGATGATAAATTAAACATTACAAGCAAATATAAATTAATAAATATATTTATATATCGAGAAAAATTGGGGGTGCTGCAGTTCCGCAGTGCCTATGCACGAGCCGCCCATGCTGGCGATGTATCTTGGGATACAATTAGATAAAAGACTACGGTTTAACACTCACACCAAACTCATCTGTACGAAAGCATCCAAAGCAATCGCTTAACTTTATCCCATGATTAACTGTTGTAGCAAATTAAATGCAAGAAACAAACTATTACTTTATCAGGTGGTGATACGTCCTATAATCACTTATGCCTCGCGCCAGCTTGAAGTTATACTTCAAAATCTAACATACTGAGACTACATCGAATACAAAACAAATGCTTAAAGATGATTCTAGATGCTCCATGGTTCATCAGAAATAATCAGATTCATCGTGATACCAATATTAATATTCCATACATCTCTTCTCTTCTCCACACTCTAGCAGTAAAGTTCTTTTCAAATGAGGCCACGCATCCAAATCAACTGATCAAACAAGCTACTGATTACAGTGAATTTGATCACTATAAGCACAAAAGACCTAAGGCAATTCTACTCTCCTCTGAGTATATTTAATCCCACAGTTCCCAAAGGGCGAGCTAAAAGCTGACAAACTATTTCTACCATCACACTGATAAAGTGGTATAAAAAGGAGATTGCTTCACCCATCATATCAATAGGCTGTTATGGTATTGATACTTTGCATATCCGATCAAGGCTTCCCACTAGCAAAGTTTTTACTTCAGAATTTTACTTCATCACTATTCGTAATTTGTTCCAACGACAACTTCGGAGCTTAAAAGATACGAAGTCTTAACCTCCTGGTCTCAGAGTTCGTATCTTTCAAGTAGTGCAACCCAACGTAATTTTGACGCCGAAGGTTAAATAAAGCACGAAATTATTCCATATCATGCTTCATTTGCATATTAAATTGTCGAATAACTGAATGGTCACGTGTGTACAGTGATACCAATCATTCCTCCATTCAGAGTATACAGTCGTTACGCATATGTTTGTGATTGTCTGTGAAAAATACTAGTGGTGGTGGACAGTAGATGGCGTTGGAGTAGATGATAAGGTTGAGACGGAGAGTTGTAGAGTAGGTGTCCTCCCTCTATGAGTCTTGAACTCCCTGGAGGTGTAAAATAATAATAATATTATTATTATTAAAATAATAACTTTTTCACTTAGGTCTGTGGTTCTGAAGCTGTAATTTATAGGCCATGAGATTTCCGTGTGGACAGGAGACATGCTCTCAGTACTACCATTAATATTTTATTACTCGTTAATGCATTTAATCAAGTCATTAACTTAATTATCATAACACAATAACCACACACCCCTGCACTTGTGAGCCGAAACATCATGACCACCTACCTAGTAGTGTTGGGTCTCTTTAGGCCGAAATAGCCGATTGCTTCTTAGCATTAACTCCTCTAGATCAGCGCTTCCCAAACGGTGGGCCCTTGGAGGCCGTAAGTTTTGTTGAGGGGGCCATGAAATAATGAAAACAAATTTAAAATGTTTCAAGACTAAGTAGTTTTTTTTTTTAATCTTAAAAGAAACGTATTTAATTTGTATTATTTCTTTTTTGTTATTTTATATATTTTAATGGAAAAAAAATCACACATTGGTGTTGGTTCACATATCTTGCTTCCTGCGTATTTCGGCGCTTAATGAATATTAGTAAATATATGCTTATTTGCATAAGTTTCATGTCAAAGGTATTGATAAGAAGCACAAAAAAAGCTTACAAACGTAAAATCTTGAATATAAATACAATAAATATTATAATAATATATGTCTGTATTACGATTTTTTTTTTTTCGATTGGGGAGGCCGTGAAATATTTTAATTTTTACAAAGGGGACATTTACATCCATAAGTTTGGGAAGCACTGCTCTAGATTACCAAAGGTATCTTAGGGTATTCTGCATCAACTAGATATAATAACGTCCTGGAGGGTCAGCGACTGAGCTTGACATTGGATCAACCGGCGGATGTTGCGTTTGCTATGGCTCCACAAATGTTCGATAGGAATCACATGAGAGAAATTAGGAGGACAATGAAGCACTGGATTGTTGTTGAGGGGGCACCACGTAGGATAATAACTGGTCTGAAAGAGTCAAAGTGTGTTAAATGGGGATGAGAGGCACCAGTGATGTCCATGAGAACAATTCCCATACCAGGATATAGCCACCAGCCTGTTTCCGGCTAGCTGCGCAGTCTGGCTATTGGAAACAACAGGCCTATTTAATTAGAATCTGTATGGCCATTAATGGTGGGCAAACCGACAAATTTTTCCATTCTCTCATAAATATAATATATATATATATATATAAACTAACTAAAAAGCTAACTCAGGATGCCATTTATTCGTAATTTTGATTATTTAAATCATAGCTTTAAGAGAGCTGTTTACATGGCGACATTTCCATCGCAAACAAATCCTTTCCTATGCAATATATGCATCCTGAAAGAACCAGAAATTAGAAGGAAAGTTACTAATAGAAGTTGATTCATAATGGGATAATGATAATGGACTAGAGGCTTTTCTTTTCTTTTTTAAAAATTAACCCTCAGTTAGACATAAAAAGGACCATTTTTTATTATTCCTCTTCACTAATTTACGTAATGACCAAGGAAAATAAATGGATCAATAATTCAAATTACGCAAGCCCATTACACTTTTTCTTTAATGTTAAAATTAACTGCATCAGAAGCAGCTCCTGAACGAAAAAAAAAATCTTCAATGATTTCTTAAATGAAGTTCTGGCAAATTGTTGTAATCAAAAAGGATGAGTTTTTAATTTAATTTGATTGCGCAAACGAGTCAGCCAAGCCTCTTTCTGTGATTGTTGCTTGGCGTTTTCTATTTGTGACTATATCATTATTATCACTAGCAAAATCAAAATGAAATAGACCTGTAAGATGATGAACTTCGACTCCATAACTTAAACTAGGTCAAGGTGATTTTAGTAATATGATATGTAAAATAGAATTTGGTGTGCAATCTGAATGAGTTGAACTGATAATACGTAACAATTTATAATAATATAATATAATATAATATAATATAATAATAGTTTTTATTAATAACGACAAGTGCTTTAGCTTGCAGTTTCAAACATACTTTACTTCCAAAATAGGACGCTTGGTGCGCTGTGATCTGCGAACACAAAAATTGCGTCGAACATCTTTGTTATATCCAGTATAAAAATAGATTCTGGTAATGAGGTGATATTTAATTTGAGACGTTGGGAAACAAGTATTAGATATATATATATATATATATATATATATATTTTTTTTTTTATCTGTTCATGTTTCGTATTTTATTAACAAATAATAACACAACTTTTGTTTTGGAATGCAATAACATGACAAAATTGCGGACGTTGATTGACGAGGCAAAAGAGTTTTGAGGTCAATACTTACTCTCACCCGTCATCACAGCCTGGGTGTAGCGAGACGGAAGCATGCTGGTGTAACCATAGAAACTGGACTGCTGCACTGTGTGGGAGAAAGACAGGGTTAATACTTTCAGTCGAAGAGATGAAGGACTTACATGCTACATGTTTTTCTTATTAATAAAGGTAGCTTGCGGTTTCATTAAGTTGAAGAAACTTAATGTTATGCGTTAGACGCAGGGAGAAATCTGGTGCGAGAGTAAAACTCATTATTTTGTAAAAGCCTATTATGAAACAACTTGTGGTGTGAGAATCCAACAGATTAAAATGTGAAGAGAAAGATTTTAATACTAAAATGACTGCTTAAAATATAAAAAAATAATAATCTTTAGGTGAAATTAAGTAGAAAGCAGAAAAAGTAAAATATAAAAAAAGCGAAAAATATACCAACAACGATATTGAATTGATAACGATAAAAAATTAAATTTAATAGTCTTTTTTGACAATTCTAGTAATTATTGATTATCGCAGAGAGTATTTACATTTATACACAAATAATGTAACAATATTTTTATAAAATACAATACAAAGTTCTGATTATATGCTACATTTTGATACAATGATAAAATGCTTATTTTTATGGTAAACGAAAGCAATTATAACTCGGTTTTAACAAAGAAACAAAACGATATAATTAACTTTAATTATTAAAATAAACTTATGTGATTTCTTATACACCCTTTAATTGTTTATATGAAGAGATTTGAAGTATTTTTCTATGTCTAAGATTGGCTTCTTGATGTAACTGGATGTTTCTGATGAACCATGGGGCATTAAATGCCATTCTTAGGCATTTATTCTGTATTATCTGAAGTCTGTTGATGTTGCTTTTAGTCGTGTGACCCCAGGTTGGAGAGGAACTAACTTATGCCTCTCCAACCTGGGGTCACACGACTAAAAGCAACATCAACAGACTTCAGATAATACAGAATAAATGCCTAAGAATGGCATTTAATGCCCCATGGTTCATCAGAAACATCCAGTTACATCAAGAAGCCAATCTTCCAGATATTAAGACCTACATGACAAGCATTGCAGAGAAATTCTTCACAATCACGGATAATCACCCAAATCAGTTAGTTCGACAGGCAGCGGACTACAAGCCCTCAGATCGTTTCAAACATAAAAAACCGAAATCCTCCATCGCAAGAGAAAGCTGATACAGCCTCAATGCTCACAATGAGCGGGTAAATTACCCACAATAATCTCATCACCCACAATCTAAAATCCAGATGAAGGGATAAAGAGTCAAGGACTCAGTCCATCAACCAATTAAGTTCAAGTTCAAACGGATGGCAATGCTGTAGCCAATGAAGTTCTAACTGAGGTTCGGCTATTGCTGTTACCCTCATGCCATGATCAGAGCTTTAATAGCTCAATAACACCTTATCCCTACACTGTCCTCTACAGATAACGGGGAAGATGAAAAGCATTATTGCTTCATCCCTTTAAGCCAGTCCTTATATTAACTAGTAAGTTAATATTTGTATAATTATGCATTATATTATTATGAAATTATAGCTAATTTCACCTCGAACACATAAAGAAACAATCCAATTAACTTTATAGCCTCAGAAAACCATTCCTTAAACTTTATAATAATTGTAAACATTATAACAATTGGCACGTAGTCAAGTTACAATAAACTTTGGAGTGTCTTGCTAAATACAATCGGACAGCGACAGTATAAAGATTGACAGACCATGTACCTCTCATAATTCGGAGTTTAATAAAACGTATGATATTTTTTTAACGTAAAGTGTTTAATATATCGCAGCGCTGTACGAGTATTGTCCACTTTTTTCTTATTTTCTTTGTGTAACTTTCTAAAGTTCCCAACTTTAGAAAACGATAATGGGCGACTTCTATTATTAATAAAAGGTTGCAGTCTTCAGTCTTTTATTCTTGGATTTTTATCCCACGCCATTATTATAATTATGTTCTATTTAAGTTCTCTAGTCTAGCTTCATTAGGTACTTGGGTTCTGTTATCTGTTATTAACATTTTCATTTATTTGGGTTTGGTTATTCAACCCTACTGTCAAGTTCGATGCTAATTTTCAAGCACTTAATTACTGAAATTACACAAATCATAACATTTTAAAATTAACGGAGGAAAATGAATCAATATGTTCTAAAATGCGAGAAAACTTAAAGAAAAAAACACTGCAAATATAATACATGATGGTTTATTTATTTTCAGTTACAATCTATAAATTATTGAACAAAGAAAGAAAAAAAACTAAACCAATTCTATACTGACATCGGAGGTCGCGGTATCTCTCAGATACAATTTACTATGAAATATCACAAATCTTTACATAACATGTGTTAAACCAAAACTGACCGCATAAACAGCGTGGAATATCACTCGTAATATATATATGAATGCGCAGCTACTCATAACCTCCAAGCTATTACACTGGATATGTGTAAGAATATTTATATTAAACAATTTGCATGTATCTGTCAGATCTGCTGCAACCTCCGCAGGGTTAATAAATCCGAAACTTAAATATCACATTTAATATTATTAATCACTCATTATGAATAAAATGAATACTACTGAATACACGAGAAAATTAATTATGAATATTTGTTGTACCTAATTATGCAAACAACATTCGTTTGCATAATTAGGTACAACATAGATTCGCAACCAATACACAATGTGAAGTAAAACACAGAAATTTAACAATTTCAATTAGACACTGCAAGGCGCATGCTCGGGTTGAAACAGACATGCGCAGATTCAGATGCTTTTTATAAAATGGACTGTTACCGTAAACTTTAGTCCTATGTCAAATGTAGAGGAATTCATATTTTGTGCCGTCTGGGCCAAAATTAACATAGGAATAATCAAATGAATGAAACAGGATAGAGTTAGATAAAATAAAATAAAATAAAAAGATACGCTACAACTCACTTATTCCATTTGATGTTGCTTTTATGGCAACATAAGCGACCAGTTACTGGTTCTTCATAGGTGGGAGTTTCACATCATTTTTCAGAAAGGACAATTCTGATGGTGACCTTTCTACGTGTCACGTAAAGGATATGCCTAACAGCACATGAAAAATGTCCGTCACGAAAGTTGGTTCGAACAAAAGCATCCAAAAGGGAGGGAGGACAGGGGGAATAAGGAAAGTTTGTTAACTCGGAAATGCATACAAGAATAGAAAAATGCTTTAGAAGCTTCAAAAATGAAAAATGCATTGACAATTGACATTTATTCTTTAAGGGTGAAGCAAAATGCTTTTCATATTCCCCGCTATCTGTCGTGGTTACAGTGAGGGTAAAATTTACGAGCAGTTTGCTCGCCCTGAATGGGCATGGAGATTATGTATCGCTATAGGAGGCTAATATAGTTTTTGGTCTTCTATATTTAAATATGTCCGTTGGCTCGTATGCTGCAGCTTGTTGAACCAAATCGTTGGGATCTGTGGACGTCTTTAGAAAAAATTTGGAAGCTAAGGATTGTAGATAAGAGAGAATATAGGGAATATTTGTGTCTCTGTGGAGTTGGCTGTTTCTAACATACCACGGGGCGTTCAAAATCATTCTCAAGCACTTGTTCTGCACTCGCTGTATCTTAATAATGTTAGTATTAGAGGTGTGGCTCCAGGCTGGAGAGGCATAGGTGATTATAGGACGAATCGTCATCTGGTATAGCTGCAATTTGATTCTGTTGCTGAGTTTGCTATTTCTATTAATTAGCGGGTAGATCTGAGCTATGGCTTTAGATGCTTTTGCACATGCAGACTTGATATGTTGGTTGAAAGATAGCTTTTTGTCGAGAATCACACCCAGGTAATTTGTTTCTTTCTGCCAGGGAATTTTAGTATTGAATAGTAACACATCTCCTGCAGGAGACATTGGCCTTTTTGAGAAGAGAACCGCTGAGCTTTTCAGGGGGTTGACTTCCAATCTTCACTTGGATTGGAGAACCAACCCTCCAGCTTTAGAAGATTTTCTTGAAGCTTTCTGGTAACGAAGTGGGGTCTGAGAGATCTGGTTAGTATTGCCGTATCGTCCGCATACAGTGCTAAAATGGAAGTCATCGGATTGTGTGGGATGTCTGACATGTATACAGAAAACAGCAATGGAGCCAGTAGAGATCCCTGCGGCACTCCAGCAAAGATATGGCGCTGGGACGATGTAGAACCGTTAATTTTAACTTGCATTGATCTATTCTGAAGATATGAATGGATTAGATGAACCATTTTTAGTGAGATACCGGCTGAGATAAGTTTGTGCAGGAGTCCAAAATGCCAGATTTTGTCAAATGCTTTAGATAGGTCTAGGAATACCGCTCCTGTGCACTGGCGCCAGTTGTAGCTGGTGGTGATATATTCCACAATTCTGTGGATTTGCTGGGTAGTACTATGGTGTTGTCGAAATCCAAACTGTTCTTTAGGGAGGATGTTTAGGTCATTTACTGAGGTTTGTGAAAAATGCATAATACTACTTGACAAGGGTAGTCATGACATTTATTTTTTATTTTGGTTTGCTTCATTTATTTATTGTTGGTGAAGAAAAGAAGAGATTATTCCCAGGATATGTTTGCAGATTATGAAGATTTTATTAGATGCATATTTTTGATAGGAGAAAATAACAAACATTTTTAAGATTTAAGGGAGAGAGGGTATCATAACAACCTAATCACTGCTTCCGTTACCATTTCTCTATATACACGAATATTAATATTAATTTCTCTATATAACATGAAATCCTCAGAAAGTAAACGACGCCATCTGTTAGTCAATTGGCTGACTATTACAGACTTTTATTCTGAAATTTACCTATTTATAGATTACTCAAAGAATGGCAGGAGTTTTAATATTAAAACTACAAATTAATGTTGCCAATTCTCTATTTCGCCAATCATTTTTTTAAATTATTTAGATATTGCAACTTAACATTCAAAACATCTACAATAGTGATCGCGCTGTCTATCACTTGAAGGTACTTCAGAATTAAAAAAAATAATAATAATTAAATCCTTTATTATTTGGGAATTCAATGTTTTTATGTTTTCTCGAAAGGGGGCGTTACTGTTTGAGATTTTAGAAGTTGATATGAAGTACGGTATCCAAGCAGTGGGAGACTAGCATTTCTTCGAGCAAAATAAAATGTTAATTCAATTTCTAAACCAAAAATGCGGTTTTAAATGAAGATATCAGTTCAATCGGTGCATCCAAAACACAATTTAATGTGGGTTGTCAGGTAATGCAACACAATAATGCTACACAGCCCGCTGTGAATAATTTAATAAACTGACGCAAGAAATTAATTAATATAAAAGCAGGATAATTACACTGGGAAATAAATTAATAACACTTGATGAAGTGGGCACATGTAAGCTTCTCTATGAAATAATAATGGGAACTGATTTTCCGTGTACACGAATACATAAATAGGCTGTTTCCAGAACTGGTACAACACAAGCAAATGTTAGGCATACTAAAAAACATGCGTAGCAATCAACTATCAAATTAATAATTAAGTAGGTGTGGTATGTGTACCAATGACGTAGTCCCCTAAGCTTAAAATATGCTTTTAAAAAATTCTTCAAAATTATATAGTTTTTAAAAATCTTCATAATATGATTTTTATTTATTTTTTACTCATATCATAATAGGACAATATATCATAGTTCGTCTCTGATATATAGGTGGCGCTGTTCTTTTGCACACCGTCCAGGACTTTTATTATTTTTTAAGCCTTATAAACCCAAGAAACTCTACAATCTTTTACAACCATCGAGAGAGAAAAATTCAATTTTACTTATAGGTCTGATTACTGTTATTGGTGAAGTAACATGATTTTTAATTAATATTTCTTATTTTTAAATAAATATGCTTATTTTTTTTTAAATAAGCATATTTAAAAATATACTTATTTTTCAATAATATTACATGGGATTTTCAAATGCAGTATGTCTAATTTCAAATGAAAGACAAAATTTACCCAACAAGTTACTTTTAAAATGCAATATTTCATATTACCCTTAAGATTTCGACGCATACGAAAATAACTCAAGAATAATGAACTGTTAGTCTAACGTCACCGACATAATTCGAACATAACTAAGCCTCTATAGCTCAGTCAGTTACTATGATGTTTTTTGGTTGGAAAGATCTGGGTTCGAGTTCAGTCTAGTACGAGATTCGAACTTTTATAAGGATTTCTCAATCGAATATGAGTTAAAATGTCTCATATGATGGCGGAGAGGGGGGGGGATTCCTTCTTATTTCACACACGCACGCACACACACAGAAAGAGAGAGAAGGGGTGCCTTGCAGCCTTAGCCTTAAAGTGTTAATGACAAAAACGATTAGAATCATGTATCAATAGTCTTTTTAATCCAATACATGTATAGCACATCTTCTCAGTGATATACTCAAGTGGAATCATGCAGACTATACTTAAGGTATAAAAATAATAAAGGTTTTGTGTGTTTCTTCTTATCTTGGTTAATAATACGGATGTAATATATTTTGTATACAATAGCATGTCAAATTAAAGATCTTTTTAAAATATATATATCGCGTCTAAGGTTATCTTAGGATTATAGTGAACAACAGATATAATTTCAGACACCAACTTCCATTTGTTTTAACTAGGAGATATTAAGTTCTATAACACAGTGTGCAAAACATGAGGGGGGGGGATCAGAAGAGAATCGATTGTGAGATGCGGTGATTAATGATTAATAATATTATTAATAATATTAATACCCTTGGAGGGTAATGGATGGCAATGCTGTAGCCAATGAAGTAGCCCAATAACACAACAATATCCTTACACTGTCCTCTACAGATAACGGAGAAGATGAAAAGCATTCTTGCTTTGCCCCTTTAAGCCAGTCCTTATAAGGACTTATGCTAAACATGAAATATTATACATTAAATATATTTCATGTTAAACATTGAGTTTACGAACTTACCTTCATAAAAAGAGGAGAAAAAAATTGAACTTACCTGTACATCCGAAAGACACTACAGCCACTGCTAATAGGTTGACGTAGTAGCCAGTATCTTCAGTAAACACTTCAAAACAAACTTCGAGTACAGCCACAAAGAGAAGGGTAAAGAAAGACAGAATATACCCAAAGGTAATTCTGACGTGGAGAGTGAGGGTTTCCACAAGCAAGTTGTTGATAATTACGGCTATGAACGCAACCAAAATATAAATGAGACTCATGTCAAAGACTATAGTGGTACCGGGATAGCGAGCCTGGAAATAGTCCACGGCGATAATGAAGCTATTGTAAGGAAGCAGAAAGCCCACACCTGCAAGTAACAGAGCCAGGTAAATACAATGACACCGATCTTCTGGGGGATGGGAGTGTCCGTCATCGACATGTCGAACTAGGCGGTCAGCTCGGGATCCTCTTCCGAGCTGAATGTATCCTCGACTGATGTTTTCATCCATGATTTCGCTATACAGTCGCGGATGATGTGAAGATCATTCCTAACCTCTGCTCACCTTGTCAATAGGACTAGATGACGTATGCAGTTAGCGGAGATGTCTGCATTGTATCGCACAGACGCCACGAATAGGTCACTGCTTTTTTGTCCTTTGAAAACAGTCATTTGTTATTTGGCAAAATTATCGACGATACCGAACATTTTATTGCGTCACTGCCAACCGCTATCGGCCTGACTTAATGCATGCTTTCTGTGTGACAACTACAGCCGTGTTTCTTCTTTTTCCCTGATTGCTAATTTAGAGATTTGTTAAATAAATACGTTCAAAACACGCGATTCGGAAGTCAAGCATTACTATACCTTGCCGTCCGCCATTCTGATATCTTTCTCCGCAGGTTCGTACAGCTGAAATAGATCGATCAGCTGATGTCACAGAGCGTCCTGTAATTACGTCATTTATTACTGATCAGTGATTTTTCCTTTCTTCACCAGTTGCGATAATAAAAACACGTGCATACATTTCTTTTTGTATATATTGGAAAGGACATTTTTGTATACTTTTAAATTGATTAAAATATACCAAAATATGCCGACAAATATTTTCATTCGTGTTTATACTTTCTCTCAATAGATGTCAGGGCAAAGCAGACGAACATTTTTAAAACAGAGTCAGTCGTGAATGTTTACTTTCTTGAATTTTTATTTTTATTTTTCAAACTATTTCTTCTACTGTCATGTATAATAATAATAATAATATTAATAATAATAAACTTTAAATTTAAAATATCTAAATGTTATTAATACGAATTTAAGTGCTATGAAAAACAAAGTTGTCAATGCTAATTTATTAACGTTGATTTATTAATGTCATCATCATCATCATCATGCGTAACAAGGATTTAGGCCTAGCATGGCCTTAGAAGTCATTGTTGAATCGTTTAAGAGGACGTCCTGTTTTTCTTTTTCCTAATGGCTTGTACTTTAAGGCTTGTTTTGGCAATCTTTCGGTTTTCATTCTTTGAACGTGTTCCATTCATTTATGTTTATATTTTTTAATTTTTTCTATTATTTATTAATGTTAATCAAAAAAATCAAAAATCAGCTAACCCCTTTTTATTCCGGTATGTAGGGAGTAGGCGAGGCCATTTCTTTTAGCACTATAATGTTAATTTATTAATAAATTGACGTCTGCTTTGTTAATTTATTAATAAATTATTAATTTATTAATAAATTAACAAAGCAGACGTCAAGCATTTTTTTTTTTTTTTTTTTTTTTTTTTTTAGTTCAGTGAAGTAACGCACTTCTGATAAAGCATTCTTACTGACTCACAAATTCAAACTAAACTTAGAAATCTGCATACTGCAGAAATCCCGGCATTTAAATTAATGCCAGCATTTTAACGCATTTAAATTTACAAGAGTTTATTAGACATCAGAAAGAAGTCATTATATTTATACATAATATAATCTTATTATCTTATGTATAAATTTATTATACTATAATATATTAATATATTATATTATATTATAGTGTAGCTCAGTGGATGTGGCGTTTGCATACCACCGCGCTAGGCCGCACGAAGGAAGTCTTGGTTTCGAGTCTAGTCGGCGACTAGAGGAAATTTTTCTAAGCCTTTTTTCGACCGGTTCCCGAGTTAGTCGATCTCTGGCACGGGCAAGCAGGTTTTTCCTCCCGGAAACTCGGGTTTTTCGTCCTGTAAACTCAAGAAAATCGACCGTAGAACCCACATTATTTCAGACATTAAATATATTGTGTTAGGGTTAGAGACCACGAGATGGCGGCACATTTGAGCCGAGTCTCTTCACTGCGTACCGCTTAATTAGTGATAGCCTTGGGCCATCTGTCTCTGATTGGGTACCAGTGGAGATTGAACTGCCCACTCAGTCTCCAAAAGTTAGATAGGGCTAAATGGCCTCGCCTACTCCCGGATATACGGGAATAAAAAGGCGTTAGTTGATTTTTTTTTTTTATTATATTATATAGTTATATAATAATATATTAATATAATATAATAATAATTGCTACAACATAATAAGATTATGATACTGGCTAACTCATCATCATTTCGAGAGGAATAGGTGGTAGGAATAATTTCTAACGTGAATTATACATCAGTAGACGAAATTATCAAATCCTGCTGGATAGAACCTCCGTAACTCAGTCGATATCGAAAAATCCTTTCATTGATAAGAACTAGGCTCGGGTTAGTGGCGCACCTGGGGTGGGGGGGGGAGAACCCTTCCCCAAAAGAAAAAGGAAAAAAAAAAAAAAACTAGAAAATTTTATAAAAATCTTTTCCTAATTAAAATTCATTTTTTTATTTCTGTTGTGTCGTGTCTTCGATTTCTATACTACTTATGAATAAGCGGTCACATAAGATGGGAATACCCTGTAGCTCTCGGGAATCACGGCCGCTTTGAATGCAAGGCGAACGAAGTAGTGCTCGGGCGGACCGAGTGCTACTTCGTTTGCCCGAGCCAGGCCAGAGGAGATCACGGGTATCATGTATTGGCGATCACTGCAGATGCTCAGTCATAGGTAGTATGCAATGCGAGTGTGTATTCTCAAATAACATGAACAACCTTTCGGCAATCTCTGAGACAAGTTCATGTGAGGCAACATCTGTAAGAAGTTGGATACTTTCTATTGTTTTCAGATTTAGGATATTATCTTACATTTATCCTATTTAAGAAAGCAAGAAAGACAGATTTGCCTTCTCAAACCTCTGTGGACAGAACACATATAATCCGGTTGTTAATTCCACTTGGAGATAATTGACAGAAGGATTTTATTTAGATCTCGACTAGTTTCGTGTAAATTTACACACTTCATCAGGAAAGAAAAAAGTGTCTTATATGACTTTGGCGACAAGCAAATAACTTAACATAGCATTTTACTAGTACATGGTATTTTAATAACACTAACAATGTAAAGCGCGTGTTTTTATGTTATATTCATGTGACTAGGGAAGTGATGAAAGTGCCTGAGGTCTCTGTGCACCAGGTTTTTCTTTAATGAAAGATGAACAAATCTTATGTACAATCACCTTGTTTCTTGTCGCACTGATGTGGGTTTTTAGCATTTCTGGTGACTCTTTTTTTGACAAAAATTTATTTTTTTTTTTGTCAATTTTAAAGAATCCCTTTAGCAACTTATAAGTTTCTATCATGTCCCCTCTCTTCTGTCTATTAACCGAACTCTGCATCCCACACACCCTCAGTCTATCCTTATAGGGAGTACTCCAGAGACCTGTCACCAGCGTGGTCATTCTTCTCTGAACAATTTTCCATTTTACTCTTTCTTCTTCTAGTTTTTGTCTTAGCGCGACATATCATAGGAGACAACTTCTCAATTAATACAGAACTATAATTATGTTCAGTCTTTTGGAGCCGTTTTGAATTCGTTTACAACAAAATTTTAAAACTTTAAAAAAGTTGTGGAATACCAGAAAATTCAATGCAGATTATAAATCAGTTTAACTCTATTAATCCCAATCTTGTATGTTACTATGTAAGATTGTAGATTCGTGTGTAGTTCGTTTTTTTCCTTTTGTGATCAGCCTGTTCTTAACTATTATTATGTGACATTTCTAAGAACCCATCGCAGGAGGACACTTCACATCACACCCCATCATGTACACAATTTAATCTTACACCTCTACACCATGCCATCTACTGCTCACTAGAAATATTTTAGCTTTTTAAATGCGTATGTTGTCTAGCCGATTTATCTAGGATGGAAAATTCGAATTTCCAGAATGAAAATGCTGTTACCAAAGTATGAGATCAACTCACTTTTCAACAGTTCTTGTGACAATGTGTTAATGATAAATTTTTTTTCGCTTCGTATACTATAGTAATTCTGCGATAAGAGCTTTTATTATCAACTGCGGTTAAGATATCTGGAATAGCCCAGAAAAAGTCCTTTTTATGACTTCCAGGGTAACAAATGGCAATGCTGTAGCCAATGAAGTTTGTTTTAACTGAGGCTCGGCTATTGCCATTACCCAGCCATGACTAGAGCTTTTTAGCTCAATAACATCCCACCCACACAGATTTTCTTCATTCAGATGACCGGATAAAGAGTCAAGGACTCAGTCCATCGCCCAGTTCTTTTAAGAATTTTTAAGATTTAAAACGACCAGAGGCGGTTACTTGTATCTTTTCATATATCTGGAATAAAGTAAGCAAAATAAGTGAATCACAAGTAGCAGATTGTAAACGAGATCGTAATTGTAGTAGTACTAACGACTTAACTAGTGATAAGATCAGTATGAGAGAGGACATGAAACGTTTGTTGGAAGAGACGAGAATGAAGAATGAGGAAGTGAAAATCGCCAGTATTTTACCTCGATAGGATAAAAATGAATTACGAAGAAGGGGTATGATGGCAAATGAGTCGATGCATAAGCTATATAGAAGGAATGCTGATTATGAAGACAGATTGAGAATTTGTAGTCTGCAGACACTAGCAAACAGAAGAAAGAAGGATGATATGATTGAGAGTTATAAACTTCTGAAAAGGTCATACAGGGAAGAATTGATGGAATTATTCAATTTATAGGAGGTTGGGAAAGAACAAGAGGGCATCCTTGGAAGCTGAGAATGCGAGTTTCTGGATGTGTAGAGCGAGTTTGAGGGAAGACTGGATTTGTATAAAAGGGACGACTTGGACCCGAATGCATTTGGTATCAGGAGTTTAGAAAAACTAATAAATGGTATGAGACCAAACACAAAGAGTCAGGGAAACTAAATTAAAAATGGAGGAATGGTAAGAATGTGAGTGTCGCACTTACACTCTCATTCTTACCATTTGTTAGATGACTGTCTTAATGCCGGAAAAGGGTTTTGTGATGGAAATCTTGACGAGGAGAGAACGATTTCGACATTGTGTTCGTAAGATTCGGACCAATCAAACGTGTGCAAATATGTCTACATGTGTAAGGCATTAGAGAAGAATAGAGATCTGCAAGATGTTCAACTGTCTCAGGTAGACTGCAAACAAGAGTATACAAAAGAACATGCAGATCGATTATTATGTCTGTACTCGAATGCCAGGAGTATCAAAAACAAAGGGGTAGGGTTTGTTGACTTGTTCAATATGTTGGAACCTCAGATTGTAGGCACTAATGAGACCTGGCAATCAGAATCAGACCTACTTACTGGTATCGAATGTCAAGGGTGCAGTATTTTTAGGAAGGACAGGGATAGGAGAGGAGGGGTGTGCTGCTAATGATATTGGATGACTTAAATACAGTTAGAGAGAATACAGCAAGGTGGACTGTTGCATAAATTGGAGAATATGGGTTGGGTTATAGAATATTAGCGTCGATAAGAGGATTGCTGACTGAAAGATAACAAAAAGTGATATACAGGTGATGTGAATCTGCAAGATTTAAGGTAAACAGTGGTGTATCACAATGATCAGTCCTTGGTCCACTGTTATTCAATCTGTACATTAATGACATTGGGAAAGATCTGACATGTGATATACAGCTATTTGCTGATGATACAAAGATAGGTAGGGTAATCAGGAATGCTGCTGATATGCAGTACTTGCAGAATGATTTGAATAGACCTGAATTTTTGGCATGGGAAAATGGATATCAGTTCAATGTCAGTAAATGTAAACTCATTCACTTCGGAGTGATTAGATATCCAATGTCGTATTATATTGGTGGGATTATGCTAGAAGAAACTGATGAGGCTAGAGATCTTAGAGTGTTAATAGGTAGGAAGTTGAAGTTCAGGGCCATGTAGCAAAGATTGCAATACAATATACGGGAACAACATAGGCGTTAGCTGATTTTTTTTTTTTTGATGATTTAATAATAATAATAATAATAATAATAATAATAATAATAATAATAATAATAATAATAATAATAATAAAACATCTTAAATATGCAGAAAAATGGTAAAAATCGAACTATATCGTAATCATCATTTTCTGGTCTTATATACCCTCCTGAGTTGAGCCAGATATTATGAGATTCTGACACAAATAATATTTCATGAATAAATCAAGAAATTCCCCCCCCCCCACACACACACACCTCAGTTGTCTAATGTTTGTCAAGTCTATTTCATTAACTTTTTTCTTGCATTTCGAATAATTTAACCAGGAATTTTTGTAGCAAACACTTATCTGCTAATATTTCATCTACCATTCTGATTAACAGGGGAAAAAAATGGCAGGCATCGACTGTAAAAAATTAGAATATTCTCAGATCGCTAATTCATATTTCGTTTTGAGCACACAAGCATCATCAGTGAGCAAAACTGAATGGAACAATGGGAAATTGTTCTGTGAAACTAGCAACAAATAAATTCTCTAACGCATTTTATTCTCCAAATGAAGTAGGCAAAATTCTTCTATCTGAAAATAAGATTCGGAAAGATCGAGCCAACCAATCTACATCCTCCAAGCCATCATTGAAGAAAGAGTATGGAAGAGAAATTATGACTTCAGAAGAGTCATATGCAAACACCACACCATCTCATGGCCCTTGATCCTAACACTCATAATACCGTTTGTAATAAGATGATTTCTGCAGTGAATTTTCTTGAGATGTAGGTTTAAAAACCGACTTGTCTCTAAGAGAGACAAGTCGGAAAAAAATCCGACTTGTCTCTCTTAGAGATAAACTAACTCAAATGAACAAGAAGGATGGTTTAGAAAAAGTTCCTATAGCCAGTGTATAGCTAGAAAAGAATGCAGAGTCGTGTTCCTTTGGTGGTAGCGCTATGGATACAAATACTATTTGCCCAAGGCTACAGAGGCATCTATAATAATGCCTATCGTTTTAAACGCAAATGTATACTAGGTCCAAACCATTTGCTTCCGAGAACTTAAGGAGAAAGTGCTTATTTCATGACTGCTAAAACGTGAAACATAGCACATATGCATTACATTTGAACCAAGTGTATGCTATTGCATACAATTGTGAAGTTGCATTTGAATTTTCCATTCTCTTAGTTTTAAGAATCAGTGATATTTTATGATACATAAAGCAAAAAATCTACATCTATTAACTCAAAACAAAAAATCTACTAGCGCCTTTTATTTCCACAGGGAGTATGCAAGATAGACCATTTCAGCCTTTCTAACTTTTGGAGCTGAGGGATAGTCAACCTTCACTGTTAGCCAATTAGAGATAGCTGGACAAATACATTCAATAATTTTTACACGACATCTGGTGAAGATACGGCAGATAAGCGCTGCCATCCCGTGGTTACTAACCCAGACACAATATTGTCAGAAATGTGTAGGTTCTACAGTTGGTTGTCTTGAGGGGATGAAAATCTCAAGTTTCAGGGAGAAACACCTACATGCATATGTCAGAGATCGACTAACTCTGGACTGGACACAGAAAGGTTTACACACAAAAAAAAAGTTCTAGTCAGCGGATAGAATCGATCATAGGTGTTTCTTCGGGCGGCCTAGCTTTATGGAGGCAAACCCCACTTTCACCTTTTTTTTTAAATGTTAATTTTATTTGAATATATATAATTGTATTAGAATTTTTAAAATTATAATAAAAATTATTAAAAATATACTATTTTAATATATTTTAGTTTAAATAAGAAAAAATCAGCTAATTCCTTTTATTCTGTATAGGGTGTAGGCAGACCATTTTATCCCTATATCACTTTTGAAGACTGAGGGGAAGTTCAATCTCCATTGCAATCCCAGTGAAGAGAAGCGGCTGAGAAGTGTAGCCATATCATAATCTGTACTCCTAACACTATGTTTACTATTTGAAAATAGCGTAAGCTCTACGGTTGATTTTTTCAAATGTGCAGGACGAAAAAACCCACTTACCGGTATCAGTGATCAACTAACTTGGGAACTGGTTGAAAAAAGGCTTAGTAAAAATTCCTAGTGACTAGAATAAAACTAACTATGCTTGCTTTGGGTGGCACATGCAACTTCCACTGAGCCACACAGGTGCTTACTTTATTTTAATAATTTATCTAATTAATTTCAATTTTTTAAAATCTTTAGTTAATTAAATACTTAAACAATACATATTTAACTAAATGTAAATTAAGGTAGCTCTATGGAAATGGCGTTTGCATGCGGAGAGCTGGCCGCCGTTAGAGGTTCGATTCTAATTGCTGACTGGACACGTTCTTAGCCCTTCTTTGGGTTAGTCAATTTTTGGCACAGAAAAGTAAGAATGTTATCACCAGACACTTGGGTTTTTAACCACACAACGCAATAAAATAGACTTTAAAAATAAGTAAATAAAATAATATAATACGAATAAGAGGGTTTGCTCAGGATGGAAACAGGCGTCTGAAAAACCTTTGTTTCTGTTTGTTGTCCCTGAATTGAAGGATGGAGACAGGCTACCTAACTTGAAAAAAAAAATATATATATATATAGTTAGGGATAAACAGATCTAGTTACTTCCCACGAGAAATAAAAGGCTTTGGAGAATTTGATTTTAAAATTAAATAATTTGAAAGGTCCTTTCTGATTACTGGCTAGCTGCACTTATGACTACATTCCTCCTGGACATTTTCTACCAGTATTGTCATAAAATTTTTAAATGATCATATATTGCATTGTTCTTAAATAGCGAGTGGGTTCTATTGTCAATTTTACTGATTTGCCACTTAAAAATTCACTATTTCTGCATGAAAAAAAAAAACAAAAACAAAAAAAAAACTTGCTTGTATCAAAGATCGAATTACACAGGAAAAATGGTTGAACAACAACAAAAAAAAAAGCATCGACAAGGTTCCTCTAGTTGGCGACTAGCTTCGAACCCTCGAAGAATTAGTAACTAATATAGTTACTTATACAAACACTCGTATTAGTAACTATAGTAGTGCGAGTTCTACAGTTTTAAGAAATGGGTTTAAAACTCGACTTTCCAAGAGGGAAGAACCATTGTCTTTGTCAAAGATTGACTAACTCGGGAATCAGCTGGAGAAAGATCTATTAAAGCTTTTCTAGTTGCTGATTAAAATTGAACTTAATCATTGTAAAATTTTCATTAAAAAAATCAACTAGAGCCTTTTTATTCCCGTATATACAGGGAATAGGCGAGACCGTGTTACATCATAAATATTTAGTGTGGTTTAAAAAGTTTTGCTTGATACTCTCAAGATTTAATTTCCATGATAAGAAAAACATTATGGTTTTTGCAATCACCAATTTAGCAATATCGTCTTCTGGAATGAACTTTTCTGTCATTTCTGATTATTTTCTAGCTGAAGCATAGATATTTTATTTTACTACATTCCTCGTGGACATTTTCTACCACTGTTCTGTCAGTGTTTATCTTCTTCAAAGTAAATATTCAAGTACAAAAAATAGCCTGTGTTCATTTTATAGTCCGCGCAGTTAGCCGAGTGGCTATGCACTTCACAACCATATGCCTAGAAAGTGTCCTGGGCTCGTTTCTCTTCGCCGATGTGAGGAGCTTAAGGATCTTTCTCAAACATAGTCAAGTTAGCCAGTCTTGGGTGTGAACAGCAGGGTCTTTTCCTCCCGCAAGGAGGCAAACCGGCCCCGTGAAGATACATGCATTACAGTCAGGGGTACTTAAGACCCATTCATAGGCCTGATTCGTCAGCTATGATGGTCCCGAGCCCAGATAAAATTTGGGGGATTGAGATGGTGCTGTACTCCCCATAAAAGGGGCCTCACAGCGGTTATATATCATCATACACTATAAATAAACGAATCATTTTATAGCCTTTATTCTGCTATCTTCATATTGTTCTATATTTTATTCACTACCTTTAATCACTTTAATATGTAATCCAGCTTTTCTACATTGCTGGCTGTATTTTTAATGACACATGCTGACTTACTATTTAGGAAACATGTCTTTGCATGAGTTGGTTCTTTTACAACCAATGTGTTCCTCAGTTGTTTTTTCTCGTTCCAGATAATTTGCATAAATGAAATTCAAGATCTGGATGGACTGAAGATGAAATGACAGAGGAGTAGATTGTAGCTGTTTGGAATCATGGCTTAAGTAGCTAAGCCTATGAGACCAGTGTAAAAATAAAAAAATCTGCTTACAGGAGGCTGTTTTCAGCTCTAACTTTTGAAGACTGAGTTGACAGTTCAATCTCCACTGATAGCAATCAGATAGCTGGCCCAATATTATCACTAAGTTAAAGCAGCATCCAGTGATGAGATGACAGTTGCTATCTTGCAGTCCCTTATCCTAACAAGCATGTTATTGTCTGAAATAGTGTGGATTACACAATCAATTTTCTCAAGTTTATGGGAAAAACCCAAGTTTCCAGGAGAGGAATACGCACTTGCCTGTACCAGAGATTAATTCTAGAACTGGTTGAAGGCAGGCTTAGAAAAAGTTCTAATTGTTAACTAGAATTAAACTTACGTCTTTCTTTGGGTGGCCTAGCACTGTAAATGTAAATGCCACTTCCAGTGAGTAGTACACAGGCCATAAGGTAAGGTAAGGCAATTTATATGGGCACTTGCAATCTATAAATTTCAAGTGCTCATTCTGTTTCTCTTTATGAAAAACACAGGTTTTCAGAATGGAGAACTTTTACACCTCCATATGAGACTAGCTGAACTCAGCAGAAAAGTTCTAATAAAGGTTGTTTGCATTTTAGACAGGATTCAAACCCAAGTCTTTCCAATCAAAGGTGCCTTCTTCATGACCAATATTGGCCAAGTTGCAGTATAAGAGAGCATATCAAAGACTTCAAGTAACAGACCTATTCAGAAGAAAACTGCTGACAGGAATAGCAACAATGAAACCAAATTGTGTTATGTATTTGAATGATAATTATCACTTACACCTCTTGGGAAGCACATGGCAGAAAATAATAAGTACTTGATTATATAGAGAAAACTGTGGAGAATTCATGACTAAATTTAATACACGTGAACCACAGTATGGCAATAAATAGGAATGACAAAAGAAAGGGCATGTACATTAAAAGGAATAAGGTATCTTAGGCCATCATCGAAGCCAACAAACTACGTTTTGAAATAGCATTCTTCTTCACCAAATTGTGTTATGTATTTGAATGATAATTATCACTTGCACCTCTTAGGAAGCACATGGCAGAAAATAATAATAGTACTTGATTATATAGAGAAAACTGTGGAGAATTCATGACTAAATTTAATACACGTGAACCACAGTATGGCAATAAATAGGAATGACAAAAGAAAGGGCATGTACATTAAAAGGAATCAGGTATCTTAGGCCATCATCGAAGCCAACAAACTACGTTTTGAAATAGCAAAAATAATTTTTGATGCCAAATCTTCAGTTTTAAACATTCCACCATCAGAATTGAAAGCTCTTACCTCCATAAAACAGAATAAAAACACAGTCATCACCAGAGCCGACAAAGGAAATACTACAATGGTTCTTGATACTGTTTCATATGACCGAAAAATGAATCTACTACTCCGAGACCGAAATACTTATGCAAAACTGGACTATGATCCCACAAAAAAGACAGCTGAAGAAACTGAATAAGCTACTCGATGAAACGTCGTTAGATGAAGAAACTTCAAAAAAACTCAAAACATACCATGCTAGACCTCCAAGAATATACGGTTTACCCAGGCTTCACAGAAACATCCCACTCAGACCTGTCGTTGATTCAATTAGCAGCCCGACTTACAAGTTATCAAACCTTCTCCGACCCCACATAGGCCATTCAACCTCTTCAATAAAAAACTCAAGATTTTCACACCAAAATAAAAGACATTCAACTGCTGACAACAGACATGTTAATTAGCTTTGACATCGTCTCTCTCTTCACCAATATCCCCCATAAAGAAACTGTAGACCTATTAAATCAAAAATTTCCGTCGGACATTGTTAAACTTTTCAAATTTGTTATCACTTCTGGTTACTTCACATGGAAAGGAAAAATCTAAACCAAGAGGAGGGAACAGGCAATGGGGGTTTCCCTTGTCACCCAACTTGGCAGATCTGTTTATAGAACATCAGAAGAAAATATCCTCGCATTCAAACCCCAAACCAAAACTCTAGCTTCGATATGTCAAAGATATCTTCGCAGTCTGGAGTCATTCTGAACAAGAGCTACTTCAGTTTTTAGAAAAAATCAACCTTCTTCATCCTCCCATCAGATTTACATTAGAAAGAGAATCCCCACAAGGCATCCCTTTTCTGGATTTACACATCCAAAGAAAAGAAGACGGTTCCATCTCCACCTCTATCGCAAACAGACATTTTCAGAACGCTACATTCACAATACTTCAGCTCATCATCCCTCTCAAAAATTTGGCATCATTAAATCATTGGTAACCAGAGTGCACAGGTTATGCTCCTCTGAGGATTCTCTAAAACAAGAATTGGAAATAATCAAAAACACGACCACTCTAAATGGTTACAATCTCAAAACTCAAAAAATCATTAGCAATTTCTCCGCACTTTAACCTAGACAACAACCCCACAGGATTACCATACCTTATATCAAAGGCATCTCCGAACGGCTATCAAAAATTATGAAGAAATACAATCTTGCTTCCACCTACAAACCCATCAACCAGATCCAAAACTTGTTACCCTTGCCTAAAGACAAACTTTCACCTATGCTACTACTTGGTGTATATGAGGTTCCATGCTCCTGTTCTTATTTTGGACAGACAGGCAAAACAGTTTTTAAAAGCATTTCGGAACATCAAGACCATATCCACCTCATCAACCTGCATAAATCAGGCCTCGCTCAACACGGAGTTGAAAACCCAAACCCCAAGATCCATTGGAAAAAGACAAAACTTCTACATAGATCTTGATATAAATATGAGCATTTGTATAAAGAAAGTGCTGAAGCCCTACTTCACAGATCAAATCTAAACCGCAATGATGTTCTTGCCATTCCTAAAGTATGGAAAATTGTCATACAAAATTGTATAAAATAATAACTTAACTGTAATTAATTTTAATTTAATTCAATTTAATTTAAGTTCAGGCCGCAATGCGCCACTGCGCAATTTGGATTCCTTTGTATGTACGAGCCCTTTCTTTTGTCATTCCTAGTATTGCCATACTGTACTGATGATGTAAGATACCTAGGATGAAATATTTACGCAATAAAAACCTACTACTATGGTTCACGTGTGTTAAATTTAGTTAATAATAGTACCGTTACTTGTGTGATCCAATTTTCTTGTATATGGATAGTTATCTCTTCAAGCAAGGAAATTTGTGAAAAGTAATTCACAAGAGATGTTAGGAAAGATAATCATTTATTAAGAAAATAGAACATTCACAGATTTAATACCATTATGTTAAAAGAGACATCAATAAGGTATTGACATAGGCATATACAATCTTTTGTGATAAAAGTCATTAAAAAAAGTCATCCTAAAAAAATTTAGGATTCTGGTTAAAAAAAAGAACAATGTAATACCTTTTTTACCTTTATAACTTCATTCATTTAAAAACAAAGAAATTTTAATTTTTCGCACATGTAAAACATTTAAAAAATTCAAGATGAGAAATATATATCCAGTTAGCTGTAATAAATGAAATAATTCGTTTTATTTTTTGATTTCAACATTAAAGATGAAAATTTTTTGCCATATCTCTGTAATGATGGAATGTAGTGTTCAAATAGTGACAATCATTTATTATTTCAATATAGTAAGTTACATGGTACTGTATTTGAAACGATAGTCACATTGAAATAAATACTGAATGAATAACACTAAAAGAAAATTGGCTTGCATGTGTGTGTGTGTGTATGTCTGGGGTGGAGTAGCTTTTAGCTACTAATATCAGTCCATAGTTCTGTTAAAAATAACTGCATGCACAATTTAAATCTGCACAATTATCGGTATACTTTAATTTGTGCTTTATCAATTTTATTGTCCTTAAATTCAGAAAACTGATATATTTTTTCAATATTATATGCAATTTCAATACTGCCACTTAAATCCTAGATATGCTTACTGTCTTTAAAATGATGGAAAAGGTGTGTGGGGGGTGGGTGGGGGGGAATATCAACTCTACCCCAGGTAGTATATAGGACAATTACTGAATCATCATAAATGAACAAATGGAATGAGCATATCAAAATGTTTACTCACTTCCTGTGTAAGTATAACGTAGAAATTTGATAGATGTAGCTTTTGGGTTGCAACTTGGGGGGGAGCCTAAAACCTAAAAAATTTGAGTATAAAATTTTAATGTTACCTCAAAAGCATGGTTTTCGCATCTTAAGGAAACTAATAGATAAAACTTTTGGTACAAACACATGCTTCTCTAGGTTTAAAAGCATGGATTTTTATCATCTTCATAAGTTAAATTATTTGTTAATTTTTAAACTGTTTGTCAGAAAAATTGGGAATGTATGTCATTAAAAGGAAGCTAAAAAATTAAAAATAGAATGACCAACATGTTTTGCTATTCAATAACCTTCTTCAGAATGCAAGAATGATTTACACAACAGAGGATACAGCTTAAACTAAAAATAAATCATTAACACTATAAAAATATGGACAAACAAGATTCGTGTTGCAAACCGAGTGCCTGCAGTATTTAGAGATTGGATCACAAACTATTTGGCATGCAAAATTAATCCTTAGTTTCATTTGAGGAAACCATGTGAACTGATCACTTCAGTAAGAAATAGTTCCTGTGCTCCACTCCATGTTGTCGTCAATGGAAGAGATGAAGCAAGGTTAGGCCTGAATTACTACTCCTGTTATGAGAAATATTGCAAAGTTGATAAATTATTCTAATATCAAAATTTCTCCCCATCTGACCAGTGTAAGGACATTCATAGGAACAAAGAATTTTATCAATTTCAGAGTACGTCTAGGAAGAGGTCAAGACCTTTAAAAGGATATGAATTTCTGGATAGGTTGATATACTAATCTAATTTATTGTTCTTTGAATAATGCAGCAATACAAGTAGACAAACTACTAATATATAAAAGGGCATGGAGGGTTTATCTGTATAGAGATTATGAACTGCGTTTTTATGATAATTGTTGAGGATTAATTGGTGAAAAAAAGTCTGGTTCTTCCTGTCTTTTATCATCTCTAGGATGCATTAAATGTTCTCTTCTTAAGGATACTGATAGTGTCACACTTTTGAGTAAAATGGTGTAATGATTTGGTATGAAGATAGCATCCCATAAAAGTTTACAACAGATCTCTAAAGAGATTCTGCATTTCTATATTTTTGTCAATTAAGATTTCCAGAAAACAGGCAAGCTAATGACATTAAAATTATAGTTTCTTTGATATCAGTAATAGTCTGCTGTAAAGTTATGGATAAATGTTTCAATTTGTGAAGTTTCTAATAATGTACTTATTATTAAATAATAATAAGTATTAAATATACTTAATTGACCTTAATATGCCATCCAAGGAGTTGGTTGGCTAAGTATTTAAAGTATCTGCTCTCCAACCAAAAAGACTGTGGGTTCAATTCCTGCCATGAATATGGATGTTTGCAATTATCATTAAGTAGAAGATGAATTTCATCACTACCTTCATCTACTTTCATCACTTACAGAAGGCATGAAGTGGCTTGAAAAACTTCAAAGATCAGGCTTTAGAGCAAGGTTTCTAGATTGACAAAATATAAATAAAAAATGAAAAAAAAGCTTAGCTCACCCACAGTACTAATGTACTACAGGTTTATAATCTTCTGTGAATGGGTGTAATAATAAAAAAAAATTAGCTGTTTTATCTGTATAAAATTTCTGTGTTATATCCAAGTATATTATTATGTTTTATTTATTTCTCTTTTAGGAAAGGAAGAAGGGGATAGCTTTAACAGTTTAATTCTTTACTCTACTGTATTTTTGCTCTACTTTGAAATTAGTGAGCAACCTAACAAAAAAATAAAAAAAAATCACAAAAAAAGTATTTCTGTATATTATGCTGATAGCAAGTTTTTGTTATTGTCATCTAAAGATGCACATATATATATATATATATATATAGTAATGGTATTAAGATACTTGTTGAAATGAATAAAATATTTTAATGAACATAAAACATACATAAAACATTTCTTGTTATCAAGAAATTTTTAATTTAATATTATTAATTTTTATCTTCAATATGTATACCATATCATTTTATCCTTTATTTATCTACCAAAAATTGAAATCAAAATTTAACTGCACTTTAAAATAAGTGATAACAGTTCCTAAAATAATATTTTAAGTGCCCTAAAGTCAAAAGAACACAATCACAAGTCAGTAGATTCACAAATGAAGACGCTACATATTACCCATAAAGGATAACAATACGATTGTCATTTCTAATAAATTAGATTTTTTGTTTTTCCACAATAAATAACAAGTTTTTACTAGCTGAAAGAAAAGCAATACACAATTATAAATATTATAAATAAGACTGTTTTATCAGAATTAAAATATCTTCGTCTACTGCAAAAGTTATAACAGTTAACCTTTGCACCAATCGACAAATCGACAATCACTAAACAGTTGTAACCAATCGACCAACCTTTGCCAGCAAAGGTTGGTCGATTGGTAGAGCCTCTGCTACTAATGGCTTTAGCAAGTTTGAGCGTGGTTAGTAGTTGGATGGGGATCAATCGTTCGATGCTGTTGGCACACTATCCCTTGATGAGTCTTTGGACTCCCTGGAGGTGTCACATAATAATAATTGTAAACTTATCATGCTGAATATAATTTCTAGAATTCCGTTTTTTTTTTCCTTTCCAAAACTGGATTAAAAACCAACTATAATTCATGGTAATTACCACAATGAAATAAAAGCATTATATTTTGATATATATATTTTTTTAATGAAATGCTAATAAATTATGTCTCGGCTGAAATGTTAATATTTACATAAATTAGTATTTAAAAAAATACATGCACAGATACATGTTCAATTATATATGTATATTATACCATGTTACAGATTTCAGTATACATACCATTACAAATTATTAAACAATCTCCAATTCATTCATTTCATTTCATTCATCTTTCACTTATAATCAAATATCAAAATACATAAAACTGAGTACAAATCTGATAAACCCCAATTTGGATTTTTTTAAATAAGCAAATAATTTGCTTATCTGAAGCCTGGTTATGAAGATTTTATTAATGTAAGTTCAGTAATAAAAGCTTCATAATCAGTCTTCAAATACAAAACAGCAACTCCATGATTTAAAATAACCAAAGAAATACATTACAGAAAACATTTTTAAACCATCATCATCAAAAAAATAATAATAAAGAAATCAATAAAAAATAATGAGGAGTTTACAGAAGACTAATAATTAACAGAAAATAAGATCACAAAGAATATCCAATAATTAGTCTAACACTAAAATGAATTAGAATTAATTATTATTATTATTAAGAGAGACCCCCAGGGAGTCAGGGACTCATTGAGGGAGGCCATATACTACAAATTCTCGTGGAGGGCTTTAAAATGCCACATAGATACAGTGAAATCCACATAAATTACCATTTATTTTACCATCCAAACATTTTTTTGCCAATTGTCAGAGCCAACAATATAGCTAGACAGGATACAGAAATCATTAGCTAAGTTAGTCACTGGCTTGAACATCAAAATTTGGCAAATGTCAAAAAAAAGACAAACTAAAGAATAGCATTCTAACAAATAAAAACATAATTTTAACTATATCTAAAGTGGGCTTTTAGACCATAAGTATCTAAATGAATTGTTCATAACATTGACTTATTTTAGCATACTAATTTGAACATTTTCAATTATGAGTACTATTAAGTTCTTAATAGTACTCATAATTAAAAATGTTCATTAATGTTTATAAAGAATGTTCATTCTATAGCAAATAAGAAAATTACATATTTCAAAATCATTCAAAGAGCTGTCAGAAATGTTTTTGTATTGTTTGTCATTATTTCATTTATGTGAAGAAAAACTAGCCAAAGACTGCATGCATATATATATATATATATATATATATATATATATATATATATATATATATCATGGCTCACACTTGTACTTTACCATCAACTGTGAAATTCACTCAGTAGCATATTGTTTCAGTGGTTTTAGTGGTATATTGTTTCACCTAAAGATTGTTCCTGTGATGTCCAACAGGTAGAAAATAGTATTTAAAATGTTCATAAAGGTCAATTAGGAATCATCGATTAATACAGTTAACTCTCACTACAGCAAAGAATTATAACAAATTATTCTAGTGGTTTCTGTGAGTGATATAATTCGAGTCGATCTTAATCAGAATTATTAATCTAATAATTTAGATGTTTGCCTGGTTAGTTAAGTGGATATCACTTCTGCTCTCTAAGCAATAGGCCATGTGGTTGGATCCCACTGTTGACACAATGGATATTAGTTAATATCTTTAGGTGGTAGATAAATTTCATCATCCACATCACCAGCCTGCTTATTCAAGGCCTGAATGGGCTTAAATAAGTTCCATGTTTGGTGTCTAGCACAGGACTTCTGGATTACTTCACTCTAACCACACCCATGGTACTGTACTAATATACAGTAGGGGTAACTTGTCATGGATGAAATTCTCTTTCTCACTTACTCACACACACAAAGTCAAGTTAGGCATTTCTGCAAGAAAAAGGATAGCATATTAATGAGAAAAGAACAGTATATTTAACAATATTTTTTATCCTTCATGGGTACAGCATAGTTTTCTTTTGATACAAGACCTTCATCAGTGCTGAAGTGTTGGAAACTATTTTTTTATTTTTTTCAAGAAATGGAGAATTTTAGTAGTGATTTGTGTTTAGCCATATTTCCACACAGGAAATGAAGTCTTGTTTGGAAATTTAATATACAATTTATATGAAAAGTGTTGTTTTTCTATATGCGAAAGAATAATGTATTCAATCATCATGAAATGGCATGGCATGGCATGGTATATTGAATTGAGAAATTCTACTCAGTAACTTCAAAGAAATTCATTAAAGATCTTTTTCAAAATAGTGGGGGGGGGGGGAGAAAGGTAAACAGATTGTTTAGTACTCTGGTTACCCTGTGCTAGCTAGCAGTACATATAGTAACATCCATTGGTTCACACATGTGCTCCCCATTATGAGTTTTTTTTTTCCCTGTAAATTTTTACCCTTTTTTCTGATTTACTGTGAAGGATTATATAAATATTTGAAAATGCAATGAATTTCACATATTATAAGCTGCTCAGGAGTTGTACTGAAACACTGTAATATAAAAATTAACTAAAGAATGGCTAATTTTACAAAACCCTATTTTTTTTTTACAGTATTTACTATAAAATAATATCTGATCATTCCAGCTCAAGGAAAATTGAAGTAACATGAGCTGTTAAAATTTATAACAAATTTATAAGTAACTTCATAATAATATTTTGTATCTATTACAAGAAAACATTAACAAGTAGTTTTATAATATCTTATTCTATGTATATTAAATTATTACATTTTGTATTAGCTTCACTAACATGTACAGGAATGTGTTAGCAGAGTTAATCTTAGGTGGTATGGTCACTTAAACAGCATGGGTAGGGAGAGGAAAGATAAGAAAAACAAGCGTTCTTTGCCAGGTGTGCTGGAAAAAGATCTAGGTGGACTGATACAGTAAAAAGTGCCTAAGAAGACAGAAATATAAGATCTGATAATATTGGAGTCTTGACTGTTAACATATTCATTTGGAGGAAAACTGTCAATTGGAAGTTAGTAATGATGTAACTTTTTCATGTAGTACTATCAGAATATCCTATACACCTAACGAGGGTATATGTTATTAATCTGATGAGAATGATGACATTTTGCATCATTAATAAACAAGACTAATAAGAAAAAGGAGAGAAACTAAATTCTTCACTTCCATATATTAAAATAACCATTTAAAATTTAATTTAAATTATGTCATCTACTAAAGTATGAAGCAGTTTGCATTTCATACCAGATGGTCAACTGAATGAAACAAGAAGGTGTAACTGAAATTCCTTAAGTATAATGGATAACAAGATTATTATTATTTTAATAGTCCGCAAGGTTAGCTGAGTGGCTATGCGCTTTCCAACCATATGCCTGGGAAAGGAGTGTCCTGGGTTCGATTCCCATCGCTGACGTGAGTAGTTTAGGATCTTTCTCAGACATAGCCAAATCTAGGGTATGGACTGCAGGGGTTTTCTCCCCAGTTTATCTTGGGTTTTTCATCTTACAGTGCACAACCAGAGTACTCAAGATAAACCAGCCTTGAGAACTAAATGCTTCTACAGACATAGGATACACTGGGAAGCATAGAACTAACCACCCTATCCTTGTGTACAGTTGCAATTAAATGAATACAAAACCCTCGACACTGCAAGGGAAAAAGGAAGAAGATTATTTTAATGCGGTAATTTTTTTAGATTAGTTATGAAATGCATTCCAAAATATCCAGAAAGCATTTCATATATAAAATGAAATAATTATACCAAACAAAACAGGAAAGTGTGGCATTCTATTAAAAACAAAAGTCTTTTCATAAATACTTTATGAAGAAGGGCTTCTGAAAACTTCTTTACACTCAAGAAATTATATTTATTGAAGCTGTAAGCATTAATGCTAGACTGGCTTTACCTTACTCATCTTTCCATATTTACACAAACAATAAAATGATAGTGAACATGGTATTAGAAAGTTTATTGCTAAACTGAAATCAAGCAGATAGCTATTCACAGAAAATGCACATTGGGTTGAAAATGCTTCATATCCATGTTTGATTCACATCCATGTCCTCAAATGAAATAAGCAACTAAGAATAATGAAATGAAGGAAAAGAGTTTAACAAGAAATGAAAGCATAATATTAACAACAGCTGTAATGAATTACAATAATTCTCCATCATGCATTTTATACATGTCAACTATCAGGGAAAAACAAAGAAAAAAAAATGCTCACTACATAGTATGTAGAGGCATTTCAGATCTCGTTTCATGTATATGCTTCTATTATATATATATTTAAATGAAGCAATAAACAAACTGATACGTGTTCACTGGCAAAGTAATACTTATAGCAAAAAATGCTTATTAACTATGCTAATATTTTTCCCTACAAAAATTACAATATAAAATATATTTTCAGTTGTTTCCATAAAAAAATACCTCAATAGGTTTTCATTGTATTTGTTAAAAAAGTAATTTCACTGAATCAGTTTCAGTTAAAATTAAATGAGATTTTCAGACTATCATAAAGCAATAACAATAATTTAAGGTCCGGTGAGATTATTCAAACCAAATACTGAAAGACTAGCATATTATCTTAAAATTTCATTTGCTCTAATGACTAGTCTAACATCCAAATCCTTAATGTTACTTTGACATTTTAGTTAAAATCATATTGAAATGCCATCCAACTATTCATCTTGTGCGCATGATATGTAACCACTCTCAGCATTCCCATGCTCATTTCCATGGTGAGAAGTTATTTGTATACCATCTACCTGGCAATTCTGGTTGGTACAGCTATTGTTGCTTGTGCCATGAGGATTATGGATATAATCACAGTCTCCTTCCCAGTTATATGTTCCACCTATCCAATAAAATAATATTTCATATCAGCAAATTACAATATTTCAAATTTTATCTAAAATTGTATGAATTCCAGTTCATCAATTTCCATAAATATAAAATTTACTAATATACAAGTTTCAAAAATTAGGTAATAGCACAATGCACATTTGAAAATGCATGATGTTTGCATCTTAATCTTCAGTTTCACAGAGGACTGTGAGAGATCATCACAAGAGCTGGTACAATAGATGACATCGCAATGGTTGCAAGTTGCTTCAAGACTAGAAACTAGATAAAATTTGCATCCAGAGTGGAGCATATCTCCTTTCTACATTCAATAGTGCTGAACATTATGAAAGCAGAACAACAAAATCTTTATGATAATAAACACAATGCCAACATTGCACTTTTGTAGTCTGCTTGCTTATTTTAAAGCAGAAGCAATAAGGCTGTGAGGCCAGTCTATTATATCTGTAAATTATATATGCTCTTCTGGCCAGTTTGTCTGCTTTGCAAGATGAAAAACCCATACTGGGAGGAAAACCCTGTCACCTCCATATCAGACTAACTCATCTTCAATTGAAAAGTCCTGATAAAGGTTCTTTGTGTCCTAGATGGGATTTGAACTCAGGTCTTTCATATCAAAGGAGCATCATTGATACCGAATCAGCTATGGAGACTCGGTTCTGTAGGCAGACAAAGAAAATGAACTGGCAATCCCTCAATATGACAATTATAATCACAAGATGAATGAATTGCTGAGTGACTTAAATGCAAAACTGAAACGAATATCAAATTCCTATTTGGCGATGTTCCTGCTTAAGAAACTTTGCATGGAACACTATTTTGTTATTATGATAATTACTGTCTTCCAAATGGGTTGATAAACTGTAGAAACAAGTTTGTGGTCTTGCTGCGAATCAAACTCTAAAAATATGTTGAGCTACAAAAGTTTCATGTGTCTTGTATAAGGTCAACCCTTGATTTACACTATAATCAAGGTTTGGTTGTACCCTGTGATCCTGACAGGGATACTGTCGGGACTTGTACTCTGGTAAGGCCACCCCCAGACAGCATGGGCATAATCATCAAGGGATGGGAAGGCACAATCCAAGAAGACATCAATGAGTAATTGAGAAGGAAATATTCTATATTTCCTTCTCAATTACTCAATTGTCTTGGCCACTATGCCAATAGAATTATATCTCCAAGCTTTCATTTATGCTATGTAAATGTTGTAGTGCAAACAAAAATCCCACATTAAAAGAATGTCATGCACAAACATCTTTCAAAGAGGGATTACCATCATATCCTCAAAATATGAGCATTTCTGTACTTAAGCAGTTTTTTCAGAAGACAGTCAATTCAGAATAAATGAAGACTTGCACTACCTAAAGAAAATAAGGAGAATACATTCAAAAAATACTTTTTTTGTATGAAATAAGGATTCACTTAAGAGTCAAAGCTAGATAACTAGGAGACCTCCATATAGCCTTTTAAGGAATGTGGAGAACTGACTGGGGCTTCTGACATGATGACAGTGTACCATGATCTTCTCATGGTACACTGCCTGTACCACAAGAGTTAAACATGACACTCACTGTTTTTGTCAAAGAACCAGGGTGAATGATGAAACTAGAAAAGACTTCACAATGGATAGGATACCACATGAAAGGCTGTTTCATAAACTGCAGAATATGGGATTGGAATATAAACTCTTGACTTGGATCAGGGGATGGGTGAGAGACAGATATCAAAAAGTGGTAATACAGTGGGTGTGAATCTGCCAGATTTAAGGTGACCAGTGGTGTACCTCAGGGTTCAGTCCTTGGGCCATTATTGTTCCAACGATACATTAATATCATCAGGAGAAAGGTCTAACATCAGATAAGCAATTGTTTGCCGATGATGCAAAGATAGGCAGGGCAATCAGGCATGCTTTGATATCCAGCACTTACAGAATGATTTGAATAGGCTGGAAATTTGGGCAAATGAAAATGATGGCTGTCAGTTTAATGTTAGTAAGTGTAAAGTGATGCACTTTGGCTTGATTAGAGTTCCAGTGGCATATTCTATTAGCGGAGTTATGCTACAAGAAACTGAGGAGGCAAGGGATCTTGACATATTGGTGGATAGGAATTTGAAGTGGAAAGGTCGCATAGCAAAAGTTGCAAATACAACTCAGAGGATAATTGCGATGTTGAAGCGAACCTTGAAATGTAAGGATAAGGAAGTCATTTCACCTCTTTAGAAGGCTTTGATGAGACCACGCATAGATTATTGTGTGCAGATTTGGTCTCCTGGGTTCCAAGGGGATAAGGAAGCTGTGGAAAGGGTGCAAGAAAGAGTTACAAGGATTATATTCAGATTATGAGGACAGATTGTATGTGGATTGCAGATTCTGGTTAACAGGAGAAAGAGGGGGTGATATGATAGAGGTTTATAAACTTTTGAATGGGTATTATAGGATATCATCTGAAGAAATTTTTCATTAAGGGGAGAGAACATGGGAGCATCCATGAAAGTTAAGTTTGTTCACAGTCAAGAAAGGGATAAGAGCCAGATTTTTCTCACAGAGAGCTGTGAATAAGTGGAATAGTTTTCCTTTAGGGGTAGTGAGTGCATCTAGTGTGAATGAAATGAAGGGAAGGTATGACAGCTAGTTTGGGTGATTTATAGTCTCCCTTGATGAGTTCTCAACACCCTGGAGGTCTCGGATAATAATAAATTAGTATAATATAATTTTAAAAAAGAAGTATATTAAATTAACATTTCATAGTGTTTTACTTTGGTAATTACTGATATCACATTCTGAGTTTCTTTTTAATTATAGTGTCAGATCTAAAAAATATCAAGAACCACAAAAGTTTCATGCTTGGTATATGCCAATGTCTGTTGATTAGAGATATAAAAAATCCATATTTTCAAGCAATTTGAAGCAAATAAAAGGCACACTATTTTAAAAACTAAAGTTTTTGGAAAGTAATAGCTATGTCATTGCTTTTGGAGCTTGAGCCTCAGGCTTTGTTACCCTAATTACAGTTATAATCTCAGGTATGGCCCGTATTAATAATGTTTTAGTAAATCCTAGTAGTTCAAGCTTCTGTACTATAGAATTGTGCTATAAAAATCAACTCCTCATTTACATAGTCAAAAACAACTTGGAACATGAATCATTGAGGTTTTTCTTAACAATGAAAAAAAAAATTATATATATATATATATATATATATATATATATAATATAGTTTTCTGCTAGAAATTTGCTATCATTTGAGGAGGAGAGACATAAAGGATGACTAGTAGTTTCAAAACAGAAATAAAGTGGCATTAGCAGAGAATGAATTTTCTGAGATTGCCGATTGTTTTAATCTTTCTGTAAATCCGGAAATTACAAATTCATTACTAAACTTTGTCTTTCAAAATGCAAATATATTCATATCTTCAATTTTGCGAGTTTTGTCATTGTTTTGTATTTCTCGTTTTTCATTCCACAATATTTTATAGTGTTCTTTCCAATCCTCTTTGGAAATTAGATTATTTCTTAATTGGTCATTTTCTGCTGTTTGTAGTTGCCTGAAAATTTTAAAACCTCTTCTTTATGGTTCAGTGATATCCTTCTCTAATGATTTAACATATTTACTACAATCTTCTCTGCATATACTTCTAAAAAGCATTCTGAATTCAGCTCATAATTTCTTATATTGTATATAGTTAGCAGTGTTTTTACTTTGCAGATAGATTTTAAAAGCCTGTTTTTTCCTTTCGATTAATTCCTTTAAGTCATCATTCCAATTCTGAGCCATTTTTTGTTTTTCCTTGATTTGTATCCTAAACTTTTGTCTAATGCTTTTAGTATGGTTTCCTTCCATTTTTCCAGTCAGTTTCAATACTGTTTGTGATTGTTTTATTTTATCTCTTATTCTGCTTTTATATAAGTTTCTAATACTCTCCTGTTCTAGGAGATGAATTTTAAACTGTTTATTATATGTTGGTTCATTATCTTTTTTCTTTGGAAGTATGTGGTTCTTTTTATGAATTCATATCTGCTTTCAACTAACATGTGATCACTATCAATTTCGCTCCCTCTAAAAACCCTTGTATCCTTGACATTATTATTTAGTTTGTTGTTAATAATAATGTAATCTATTATTGATTTCGTTCTTCTTGCTTGCCATGTGTATTTATGTATACTTTTATGCCTGAAGAAAGCATTGCTGATTTTTAGATTGTTAATTATGCAGAAGTCTCTTAATAAAATTCCATTGTTATTGATTACTGATTCTCCCTCTGATCCAAGGCATCTTGTTATTGGCTTACTTCCACTCTAGTGTTGAAATCTCTCATCAAGATTGTTGCTTCATTTTTATTTGTTTAATCAATACATTCCTGAAGTTTACCATAAAATTCTTCTGTCTCTTACTCTTTTCCATCTATTGGTGCATAAATTCTGAAAATATTGAATGTTCGATTCATAATTTCTATTCTAACTTTGATTATTCTGTCTGATACCCAAGTATAATCTGAAATTTTGTTTTTCCATTTTTTATTAATCCAAATTGCAATCCCAGATGAAGCCCTTTTGTCTTCTCGAACTCCAGAGAAGATCATGACAAAATTTTCAGGAATTTGAGATCCCTTCTTTTTTGCCTCAGTTATTGCTGCTATATCAATGTTTCTATTTTTTAGTTCTCTGTTTTGCTCATCAATTTTGTGTGCGATTCCACGGACATTCCAAGTAGCTATTTTTAATTTTTCAAAGAAAAGTCCCTATCCATTAGCCGAGTCAATTCCAATTAAATCGATCTTATTTTTCTTCTTCAGAGCTTTGCAAGTAATTGGAAATTTCCCCTGGATAGGCTCCCAACCTTTAACAGGGTGAGTTCGGTGTCTAGCTGCCACCTTAAGGCTCTGAACCTGCCTTTTGAGAGGGAAAGCAAACTCCCACTGCACGAGATGGAAAAAAGCATAGTATAATAGGAAAGATTTACCCCTATCCCTCGACTACTCTAATAGCGTTGAGGGGAAGGAGCAAGAGGAACAACAAGAAAGAAAGAAGAATAGGGACTGGTCTATAGATAATATACAGATGTATATTACGTCAGTAAGGCATGGTCCAGCATCAGGTAACTTGGGTTTGCCGCTCCTGTACTCACTAAAGTGAGCCCTTGAGGTGAATCCAGGGTCTTAAATCTAATATAACAATTGTCATATTAAATTAGGACATCATTTTTTACTGTAATAAAACTATCTATATGAAAGAATGTTTCTCTGATGTTGTCTTAAATAGAATATAGCTTTGATGTAGTTATTTTATTTCATTTATTTTATTTTAATTTTATTTTAGTTTCACTAGAGGTCAGGCCAGTAGAATAACCGTTGATCAAATCATTGTCTCATTAGCATACTGTGTGAAATATAATGTAGCTTGTCTCTGTATATATATATTTGTGTATACTCCAGGTGATGACCATAATATGAAAGTCAAAACATTGGGAAATTAAAATAATTATTTCTAACATGGTTAGAAATAATTATTTGTCTAGAATTTGTCTAAAATCAATAGGGTGAAAATTCAAGGCCTTAAGGAATGGATGTTTGCAAATGTCTTTAGGTGGGAGATGAATTTCATTGCTTGGTATAAGACCAATGTCCTGCTTAGTGGAGACCTAAAGTGACTTGAAAAAGTTTGGTCTCTAGAGAAAGGTTCCAAGGATACATAGAGAATGAATAAAAATGCAAAAAATTATATTAAATTAATAAAAAATAGAAAAATCCTTAACCAACCCAGTCCTGATATGCCATAGATTTTTGTTCTATGGCAATAGAACATAAAAAATAAATGGCAATAAAAAAAAAAGCTTATCATCAGAACATGACACATATGAAGATACGTTGTTTGTCATGAGATTGGATCACACATAAATAAGATTGGTCATTCTGCAATTCAGTAAATTATTAATATTGAAGGTTTTGTTAATTTGAAATACCTTTTTCGTACACAAGATGTATGTTCTGCAATTATTACAAGTCCACTTTATTTATTAAATCCACATATATAGAATTTTTTATTTTTAAAAAATAACAATTGACATGATTCAACACAAAGGAATTACATACTTATAAAGCTCTTTGCTTCATTTTCATTACAGAAATAATTAAATTCACATGGTTGTGCACCCTTAAGTGTCCTAAAAACTTCGAGCTGGTGAAAAAATAAATAAACACAGTAAAAAGCATCAAATAAAAATCTAATCATATAAAGACATATCTAAATATTAATATGAAAATTTATTGAAAAAAAACATTTAAAAAGTAATAATATAAACAATGCTGCACAAATTTTTATTAAATTTATGCTAATTTTGTAAAACAACTTTTTTTTATATCTAGTAAAACAAAAAAATCTATCACCTGGGATAAAGAAAACTAGAATGAGATATTTCTAAATAATAACTACAAGATGACTTATTCAGGCAAAAAAGTAAAATGTTCCTTTCCTCACCCAAAGACAAGCTTTTCAGGTGTTTACCAGATCCCTTGCCTGCTCCTCTGGTTTGTCTTAGGGCAGTCAGCAGCCATCCATCATGAGGAATTTAAATTGTATATTCCTCATGATGGCTTAGCAGAACATGCCATCTTGACTAAATATAGGGTTCTCCGGAAGAAAACTAAACTCTTCTATAAATATGAGTTTATATATATATTTGCCAGCAAAGGTTGGTCGATTGGTATAGTCTCCGCTACTAATGGCTCACGCAAAAAATTAAGCAAGTTTGAGCGCAGTTAGTAGCTGGAAGGAGCCAATCGTTTGATGCTGTTGGCACACTCTCCCTCGATGAGTCTTTGGACTCCCTGGAGGTGCCACACAATAATAATAAAAGGAGTGGTTATGCAAAGAGAGCTGTGAGACTTCTTTATTGATCTGACTTAAACAGATCTGATGGCCCAAAGGCCATCAGATAATTGATATTGCAATATTCTCTCAGTTATACCATTGCAGTGTTTTATGTATAACATCATGTGGCTGTTACTTTTTCAAATGCATTCAATGTTTGTGTTTTACCTTGTAATTAGCTATCATCACACCACTGATGATGGCCTGTAATATTCGGGCTGAAATATATGGCTTTAAATAAATAGTCCTTCTGTTTTTTGTGTTAATTAAAAGAAACCTTGCATGTCAAAAGTATCTCTCTTTAAGAACAAGCAAAGTTCTTGTTGCAAAGCTGAATCAAAGGAACAAATAGTGTGGACAATGGTGAGTAAGGTTTTAAATGCCATTCTTCTAAGATGGATAATGGAGAATATTGTATGTACTTGCTGAGATTGGTTTCTGGTAAACACACAGATGGAAGGTGTGTTTACCAAAAAAGCAAACTACAACGAGTCTCCTTTTCCACAGTGATCCTGCATGAATGAAGGCTATTCATTTTTTATAATAAGGAGATCATATCATTTTCGGGACATATCCAGATGGCAAAATATTAAGAAAACATTTAGAGCATCTTGAGATGCTCTAAATAAGTTGTCCGAGGGAGAACCCCCAGAGCATGTCTTCAATCTGTTTATCAATCTTATTCTTCCAATTCAAATAACCAGAGTGCATGATAAATTCAAAAATCTTCACTATATCAGGAGGAAAGTGCTGCAATAAAAACTGTAGAGTAATGAGCAAAAGGAATGTTTAAACAATGTAAAAACAACTGATCATTAAATTTGTAGATTGTAGAGAGGTACAATTTATGGACTGTACAGAGGTACCTATTCTGACTAAGTGGGATTTTGAATGACTTCTTGATATCCACAAAAGAAGTGTTTTTCTTATAATCTGCTCTATTTCTACTATATTTTTTTTTTCTCTTTATCCATCTCAGATGATCATTCATTTAAGTGAAAGAAGAGACCAAAGTATGGCTGTAAAAATGCTGAAGGAGAAAGCCTGGCCTTAAACAAAACAGAAATCACTTCAAACATAGCCTGTTGGCATTATCATCATCACCATCAACCATCACCACCTGGGAGACAGGACGTTGTACATGAAATCAAAAGGAGGAACACACTCCTTAATCTCAAATCATTGATTTAGGTATTACCATTCCCTTTCCATAAATCTAGGTACCCTCTTTTTACACTATTACCAGCATGGAACTATTATGCATCCTGATGTTCTTATTTGAACACTGTATAATTTCAGGCAGTCTGTCTGTCTGTGAGATGAAAAATCAAAGTTACTCAGGAATAAAACTCACTATGGACCAGATAACTCATTTCAGTTGAAAAATTATGTCATAGAGGGCTTCACATCTACAATAAGGATGGAACCCAGGTATTTTCTGATCAAAGAGCATCTAATGCAGTTCAACATGACTGTGCTACAAAAGCTCTATGATTTTTGTTTCTTCCATAGAAAAACATGCAAATACAAGAGAGAACAAAGTACTTAAAAGCACTTAAATTTATATGTATTTTTAATAATTTTTTAATTTCTTCCTTACTAATATGCAAGAACTATTTCAGTAATTTATATTCATTTTACAAAATCCAAGTTGTGGAGCTAACTGCAACTGGACAGGTAAACAGGTGGCAGACAGTGGATCATCCCCAGATACAGAGCAGCTGTGAAATAAGCAGGGTAACTTGGCAAATAAGCAGTCCAAGACCAACAAAAACAATGCCAGGGATGGTGGAGCAGTCCTTGGCAAGGCTTCTCAAACCAAAACACCACAGAGCCCTAGGACAATGTAATGTGGTGCCCCTGGGAAGGTACCTAAAGATCAATCGCAGCAACTGTCTACCAAATAAGGCATCTGTTCCATGTCAGGAAAGACCTCTATTTCAGGGGCTGATGGTAGCCTGCACCAGTCCCTGACAAGGAAGTAGCAATTTCTGATTAATACCTCACCTCAGTGTCCAATGCCAACAACGGTATCCTGGATACTACAAGAAATGAGTACACACTATCAAAAATTTTACGAAATAGTTTTTTTCCTAACGACGATTTTTAATTTTAAATTATGGTGCCTCTGTAGCACAATTGGAAGAACAGTGGAACATTGCACTCTTCAATTGGAAAAGACCTGGGTTTGATTCTCATCGTGACGAGGGAACCCTGCTACCTCTTATACAGAGGTAGCAGGGTTTTTTCTCCTGAAAACTCGGGTTTTTCATTCCTGCATACTACAGAACAACTTGGTCTTCAGAACACATGCAATTTACAGACAAAAAAAAAAAAAAAATACTGTTGTTGGTTGATTATCAGTAGTAGATATCATTGATGGTGGTAGTGTCGTAGTAGGAAAATTAAGTAGGAGTGGAGAGGGTGAGATGCATTTAATGAAGTAGAGTGCCCTCCCACAATGAGTTCTTGGACTCCCTGGAGGTATCACGTAATAATAATAAGGTTAACTAAGTATCGATCAGTGATGATGATAATGATAATTATTATTACGTGACACCTCCAGGACTCATCGTGGGAGGGCACCTACTCGACAACTCTGTCTCCACTACTTAATCCACTAACCACACCAAACCGCCACTACATCATCCACACCATTGCCAACCATCTACTGCCCACCAGTACGTTTTGGTATATTGGGGGGGGGGAGAGTTCCATTTTAAATTCTATGTCCTAAAAATATAGAATCCACCTAATTTGGATCTAAGTTTAAAAAAAGTCATATTGATTAGTGATAAAACAAGTACAATTTTTGCTATGATAAGCAAACTTTGTTATGTTATGTGTATTATTACAGTTGACTCTCACTCTAGAAAACTTGTAAGAACCACAGGAAAAGTTTATTATAGTGGATGATTTGTTACAGTGAGTTTGTGATTGTGTGAGTTTCTCCAAATAGCATTTGCTGTAGTAAGGAATTGAAGGCACTCTGAACGGTAAATATTTCCTTTCTCTAATCCTAGAGTTTATAAAATCCAGTGATTGTGTGGTTATTATGGGCAAACTATTTGTTCAGCTCAGATTTATATGGATAAGCATCAAGGTTATATTCTACTTCATTAATCAGATAAGTCTGGTTTAGCTGGCCATGTCTTAGGCATAGAATTCACTGGAATAGCAACTTTCTTGTGATCTTTCAAGTAAAAAATAACTAAAGAATTACACAGAAATTATTTTTTACTTGCAAGATCATATCAAGAAAGTTGTAAAGTTCACATCCACGGACCAAACATCAACAAGAATGATTGTCTCAAACTTTAACAATTTTGGGAAGTCATCCTGAGCAACACTCCTCATTCTTACATTTCTTGAATTAATAATTATTTATTCTTTGAATTCTAATAGTTGTAGATGGAGCTATCCTCCTGCAATTAATATCATACATTGTCACATGCGCTTACATTTTAAGTGTTGTTCTATTTTGTGTTTGACGATGGCTAGGAAACCTAGCTTGAAATTCTGCAAGCAATAAATATTATATTTTCCTTACATAAGTGCCAATCGATGGCTAAATTTTATTATTATGTTGTCTACTTATGTTTCTATATTTAGTTCAATTTGATCCTTAAGCAGAGAGGTAAGTTTATATGTGTAATTATGATAAAGGGAATGCTATTACACTGCTTCCTCTTATCTGCTTTTCTACTTCATTTCCAGATATTTTATTTAATATGTTTTGGATGGTAGGAATTGTAGCAACTGGCTAAGACGGTGCTTTTGAATGACAGTGGTGAAGGCACTAATGTCAGAACTTTGCTGAAATGTTGGCAATATTAATTACATTTATTATACACTGTAATTTCCTTGAAAAATACTATTATGAACAGTGTCAACATATAAGTCTTACCACAGACTTACTATACTGCACAGAGATTCCACAGCATGCAAAGTCTGTCAATGGAAAGCTTGGTCCTATTAGTTTGGAAAGCTTCAATTTCAGTGAAGCTTTCCAGACAGCTGAACAGATTATCCTTTCTAAAATGTTGCTGGGATAACGTCATTCCTAACTATGTTAAATTAAAACACCCCACTTAATGCATTCTACATATACAAGTGCACACCAGCTTTGCTCTTTTATGTAGACAGCTTGGGGTCATGTGTGTTCTAGTTGCCAACGCTAATGGACCTATTTGTGTGACAGAAGAGGAGCACACCATGATGCTGAATACTAACCTTTGGACAATCCTCCCAGAGTCTCTAACAATTCAGCAGCCAAAGAATTTCAGAAAATAAAAGAGTTGACACATTAATAAATTTGTTCTAATCTATTAAAAAAAACTCAGCCTTTTAAAGCCTCAACAACACTCAAGAAAACAATGTTATAGTAAACTATTGTCCTTCACCCTCAAGCAGAAGCAATTAGCACACTTGGTCATATCCCACAACTACACTTGCACCTAAGTAAATATCTGCAGAGGATATTATGATTCAAATTGAATGAGGGATTCAAAGCCATCCTACCGATATTGCAAATAATGTAAAACTCGATGTAGCCAATATATTAACAAAACAAATACCATTAAAAAAAAAAAAGCATCCTCTTAAGCAAGGAATTTGAAGCACTAGTGGAAATAAACAAAAAAGAATAGTAATTATGAAAATGGATAAATGGAATGGCACTGTAATTCTAAACTGCCATGATTATACACATAAATTTACCTCTGTGCTTTGGATTGTTTACCTACTTTGGATTGTTTGGACTGTTCTGATCTATGTGTTGATCTGATCCTTATGATCAGATCAACACATAGATCAGAACATCTCACAGGCTTCTTAAAAACATTACCTCCTGGCCTGAGGAAATTGCCAATAAACTATCAGAAACTTCATCATCAACATCAAATTCCTGCCATGTACCCTCAAGGGGTGTACAGCATATGATAGTACTACATGAAAAAAATTACATCATTACTAACTTCCTATCTACAATTTTCCTCCAAATCAGTCTGTTACTTGTCAAGACTCCAACATTATCAGATCTTATATTTCTATCGTCTAAGGCACTTTGTACCGTATCAATCCACATATATCTTAGTCTTCCTCTGGGTCGTTTTGCTGCTAACCTCGCAGAGAACACTTGTTTTGCTAATCTTTCTTCGTCCATTCTGTTTAAGTGACCATACCACCCGAGATTACCTCTGCTAACGCATTCCTGGATGTTGACAATGTCAAGTTCTTTCCTAATATCCTCATTTTTAATATGATATTGCCATTGATGCCATCTGTTCATGCCTATAATCTTTCTCGGGACTCTCACATCTGCGGTCTCTAGTCTTTGGTCAAGTGTTTTACTTCTGAGATCCATAAGTAAAATTGGTTTGAACACTGTCTTGTATACAGCTAATTTAGTGGCTAATTTCTCTCTTATTCCATATGAATTTATTCAATTGACTTCCTACCATACCAGCTTTGCCGATTCTGTTGTCTATTTCTATATTTAATTTACCATCTTCACTATAAATCGTGCCTAAGTAGCTGAAATGCTTTACTTGTTCCACAGATTCTCCGTTCACAACACAGTTGACATTTTCAATGATTCTGCCTATTTTCATTGTCTTTGTCTTTTTATTGCTGACCTTCATACCATATCTATTACAACAGCTTATTTAGTCAGAGAATCTTGCAAACTTGTAAGCGGATTTATTTAGAAGTATAACATCATCTGCATAAAGCAAAGAGCTGACATTTAACATTTCCAAATTTGATATCGTGTTTAATTTCACTTTCCTTCATAATGTGATCCATATAGATAATGAATAACAGAGGGGATAAGGTACCTCCTTGTCTCACACCAGATTTAACATTAAACCATCTTCCTGTACTTCCTTCAATTCTAACTGCTGACTTACAACTCAAATAAAGATTAAGTATTGCTTGATATAATGCCCCATTGACACCATATAACTGTAGCGTATTGAATAGCTTCTCTCTTGGCACCTTGCCTTTTCCAAATGGACAAAACTTAAATACAGATCTTTGTTATATTCCCATGCTTTTTCGATGATTTGTCGTAAAGTGAAGATCTGATCCTAACAGCCTCTATTTGACCTGAATCCAGATTGTTCTTCACCAAGCTTTTCTTCCATAATTCTTCTCAACCTTTTCTCAAGTATACTTGCATAGATCTTGCCAGGAACAATCAGTAGGGAAATACCTCTGTAATTCTCACATTCAGTTTTATTTCCCTTTTTATATATGGGTACTATGAGAGCTCTACTCCAATCATCAAAAATTCGTCCCTCTGTCCAGGCTTTTTGCACTATGCAGTGCAGCCACTGTAAGACTTATACCACCATACTTCAGCATTTCTGGTCGAATATCATCTACTTCTGCTGCCTTTCCACATTTCAAGCCTTTGATGGCTTTTTCTACTTCAAATATGGATATGTATTCCTGACTGCATGCCTGGTCAGTGTTTTTTACCACTGTGCTGTCATCACTGCTTGTTTCATTTAGCAGTTTTTCAAAGTAATTACTCCATACTTCAAGGATATCTTTTTCTCCCGTTTTCATGTCACCTTTATCATCTCTAACTCCTTCAACAACCTCCAGAATATTCTGCCACCTTCTTGATATTTATTTTTTATATTCTTGCCAAAGTCCTCCCATGGCTTTTGTTTAGCTAGTTTTACACAGTGTTTAGCTTTCTTACATTTGTCTCTGTATTCTCTAAAAGCACAAGCTGACTTATTTGCCAGGAACTTTGATATGCTTTCTTCTTTTCCTTCACTGCCTCTTTAACTTCTTGTGTCCACCATGGAGTTCTAATTTTTCTATCCTTGTAGACAACTTCACCACATGCCTCTCTAGCTGAATCAATCAGGGCTTTCTTCAAGGCTTGCCACTGAATCTCCAAGGTTTGATTCCTGTTCTCAAACACTTTCATTTATTCTTCAATAATCTTTGTGCATTTTAGTCTACAGTTCACATCTGAGAGCTGCTCAACTTTTATTTGCTTTAAAATTTTCTTACATGTTATTCTTTTCAATATGAAATTGAATTTTATCCTGCTCAAGACTAAATATCAACTATCAGAAACAGAAAAACAAAATGTGTCATTATGCCCAATTGTGGATGACAGTGATTCAGCCATATACAAATTAGCCAAAGTGTTTTCCCACTATACTGGAAACACCCCTTCATGCTTAAAAAAACTTGGCCCTTTAAGTCCAGTATAGAAAACTCCACACTCAGCACATAATGATCCATTTCAACATCAATTCTACTTAAAGACATCTCAGACCTTATCCAAGCAGAATTACTTTCTGAAATCTAAGCTCTGTCATCAATTCCATTTCATCTGAAAATGGAAAAGGAAAATTCTATAAACAAATAAGGGAACAGCCATAGGCCCTTTGCTTCCCACCCCCAGCAAACTACTTCAAAACAGAAAGCTTTAAACTCTACTCCACACAGAACCACTATTTGCCTATACTACATAGATGACATGTTCTCTATTTGGCCACATGACCTAGATGCTTTCAACATCCTTATCTCAGAATCTAGTTCACCATGGAAGAAAAAAACAACAACAGTCATCTTTCTATGACGACGTGTTCGCGATCTGGCCGCACGGGCGACAAACGCTAAACACATTCCTTAGCCACCTAAACAAACAACACGAACGCATACAATTTACCATCGAAATCGAAAATCAAAATTCGCTCCCGTTCCTAGACACACTAGTCACACGTCTTCCTTCAGGCAGTCTTTCCTTCACAGTCTTCCGAAAACCGACACACACTGGCCAATACATACATGCGAATTCATACCACCACCCATCACAAAAATATGGAGTCATTAACACCCTTAAAAACCGAGCTACTACAATTTGCTCTAACCGGAAGCCCTGAAACAAGAACTAAAAATCATCAGCGACACATTCATAAATAATGGCTATAACAAAAATACTATTAATAAAATACTCCATAAAACAACAACAAAAACGAATCTAGATTACAGTAAAACCATAGCCCTCCCATACATTAAAGGGTTATCAGAAAAAATCAATAGAATCCTAAAACATTATAACCTCAATGCCACCTTTCAACTACCCACTAAACTTAAAACCATATTCAACTCCTCTAAAGATCCTCTCCTCCCATTAGCACATCCTGGAGTCTATAGCATCCGCTGCACCTGTAACTTACCGTACATTGGTGAAACAGGACGGACAATCCCTATACGCCAGAAAGAACACATTAGACACATTAAATATAACCATTATGGTGAGGCAGGCCTCTCAGACCACGCGCTCAACACCTTACACCAAATCAACTGGAAAAGCACCCGCTCTTTACACCACACAAAAATCTGGTATGAAAGGAAATTCAAGGAATCCTGCGAAATCTTGATAAACCATCCAAATATCAACAACAAAGAAGGCATGAAAATTCCAAGGATCTGGATGGCACACATTCAGCCTACCTAATATATAAGATCCAGCATAAGTCAGGACTCTAGCCAATCTACAACTATTATTAGAAGCCATTCCATACCAACTGGCTGGAATGTACAGGTATAACATGTTGTTATTATATGTATATAGATAGTTACTTGTTGTTGCGCCCAATGTATTTCTACAACACAGATAACACTAATAATAGGACTCTAGCGTTGATGTATAAATTTTTTTTTTTAATTTATATATATATATATATATATATATATATTTTTTTTTTTCACCAGAGGTCAGGCCAACAATTGTTGTAGCGGCTGGTCAGTATCTTTAACAAACCAGTTTGATTGTAGTGTAGCTTGTTTTCTGTGTATAGTTGTATGCTCCAGAAGATGACCTTGACATAAAGGTCTAAACGTCGAATTGTAGATTTTAGTTATATTAAACTAAAATTTTCATTAAAACACAGTAGTTGTCTCCATAATTTTCAAAAATGCATTCGGATCACCGTGCAAGCCTAAAAGAAAGGAACAACAGTCATCCCTTCCTAGACACATTGTTTACATGCCAATCTAATGGATCCTTGGCATTTTGTAAACAGAAATCCTACACAAACTGGTAGATATATTCACCAACTATCATCTCGCTCAAACCTCCAGAGAGTATGAGATTATAAAACCCTGTATTATTATTATTATTATTTGACACCTCCAGGGAGTCCAAGGACTCATTGAGGGAGGGCACCTACACCATAACTTCATTCTCCACCATTCAATCACCAACTGACTACAAGTACACCAATGCCATCTACCATCAACCACCACTGGTGTTTTCACAGACAATCACAAACATCCATGCCCACGGCAGGATTTGAACCTGCAGCCTTTGGACTGGAGAGTGGATATGCTATCCACTCGGCCAACCAGGCCGGCAATACCAGATACCTCTGTATACCACAGCAAAATTAATAAGTTTTGATAAAAATGTCCTCACCACTGAACCTGATGACATTCATAACACCTTGTTAGTCAATGTCTATAATCCCCATGACATCTAAAAAATATCCCTCTTCCCCAGAACAGCAACTACACCAAATCTATTACAATCCTATATATCCTGGGTACATTTGAAAAGCTTCCAAAAATCCTAAAAAATACAACCTTGCAACAGCTTACAGACCATATAAAAAATTAGCATTCCTACTGTGATCCACCAAAGACCACCCATATCCTGGACCTGCCAGTTTGCTTATTTCTTTAGATTTATGGCCAAAGCAACTAAGGCTATGAGAGGGGCCAGAATTATGTATATATGTTAATTGCATGTGTTCTAATGGCCAGTTTGTCTGTTTTGTGGGATGAAAAACCCTGCCACGTCCATATGAGACTGGCTAACTCACCTTCAGTTGAAAAGCGCTGATAAAGGTTCTTCACATCAGACCTGCCAGATACTTAACAGTTAACTTGCAATTGTAAACTGTCCTAATAGGACATCCAGCTTCATAATTGTAAAGCATAAAGACTACATCCTATTCGAATGCTATGGTCCCTCAGGACTTGCAGACCATGCTTTGGACATTAACAGGATAGGCTGTCAAAAAGCCACCTTACTCTATCATCGAATTTATTTCACTCTTAAGAAACTGAGGCCCGAACCACAACAAATTTGGTGCTGCATGAAACCAACTCAAATTTGGAAGCATTCATCCTAAGAACTTCAACCCAATAACCAAGAATATCCATTCTAGTCCATCAAAAAGCACTATTTAAGGCTTTAAATAGTGCTTTTTGAGTGTCATACCATGGTAACCCAAGGTATGACACTCACACCTTGGGTTACCATGGTTCAGCCTCATTTATCCAATGTAGTGCCTGCATGCACATCTGTTTTCTACTGTGTTCCCTGATGATGATGGCAGTTTGACTTTACCAAAATATTGGAAATATTAAATTTATTGTAATTAATATTTAGTCTAAGTACCTTATTAAAAGTCCAAACAGACATACATTAATGAGGGAGATCCACCGATATGTAAATAATGTAATACATTCCACTTTGAATAGTTATTATTATTATTATTATGACTATTATTACCTCCAGGAAGTCAGGAAGTGAGACCATTCAATTCTGGTAATAATAATATATCATTATACTCCACATGTCATTCACACTATCTGCATTCACTACTCCCAAAGGCAATCCATTCCAATCATACACTACTCTAAGAGAAAAAAATCTAGCTCACCACTTTCTTGTCCTCTTTCCATTCCTCCATAAAATTAAAAGTTCAAGCTTGTGATATCCTCTATGACACTTGCAGCAGTTTGTAGATTTCTCATAACATCCCTCTTCTGCCAGTACACAAATTCTCACGATGTCCTAAAAATCCACAGTCCCAATATCATCTTTAACACTCATTTGCAACTCTTCACTGTATCTACAACACAACTGAAACCAGAAGACAAGATCTGTACACAATAGTCCAGGTGAGATCATATCAAGGCCTTATAAAGAGGCAAAATGACTTCCTTATCTTACACGTCAATTTTTGTTTCAGTATTGCAAAGTTAAGCATTATGATTATATGTTATTTTCGACCATCTGAACATAAGAAAAATTGACATAAACTGGGTTTTATATTGGCCGAAGGATTTTAATTGATACTAAGAAACACCAACACGTTTCAACAACTTAGCTGTTTGGCTTCTTCAGGGTGAATAAAAGAGATACAAAAGAACTTAAACTGTTCATGAAGGAATGAACCGAATACAATTATATTTTTTATAAATACAGAAGAATGCGTACATCAAACGCATGGAGCATGTATGATGTCAACTGTTGTTATACAGGAACATTCTGTAATTAGCAACAAAATTTAACTCTAGCATGCTTAATGATCTTATGAGGGTCTTCCAAATATCAGCTAGAATTAATCCTTGGTTTCTATTGAGGTTGTGTTTAGAAAGGATGACTGTTATGGCCTCTTTTATGTATTGGGAGCAGAAATATTCCTCTAAACAGGGCATGGAGCTTTTGTCCCAATTTGATGGTATGGTTTGTCCTCAAGAAATGAAGGGTTAACCCAGAATTGCCTTCTCTGTTGTTGTTTACATCTCCTACATGTTTGTTTTTTCTAATTTCCAAACTTCTTGAGGTCTGACCAATGTAATTTAATCCACACGAACAGGGGATGTTATAGACACCAGCATATTTGAAGAAGGCATGACAGTCTTTTGGAAATCTTAAAAAATGGTGGATAGTCTTTAAGGGTTTAAAAGTCACTCATATTTCATGTGGCTTGTGGGTGTATAGCAATCTTTTTAGAAACTGTTCCAGCATAAGGAATGGCGATGGTGGATTTATAACGTATTTCCTCAGATTGTTGTTGTGGAGGGTTGCAGAAAAGTATCTTATGGATCAATTTTTTGGGATAGCCATTGTCTATCAGGGTTTTTGATATGTGGGATAGTTCATCTTTGAGATTTTTATCTTCTGTAGTGATGCGAGAGGTCCTATTTTTTAGCATATGTACGATGCTTAGTTTTTGAGAGATGTGGTGCGAAGATGTGAAGTGCAAGTATCGACCTGTGTTGGTTGGTTTGCAATAGATTGCAAGGCTATGTTCATCCATTTGTTTCTTAATTAAAGTATCCAGGAATGGTAATTGTTTGTCCTTCTCAAGTTCTAAGGTGAACTTTATTTTGTGATGGAAGGAGTTGATCTTGGTAAGAAAATCAAAAAGATCTTTTTCCGTGTTTTTCCATACAATAAAGATGTCATCCACGTACCTCCACCACACTGCGGATTTAGGATCTAATTGAGACAAAATGTCATTTTCCATTTTCTCCATAAAGACACCTGCACAAGGGGGAAAGAGGACAGCCCATTGCGAGGCCTGCTAATTGTTCGTAAATCGTTTCCTTCCATAAGAAAAAATTAGATTTTAGGTATTGATGGAAAAGAGAAGTAATATCTTGAGGGAAGAGGTTTCTCAAAATGCTGATTACTTCTTCTACTGGAACATTAGTAAATAAGGATATTACATCCAGGCTTGCAAGCATGTCTGTTTCGGAGATTGAGATGTTCTTTAATTTATCAACAAAATGTTGTGAATTTTTTATGTAGGTATCCAAATTACGGATCTGTGCCTTAAGGAGACTTGCAAGGTGTATCGATAATATGTATGTAGGAGAATTAATTCCATCCACTATAGGGATATTCTATCAGCAAAAAAAGCCAAATTGAAAATTTCAAACGCTCTTTATGAAAACAGTTATAAGTCAAGACCTAATCTGCCAGATAACACAGTAATCTTCAATTTCTCCGACCACGTTTTAACAAATCCAGAAGTTAGTATACTAAAGAAAGGGTTCAATTTTGCTATTGCCCCAGACCAAATTCCTAAAGTGGACATCATATGTAACATAGAAAAGGCAGTTTCATCATTACTGGAACCCATAACAAATGATCTCAGATTGAAAAGCACCATCATTCTCTCATCTTCAAGAGCTCCAAACCCTAATATCACACCTTTAGAAAACAGAGCTATGTTTAGTTTGAAGATAGAGAAATTATCATCTTAAAAGCAGATAAAGGAAACTCTACAGTTGTCTTAAACACCAGAGATTACAAGAGAAAGATCACAGATTTACTCTCTGACACATCTACCTATTGTGTTTTAGATTCAGACCCCACAAGAAAAAATCACAATGAAACAAACAACTTGTTATGTAATATGGACAGCTGGCCAACAGACTTAAAACGAAGTCGTCACATCCTAATGGCACGACTATATGGCTCTCCCAAAGTGCATAAAAATGGAATACCACTGCACCCTATAGTGGAAGGAATTAATTCTCCTACGACCTCCCTCGATGAGTCTTGATAGACGTGTTTCGTAGAAAGGACCTCACATGATGAGGCTTTTGACTCCATGGAGGCCTGAATAATAATAATAATAATACTTATTATCGAAACACCTCACAAGTCTCCTACGGCACACATTCGTAATTCAGATACCTATATAAAAAATTCACAACATTTTGTTGATAAATTAAAGAACATCGCGATCTCCAAAACAGACATTCTTGCAAGCCTGGATGTAATATCCTACTGTTCCAGTAGAACATTAGTAAATAAGGTAATCAGCATGCCTAAAATCTAATTTTTTCTTATGGAATGAAACGATTTATGAACAATTAACAAGCCTCACAATGGGTAGTCCTCTTTCTCCCCCTTCTGCAGATGTCTTTATGGAGAAAATGGAAAACGACATTTTGTCTCAATTAGACCCTAAATCCACAGTGTGGTGGAGGTACGTAGATGACATCTTTATTGTATGGAAAAACACGGAAAAAGATCTTTTTGATTTTCTTACCAAGATCAACTCCTTCCATCACAAAATAAAGTTCACCTTAGAACTTGAGAAGGACAAACAATTACCATTCCTGGATACTTTAATTAAGAAACAAATGGCCTTGCAATCTATCGCAAACCAAATAAGTTTATATTGATGAGCAAAATATCATCGATATAACGATACCAAAATTTTGGTTTAAGGGGGAAAGAGTTAATAACTTTTTCTTTGAAATCGTTGAGAAATATATCTGCGAGAATCGGAGAGAGTGGGCTGCCCATGGCCAGACCTGAGTTTTATAAGCAGATCTTATTGTCATATTCGAAGTATCCTGACTTTATGCAATGGGAGAGTAAAGCAAAGAGTTTTTTTGATAATTTCTTCTTGAGAAGATCGAGGACTCTGGAGCAGGCGCATTTGTAAAGATACAAAGAAACATTCGTCTTTCTCTTGGGTCACTTCATCCCTCGACTGTTTGGTCTCCCCAAGATTCACAAAACAAACTGCCCACTCAGACCTACAGTTGAGGGCATATACTCTCCTACCTACAACCTCTCCAAATATCTCGCGAGTTTTCTAAGAAATCTTTCTGGAATTTCCTCTTCACATATTAAAAACTCTGCAGAATTTGTTTCAAAAATCAAGGATATCAAACTTAAAAAAACAGATTTAATGGCCAATTTCGATATTGTTTCTCTCTTTACAAATGTGCCTGCCTGCTCAAGAAGTCCTCAATCTTCTCAAGAACAAATTATCAAAAAAACTCTTTGCTTTACTCTCCCATTGCATAAAGTCAGGATACTTCAAATATGACAATAAGATCTACTTATAAAACTCAGGTCTGGCCACGGGTAGCCCACTCTCTCCAATTCTCGCAGATATATTTCTCAACGATTTTGAAGAAAAAGCTATTAACTCCTTCCCCCTTAAACCAAAATTTTGGTATCATTATAATAATGATATTTTCTTCATCTGGGAAGATGGTGTCAACAACCTCAATTTATTTTTAGACCACCTAAACCAGTGTCATGAAAAAATCTCTTTTACCTTTGAACTGGAATCCGATGACTGCCTCCCCTTTCTAGACCTGAAACTTACCTGATGTGCTTAGAGTATTAAAATCTCAATTTTTAGAAAGCCTACTCATACTGATAGATACCTTCATGCTTCCTCCCATCACTACCCCCCACAAAAATTTGGTATTATTTCCACCTTAGCTCACTGAGCCAAATCTTTACTTACAGAAGAAGCAGAAATTGAAAATGAACTCCTTTTTCTTAAAAAAACTTTTATTAATAATGGTTTCTCTCCACAGAAAATTGACAAATTTCTTTCCCTCCAGTAACTCAACTACTTCTGAAGATCCCTCTTCCTCTAGAGCCTTCATCTCTTTGCCTTACATCAGCTCTCTTTCACCAAAACTGACAAAAATTCTCAAGAAGTTTAACTTCAGAACTTGCTTCACTATGCTCCCAAAACTTTGTTCAATACTTAGTAAACCTAAAGAGAAACATCTTCCAACTCAGTTTCCAGGAGTATACAAGATTTTATGTGATTGTGGAAAACCATACTATGGCCAGACTGCTAAATCCATCCTTCTACGTTTCGAAGAACACCGTAGAGATATTTCCTATAACAGGACTAGAGTCAGCACTCTCTCTAGCCATGTTCTTTTTTCAGTTAACTCAGATGAAGGCCGCCAACACATTGTGTGCATCAGAGAGATTGAAATTTAGGCTGTTGTTGATACGGGAAGAATCTAGAGAAATTTCTCTAGATTCTTCCCATATCAACAACAGCCTAAGTTTCAATCTCTCTGATGCACACATTGTCTCTGTTCGGTATTGGCGCACTCGCGACAGCACGTAGTCTACGTTTATTGGAACTCAAGCTCGCATTTTGTTTTCAAACACGTTACTGTCTTTTTGTACTTGTTCTGTTAATGCAATTTTAAGTCTGTAATTCTTTATATATTTCTTTGATTGTGATACCTGAAGATGTTGATCAATTCAATGAAACTAGTAGTAAACTAATAGTAAACTAGTAGTATCTTTTCAAATATACCATGTCATCTTTTTATCTCTCGGTATCAGTCATTAAAACTTTTTAATAATATTTCCCACCGAGTAAAAATGAATTATGATAATATATATATATATATATATATATATATGGGAAGGGGAGGTGACATGCCAATTTCAAGTTGTTTTTTTGAAGTAGAATTTTTGTATAACTGATATTTGTGAACTGTTTTCACAGTATGAAAAATATCTCGAAAGTAATGTTTCCTTGTTTTAAGTTTATAAATGACCAATTGAACTGACCAATCTCGCACTGTGGGTGTGAGAAAATTACATCGTGAACTAAATGGTAAGTAATTGTGACATGCTTTAGAATCAATGATAAACTAAGTTATTTAATGATATTTATTTCACTCATTTCATAAAATAATGTGATACAAAAACATATGAATTACACAGTGTAGGCCATAAGTTTCAGGACAAAAATGATAAAATTACGACAGCAAGATAAAACCTTTTTTTTATTTGAAATATGATCCACTGGTATCTATACAAGCTTTAGCATGGTTGTAGAATTTTTGGAGAGCCGTAGAAAATTCCACTTCTTCAATTGTTTTTAATTCACTGTAAATGGTTACAGCTTTTTTGAGTGGCTGAAACCTACAAATTGGCATCCTTTCAGCTTTATTTACAACTGTAAATGGTTACAGCTTTTTTGGATGGCTACAAATTGTCATCCTTTCAGCTTTATTTTATTTGTAAAGACAATGGATCTCTTTTTTGGTCATCATCAATTTCCTGATATGTACCCTCATAGGGTGTTCATGAGAAGATCACTTGTGTGTGTCACATGCACATTTGCAGGTTTGTGAGTGGGGACATTATCATTCAAAAAGGAAAAACAGTGCAACTGGAATGTGGCAGGATGAATGCACTGAATGCATTTCAGGAGACGATCCAAACTTTGTTATAAAATTCTACATTCACTGTTCTCCCCTATGGTACAAATTTTTTGTGTGCCACACCTTGAGAGTTGGAAAAAATTATCAACATCATCAGAACTCTGTTTTGGGATCATAGACAAAACACCAACTACCATCTCCCATAATGATTTTTCAAAGAAATTTTCATCTGCATCTGTCATCATAATAATGTCTTGAGAAGATGTGACTCGATCTCTTTACTCAGCTGCCAAGGCATGTGAAACAAAACATGAACACAACTTCCTCTTCCTCAATCTTCAAGAATGTGAACAACAACACTCTTAGGGATGTTTGAAGCCTCCACTATCATCTGAGATATGACATGATAATTATTCTTTACTAATTCAGCGACAGTAGCAATGGAGGTGACATTCAATATGTTGGCCTTCTCATGAACACCTCATGAGGGTACATATCAGGAAATTGATGATGACCAAAAAAGAGATCCATTGTCTTTACAAAAAAAGTTTTTATCATGTCCTACAACTACAGCAAACTCCAATCCAGTAACTTGAAATGAAATTGATGCAGCACTGAAACTAACTAAAACAGGTAAAACTCCTGGTATTGATGGCATTCTTTCAGACTTCCTCATTCACTTGGCCCAAGAGAAAAAGCCTGGCTATCTAATTTCTTCTCTTCAATAATATATGATAAATGGCTCCCAAAACTTTGGCATGAGTCAAAGATAATAGCCTTACCAAAACCCAATATGTCAACTGATGATCCTAATAACTACCATCCTATAACATTACTCTGTACTCTTTACAAACATTTTGAAAGGATTATCCTCTCCAGAATTCTCCAAAAATAGAAGTCATCTTACCCAGTGAACAGGCTGGGTTTACATCTGGCAGTAGCTGCTGTGATCAGGTCATAACTCTCACAGCCTACATAGAAGATGGATACTAAAAGGGTTTAAAAAGGTCTATAAAGGCATTGATTGGAGTGAGGAGAGGACACACGGGAGGAAGGAATTGGATTTTATGCAGTTATTAAGGGATAACTATCTGCGACAGCATGTAATGGAAAATACTAGGGGTCAGAGAGTGCTTGACCTAGTAATTACATCTGAGGATTTGGCTGTAACAAATATGACCACATTGCCAACAATCGGTGAGAGTGATCATAGGATCTTGACTTGGGAGGTGGCTAAAGGTGTAGAATTTTCAATTAAGACAGGGTCCATGTGGAATTATCGGGCTGGAAAGTATGACAAGCTTAGGAGTTTGATTGGTTCAGTGCCATGGCATGTACAACTGCAAGGACTAGAAGTTGATAGTGCATGGGAGGTAGTTAAGAAGTGCTTGCACGAAGCAATAGCTAACTGTATACCTAGAGTCCGAATAATAAATCAAGTAGGGGTTAAATGGATGAATAACACCATTAAGCTTGAGCTGCAAAAAAAGAAACAACTATGGAGGGAATTTAAGGAGAAAGGTGACCGGCAGGCACATGAACGGTATAAAGCGCAGGCCAGAAGGGTGACGAGTGTGGTAAGGAAAGCAAAAAAGGATTACGAAAGAACATTGACCATGAAGGCTAAAGAGAATCCTAAACAGTTTTTTAGATATGTAGCAAGTAAAAGGAAAAATGTACATGGCAGAATGATTTTAAAGAATGCCGATGGTAGGGAGGTAACAGAATCAGTTGAGATAGTTGAGTTACTGAGTGAGCACTTTGCAAGAATATATCATCCAGGTGGTGACATTGTAGAAATGAATGAACCAACAGACTATACGGGAATCGTGGTGAATGAAGTGGAGGTGAGTAGTCTACTGCATAACCTCAATGTCAATACATCTGTGGGATTGGATGGTATACCAGCTCGTGTTGTACGAGAAGCAGCTACAGAATTGTCAGTACCGTTGACCATTTTGTTTAATTTGAGTCTCGGGTCTGGGTTAGTCCCGAGCGGGTGGAAAGAGGGGAAAATAGTTCCACTGCATAAAGGTGGTTCCAAGACTGCTGTTGTAAATTACCGACCAATCAGCATATCAGGAATCACTGTCAAGGTCTTAGAGAAATTAGTCAAGAAAAGAATACAGGATTGGATAGATGAAAATGGGATATTGTATGGGGGACAACATGGTTTTGTGAAGGGTAGATCATGCCTCAGTAACTTGCTCACGTTTTATAACACAGTGACGGCTAAACTGGATAGGGGTAATGGGTTTATAGTGATACTACTGGACCTTGCCAAGGCCTTTGATAGGATACCACATGGAACCCTAATCAGTAAACTGGAGCAGATGGGGATAGATATAGGGTTGGTGAGATGGATAGGAGGGTGGTTGAAGGAGAGATACCATAGAGTGGTTTATTCAGGAGTGGAGTCTAAAAGACGTCATGTGACTAGTGGAGTGCCGCAGGACTCTGTTCTTGGACCACTGCTTTTCAATTTGTTCATCAATGATATTGGAAAGGATTTGAGAGGAAGTGTTCACTTGTTTGCTGATGATGCAAAGTTGGGTAGAGCAATTGTGAGTGCACAGGATGTCAAAATTTTACAGGATGATTTGGATAGTTTGGAGGATTGGGCTAGGAAAAATGGATGTCAATTTAATGTGGCAAAGTGTAAGGTTATGCACTTTGGGGTGAAAAGAATAGCAGCAGTATATCGCATTGGTGGAACCATACTCCAGGAGATTGATGAGGCCAGGGATTTGGGAGTGTTGGTGGATAGGGAGTTGAAGTTTAGGGGGCACATTGCAAAAGTGACTAAAACAGCTCACCAAATCACTTGGCTTCTGAAAAATACTTTAACATGCAGAGACAAACAAGTTGTTGTTCCTCTGTATCGAGCCTTGATAAGACCCCATCTGGACTTCTGTGCCCAGTTATGGGCACCAGGGTTTCTTCGTGATGGGGAGGAAGTGGAGAGGGTCCAGAGACGAGTGACTAAGATGATAGCAGGTCTGTGGAATGAACCTTATGAGAATAGGTTGAAGATTTGTGGGTTGCAGAAATTGGACGATAGGCGAAGGAGGGGTGATATGATTGAGACATTCAAATTACTGAAGGGTTTTTATAAGATTGATCCAGAAGATATTTTTGAAAATATGACTGGTGGTGAGAGGACTAGGGGCCATGCATGGAAGCTGGACAAGAGCGTGGTTGAGAAAGGGTTTAGAGCTAGGTTTTTTACTTGGAGAGTGGTGAATGAGTGGAATAAGCTTCCAGAGTCTGTTGTGGGTGCTACGACCGTGTATGAGTTCAAGGCAAGGTATGATAGATACTGTGTGAATGTTGAATAGTTGTTCTTGACATGATGTTAGGGCCTCCCTCGATGAGTCTGTCGACTCCTTGGAGTTTCCTAGAACAATAATAATAATAATAAAAAAGGCAGGTACTGCCTCAGCTCATGACACTGTATGGAAGAAAGGTTTACTGCATAAAACAGCCAACATAATCAACTGCCAAAAAAATTCTAAAATTACTAGAACAAATGCCCACCAACTGGAAAATAAAGGTTCATCTGAATTCACCAAAAAAAAAAAAAAAAAAAAAAGGAAAACATTTATCCTGCAAGATGAATGGCCACAAGGATCTGTCCTCACCTGTACACAAGAGATACCCCTCCAGCTAGTCAAAAGTTTATCTATGCTGATAACATAGCTATAGCCACCTAAGACAGTACCTTCCAAGGCCTTGAGGAAACATCGAGCCAAGATGCAGAAAGTTTATTTTAACTTGGATATATACTATGTTAAAGATACCAAGCAATTTTATAAGCTAGGTTTTAATCCTTTTTCCCAAGTAAGCAAACAGACCTCAATAAAGATCGAAACTGGTCTAGGTAGTGGCCCTTGCCTTGCATAGCATCATACATCTCCGTAAAGGGATGTGCTTTGCATTAGGGGGGAAATACTAAGGAAAATAATCTGAGCTTACTCCACCTTTACCATGAGTTGCCTCAGACTTGAACTACGTTCAGACGCAAACTTGACTTACTTGTCTGTTTGCTTACTTGGGAAAAAAGATTAAAACCTAGTTTATAAAACTGCTTGGTATCTTTAACATACTGAGCCAAGATCTGAGCTCACTACAAAGTTACTTTGAAAGCTGGGAACTATCTCCTAATTCAAGCACGACTGTTTGAATTTGGGAAAAAAAATAAGAAGAATAAGTCAAAGATATCTCATTAACATCATGCTTCTGAAGGATGTGGACCCAGAGTGGCCTGTAATGGCCTATAACAACCTTAGAAGTAATCAGTGAATCTTTTTTAGCCTTTTCTCCTTAATCCTAACATATAATATAATTGAGCCTGCTAGAGGGCTACAGGGTCGGCTGTGTTTTCGGAGAGCTCCCGAAAGCTAAGCATAATTTTGAGTAAAAATTAGAATATAGGTTAAAATCATAATGTAATACTGTCTAATTTTGGTAGCTTGTTGTGTCTGTGTGATTTTGGTGTGAATTCAGTTATTTAATTTAGTATTTAACGATATGTTTCATTTGATTTGAATATGGCGGCAATGCAACGTAAGATAATGGCGTCCAAAAATACGACGGAATTGTTCAAAAATTATAATGTGAGAGAGTTTGTCCAATGTGATGTGTGTGGGATGTATGCATTCCTGAATGAGGCTGGCGTTTGGATTGAAAGTGATAGTGGTGGGAGAATGTGCAGAAAGTGTAAGCAAAGTGAGGAGTTGAAGCATGTGTCAGGTTGTGAGACAGTTATGGTGAAGAAAGCCAGAATGCGAGTGAAAATAGTGGCTTGATAGGGAATTGCGATGTACAAAATGGCAATGAGAGTGGTGATCAAAGAAAGAGTGAAAGCAACTATACAGAGAGAGAAAATGGTTTAAATGATAAAAAAAATGAGGAATTATTTGTAGGAAGTGAGATCACTAGGTTGCACGCAGTGATACAAAATGCGCAGCGGCAATTAGAGCACCTGAAAAACTCTTTCCAGAATGATTCAGCTAACGTAAATAAACAGCATAAGAGTGGGAGAGTTTATGAAATGAAGGAAAGACTGTTGTATGGTGACTCGTTATTAAGAGGAGTGGTAGATGGGAGTTTAACTAAATTGTACTTACCGGGTGCGAAATTTAAGGATGTTAGAGTATTAGAGTGCAAAAACAGAGGGTGAAAGAATTGATAGTTGTGGTGGGTATGAATAAATTGAAAGGAGATAAATTTTTTATGAGAGAGGACTTGAAAGTATTCTTAAAGGTAGCGAAAGAAAAGAGTGACAGAGTTAGAATGGTGAGTCTGTTGCTGTGGTATGACAGAGAGGAGTTTAGGAGGAGGGCCAAAATCGCAAATGACATTATGCGCAGGTTATGCAGACGGTGTGGTGTGGAATGAGTTTGATGGGCGAAAGGATTTATGCAAGATGGATGGCCAGCATTTGAATGGACTTGGTGTGTGGAGACTGGAAAAAGTGTTGCTGAATGAAGTGAAAATGGATGTGCAGAACCAGGGAAACTAGAACTACCAAGGAGGGGGGGGGGGGATATGCGAACATCAGTGAGACAGTTGAGTGTAAGAAAGTATATAATGTACCCGAACCAGTACTAATGACAAAAAATGGGAATAGGACATTTAGAATGATGCATCAAGATAGGGGTGGGACAAAGGGATCACTGCATTTCATGTATACTAATGCCAGGAGTATTAGGAACAAGGAAGAATTTTTGGCCTTGATTGGCTCTTCCTGGCCACAGGTTATTGGCATTAGTGAAACATGGCTGACGGAAGATGATATAGTTAGTGGGATAGAATGTGTAGGTTATAGTGTGTTTAGGAGGGACAGAGAGAATAAAAAGGGGGAGGGGTGTTATTGATGATAGCTGATGAACTGCAGCCAAGGAGAATTGAAGTTGTATCGCAGGATAGTGAAAGGAGCTCATTTGAGGCTATTTGGTGTGAGACTGAGACTGGCAGAATAAAATATACAGTTGGGTGCTGCTATAGACCAGGTGATGGAATAGATGGTGGAGATAGTATGCATAAACAAATTGATGAAACGAGTGGAAGGAGGGTAATTATTATGGGAGATTTCAACTATGGTAACATTGATTGGAAGGAGGAGAGGACACATGTGAGGAAAGAAATATTTTATTCAATTATTAAGGGATAACTATCTGAGACAGCATGTAATTGAAAATACTAGGGGTGTGAGAGTGCTTGACCTGGTAATAGCATCTCAGAATTTGACTGTAATGAATATGACCATATTGCCACCTATTGGTGAGAAAGATCATAAGGTCTTGACCTGGGAAGTGGCTAAAGGTGTGGAATTTTCGATTAAGACAGGGTATATGTGGAATTACCGTGCTGGCAAGTATGACAAGCTTAGGAGATTGCTTGGATCAGTGCCATGGCATGTACAACTGCAAGGGCTGGACATCGATAGAGCATGGGAAGTTGTCAAGGTGCATATATAGGAGGTTATGGCTGATTGTATACCTAGGGTCTGAATAGTAAAAAAAGTAGGGGTAAAATTGATGAATAACACCATTAAGCTTGAGCTGCAAAAAAAAGAAACTGTGGAGGGAATTTAAAGAAAGGGGTGACCTGCAGGCACACGAACGGTAATGAGTGTGGTAAAAAAAGCAAAAGTGGATTATGAAAGGAAACTAGCTATGCAAGCTAAAGAGAATCCCAAACAGTTCTTTCAATATGCTGCACGCAAGGAAAAAACTGTACACAGCAAAATGATTTTAAGGAATGACGATGGTAAGGAGGTCACTGAATCAGTCTATATAGTGGAGTTACTGAGCGAGCACTTTGCAAAAGTATATCATCCAGGTGGTGACATTGAAAAAATGAAGGAACCATTAGTTTATACAGGAATTGTGATGAATGAAGTGGAGGTGAATAGTCTATCACAGAACCTTAATGTGAATACATCTGTGGGATTGGATGGTATAAAAGCACAGGTCTTGCATGAAGCGGCTAAGGAATTATCAGTGCCCTTGACCATGTTGTTTAATCTGAGTCTCGGGTCTGGTTTAGTCCCGAAGGTGTGGAAAGAGGGGTAAATAGTTCCACTGCATAAAGGAGGATCCAAGACTACTGTTGCAAATTACCGACTGATCAGCATATCAGGAGTCGTTGTCAAGGTCTTGAAGAAAGTAGTCAAGGGAAAAGTACAGGAATGGATTGATGAAAATGAGATACTGTATGGGGACAGCATGGCTTTGTGAAGGGTAGATCATGCCTCAGTAACTTGATCAAGTTTTATAACAAGTTGACGGCTGAACTGGATAATGGTAATGGGTTTACATTACCATTATCCAATTCAGTTCAATTACCATCGATACTGCAGGACCTGGCAAAGGTGGTTGACAGGATACCACAAGGAATTCTAATGTGTAAACTACAACATATGGGAATGGATATAAGGTTAGTGAGATGGATAGGTGGGAGGTTGATGGAGAGATATCAGAGAGTAGTTTATTCAGGAGTAGAGTCTAAAAGATGGCCTGTGACTAGTGGTGTGCTGCAGGGTTCTGTTCTTGGACCACTACTGTTTAATCTGTTCATTAACGATATAGGGAAGGATCTAAGAGGAACAGTTTATTTGTTTGCTGATGATGCAAAGTTGGGTAGGGCGATAGTGAATGCAGATGTCAAAATCTTGCAGGATAACTTGGATAGATTGGAGTTCTGGGCTAAGGAGAATGGATGTCAATTTAATGTGACAAAATGTAAGGTTATGCATTTTGGGGTGAAAAGATTAGCAGCAGTATACCACATTGGTGGAACTGTACTCCAGGTGACTGATGAGGCCAGGGACTTGGGAGTGTTGGTAGATAGGGAGATGAAGTTTAGGGGACACATTGCCGAAGTAGCTAAATCAGCTCACCGACTCACTTCGTTGTTGAAAAATACTTTGACGAGCAGAGGCAAGCAAGTTATTGTACCTCTGTACCAAGCCTTGATAAGACCTCATCTCGACTACTGTGCCCAGATTTGGTCACCTAGGTTTCTTCTTGATGGGGAGGAGGTTGAGAGGATCCAGAGGCGAGTGACCAAGATGATAGCAGGTCTATGGAATGAACCTTATGAAAACAGGTTTAAGATTTGTGGGTTGCAGAAATTAGTTGATAGGCAGAAAAGGGGAGATATGATTGAGACATACAAATTAATTCAGAGGATATTTTTGAGATCAGGACTGGTGGTGGGAGAACTAGGGGACACCTATGGAAACTGGGCAAGAGTGTGGTTAGCAGGGGTGTTAGAGCTGGGTTCTTTATTTTTAGAGTGTTAAATGAGTGGAATAAGCTGCCAGAGTCTGTTGTGGGTGCTATGACAGTGAGCAAGTTCAAGGCAAGGTATGATAGATACTGTGAGAATGTCGTATAGTTGTGTGGACATGATGTTTAGGGCCTCCCTCGATGAGTCTAAGGACTCCATGGAGTCACCCATAGTAATAATAATAGTAATAATCTCATAGGGTACTTCCTTACATCTTTACTTCATAGAACAACCTGGTTTCTATTTCCTAATGGACTTGTTTGGTAATCTTTCTGTTTTCATTCTTTCAATGTGTTCCATCCATTTATGTTTATATATTTTTATTTTTTCTATCACTGATTCCTTGTTTAATTCTTTCATAATTTCTTTTGTGATCGAACAGAGTATACGTTGTAGTTTTTCTCATTAAAACTTCATATCAGCTGTTATTAATCTTTGTTTGTCTTTTTGTTTTTTTGTCCAGATTTCACTTCAATATAATATAACTGGTAGGGCTAATGTATTGTATACTTTTAATCTAGTTTGTTTTTTAAATTGTTAGGTTTAAATATAGTTGACTACACCTGTTATTTTTAAATATTTTGCAATTTTCTAGATTTATATCTTTTCATCTTCATATATAATTATAGATCCTAGGTAGTTAAATGAATTCACCTGTTCTAAAATCTTGTTATCTATTTTTTTCAGTTCTTATTGGATCTTGTTCTTTAAAAGCCATCATTTTTGATTTTTCTGTTGATATTATCATTCCATAATCTTTGGCTATTTCATTTAAATTTAAAATATCTTGCTGTAAGTTATCTTCAAAATTTGTAATTATTTGATCATCAGCAAAAAGGAGAGTGTAAGTTCACAGTAGGAGAAAGTTTAATACCTTGATGGAAATTTTTATTCCATTTTATTATTATTTCATTTAAATAAATATTAAAAAGAATTGCTAAAAGGGGGGCATCTCTGTTGGACTCCTTGATTTATCTCTCTCTCTCTCTCTCGGATATCTCATCTCATCTCATCTTCTTTATACCCTCTTTTTACCTTGCGATGTCGAGGGTCCATTGATCATCGGACCTCAATCCGTTTACAGGATAAGGTGGTCAGCCCTATGCTCCGGTATATCCTATGGCCTGTAGTGTTAAGTTCTCAAGGCCAGTTTGCCTGCTTTGCGGAATGAAAAACCCCAGAATAAACTGAGGAAAAAACCCTGCTATCCACACCCAAGACTGGCTAACTTGGCTATGGCTGAGGAAGATCCTTCAGCTCCTCACGTCACCGACGGGAATCAAACCTAGGACATCCTCCCCCAGGCATATGGTTGCGAAGCGCATAGCCACTAGGCTAACCGCGCAGACTCTCTCGGATATAATAGTTCATAATTTAATCGTATTTGTATTTGATTATTTTCATATATACTTATAACTTTTAGAATATTATTTGGTATTTGTCTTTCTTTTAACATGTTACATAAAATACTTCTTTTAACTTTATCAAATGCTTTTACAAAGTCAATAAATATAATATGTGTTTCTAAATTGTATTCTCTTCTTTCTCTATTATTAATTTTAGGCAAAAGGCTGGGTCTATACGTGATTGTCCTTTTTTAAATTCATTTTGTACTTCTAATATAAAACCTTCAAAATATTTTATTAGTTTAAAATACAAACTTATTTAATACTGATCACTTACAAACAAACTTATATTATAGCCTACCAGTTTTGCCAGCAAACTGTCTGGCTTTTTCAAGGCATTTACGGAAAGACATAAAAACTAGTAAATGCAAATTGAAAGGAACATAAAAAACGTTATAAACCAACTAGTAGCTAAGGTTGCACGTTCGCGTGACAGAGAGGACTTATTGTTCTTATTCATTATCACGCATGCATGTTTGTTGTAAATGTGTAATGTGATTACTGGCTAGCTGTAGTTCAGATTGATTTAGAGAGAGGATCAGGAATTGATAAGAAATTGACTTGAATACTAAGAACCTACAACATCAGAATGGTCTTCAAACCAACCACCAGCATAGACAAGTTTTAGGATCCCCAAAAGATAAGGTGCCTTTCTACAAATATCCAGGAGTATATTACATTCTTTGCTCCTGTTGTCTTGCCTACATCAGATAAACTTCACGGTGTTTAGAAATCAGACAAAAAGAACATGGTGATGTAAACCACAACAGAAGTATCTCTTCTGGCTTAGCACATCATTTCTGTATTTCTGTACGTCTAACCACACGATAGAGTGGCAAAACAGCTCATGCCATATCTGGATGACGACTACAGACATCGTTTATTCAGGGAAGCCACAACAGTGTTAATAACTGGCAGAAACCTCAACAGAAATCAGGGTACAATCCTAAACATCCTCTCTCTAAATCAATCTGAACTACAGCTAGCCAGTAATCACATTACACGTTTACAACAAACACGCATGCGTGATAATGAATAAGGACAATAAGTCCTCTCTATTCATGCGAACGTGTAACCTTAGCTACTAGTTGGTTTACAACGTTTTTTATTTTCCTTTCAATTTGCTTTACTAGTTTTTATGTTCCTTTCAATTTGCTCTACTAGTTTTTATGTTCCTTTCAATTTGCTTTACTAGTTTTTATGTCTTTCCGTAAACACCTTGAAAAAGTCAGACAGTTTGCTGGCGAAACTGGTAGGCTATAATGTAAGTTTGTTTGTAAATGGTCAGTATTAAATAAGTTTGTATTTTAATTATAAACGACCAAATATGTTTAGTTTAAACATTTTATTAGTTTGTTATTTTACTGCCTATTATTAGTTAAAGATATCTGTCTGGAACAATGTCACGAATGAGCTGACAGGCACACTTGAGGTTGTAATGTCTCGATTCTTAGAACAGCAGCCCTGGCTCTGGTCTTCCCTGTTGCAGAGTACTGTTCACAGTTTAAAGCTGAAGTCATTACATGACTCTTGTGGACACACAGCTTAACATAACAATGAGAAACATCTCTGGTGCCTACGATCTACTCCTCCTCCATGGTTGTCTGTTCTTTCCCACATCACTCCTCCATGCTTCAGAAGGGAAAAAACTACCATCAAAGAAATAAAAGAAAATCAAAAATACATACTTTCCTATACATCAAGATATCTCCACATCCAGCTCTCCCACATGGCTTTTGGAAATACCGGATGATGGTTCCCAAGAGTGGTGGTGAATACTCTGGAATGAACTACAAACAAGTATCTGATTACACATCCAACTATCAAACTTTCAGGATTCAATCTACCTTGACACCTCTGGAGTCAGCTAAACAGATTTAGGACCAGGCAAAGCTGCTGTGCCCACTTATTACATCTGTGGGGAATTTCATAGTCACCCTTTTGCATGTGTAGTGCTGTGCAGACTATGCATCATATCACTGATGACTGCCTCATGCACTCCTTCCCTGGAGGCCTCAAGAACTTGCATTTACTCTCAGATAGGTTAACCAAACTGTCAGTCTGCATACAGTTTTGCTCATTAACTTCTTGTATTTTCTCCCACACACTAAATAAATAAACCTACAGTTTTGTCAGTACCATGGAAGGGAAAGAAATTATTTTATAATTTTTTTTATTATTTTATTTTTATTTTACTTTTGACATAGCCTAGAGATCTAATATGGAACTTCTTTCCCAAGTCATTTGGGTCTCCAGTTTCTCATGGACAGAAGAAGAAGCATCTGTCCATGAGAAACTGTAATTTCTCCATTTTAAGTATATTTATGTACCATCAGAAGAACATAGCTATACCCAAAACATTTATTTCAGTGCGATTCCTAAAGTTTAGAAGCATGTGATTCCATCCTTATTCATAAACAGACTTCCAGGCTAAAATGATTTTAACATGAAGGACATAACAGCATGCTCTTTTATAAATCTTGGGCAAGCACTAGTACATACACTGAAAAAACTTTGCGGATATTTTATTACTCATGTCAGATAACAATATTCTTATGTCACTTATAGTTAGTGTGCATTCCAAGTTGAGTCCCAACAATGAAACTTGTGTGTAGTGTTAGCTGATAAAAAGATCTGCAAAGTTTTTTCAGTGTATGTACTTGTGATTAACACTACTAAGCAGTTTTCTTCATTACCATAGAAGATAATATAGTTTGTCTGAACAGTCTGTTTTTCCAATTTTTAACATCATTATAGGTAGTTAAACAGTAAAAAGAGAGCACATCTTTATTTGAGAGGACAATAAAGCTAAAACATTGTACTGTCCTCTCAAATAAAGATCCTTCCAAACAGAGGCTGGTTGGAACCTTAGTTATGATAATCATAATAAGATTTGAAGTGTAATTGTAAGGTCATCTTTCTAAACATGACTTGCTGTATGCAGCTACAAACACTTGATGCTTAGAAGGCATAAACTCCATATGTTTCTTTTTTTAATATATAACTTTAGAATTTTTTTGTATAAATAGTGCTTTGATAATAACCTCAACATGGTTACTAACATCTCTCAAGAGTACTTCTTTAAAAATACAATTTACTGAGATCCTATTCACCATTTTACTATAGTAAAAGATGTCATAATCTTCTTGAATGCGCTTAGAGGATTTAAGATACATCCTTAAATTTATTTGCAAATCAAAACATGCTTCATTATATCTTATTCTCAGGAAGTAACATGACAACAAGATGCAATATCTACCTGGAGGATGCATGCATGTTTAAGAATGGCAAATAGAAACAGATAAATATTCAAAGGAAATTCAAAGGATAGACAATAACTATTAGTGCCAGTTGACAATACTACTTGCACTTGAAATTTAATACTAGTCATCTTAGCTTCTATGGATGATGCATACAAGTTTTAATATTAAGGATACTGGTTTCATTAAACTTTGTTATACTTTATTTAATGTTTGTAGTAAAAATGCTAAAAACATAAATGAAATCAAAACCCATGGACACAACATAGATGTGCCAAAGGTTTTTACTTCATTCACTGAGCTATACATACAACAGCAATTTTTCAAACAGATGTTAATGCTCACCTTTAAATTGATGAAAACAACATTTACATTCCTCTTTCTAAAATCATTGATCAAATTCCTTATTCCCTAAAATTAATTACCAAGTAATTTAATTAATAAAATATCATTCAAATGTATCAATTATTATTTAAGTTTGTGCTAAAGTTTCTATATATATTTCTGAAATTAGAATGGAAAGGGAGGGATTATCTTCTCCATTATTTCAAACAGTTCAAAGAGCTATTAAGCTAGTGAAGCCATTCATTAAATACTTTTGTTTGTTTTTAATGGCATAAGGATAGCTATGGTCATGTACCATAGCTATCCTTATACCAGTACATATGTGGCACAAACAGGCATAAAAATCGGTATATAAAAACAAATGTAGATGCTGTGTAGAAACAAATGCAAAAAGGAATGGCTACTTAAAAGAGGTACTAAAGAAACTTTTATTTTCTGATAAACCATTCCTGATAACCCAGAAATTAATTACAAAGGCTTGGCATCCATACCATACATTGACAATGAATCAAGAAAAATAGTGCAAATATTAAAGGCAGTCAACATCACAACAACCTTCAAACCAGTCAATACCTTATGAAGCTGTTCACGTTCCCTTAAGAAAAGTTTCATTTTATAAACATCCGGGCACATATAAGTTATTGTATTCTTGTGAAAAGATGTACATAGATCAAATTGAGAGAAGTTTTAAAATCTGCAACAAAGAACATATAAGCAATGTTGAAAAACAAAAGGAAAGAAAGAAGAGGATGCGTAGGGCACATACCCTAAGAACATCACAAAGTAAATTGGCAAGCATCCTCCATGCCCTATTTAGCAGAGAATTACTTCAACAAGATGTTCAGAAATCCTACGAGCTCATTTACTCAAAAGGCACACTAAATAGAAACCAAGGAATGATTGCTTAACAACATTTGGAGGTCACTAATTAATATGCATAACATTCAAAACCTCTCCTATGCCAGCAATCACATACAGAGTTTACACAACAATGTAGAGATTGCATGTAACAAGTCTAATGATTAAATTATCATTCCATTATAGATAATTTTCATATATATATTTCATATATATTCCATATCATTATAGATACTGGCGGCCATTGGAAAATGTTCATTTTTTTGGCATTTGTTTACTTATGTGAAGTAACTTCCCAAAGATGCTGTTAGCCATACAGATAGCAAAACATGTAAAGAAAATACATTGGTATAAATAAAAAATACATATCAGTTAAAATTTGGTTATTTATTTAATATTTGAAGTATTAATTAGTAATAAATATGTGGCCTTTAATATTTGGGCTATTTTTATTGATGTATTGTCAATGTACATACATCAATACTTAGTATCACCACCTCTGGGTCTGGCTCCCGCTGATGAGACTTCAATAAAGGTCGAAACCAGTCTGGGTAGTGGCCCTTCCCTTAATGCATAGCATTATACATGTCCGCAAGGAGATGTGTTTTGCATTAATAGGAGATACTAAGGCAAGTGATCAGAACTTACTCTACCTTTACCACGAGTTGACCCAGTCCTGAAAATACTTCAGGCGCAAACTTTGTTTGCTTACACTTGGATAAAGGATTAAACCAAATATATAATTGGTAGCATAGCCAAGTGAAAAAATGTCCATCAATTGCTGCAATTTTTCACATAAGAGGAATGATATAAAAGAATAAATATAATAAAATAAAAACCAGGAGTGCTTAAGGGTCAAAGCTGTATAACTGAGAGGAGACCTCCACATAGCCTTTAAAGGAATGTGGAGAACCGACCAGGGCTTCTGACCTAATGTCCAATCCTCACCTTCTCGTGGTGCACCCCGTTGGGTATCTACTTTGATACTGAACGAACGAGGATGGGTTGGCAATTTCGGATTTAGCCGATCAAATTGTATTCTTATTGGTTAAACCAAAATAAAAAATGATGGTACAACATGACAAATTTTCATGCCGGCTGGGGCGTCGCCCAGTTAAACAAGGGCCCCCGTTGTTTTCGCCAGGGAACCAGGGCGAACAGCGAAAAGTCAACTACTGGAACAAATCTGAAAACAAACCCCAACTCAACATCACCAGAGTTAAAGATCAGTACTATCAACGTAAGAAGCCTGAATGGCAAAGAAATGGAGCTAGCTGAGGAATTAGGTAAGTACCAGATCGACATAATAGGGGTGACTGAAACAAAAAAGACCAAAATTGGTGAGATCTTTCTGAGCAATAAATACAAAATGTTATATTCAGGCAATGACAATCAAGGAAAAGAAGGAGTAGCCATAGTATTCAACACAAAATATGAGGCTAATTTTGAATGGCAGTCAGTCTCAAGTAGAGTAATGTTGGCAAATACGAGAATGGGGAACTGGACAATGAGACTTATTTGTGCCTATGGTCCCACAGAAGGTTCTACTAAGGTAGAAGTGGAGGAATTTTTTGATGCTTTAGAAAAAGCAACTGACACAATGAAAAAGGAAAAGTTGGTCCTTGTTGGGGATCTATATAGCAGAGTAGGAAACGATTGTGAGACATACAAAAATATTTTGGGAAAATTTGGAGAAAAGAGCAAAGCTAATAATAATGGCAAATATCTGTTGGATTTCTGCTCAGGACATGGACTGGTTATTACTAACACCATGTTCCAACATAAAAATGTGCACAAATTCACATGGAGAGAAGAGGCTAGGAATAAGAAGTCTCATTGACTATGTTATTGTTGATAGTGATGTTTTCTCCCTGGTACAGGACATCAGAGTGTACAGAGGATTTGAAATTGGAAGCGATCACTATTTAGTCTTGAGCAGGATAAGATTGAATTTCATATTGATAAGAATAACATGTAAGAAAGTTTTAAAGCGAATAAAAGTTGAGCATCTCTCAGATGTGAACTGTAGACTAAAATACAGAAAGATTATTGAAAAGAAAATGAAAGAGTTTCAGAACAGGAATCAAACCTTGGATATTCAGTGGCAAACTCTGAAGAAAACATTGATTGATTCTGCCAGAGAGGCATGTGGTGAGGTTGTGTGCAAGGATAAAAAAATCAGAACTCCCTGGACACAGGAAGTTAAAGAGGCAGTGAAGGAAAAGAAGAAAGCATATCAAAAGTTCCTGGCAAATAAGTCAGCTTTTACTCTTACAGAATACAGAGACAAATGTAAGAAAGCTAAACAGTGTGTAAAAATAGCTAAACAAAAGTCATGGGAGGACTTTGGCAAGAATATAGAAAATAAATATCAAGAAGGTGGCAAAATATTCTGGAGGTTGTTGAAGAAGCTTAGGAACGGAGGAAAGACTGCTGTAAAAGGAGTTTTACAGCACTCTTTCCTCCTTGAAGTATGGAGTAATTACTTTGAAAAACTGCTAAATGAAACAAGCAGTGATGACAGCACAGTGGTAAAAAACACTGACCAGGCATGCAGTCAGGAATACATATCCATACTTGAAGTAGAAAAAAGCCATCAAAGGCTTGAAATGTGGAAAGGTAGCAGGAGTAGATGATATTCGACCAGAAATGCTGAAGTATGGTGGTATAAAAGTCTTACAGTGGCTGCACTGCATAGTTCAGAAAGCCTGGACTGAGGGACGAATTCCCGATGATTGGAGTAGAGCTCTCATAGTACCCATATATAAAAAGGGAAATAAAACTGAATGTGAGAATTACAGAGGTATTTCCCTACTGAGTGTTCCTGGCAAGATCTATGCAAGTATACTTGAGAAACGGTTGAGAAGAATTGTGGAAGAAAAGCTTGGTGAAGAACAAGCTGGATTCAGGCCAAATAGAGGCTGTCAGGATCAGATCTTCACTTTACGACAAATAGTCGAGAAAGCATGGGAATATAACAAAGATCTGTATTTAAGTTTTGTCGATCAGGAAAAGGCATATGACAAGGTGCCAAGAGAGAAGCTATTCAATACGCTATAGTTATATGGTGTCAGTGGGGCATTATATTAAGCAATACTTAGTCTTTATTTGAGTTGTAAGTCAGCAGTTAGAATTGAAGGAAGTAGAGGAAGATGGTTTAATGTTAAATCTGGTGTGAGACAAGGATGTACATTATCCCCTCTGTTATTCATTATCTATATGGATCACATTATGAAAGAAAGTGGTATTAAACCTGATATCAAAATTGGAGATGTTAATGTCAGCTCTTTGCTTTATGCGGATGATGTTATACTTCTAAATAAATCCGCTACAAGTCTGCAAGATTCTCTGACTAAATAAGCTGTTGTAATAGATATGGTATGAGGGTCAGCAATAAAAAGACAAAGACAATGAAAATAGGCAGAATCATTGAAAATGTCAACTGTGTTGTGAACGGAGAACCTGTGGAACAAGTAAAACATTTCAGTTACTTAGGCACAATTTTTACTGAAGATGGTAAATTAAATATAGAAATAGACAACAGAATCAGCAAAGCTGGTATGGTGGGAAGTCAATTGAATAAATTCATATGGAATAAGAGAGAAATTAGTCAGAATACTAAATTAGCTGTATACAAGACAGTGTTCAAACCAGTTTTAACTTATGGATCTGAGAGCTGGGTCAGAAGTAAAACACTTGACCAAAGACTAGACCGCAGATATGAGAGTCCTGAGAAAGATTAGAGGCATGAACAGATGGTATCAATGGCAATATCATATTAAAAATGAGGATATTAGGAAAGAACTTAACATTGTCAGCATCCAGGAATGCGTTAGCAGAGCTAATCTCAGGTGGTAAAAAACTGTGGTCACTTAAATAGAATGGGAGAGGAAAGATTAGCAAAACAAGTGTTCTCTGCCAGGTTGGCAGGAAAACGACCCAGAGGAAGACCAAGATATAGGTGGATTGATACGGTACAAAGTGCCTTAGACGATAGAAATATAAGATCTGATAATGTCTTGACAAGTAACAGACTGATTTGGAGGAAAATTGTAGATAGGAAGTTAGTAATGATGTAAATTTTTCATGTAGTACTGTCATATCCTGTACACCCCTTGAGGGTACATGGCAGGAATTTGATGATGATGAAATAAAAACCCTGCTCATTCTTCTTATTGCATAATCTAAGAAGAAAATGAAGATTTTCATTACTTATTTTAAAAAATTAATATTAACAATAAATAGTTTAAAGTTCATCAGCATCAATTTCCTGATATGTACCCTGAATGGGTGTTCATACTATTATGACAGCACTACATGATTAAGTTTACGTTATTATTAATCTCCTATCAAAAATTTTCCTCCAAATTTAATCTAATATACTTGTCAACCCTCCAATATTGTCATATCTAACATTTTGTTCTTCTAAGGCACTTCTAATGGAATCAATACACATAGACTTTGGTCTTCTTATGGGTCTTTTCCCTACCATCTTGGCATCAAACGTGTTTTGCTAATTTTTCCTCATCCACATTCTGTTTAAGTGAAAATACAAACTTAGATTATCCCTCCTCACATATTCTTAAATGTAGACAATGTCAAGTTCCTTCCTAATGTCTTCATTTTTAATATGATTCTGCCTTTGTTCTGGTCCCTAATCTTTCTAAGAATTCTCATACTTGTGGTCCGTAATATTTGATCAAGGGTTTATTTCTAACTCAACTCTCAAATCCATAATTGGTTTGAACACTGTCTTGTATACTACTAGTGTAGTGTTTTGGCCAATTTCTCTCTTATTCCATATAAATTTATTCAACTGGCTGCCCACAATATCAGCTTTTCTTATTCTGTTGTCTATTTCCAGATTAAGAAACTGTGACTAAATAGCTGATATATATTTAGGTATAGTTTTTAGTCAAGATGGCATTCCCTCCATTCAGAATGCAGCTGAAGTTTTTTATGTTCCTGCCTATTTTCATGATTAGTCTTTTTAATGCTGATTTTCATGCCAAACTACAGCTGCTATTCAATTTAGTTAGAGAATTCTGGAAACTTGCACTAGATGTGTTTAGGGATACAACATCATTTGCATAAAGCAAAGAGCTAAATTTGATCTCCAATTCTAATATCATGTGTAATACCACTTTCTTCATAATGTGATCCATATAGATTATAAATAAGAGCGGAAATAATGTGCATCCTTGTCTTACACCAGATTTTACATCAAACCATCAGCCAAATGGATGATTAGCAAATTATATATATAGACTATGTATTGTCCCTTATAACTGTAGTGCTTTGAGGTTTTCCCTGGGCACCTTGTCATACATTTTCCAGATATACAAAACTAAAGTATACATCCTTGTCATACTATCATGATCATCATCAAATTCCTGTACACTTATACTATAGTACAGGTAGTACAGAGTGTACACCTGTACAATCATTTCTCACCTATTTGTCATAGAGTGAAAATCTGATCCCAACAACCTCAAGAAGATCCAGCTTGATCTTCTCACAGTTTCTCTTCCACAATTTTTCTCAGACTCTTTTCAAGTGTGCTTGCGTAAATCTTACTTGGAACACTTAGTAGAGAAATTCCTCTGTAATTCTCAAATCGCTGCTTTTTTTCCTTTTTTATAGATGGGTACATTACAGCTGTGCTCTAATCATCTGGAATTCAAACTTCTGCCAAGGTACTCTGAAATTATTCAGTGTAGCCACTGCAAAACTTTTACACCTCCATATTTTAGCATTTCTAGTTAAATATCATCTATTCCACCTGTCTTTCCACATTTCAAGTTTTTGAGAGTTTTTACTACCTAAAGCATTGATATCTAATCCTACTTGCATTTCTCTTGAAAAATTTTTACTATAATTCTATCAGTGCTTGTTTTATTTAAACAGCCTTTCAAGTAATTACTCCAGACATCTAGGATATCTTTATCCTCAATTTTCATATCACTTTATCTTTTTGATTTCTTTTACAGTACTCTTTCCCCTCATTTTTAAGTTTTTCAATAGCATCCAAAACATTTTGTCCCCTTCCTGATATTTATCTTCTACATTCTTACAAAAATCTTCCCATGACTTTTGTTTAACTATTTTAAAAAATAGCTTTATTCCCTTTATGCCCATTTATTTGCTATGAACTTGTAGTATGCCTTCTTCTTTTACAGGATTGTTTCTTTACAGACAACTTCACCACATTCCTCCCAAGCTGAATCAATCTATGTTTTCTGCAGAGTTTGCCACTAAGACTTCAAGGTTTGGTTCCTGTTTTTGAATTGTTTCATTTTTTTCTTCAATAATGTTTATAAAGTTGAGTTTACAGTTTACCTGTAAAAGCTGCCCAATCTTAAAATTCTTTCTAAAACTTTTTTTGCATACTGTTTTTTCAATGCGCTATTGAGTTTTATCCTATTTAAAACTAAGTGATAGTTAATTCCAATTTCAAATCCTCTGTATACTCTTGTATCCTGTACCAACATGAAAATATCACTATCAACAGTAACACAACCAATGAGGCTTTTCTTATTTCTTCTCTGTATGTGAACTCGTGCACATCATTATGTTGGAACATTGTGTCAGTAATGACTAGTCCATGTCCTGAGCAGAAATCTAGCAAATACTTACTTTATTATTAGCTTTGCCCCTTTCTCTAATTTTCCCAAAACATTTCTATATGCCTGGCAGGATTCATTTCCTACTCTGCTGTTTAGATCTCCAACAAGTATCACTTTTTCCATTTTCTTTATATCAGCTGCTTGCTCTAGTGACTTAAAAAATTCTTCTACTTCTTCCTCAGGAGATCCTTCTGTGGGACCACTGGCACAAAAGTGTCATTGTCCATTTTTCCCATTTTTTGTAGGTTGCCCACATAACTACTTGAAACTGCCTTCCAATCAAGAAGTTTATCTTCATGTTTGGTGTTGAATGCTATCGCTACTCTATCTTTTCCTTGATAATTATTGCTTGATAACATCTATACTTTTTAATTAGTAACATCTCACATGTTTTTATCTTCTTTATTTCAGTAATACCAATTATGTCTATCTGGTATTTTTTCAGTTCTTCTGCAAGTTCAATTTCCTTTCCATTAATGTTCCTTATGGTGATGGTTTCTATTTTCAATTTTTCTGATGTTGGGTTTGTTGTTCTTCTTCTAGAAGTTGAGCTTGGGTCTGTTCCAGTAGCTGCCTTTTCAGTACTTGCCCTGGCTCTCTGACAAAAACAGCAGAGGCCTTGTTTGATCAGGTGATGCTCCAGCTGGCATGAAATCTCATCATCATATTATTTGTGGTTTAAACCATTACTCTGAGAGTACAATTTGGTTGGCTAAGTTGTAAACTGCCGGCCTATCTTCATTCCTTCAATACCCAGTGGATACCTTCTAACAGGATACAACATATGAAAGTGAGGATTGGACATTAGGTCAGACACCTGAATTAATTCTCTACATTCCTTAAAAGCAATATGGGGGTCTCCTCCCAGTCATTTGGCTTTGAACATTAAGCAACTTCATAGTTCAAGTTTTAGCCTTTAAATAAGTAACAGAATTAAAATGCATCTTATAAATTAATTTCAAATTGAAAAACATTTTACTTACCAGGGCCATTGTGTAATCTGCCCCTGTTAAGTGCTCCCCATCGAGGAGAACAGAATACCTCACATAATTATCCAGATTATCTGCAAATATATATACTTTGAAAAAATCAACAATAAGAAAAATATTTATCTCTGATGATCAACAGCAACTAAAAAATGTAAGGAATAAAAATTATTTGAATTTGCTTTACAAATACTGTAAAATGAGATTTAGATTAGTTGCATAAATTCCCTTTAAAAATTAACATTCTGTGATCTGAAACTTCATCGTATCAATATTTCTTTTTGTTAGTATTCTTTTATATGTGCATTTACTTATTGTTCCTGCGTTCAGATTTAACTAAACAGTTCTCTGTAATACTAAAACAAAGGGGAGGAACCCATTGATTTGTTTTTCAACAACTACAAGTTATATTCCTTAGGAAAACGCTAATGTATGTGAAAAAGATTGTTTCAGAGGTAGGATGGAATGAAAGATTAGGAGAAATTAGTTTGGTCAGTCTGAAAATTTACCCTGTCTCAGGATCTCATTATTACTAAAGCTGATAAAGATAATATTATTTTAAACTGAATAATTTATCTACAAACAATGAATTAAGTCTTTGACAACATTAAACAAAAAGACAAAAAGAAAATTAAGTCAGTCATTTTTAAGCCATCAGACACTATTAAAGAAACTACTTCTACTCAGATTAATTTTCCTTGTGAACATTGTTGCTTTTTTTTATCCTGATTGAAAAAAACAAATTTCCTGAAGCAGACAGGCTTGCCTGTTAATGTATTAATGTTCATACAAAGCAACCTAATTTCAGTTATGTAAATAATTGAACTATTTTGGCAGATTTTCATGTTGAAATTGAGTATATTCAATGATTTAAGTTACATTACTGTTTTGTTCAGCCATCCAATCATTTAACTGGTAGCAAATTCAGTGGGAACCTGCATTGTCTGCCCTTGTTGTTGAAGGACCGTTTCTTAGTAAACTCAATACTTTGGTTTGGCACAACATTGCTAATAGACATCTATTCATAATTAACTGTTTACCAACCAATATGAAACCTCTGTTAAGTAAGAAAATGTAATAACTTACACTAAACAATCATGGGCCAATTATTTTTTGTTTTCAAGATAAGATTATAGCTTAATTGGTGGGGGTAGACATTCTCTGGTGCAATACCTCATCATCAAATTCGTAATATACACCTCAATGGGTGTACTATGATAGTACTATCATAGTACACTCCATAAACTTTTATTAGTAACATAGGTTAGTAATAAAAGTTTACATTATTACTAACCTATTCAATTGTTCTGCCAAATTAGTCCATTATCAGTCAGGACTGCAATCTTGTCAGATCTTATATTTCAGTCTTCTAGGATGCTTCTTACTACATCAATTCATCTAAATCTTAGTCTTCCTCTGGGTCTTTTTTTTCTGCTGTCGCAATAGCAATTTCTATTATTTTCATTTTTAATATGATGATACCATTGAGGCCATATGTTCAATCTCTAATTTTTCTCAGAACTCTCATATCTATATCTCCAGTCTCTGAGCAACTGTTTTATTTCTAACAAAACTCTCCAATCCATAAGGTTATAACTGGTTTGCACACTGTCTTCTATATAGCAACTTAAGTGTTTTGACTAATTTCTCTCTTATTCCACATAAACTCATTTTGATTCTTCACCATACCAAATTTACTAATTCTATTTCTATCTTCATACAAGTATTCAGGATGCAGCTGATTTCAGTCTTCCATCACGTACCAAATCTGTAATGGAAATTTTTCAAGTTAGTTAAGGAATCTTGCAGAGTGAGTTGTACTAGATTTATTTAAAAGTGCATCATTTCTGCATAACAAGCTCAGATTATTTTGTTATCAGATTTAATGCTCCTTTGTTTCATGAATAATAGTGGGATCATGTACACCCTTGTCCTATACATGATTTAACATCAAACCATCTTCATTTACTTTCTTCCATTCAAACTGCTGACTTACAACTCAAATACAGACTATGTATTACTCGATATAATGTCCCATTTACACCACATAGTTGTAGCATTTTGAACAGCTTTCTCTTGACATATGTCTTTCCCAGATCTAAAAAACTACAGATCCTTGTTAAATTCCCATGATTGCTTGACTATTTGTCTTAATGTGAAAATCAAATCCTGGTGGCCTCTATTTGGCTTGAACTTATTCTTCTCCAAGTTTCTTTTCCACAATTTTTCATAGCTTTCTCTCAAATATGCTTAAATGAATCTTACACAGATTACTCAGTAGGAAAACTCCTCTGCAATACTCAAATGTTTTATTTTCCTTTTTTAAATGGGTAATATGAGAGCTCCACTTCAATTCAACCTTCTCACTTATGTAGTGCAACCAATGTAAAATTTTAAACCACATTTAAGCATTTCTGATCTAATAATATCTACTCTAGCTGAAGGTTTTTTTCCTATTTAGAATACTGATAATTCGTAGTGAAGAATTTATGATATAAATAATTTCAATCATAAATTTCTGTCACTTCTTGTTTCTTGTAGCAATATTTCAGAATAATTATGCCCGACATGAGGAATCCCTTCAGTTTTTATGTCACTCATTTATCTCCAATTCCTTTTACAGTACTCTTTCCTCCATTTTTTAAACTTTTTTTTTTTTTCAGCAGCTAAACATTTAGTGATTGCCTTCTATACTCTTTCCAAGGGGTGCTTAAGGATCAAAGCTGTATAACTGAGATAAGACCTCCATGTAGCCTTTAAAGGAATGTAGAGAACCAACCAGGGCTTCTGACCTAATGTCCACTCCTCACCTTCTCGTGGAGCACCCTGTTAGGTATCCACCTGGATACTGAACGAATGAGGATGGGCTGGCAATTTGGGATTTAGCCGACCAAATTGTATTCTTCTCGGCTAAAACCATAAGATAAAATGATTGTATAACATGACAGAATTTCATGCCAGCTGGGGTGTTGCCCAGTTTAACAAGGCCCCATTGTTTTTGCCAGGAAACCAGGGCGAACAGTGAAAAGTCAGCTACTGAAACACATCCTAAAATAACCCCAACCCACCATCACCTGAGTTCAAGATCGGTACTATCAACATAAGAAGCTTGAATGGCAAAGAATGGAGCTAGCTGATTAATTGGATAAGTACCAGATCGACACAATAGGGATGACTGAAACAAAAAAGGCAAAAAACTGGTGAGATGTTTCTGAGCAATAAATACAAAATGTTATATTCATGCAATGACAATCAAGGAAAAGAAGGAGTAACCATAGTATTCAACATTAAATACGAGACTAATCTTCTTGAATAGCAGACAATCTCAAGTAGAGTGATTTGAGCAAATATCACATTGGGGAACTGGACAATGAGACTTACTGGTTCTACTAAGATAGAAGTGGAGGAATATTTTGAGGCTTTAGAGAAAGCAATTGACACAATGAAAAATGAAAAACTGGTCCTTGTTGGGAATCTAAATAGCTGATTAGGAAATGATTGTCAGACATACAAAAATATTTTGGGAAAATTTGGAGAAAAGAGCAAAACTAATAATAATGGCAAATACAGGACATAGACTAGTTATTACTAACACAATGTTCCAATATAAAAATGTGCAAAAATTCACATGAAGAGAAGACACGAGGAATAAGAAAACTCTCATTGACTATGTTATTGTTGATAGTAATGTTTTCTCACTGGTACAGGATATTATAGTGTACAGAGGATTTGAAATCTGAAGTGATCACCATTTAGTCTTGAGCAGGATAAAATTGAATTTCATATTGAAAACAATAACATGTAAGAAAGTTTTAAAGCGAAAAAAAGTTGAGCAGCTCTCAGATATGAACTGTAGACTAAAATACACAAAGATTATTGAAGAAAAAATGAAAGAGTGAGAACAGGAACCAAACCTTGGAGATTCAGTGGCAAGCCTTGAAGAAAACCTGGATTGATTCAGCCAGAGAGGCATGTGGTGAGGTTGTCTGCAAGGATAGAAAAATCAGAACTCCGTGGTGGATACAGGAAGTTAAAGAGGCAGTGAAGGAAAAGAAGAAAGCATATCCAAAGTTCCTGGCAAATAAATTTAGCTTGTGCTCTTAGAGAATACAGAGACAAATGTAAGAAAGTTAAACGAAAGTCATGGGAAGACTTTGGTAATAAATATCAAATTACCAAATTTGATATTTATTACCATTCTGGAGGTTGTTGAAGAAGCTCAGAAATGGAGAAAAGAGTGCTGTAAAAGGAGTTAGAGATATTCGACCAGAAATGCTCAAACATGGAGGTATAAAATTTTACAGTGGCTGATGCATAGTTCACGAGGACTGGACAGAGAGACAAATTCCAGATGATTGGAGTAGCGCTCTCATTGTACCCATATATAAAAAGGGAAATAAAACTGAATGCGAGAATTACAGAGGTATTTCTCTACTGAGTGTTCCTGGCAAGAATATATGCAAATATACCTGAAAAACGGTTGAGAAGGATATTGGAAGGGAAGCTTGGTGAAGAACAAGCTGGATTCAAGCCAAATAAAGACTGTCAGGATCATATCTTTGCTTTACGATAAACAGTTGAGAAATCATGGAAATATAACAAAGATCTGTATTTAATTATGTTAAAGATACCAAGCAATTTTAAACCTGGTTTTACTCCATTTTTTCAAACAGACAAAACTTGACATTTTGTCTGTTTGCTTACTTAGGAAAAAATGGAGTAAAACCAGGTTTAAAATTGCTTGGTATCTTTAACATAATTATACCGAAGTTAAAAACACTTTCTAGATCTGTATTTAAGTTCTGTCGATGTGGAAGAGGCATATGACAAGGTGCCAAGAGAGAAGCTATTCAAAATGCTACAGTTATATGGTGTCAATGGGACATTATATCAAGCAATACTAAGTCTTTATTTGAGTTGTAAATCAACACTTAAAACTGAAGGAAGTACAGGAAGATAGTTTAATGTTAAATCTGGTGTCAAATAATGATGTACATTATCCCCTCTGTTATTCATTATCTATATGGATCACATTAAGAAGGAAAGTGGTATTAAACCTGACTTCAAAATTGAAGATGTTAATGTCAGTTCTTTGCTTTATAGGGATGATGTCATACTTCTAAATAAATTCACTACAAGTCGGCAAGATTCCCTGACTAAATTGAATAACTGTTGTAATAGATATGGTATGAAGGTCGGCAATAATAAGACAAAGACAATGAATATAACCGGAAGCAATGAAAATACAACTGCATTGTGAATGGAGAACCTGTGGAACAAGTAAAACATTTCATCTACTTGAGCACCATTTTTGGTGAAGATGGTAAATCAAATAAGGAAATAGACAACAGAATCAACAAAGCTGGTATGGTAGGAAGTCAACTGAATAAATTTATATGGAATAAGAGAGAAGTTTGTCAAAACACTAAATTAGCATTGATACAGTCAAAAGTGCCTTAGAAGACTGAAATATAAGGTCTGATAAGGTTGTAGTCTTGATAGATAACAGATTGATTTGGAGGAAGATTGCAGATAGGAAGTTAGTAATAATGTATATATTTCATGTAGTACAATCATATCCTGTACACCCCTTGAGGGTACAACTCAGGAATCTGATGATGATGATATTCTTTCCAAAGTCTTCCCATGACTTTTGCTTAGTTATTTTTACACTTGCTTTGCTTTCTCACATATTTCTCATACAGAGATGTATTCGCTGCTCACTTTCTAGATATGACCTTTTGACATACAGAAATTCCTTGCTTTACATGCTTAACATATGTAGTGAAAATGGTGCACTAAATGAAAATGCATTAATTGAACATACTGTATTGCACAGTTCATAGAACTTGGTCTGGCAGATCACCCAGAATAGTCAATTCATGCTGAAAGAAATAAAGGATGTATGAATTGGTTACCAACATGTGAAATCACGTACTTTATACATAAAATTTTCCAACTGATATAGAAGCAAAACATTTACCACTTTAAAAACTACAATGTTCATAAAAATAAAGTTAATTTTCTGATGTGTAATAAGCAACTTATCCCACAAGATGGATTGATTACCCTATTATCGGAATGGATTCCCTTCTTCTGACGTGCAGAAGTGTCGAAGGGTCTCGCATCTGTGGGCGTACAGTAATAAGCAACGAAAAAAATGAAAATCATCAATGAACTTTCAAAATTTTTATTAAATTTTTTTAAAATACATTTGTTTTTACCATTTTTACTGCCAATATAACTATAAAGGATAATAAAATGTTTGAAATAATTGAGAGTTTATCAAACAACTGCATAATATGTATTCATAATTATACATACAAGTATATTTAAAAGGGCTGCTTCAACGTCAAGCTGGATAACTAACCTCCACATAGCCTTTTATGGAATGTGCAGAACCAACCAGAGCTTCTGACCTAATAGTCAAAAGCCCTGCTTGATGGTGGATAGGCAGGAAATTTGGGATTTAGCCAATCTCAAATTGCATACCTATCCAATTGTACTCTTATTGGCTTAAACCATAATATAAAATGACAGTATCACATGACAATTTCATGCCAACCTAAGCATTACCTGGTTAAACAAGCTCCCCCCCCCCTATTGTTTTTGTCATGGAAAACTAGGCAAACAGTCAAAAGTCAGATATCATAAGAAATCCAAACGTAACATTAGCAGAGTTCAAGACTGGCACCATCAACATAAGAAGCATTTGAAAAAGAAATGGAATTAGTAGAAGAATTGGATGAGTACCAGATAGGCATAATAGATGTTACTGAAACAAAAGACAAAAAGAGGTAAGATCTTTTTAAGCAATAAATACAAGATATAAACAGGCAATAACTATCAGTAAAATACAGTATTCAACACTAAATATGATGATATTCTTCTTGAATGGCAGGCAATATGAAGCAGACTGATGTGGATGAATAAAAGAATGGGGGGAAACTGGACAATGCAACTTATTTGTGCCTATGGTCTCATAGGCACAAATAAGTTTTTTGAGGAAGCTTTTTGAGGAAGTAGTGGAGGAATTTTTTAAGGCATTGGAGAATAAAAGAATACAATGAAAAATAAAAAAGTTGTTGGAGATATAAACAGCAGAAGAGAATATGATTACTAGGTATATGAGAGTGGTCTGAAAAGTTCTCGGCCTAAAAATGAAATAACAAATAACTCGGGAGGTCGTGGTGGTAATTTTGCAACGTAAGATGTGGTATATCTGAGAGATAACATTCATTACTAGTATGTGCTAAAATGCAAAAAAAAAAAAATAAAGAACAAACACTGCAAACATAATTCATGATGGTACAAATTAAATTAATATTGAATCTAACATTATTTCATAGCTGAATATAGAAACTACAAGAGTTTCATGCCAAATATATACATAGAAACTAAACGTTTCGGCAGAACAGGCATAAGTAGTGCAACTCTGGGCAACTCGTAGCAAAGATAGAACAAGCTACAGACCATTTTCCTTAGTATTTTCCATAAATGTAAAGCACATCTCCTAGAGGATATGTATTATAGAAATATATATGATAAATATTGAATCCAACAATATTTCAATATTATTTCAAGAATTTCTTGCTGAAAATATAGAAACTAAAAGTTTGGCGGACGCAAGCATAGGTAGGGTCATAATGGGCAACTTGTTGCAAAGGTGGGGAAAGCTCAAGAGCACTGTCCTCAGTATTTTCCGTAAATGTAAAGCACATCTCCTAGAGGATACGTATGATAAAAATAAGCCTTTGGCTCTCTATTTCAGTAATACGTGATGGTTTATTTATTTTCAGTTACAATCTAGAAATTATTGAACAAAGAATAAAAAACAACAACAACTAAACTATACTGACATCGGACATCGCAGTCTCAGATAACATTTACTGTTAAACATAAACCTTTACAAAGCATGTGTTAAATCAAACTGACAGCAAAAAAAAGTGACGAATATCACTCGTGACATATGAATGCACAGCTACTCATGACCTCCAACCTATACAATAGATAGGTTAAAGAATATCATGTTAACAATTAGCATTTATCTGTGAGATCAGATGCGTCCTCCCAAGACTAATACATTTATTCTAGCGATGCTCCATCACTATTATCCTGTCCTTGTAGTGGTTCTCAGTAAGATCTTCAAAATACCCCTCTACAGCTGCAATCACCTCGTAATTCGAAGAAAAACGCTGACCAGCAAGGAAAAGTTTTAGTTTTGTGAAGAGACAGAAGTCAGAGAGAGCCAAATCTGGGGAATAGGGTGGATGTTCCAACAATTCATAGTGCAGATCCCTTAATTTTCCCATTGCCAAAACACCTTTGTGGGCAGGTGCATTGTCCTGATGAAGGATGATTTTTTTCTTCTGTAAGCCGGGTCTTTTCTCAGGAATTATTTCGTCTAGTCTGGTTAAAAGAAAGGAATAACATTCTCCGGTTATTGTTTTACCCTTTTCAAGATAATTAATAAACAACTTCAGCATCCCAAAACACCGATGCCATGACCTTTCCTGCTGATGGAACTGACTTTTCTTCTTTGGGCCTGAACAACCGGCTTCTGTCCACTGTTTTGACTGCAGTTTGGATTCTGGTGTGTAATGGTGAATCCAAGTCTCATCCATAGTAATAAATCGATGCACAAAATCAGTTTTATTCTTGTTAAAATGCTCCAAGCACTGTTCAGAGATGTTCATGCCAGTGCATTTTTGACCTGCTGTGAGCAAGTGTGCCACCTATCTTGTGCAAAGCTTTTTCATTTGCAATTCTTCATGCAAAATATATCCTACACATTCTCCTAAAATGCCTATAGTCTCAGCAATTTCATGCACTTTGACTCTCAGGTCATTCAATACCATATAGTGCACTTGAGCAGTGATTTTTGGTGTTGTTACACTTTTCGGACGTCCTTCATCTGGATCATCTTCAAGACTGGTATGGCCACGTTCAAACTCGGCAGCCCATTTCTTAATTGTCAAAAATGAAGGAGAATTGTGCCCATAAACTTTTATGAACTTCGAATGAATTTCATTTGGCCTTAAACCTTCTTTTACAAAGAATTTTATAACCGCACGATACTCAATTTTATCCATTTCAAGGGATACAGACTAAATGTTTGCTTCAGACAGCTGTATAAAACTACTTGATAGAATGACTTGCAATTTCGCACGGATGCTTATGACAGATGTACCAACTTAGAAAATAAAATCCTGCTGATAGTGTTGCCATCTATGGTCGAGAGCTTTTCAGACCACTCTCGTATACAAAAGTTTGGAGAAAAGAGCAAAGCTACTAATAATGGTAAGTACCCACTGGATTTCTGTTCAGGACATGGACTAGTCATTATTAACACTATGTTCCAACATAAAGCTGTGCACAAATTCACATGGAGAGAAAATGCAAGGTATAAGAGGTCTCACTGATTATGTTATTGTTGACAGTATTTTCCCACTGCTTCAGGACACAAGGATTTGAAATTGGAAGTGACTGCTATTTAGTACTGAGCAGGATAATATTGAATTTCAATGAATTTCATATTGAAAAGAAGAGTGCATAAAAAAGTCTTAAAAAGAATCAAAGATGAACAGCTTTCAGAGGTGAACTGTGAACTCAAATATACAAACATCATTCAAGAAAACACGATAGTTTGAAAACAAAAACAAAATCATGGTGATTCAGTGGCAAACCCTGAAGAAAACAATGACTGATTCAAATAGAAAGAAATGCAGTGATGTTGTATATGCAAGGACATAAAAATCCGAACTTCGTGGTGCATTCAGGAAGTTAGAGAGACAGTCAAGGAAAAGAAGAAAGCCTATTGAAAGTTTCTGGCAAGCAAGTCAGATTGTGCTATGAGAGAATACGGAAAATAATGTAAGCAAGAAAACCACTGTGTAAATCTAGATAAACAACTCGCTGTTAAGAAAAAGAAAGTAATATTAGGCATAAAATATTAGGTGATAAAATATTCTGCAGGCTGCTGAAAAAGCTTTGAAATGGAGAAGACAGCAAGGTGAGAGGTGACATGAAAACTGAAGATAAAGATATTCAAGTTTTCTGGAGTACAGGTTCCCTACATTAATGCGGTTAATTAATCCCTCAATGTTACTGCATATATCAAAATCGTGTTAATCAAATCTAATTATCAATGCAAAAAATTAAACTTCATTCATGATTGATTACTGTATTAATAATTCGTTTTATATGGTACTCTTTTAGGAAAGATAAAAAATGAATGCAAAGTAAATGTTTAATAAATACTTGTACCTACATTATTTACTGCAATTTTTTATCAAAAGAAGTTATCAAGAGTTGTTTGAACAATTTTAGCTTTTTTCTTATCAGTATAAATTCTATGATAACAAGCAAAATGACTCTCCAGACCTCGGCAAACATGCAATGAAACATAAAGAATAAACACTGAAAATATAATACATGATGGTACAAATTAAGTGGATATTGAATCCAACATTATTTCATAGCCGAATATTGCTTTGAAAAACTGCTAAATAAAACAAGCAGTGATGACAGCACAGTGGTAAAAAACACTGACCAGGCATGCAGTCAGGAATACATATCCATACTTGAAGTAGAAAAAGCCATCAAAGGCTTGAAATGTGGAAAGGCAGTAGGAGTAGATGATAATCGACCAGAAATGCTGAAGTATGGTGGTATAAGAGTCTTACAGTGGCTGCACTGCATAGTTCAGAAAGCCTGGACAGAGGGACGAATTTCTGATGATTGGAGAAGAGCTCTCATAGTACCCATATATAAAAAGGGAAATAAAACTGTATGTGAGAATTACAGAGGTATTTCCCTACTGATTGTTCCTGGCAAGATCTATGCAAGTATACTTGAGAAAAGGTTGAGAAGAATTGTGGAAGAAAAGCTTGATGAAGAACAATCTGGATTCAGGTCAAATAGAGGCTGTTAGGATCAGATCTTCACTTTACGACAAATAGTCGAAAAAGCATGGGAATATAACAAAGATCTGTATTTAAGTTTTGTGCATTTGGAAAAGGCAAGGTGCCAAGAGAGAAGCTATTCAATACGCTACAGTTATATGGTGTCAATGGGGCATTATATCAAGCAATACTTAATCTTTATTTGAGTTGTAAGTCAGCAGTTAGAATTGAAGGAAGTACAGGAAGATGGTTTAATGTTAAATCTGGTGTGAGACAAGGAGGTACCTTATCCCCTCTGTTATTCATTATCTATATGGATCACATTATGAAGGAAAGTGGTATTAAACACGATATCAAATTTGGAAATGTTAAATGTCAGCTCTTTGCTTTATGCGGATGATGTTATACTTCTAAATAAATCCGCTTACAAGTTTGCAAGATTCTCTGACTAAATAAGCTGTTGTAATAGATATGGTATGAAGGTCAGCAATAAAAAGACAAAGACAATGAAAATAGGCAGAATCATTGAAAATGTCAACTGTGTTGTGAATGGAGAACCTGTGGAACAAGTAAAACATTTCAGCTATTTAGGCACGATTTTTACTGAAGATGGTAAATTAAATATAGAAATAGACAACAGAATCAGCAAAGCTGGTATGGTGGGAAGTCAATTGAATAAATTCATATGGAATAAGAGAGAAATTAGTCGGAACACTAAATTAGCTGTATACAAGACAGTGTTCAAACCAGCTTTAACTTATGGATCTGAGAGCTGGGTCAGAAGTAAAACACTTGACCAAAGACTAGAGACCACAGATATGAGAGTCCTGAGAAAGATTATAGGCATGAACAGATGGCATCAATGGCAGTATCATATTAAAAACGAGGATATTAGGAAAGAACTTGACATTGTCAGTATCCAGGAATGCGTTAGCAGAGCTAATCCCAGGTGGTATGGTCACTTAAACAGAATGGGCAAGGAAAGATTAGCAAAACAAGTGTTCTCTGCCAGGTTGGCAGCAAAACGACCCAGAGGAAGACCAAGATATAGGTGGATTGATATGGTACAAAGTGCTTTAGACGATAGAAATATAAGATCTGATAAGTTGGAGTCTTGACAAGTAACAGACTGATTTGGAGGAAAATTGTAGATAGGAAATTAATAATGATGTAATTTTTTTCATGTGGTACTATCATATCCTCTACACCCCTTGAGGGTATATGGCAGGAATTTGATGATGATGATGATGATGATGATATAGAAACTACAAGAGTTTCATGCTGAACATATAGAAACTAAAAGTTTTGGCAGATGCAATCATAAGCAATCTTATGGGCAACTCATAGTAAAGGTGGAATAAGCTCCAGATCACTTTCTTTCCTTAGTATTTTCCATAATGTAAAGCACATCTCCTAGAGGACAAGTATGATAAATAATCCTTTGGCTCTCTATTTCAGTAATACATGATGGTTTATTTATTTTCAGTTACAATCTAGAAATTATTGAACAAAGAATAATAATAAAAAAACAACAACTAAACCATACTATACTGACATCGGAGGTCGCGGTATGTCTCTCAGATAAATTTACTGTCAAATATAACAAACCTTTACATAACACGTGTTAAACCAAACTGACAACAAAAAACAGTGCAGAATATCACTCATAACACATGAATGCACATCTACTCATGACTTCCAAGTGATACACTGAATTGTTTAAGAATATTTATATCAAACATTTTGCATGTATCTGATCAGATCAGCTGCGAGCTCCGCAGGGCTAAAGGTGCGTTAATCAAAACTCTTGTCATGTACATCAAGGGATTGCCGCAATTTATTTCGCCGTGTTAAGCAAAACTGCATCAAGCAAGGGATGCTTGTAATTACTTTGAAAGATTGCTAAATGAAACAAACAGTGATAGCAAGATGGATCATATTAAGAAGAAAAATGTTATTAAACCTTATACCAAAATTGGAGATGTTAATCTCAGCTCTTTAATTTATTCAGATGTTATACTCCTAAATATATCCTGTAGAAGTATGTAGAATTCCCTAATTGTATTGCATATCAGCAATAAAAAGACAGATTATGAAAGAACATTGAAGACATCAACTGTAACCTAAATTGTGAACCTACAGAACAAATAAAAGATTTCACTATTTGGGCACAATTTTTAGTGAAGATGATAAAATAAATATGGAAACAGACAATAGAATTAGCAAAGCTGATATGGTAGGAAGTTAAATGAATACATTTATATGAAATAAGAGAGACTTAGTCAAAGCACTAAACGAGCTGTTTTTTTAATATTTTTTTTAATAAAATAAGCTTATCTTTTTTTAATCCCTGTTAGTCATAATCTTCTTCTTCCACAGGCCACCTAACCTTATAGTGAGAGTCAATTATGTAAACATAAGACTGACCTTGAATATGTCTGGTAGCAGTTGCTAATCAGATATAAATATCAATTTTGAAATTTGTGGAATTTATGCTGTTGTTATCCTAGATGGAGTTAAGTCTCCTGGTGGAAAGCTGATAATAGTAACAATGATAATTATAATATCGATCTTTATATATTCACATTAGAGAGTGTCTTTTAAACTCTGAAAATGAAGGCAACTATATTCATCTTTATTTCAAGCATCTGCAATTTGATATGGTATATTTTACTTTCATAAAAATAGAATTTATTCCTGTTTTTTTTATTTAAAAAAAATATATTTTCATTAAATAAGAAATACGGGATTGTTTTGTTGAATCATCACCAAACTTCAAGATTTGACCTCTGCAATAATTACGACATCATGATGAGTATTACTTACCTGGTAAAAATTTATTAATTTTCTCACTTAGGTATTCAGCAGATGGGAAAAAAACAGTTCTGTCAGGTTTAACAAAGAGGTAGGAAATATCATTCAGAGTCTGTAAAACAATTAAATGTTACAAGTTATTAAGAAGAGTAATTAAAGCAAGTACTGGAAATGTTAAATATAACTAACTCTACTACAAACACTGCTATAACAAACTACTGAAAGTCAAGGGCAAAGCACCATATGTTATGCTAAAAGAAATTTGCTATAGCAATCTAGCCACTATAAGAAACTATTCCAGTGGTCATAACTGTGAGAGTCAACTGTAAATATAATAATTTGTATTAGTAATAGAGGTGAACCCTGCAATTAGTGCTGGTATCACAGACAATTAGTTTTCTTCCTCTACAGATTGTCCAAAAAATTCAAATACAGTTATCCCTCAATTATTCAAAAAACAGGGACAGCAATTTGCTATTTGATAACTGAAGAGACAATTACATGGTGTTGTACCAGAAGTCAGTTGATATCTTAACCCATTCAAGGTAGGTTAACTGAGTGTTTGTTTTTGTTTGATGGTTGATAATTGAGGGATCGCTGCCATATGAAGTAAATGGACTAGTTTCTTGTCTGCAAGACAGACAAAGGGGCCAGTAAATATCTGCAATTACAATAACAGACACAATTAATTTGTTCACCTGGTTAGATTATCTGCTCTCCAACCAACAGGATGTGGGTCAGAATTCCACCACAGGCAAGGATGGTTTGTGAATGATCAGAATTTTAATCTGATGAAGCTCATAAGCCAGTGTGAGACCACTGCTCTGTTTTTGGAAGCACAAATATGCTTGGAAAAAAAAAAAATCCTATGTTTGGTCTCTATACCAGGGTTTCCAGATTATCTAACCCATAGTCCAGCTTAGTACTAATACTATTTTACTATAGGCTGACAGCCTTTCATGGGTTGGGTTCACATAAAAAGTTAGGTTTTTATGAGGCTAAGATATCTGATTGTGATAGCCCAATGAGCATGGAAACTATCCGCCACAATAAATTTTTAGATGATTTTGTTTAAAATTTATACTAATTGCAGTCACACTAACCATTATTTCTGATTAGATATGAATTTAATAGACCACAAGATATCAAGCAGAAGTATCACTTTACAGCATGAATGATTTGTGTAATAAATCACACGTTGGTTAGAAAGAAATCATCATCATCAAATTCCTGCCATGTACCCACAAGGCGTGTACAGGATATGATAGTACTACATGAAAAATTTACATCATTACTAACTTTCTATCTACAATTTTCATCCAAATCAGTTTGTTACTTGTCAAGACTCCAACATTACCAGATCTTATATTTCTATCATCTAAGGAACTTTGTACCGTATCAATCCACCAATATCTTGGTCTTCCTCTGGGTCGTTTTCCTGTTAACTTGACAGAGAACACTTGTTTTGCTAATCTTACCTCACCCATTCTATTTAAGTGACCATACCACCTGAGATTAGCTTTGCTAACGCATTCCTGGATGCTGACAATGTCAAGTTCATTCCTAATATTCTCGTTTTTAATATGATATTGCCATTGATGCCATCTGTTCATGCCTCTAATCTTTCTCAGGATTCTCATATCTGCGGTCTCTAGTCTTTGGTCATTTTACTTCTGACCCAGCTCTCAGATCCATAAGTTAAAACTGGTTTGAACACTGTCTTATATACAGCTAATTTAGTGATCCGACTAATTTCTCTCTTATTCCATATGAATTTATTCAATTGACTTCCTACCATACCAGCTTTGTTGATTCTGTTCTCTATTTCCATATTTAATTTACCATCTTCACTAAAAATCGTGCCTAAGTAGCTGAAATGTTTTACTTGTTCTATAGGTTCTCCATTCACAACACAGTTGACATTTTCACTGATTCTGCCTAATTTCATTGTCTTTGTCTTTTTATTGCTGACCTTAATACCATATCTATTACAATAGTTATTCAATTTAGTCAGAGAATCTTGCAGACTTGTAGCCCATTTATTTAGAAGTATAACATCATCCACATAAAGCAAAGAGCTGACATTAACATCTCCAATTTTGATATCATGTTTAATACCACTTAACTTCATAATGTGATCCATATAGATAATGAATAACAGAGGGGATAATGTACATCCTTGTCTCACTCCAGATTTAACATTAAACCATCTTCCTCTACTTCCTTCAATTCTAACTGCTGACTTACAACTCAAATAAAGACTAAGTATTGCTTAATATAATGCCCCACTGACACCATATAACTATAGCATATTGAATAGCTTCTCTCTTGGCACCTTGTCATATGCCTTTTCCTGATTGACAAAACTTAAATACAGATCTTTGTTATATTCCCATGCTTTCTCGACTATTTGTCGTAAAGTGAAGATCTGATCCTGACAGCCTCTATTTGCCCTGAATCCAGATTGTTCTTCATCAAGCTTTTCTTCCACAATTCTTCTCAACTGTTTCTCAAGTATACTTCCATATATCTTAACAGGAACACTCAGTAGGGATATACCTCTGTAATTCTCAGATTCAGCTTTATTTCCCTTTTTTATATATGGGTACTATGAGAGCTCTACTCCAATCATCAGAAATTCGTCCCTCTGTCCAGGCTTTCTGAACTATGCAGTGCAGCCACTGTAAGACTCTTATACCACCATACTTCAGCATTTCTGGTCGAATATCATCTACTCCTGCTGTCTTTCCACATTTCAAGCCTTTGATGGCTTTTTCCACTTCAAGTATGGATATGTATTCCTGACTGCATGCCTGATGGTCAGTGTTTTTTATCACTGTGCTGTCATCACTGCTTGTTTCATTTTGCAGTTATTCAAAGTAGTTACTCCATACTTCAAGGATATCTTTTTCTCCCGTTTTCATGTCACTCCTTTTACAGCAATCTTTCTTCCATTCCTAAGTTTCTTCAACAACCTCCAGAATATTTTGCCACCTTCTTGATATTTATTTTCTATGTTCTTGCCAAAGTCCTCCAATGACTTTTGTTTAGCTAGTTTTACACACTGTTTAGCTTTCTTACATTTGTCTCTGTATGCTCACTTATTTGCCAGGAACTTTTGATATGCTTTCTTCTTTTCCTTCACTGCCTCTTTAACTTCCTGTGTCCACCATGGAGTTCGAATTTTTCTATCCTTACAGACAACTTCACCACATGCCTCTCTAGCTGAATCAATCAGGGTTTTCTTCAAGGCTTGCCACTGAATCTCCAAGGTTTGGTTCCTGTTCTCAAACTCTTTCATTTTTCCTTCAATAATCTTTGTATATTTTAGTCTACAGTTCACATCTGAGAGCTGCTCAACTTTTATTTGCTTTAACACTTTCTTACATGTCATTGTTTTCAATATGAAATTCAATTTTATCCTGCTCAAGACTAAATAGTGATCAATTCCAATTTCAAATCCTCTGTACACTCTGGTGTCCTGCACTAAGGAGAAAACATCACTATCAACAATAACATAGTTAATGAGACTTTTCTTATTCCTTGCCTCTTCTCTCCATCTGAATTTGTGCACATTTTTATGTTGGAACATGGTGTTAGTAATAGCCAGTCCAAGTCCTGAGCAGAAATCCAACAGGTATTTGCCATTATTATTAGCTTTGCTCTTTTCCCCAAATTTTCCCAAAACATTTTTGTATATCTGACAATCACTTCCTACTCTGCTATTTAGATCCCCAACAAGGACCAACTTTTCCTTTTTCATTGTGTCACTAGCTTTCTCTAGAGCATCAAGAAATTCCTCTGCTTCTACCTTAGTAGATCCTTCTGTGGGACCATAGGCAAATAACTCTCATTGTCCAATTCCCCATTCTGATATTTGCCCAAATCACTCTACTTGACACTGCCTGCCATTCAAGAAGATGAGCCTCGTATTTTGTGTTGAATACTACGGCTACTCCTTCTTTTCCTTAATTGTCATTGCCTGAATATAATATTTTGCATTTATTGTTCAGAAAGATTTCAACAGTTTTTGTCTTTTTTGTTTCAGTCACCCCTATTATGTCAATAAGGTACTTATCTAATTACTCAACTAGCTCCATTTCTTTGCCATTTGGGCTTCTTATGTCGATAGTACCGATCTTTAACTCTGGGGATGTTGAATTGGGGTGTGTTTTTAGATTTGTTCCAGTAGCTGACTTTTTGCTGTTTGCCCTGGTTCCTTGGCAAAAACAACGGGGGCCTTGTTTAACCGTGCGGCGACGCCCCAGCCGGCATGAAATTTTGTCATGTTGTACCATCAATTTGTATTTTGGTTTGACCAATAGGAATAAAATTTGCCTGGCTAAATCCCAAATTGCCAGCCCATCCTCGTTCGTTCAGTATTCAGGTAGATACCCAACAGGATGCACCATGAGAAGGTGAGGATTGGACATTAGGTCAGAAGCCCTGGTCTGTTCTCTGCATTCCTTTAAAGACTATGTGGAGTTCTTCTCTCAGTTAAAAAGCTTTGACCCTTAAGCACCTTCAAAGGAAGAGTAAAGCATATTATGACGTCTTCAGCTTCATGGTATATAACCTCTGGCACTCAAATACCAATCTCACCTTTTAACCTGCTATTACAAAACAGCCTCTGGAGACTGAGTATTAGCAGTAAAATCATATCTATATAAGAGAAAACATCTGTGCGTAAAATGCAGTTGTCCTACAATTCAAATACAAACTCTGTGAGGTGGAAATCCATATGTTTTCAAAAATTTAAACACTATTTTCAAGTTAAATCAGAAAATTTTCACTTTACGTCAAATAGTTGAGAAATCATGGGAATATAACAAAGATCTGTATTTAAGTTTTGTAGATCTGATCTGGAAAAGGCATATGACAAGGTGCAAGAAAGAAGCTATTCAAAATGCTACAGTTATGTCAATGGGACATTATATCAAGCAGTACTTAGTCTTTATTTCAGTTGTAAGTCAGTAGTTAGAATTGAAGGAAATACAGGAAGGTAGTTTAATAATAAATCTGGTGTCACACAAGGATGTACATTATCCTCTCTGCTATTCATTATCTATATGGATCACATTATGAAGGAAAGTGGCATTAAACCAAATATCAAAATTGAAGCTGTTAATCTCAGCTCTTTGCTTTATGCAGATGATGTTATACTTCTAAATAATTCCGCTAGAAGTCTGCAAGTTTCTCTGACTAAATTGAATAACTGTTGTAATAGATATGGTATGAAAATCAGCAATAACAAGATGAAGACAATGAAAATAGGCAGAAGTTGAAAATATCAACTGCGCTGAGAATGGAGAACCTATAGAACAAGTGAAAGATTTCAACTACTTAGGCACAATCTTTAGTAAAGATGGTAAATTAAATATGGAAATAGACAACAGAATCAACAAAGCTGGTATAGTAGGAAGTTAACTGAATAAATTTATGTGGAATAAGAGAGAAATTGATTGGAAAAACTAAATTAGAACACTAAATTGGAACACTATATACAAGGCAGTGTTGAAACCAATTTTAACTTATGGATCTGAGAGCTTAACTTATGGACCTGGAGTGCTTAAGGGCCAAAGCTGTATAACTGAGAGGAGACCTCCACATAGCCTTTAAAGAAATGCGGAGAACCGACCAGGGCTTCTGACCTAATGTCCAATCCTCACCTTCTCATGGTGCACCCCATTGGGTATCTACCTGGATACTGAACGAACGAGGATGGGCTGGCAATTTGGGATTTAGCCGACCAAACTGTATTTTTATTGGCTTAAACCGATATACAAAACGATGGTACAACATGACAAAATTTCATGCCGGATGGGACATTGCGTTACACAAGGCCCCATTGTTTTTGTAGGGAACCAGGGTGAACAGCGAAAAGTCAGCTACTGGAAGAAACCCTCAAACTCACCCCAACTCAACATCACCAGAGTTAAAGATCGGTACTATCAACATAACAAGCCTGAATGGCAAAGAAATGGAGCTAGCTGAGGAATTAGGTAAGTACCAGATCGACATAATAGGGGTGACTGAAACAAAAAAGACCAAAACTGGTGAGATCTTTCTGAGCAATAAATACAAAATGTTATATTCAGGCAATGACAATCAAGGAAAAGAAGGAGGAGCCATTGTATTCAACACAAAATACGAGGCTAATCTTCTTGAATGGCAGTCAGTCTCAAGTAGAGTAATGTGGGCAAATATGAGAATGGGGAACTGGACAATGAGACTTATTTGTGCCTATGGTCCCACAGAAGGTTCTATTAAGGAACAGGTGGAGTAATTTTTTGATGCTTTAGAAAAAGCAACTGCCACAATGAAAAAGGAAAAGTTGGTCCTGGTTAGGGGGTTGCGATTTAGATCCTGGTTGGGATCTAAATAGCAGAGTAGGAAATGATTGTCAGACATACAAAAAATTTTGGGGAAAATTTGGAGAAAAGAGCAAACCTAATAATAATGGCAAATACCTGTTAGATTTCTGCTCAGGACATGTACTGGTTATTACTAACACCATGTTCCAACATAAAAATATGCACAAATTCACATGGAGAGAAGAGGCAAGGAATAAGAAAAGTCACATTGACTAATATATTGTTGATAGTGATGTTTCCTCCCTTGTGCAGGACACCAGAGTGTACAAAGGATTTGAAATTGGAAGTGATCACTATTTAGTCTTGAGCAGGGTAAAATTGAATTTCATATTGAAAACAATAACACGTAAGAAAGTTTTAAAGCGAATAAAAGTTGAGCAGCTCTCAGATGTGAACTGTAGACTAAAAAACACAAAGATTATTGAAGAAAAAAAATTTCAAATGTTTGAGAACAGGAACCAAACTTTGGAGATTCAGTGGCTAGCCTTTAAGAAAAAACTGATTGATTCAGCCAGAGAGGCATGTGTAAAGGTTGACTGCAAGGATAGAAAAATTAGAACTCCATGGTGGACACAGGAAATTAAAGAGGCAGTGAAGGAAAAGAAGAAAGCATATCAAAAGTTCCTGGCAAGTAAGTCAGCTTGTGCTCTTAGAGAATACAGAGACAAATGTAAGAAACCTAAACAGTGTGTAAAGCTAGCTAAACAAAAGTCATGGGAGGACTTTGGCAAGAACATAGAAAATAAATATCAAGACGGTGGCAAAATATTCTGGAGGTTGTTGAAAAAGCTCAGAAATGGAGGAAAGAGTGCTGTAAAAAGAGTTAGAGATGATAAAGGTGACATGAAAATGGGAGAAAAAAAGATATCCTTGAAGTATGGAGTAATTACTTCGACAAATTGCTAAATGAAACAAGCAGTGATAGCACAGTGGTAAAAAGCACTCAACAGGCATATAGTCAGGAATACATATCCATACTTGAAGTAGAAAAAGCCATCAAAGAATTGAAATGTGGAAAGGCAGAAGGAGTAGATGAAATTCGACCAGAAATGCTGAAGTATGGTGGTATACAATGTGGCTGCACTGCACAGTTCAAAAGGCCTGGACAGAGGGACGAATTCCCAATGATTGGAGTAGAGCTCTCATAGTACCAATATATAAAAAGGGAAATAAGGCTGAATGCGAGAATTACAGAGGTATTTCTCTACTGAGTGTTCTGGCAAGATTTATGCAGTATACGTGAGAAACGATTGAGAAGAATTGTGGAAGAAAAGCTTGGTGAAGAACAAGCTGGATTCAGGCCAAATAGAGGCTGTCAGGATCAGATCTTCACTTTACGACAAATAGTCGAGAAAGCATGGGAATATAATAAAGATAGGTATTTAAGTTTTATCGATCAGGAAAAGGCATATGACAAGGTGCCAAGAGAGAAGCTATTCAATACGCTAAAGTTATATGGTGTCAATGGGGCATTATATCAAGCAATACTTAGTCTTTATTTGAGTTGTAAGTCAGCAGTTAGAATTGAAGGAAGTACAGGAAGATGGTTTAACGTTAAATCTGGTGTGAGACAAGGATGTACATTATCCCCTCTGTTATTCATTATCTATATGGATCACATTATGAAGGAAAGTGGTATTAAACATGATATCAAAATTGGAGATGTTAATGTCAGCTCTTTGCTTTATGTGGATGATGTTATACTTCTAAATAAGGCTGCTACAAGCTTGCAAGATTCTCTGACTAAATTAAATAACTGTTGTAATAGATATGGTATGAAGGTCAGCAATAAAAAGACAAAGACAATGAAAATAGGTAGAATCATTGAAAATATCAACTGCATTGTCGACGAAGAACCTGTGGAACAAGTGAACATTTCAGCTACTTAGGCACGATTTTTAGTGAAGATGGTAAATTAAATATGGAAATAGACAACAGAATCAACAAAGCTGGCATGGTAGGAAGTCAACTGAATAAATTCATTATGTTGGAGGTTTAATGGATTTTTTACAACACTCAAAAAGAATTAAATTAGAATTTAATACTTCCTATATTTCGTCCTAGTCACTAGGACATCTACGGGGATTACAAAAACAATTAATGTAACATGCACACAAAAACTTACAATACTAAGCCCAACCATGTGGGTGACTAAGGGAATATAGGAAGTATTAAATTCTAATTTAATTCTTTTTGAGTGTTGTAAAAAATCCATAATAAACCTCCAACATAATGTCCTCACAGCACTTAAGCCTCTACACAAGAATGAATAAATTCATATGGAATAAGAGAGAAATCAGGTAGAACACTAAATTAGCTGTATACAAGACAGTGTTCAAACCAGTTTTAACTTATGGATCTGAGCTGGGTCAGAAGTAAAACACTTGACCAAAGACTAGAGACCACAGATATGAAAGTCCTGAGAAAGGTTAGAGGCATGAACAGATGGCATCAATGGCAATATCATATTAAAAACGAGAATATTAGGAATGAATTTGACATTGTCAGCATCCAGGAATGCATTAGGTGGTATGGTCACTTAAACAGAATGGGCGAGGAAAGATTAGCAAAACAAGTGTTCTCTGCCAGGTTGGCAGGAAAACGACCCAGAGCCCAGAGGTAGACCAAGATATAGGTGGGTTGATGCAGTACAAAGTGCCTTAGAAGATAGAAATATAAGATCTGATAATGTTGGTGTCTTGACAAGTAACAGACTGATTTGGAGGAAAATTGTAGATAGAAAGTTAGTAATGATGTAAATTTTTCATTTAGTACTATCATATCCTGTAAACTCCTTGATGGTACATGTCAGGCATTTGATGATGATTGTGGATCTGAGAGCTGGGTTAAAAATAAAACACTTAACCAAAGACTAGAGATTGCAGATATGAGAGTCCTGAGAAAGATTAGGGGCCCAAACAGATGGCATCAATGGCAATATCATATTAAAAAAGGGGATATTAGGAAATAACTTACATTGTCAGCATCCAGAAATGCGTTAGCAAAGTTAATCTCGAGTGGTATGAGTCACTTAACATGTTCATTGCCAATCACGCGATATCGCGCGATGCGAGTTCTCACCAAACGGCCGATCACGCATTACCGCGTTGACGTCGCTAACTAAATAACAAAATTAAAAAAATTTGGCCACCACACGAAATTCCAATTTTCAGCTTGGCAATGAACGATATCGCGCGATCACGCGATGCGAGTTCTCACCAAACGGCCGATCACGCATTATCACGTGGACGTCGCTAACTAAATAAAAAAATTTAAAAAAATTTGGCCACCACACGAAATTCCAATTTTCAGCTTGGCAATGAAAGTGTTAAACAGAATGGGAGAGGAAAGATTAACAAAACAAGTGTTCTCTGCCAGGTTGGCAGGAAAAAGACCCAGAGGAAGACTAAGATTAATACAGTAAAAAGTAGCTTAGAAGATAGAAATATAAGATCTGATAACGTTGGGTCTTGACAGGTAACAGACTGATTTGGAGTAAAATTGTAGATAAGAAGTAAGTAATGATTTAAATTTTTCATGTAGTACTATCATATCTTGTACATTCCTTGAGAGTATATATCAAGAATTTGATGATGATCAGAAAATTAATGGATTCCCTTGATGATGACTAAAGTTTGATAAATCAGGACAAAAACTAGACAACAGAATATATAAATGCTATCAAACAGGAAAAGTAGTATAACTAAGGAAAGAGATGGAAAATTATAAAATTGAAAAACATAGATATCATATATACACACACAAACCCTCTCTGCTCTTAATACTAAAATCTCTTCATTACTTATTTTTTCACGGTATTAACAACACCACAAACACTTTTATCAACAAGGATGTTTTATTAACGCTAATATTTCGCTGATTTTCAAATCAGCATCATCAGAGCACAACACACATGTAAACGCGACAGTGAGTGAAACAATATAATTGCAGAAAGACAAAAGATCTAAAGTCCTATTTTTGGCGCCCTCTAACGGAAAAAAAAAAAAAAAAAAAGCAGCAGCAGTTATCCAGGAGTTTTTCTTAGGATAACCGTCTCCCAAATTTTTGGCAAATTAATGCAACCATATTTGTTAAGGTTGGGAGAATTCTTCAAAGCCATTGCTGACTCAAAAAATAGTCTTTCAGATCTATAACGACTCCTAAATAGCACATTCGTTTTTCTCCATCTAATCCTGTGTGAAGGAGTGTCCAAAGCGTGGTCTGCCAGTCCCGACTTGCCATAGTAATAGTAGCGAATGTATCTTTCATGTTCTTCCAGGCGGATGTTCACTGATCTTCCTGTTTGCCCATAATAGGCCAAGTCACAGTCACATGGAACTTCATACACCCCTGGGTGTGCTAAAGGGTGAAGTTTATCCTTTGGTGAGCGGATCAGAGTTGCCAGCTTGACATGAGGCTTGAAGGTGGTGCGAAGGCCATGTTTCACCAATACTTTGGCTATCTTTTCCGATGTACCTCTGATATAGGGAATAGAAATGGTCATGTTGTATTCTTGTGTATTAGGGGGGGGCAAAGTAATGGGCCTATGTAGTATTTTTTCTATTTTGTAGGGATTGTAGCCGTTGGCTAAGAACGTATGGCGCAGGTACTGGAGTTCAGTGGTCAGAGCTGTATCGTTAGAACAAATGGCTCTGGCTCTGTGTGTCAGTGTTTTTAAAATGCCGTACTGTTGGACTGGATGATGATGTGATTGTTTATGTAGGTATCTTCCTGTGTGTGTGGGCTTCCTGTAAATAGAAAAAGATAGTGATCCATCTGAAAGGCGGGTGACTAATGTGTCAAGAAATGGTAAACAGTTATTTGATTCTTTTTCTACTGTGAAGTGAATTTTGGGGTGTTGGCTGTTTAGGTAGGTGACAAAAGCATCCAAAGTGTCTTGTCCATGGGGCCAGATGGCAAACACATCATCTACATAGCGCAACCACACTAGTGGCTTGTATGTAGCTGTGGTAAGTACTTTGTTTTCAAAGTGTTCCATGTAAAAATTTGCTAACGGGGGGGAGAGGGGGGAACCCATAGCAGTACCATTAATCTGTTTGTAGAATTTCCCCCCCCATGTAAAGTAACCTGCATTCATGGTAAATTGAAATAATTCAAAAATATCTGGGGGAAATTTAGACTTGATTAATTCAAGAGTGTCTATAAGTGGTACATTGGTAAATAGGGAGGTGACATCGAAACTAACCATTATGTCTGAATTTTTTAGGATTAGATTTTTAACCAGTGTTTTGAAATGGATAGAATTTTTTACAAAAGTAGAGGAGTTGCCAGTAAGAGGGGCAAGCGACTTCGCTAAATGCCGGGCCAGTTTATATGTGGGACTATCTATGCTATCAACTATGGGGCGTAGGGGAACATTAGTTTTGTGGATTTTTGGTAATCCATAAATGCGGGGTGTTTTAACATGAATTGGTTTTATTTTCCTGATGATTTCTTTGGGCCATGATGTCACTTTTTTTAGTAATTTTCGGACTTTTTTCTTTTGCGTCATTGTAGGGTCTCGATGTATACTTTGATACGTAGAACTGTCACATATGAGATCTTGCATTTTTTTGTTATACTCTTCTTTATTCATGATAACTGTTGCATTTCCTTTATCGGCTTTTGTAATAATAATATTTTTATTATTGTATAACTTTTTTAGGGCAGTTATTTGTTTATGTGGTATATTACTTTTTGGAGGCTTAGCTTTGTTTATAATACTTGCTATGTCTAGTCGCACGTTGTTGGCCATTGCTGGCGGAAGATCGTGGATACCCCGTTCTACTTTCATCATAATTTCGAGTTTAGGAATTTGTTTGGGCGCGACGGCAAAGTTATGTCCTAAACTGAGGGCGTTTTTGGCTTCTTCAGTGAGTGTTTCCGACGATAGGTTTACGACCACGTGGTCTCGTCGAAGTTGCGGTCGGGACTTCGTATGTTGGCGCTGTTGTAGTAGTTCAAATTTTTTTAGGTGCTTGCTTTTAACTTTTGTGAATTCTTTTTTTGCTGCAACTTCGGAGATCTGCTGTAGGACCGTCCATATTTCAAGATTTAACACGTTAGTTAGTTCTTGTTGTAGAGCTGTGATAGCGCTGTTTAGCTTACTAAGCTCTATGCGAGTAGCGGCGATTTGTTCTCGAAGAAGCGCTAAACTCGCCCGTCGATAAATACGATGTGCCTTTGCCGATTGCAACTTTTCTTTGAATTTCAGAAAGGATGGAATAATATCGTTGTCGCGGCATCGTTTAAGGAAGGCTAACCGGTTCAATTTTCTGGACAATTTCAGTTTCAACTTACCGAACCGTCGCGCTTTGTAAACAATATCTTCTCCGTGCAGAATCATTAATCTAACTGATAAGCTTAGGCGTTGCTGGTTATTCATTACTTATTTTTTCACGGTATTAACAACACCACAAACACTTTTATCAACAAGGATGTTTTATTAACGCTAATATTTCGCTGATTTTCAAATCAGCATCATCAGAGCACAACACACATGTAAACGCGACAGTGAGTGAAACAATATAATTGCAGAAAGACAAAAGATCTAAAGTCCTATTTTTGGCGCCCTCTAACGGAAAAAAAAAAAAAAAAAAAAAAAAAAAAAAGCAGCAGCAGTTATCCATGAGTTTTTCTTAGGATAACCGTCTCCCAAATTTTTGGCAAATTAATGCAACCATATTTGTTAAGGTTGGGAGCATTCTTCAAAGCCATTGCTGACTCAAAAAATAGTCTTTCAGATCTATAACGACTCCTAAATAGCACATTCGTTTTTCTCCATCTAATCCTGTGTGAAGGAGTGTCCAAAGCGTGGTCTGCCTGGATGGCAAGTCGGGACTGGCAGACCACGCTTTGGACACTCCTTCACACAGGATTAGATGGAGAAAAACGAATGTGCTATTTAGGAGTCGTTATAGATCTGAAAGACTATTTTTTGAGTCAGCAATGGCTTTGAAGAATTCTCCCAACCTTAACAAATATGGTTGCATTAATTTGCCAAAAATTTGGGAGACGGTTATCCTAAGAAAAACTCCTGGATAACTGCTGCTGCTTTTTTTTTTTTTTTTTCTTTTCCGTTAGAGGGCGCCAAAAATAGGACTTTAGATCTTTTGTCTTTCTGCAATTATATTGTTTCACTCACTGTCGCGTTTACATGTGTGTTGTGCTCTGATGATGCTGATTTGAAAATCAGCGAAATATTAGCGTTAATAAAACATCCTTGTTGATAAAAGTGTTTGTGGTGTTGTTAATACCGTGAAAAAATAAGTAATGAATAACCAGCAACGCCTAAGCTTATCAGTTAGACTAAAATCTCTTTCTTTCCTTTGACTTTATGTAGGAGACATCTTGCTTCTAGCTACATTACCTTTCCAAGCTATATTTGGAGCATGACAAGGACATCTGCTATTATCATCTTTATTATTCATATCAGATATAGAAAATATTTCAGAACAGAAATGACAGATACCCAAAATATCAGAGGAAAAATTGTAGGTGAAACATACAAAGGCTGTTATAATAAGAAAGTTTTCAATGGAAGAGATATTTGATTTTACTTGTTCATTAAAAAACATACAATATTCCATTTGAGATCTAAGATTTATGAAAATATCTAGGAATGCAAAGTCGTAATACAAAACCAACAAAAGATAATTATCTTTTTTTTTTTAGTTCATTTTTAATGTAATGCTACCAGATGGCATCATTTTAAACTGTTGCTTCTTTACAGTGGTAGGCTGTTACAGGTATTAATTGCCAACTTCATTGTATTCCTGTTAAGGCAAAGCTACAACATGAGCTTCTATGAAAATATTGAACTTTGTTTTACTTTAAACAGGAAGTAAAAAAAAAAAGACATTGGCTCTTTGTGGCTGCTTAACAAGAAAATCTATTTAATTAACAGATATTTCATTATATGTCTCACAAAATATTTTCAGTATGTATATAGTGAAGAACAATAGCAAAAAATTTATATGTAACAGATTATAACTGCATGCTGTAACAATGATATCTCTATTAGATGCAGCTGCCTGCAACACTAGCTTTAAAACTATAATGATATTAGGAACTTATAAAAAATTAATGCAATTGTAATATATTAGTAATATAATACTGTAATAGGTTTCAGTCTTTGAATAAACATTCATATTTGAAAATACTTGTAAGGAGCAACTTGGTACTGTTCCACAGGATCCCGTGGCTGGTGTCGGCTCCATATTGCACTAAGCAAGACTTACAAAGTTTTATCAGCTGACTGACCAGTTTGACCAAGTAGTCGTATAAATTACATATGTCCTAAGTCAAGGACATGTACCAAAATGATGTACATGAACTTTTTGTTCTTAAGTAATCAGCTGATTTTATTCTCAATGCAAATGAAGAATAAAGGTAGTCTGTTTATTATAAGTAGTTTACTGTTCTTAAATATCTAGTGTGTTGTAAGCTTACTAAACAGTCTGCAGCTACAGAAACAACATCTATTATTAGTTTCACTTGTACAGTGTTCATACAGAGAATGCTGAGATCCACATTGATAAGACTTAATAAGCACTGGTAGAAACAAAGGAAAAAAACTTGTCTTTAGTTTAGGAAATAGCTGGATTTTAAAGTAAAATTTCTTGAGAATCCTTGCACCATATTCTGGGGAAACTTTAACACATGGAATAGGAATTCTGCAAGTTTCACCTTGATTTAGAGATATTTAGTGAAACACATTTGATAACTTACAGATTGTAGCCAAGATATTTACTCACTGTACTTTTGAGAAGAATGAAGATTTATATATAAGAGCTGATTTATGATAGACTGATGGAAGGCAGGGGGGTGGAAGTAGACAGGGAAGTGGGCTTCCCATCTCATATTTCAAACAAATATTTCTAGAAGAATAATGTTATTTGCACCTTACCCAGTGAACATCTAATGTAGGATGAAAACAATTTATTTTTTTTTAATTTTTTTTTTTTTTTGGTAGAAATAACTAGTTCTTGATTTGTATGTTTTCAAATATCAAAGATTTATAGAGATGAAATGGGATTGTTTAAGGGTTAAAGTTGGATAACTGGAAATCTATACATAGCCTTAAAAGTCAGTTTTCATTCCTTTTAAGCTAGGAGAACTGAACAAGACTTTTGATGTAATGCCCAATTTTCAACTTCTCATGGTACATCCTGTTACTGTCTACTTGGTTACTGAAGCATGGGCAGACAATTTAGGACTCAGCTGACTAAATTGTATTTTGTACTGGCTTAAACCAAAAGACAGTGATGGTCATGCTGGATGGGCAAGGGTTAAACAAGGCAGCTGCTGTTTTTGTCAGGGAACTATGGCAAACAATAAACAGTCAATTACTAGACAAACACCGACTCAACATAAGCAGAATTAAGCAGAAGCAGAATCAATGTATCTTCACAGTTATGACACACCATTGCAATGTGATTACTTGGTATCTCAACTATTTCTTCTGCTTCTGCCACTTTCCTGCCAATGGCACTGATTAAAATTATCCTCCTGTAATCATTCTTTCTTTTACTTACTAATTTAGGATTTCCTCCTCACCATCATCAAATTCCTGATATGTACTCTCAAAGAGTGTACAGGATATGATAGTACTACATGAAAAATTTACATCATTACTAACTTCGTATCTACAATTTACCTCCAAATCAATCTGTTACCTGTCAAGACTCCAACATTATCAGATCTTATATTTCTATCTTCTAAGGTACTTTTAACCGTATCAATATATAGAAGACCAAAATATAGGTGGACTTCCTCTGGGTCTTTTTTCTGCCAACTTGGCAGAGAACACTTGTTTTGCTAATTTTTCCTCTCCCATTCTGTTTAAGTGATACCACCTAAGATTAGCTCTGCTAACACATTCCTGGATGCTAACAATCTCAAGTTCTTTCCTTTTATTATCGTTTTTAATATGATATTGCCATTGATGCCATCTGTTAACACCACCTCTAATCTTCTCAGGACTCTCATATCTGTGGTCTCTAATCTTTGGTTAAGTGTTTTACTTCTACCCCAGCTCTCAGATCCAAAAGTTAAAATTGGTTTGAACATTATCTTGTATACAGCTAATTTAGTGTTTTGACTAATTTCTCTCTTATTCCATATAGATTTATTCAATTGACTTCCTACTATACCAACTTTGTTGATTCTGTTGTCTATTTCCATATTTAATTTACCATCTTCACTAAAAATTGTGCCTAAGTAACTGAAATGTTTTACTTGTTCTATAGGTTCTCCATTCACAATGCTGTTGATATTTTCAGTGCTTCTTCCTATATTCATTGTCTTTGTCTTGTTATTGCTGACCTTCATACCATATCTATTACAACAGTTATTCAATTTAGTCAGGGAATTTTGCAGACTTCTAGTGGATTTATTTAGAAGTATAACATCATCTGCATAAAGTAAAGAGCTGACATTAACATCTTCAATTTTGATATCAGGTTTAATACCACTTTCCTTCATAATGTGATCCATATAGATAATGAATAACAGAGGGGATAATGTACATCCTTGTCTGACACAAGATTTAACATTAAACCATCTTCCTGTACTTCCTTCAATTCTAACTGCTGACATACAACTTAAAGACTAAGTATTTCTTGATATAATGCCCCACTGACACCATACAACTGTAGCATTTTGAATAAATGCTACAGTTGTATGGTGTACCTTTGCCTGCTTATATAAATTTTGCTCACATTCTCATTTAGTTTTCCTTAACATATTAGTCACCCTTCTTACTTGTGCTCTTTATTGGTCATGAACATGACGAGCACCTTATACTTTATATTCTTTCCATAATGTTTTCTTTTTTTTGCAACTCATGTTTTAAAGAAGATCCTCCGTAGCTCAGATGACGCCTTTTGGTCAGAAAGACCCAGGTTCGATTCCCGTCCATGATGTTAACTGGTCTCTTTCGACTAAATGTGAGTTAGCCAGTCTCATACGGAGATAGAGGGTTTTTTTCAGCTGGAAACTCAGGTTTTTTTGCTCCTCAGAACAGACAAACCGGCCCCGTGCACACACACACTTCTACAGAGATAAGACACTCCTGGAATAAGGAATAACCAACCTATTCCGTAAGGATTTTGGTTTCGAATGCCGACATGGTAAAGTGAGTCTATGCGTGAGCGTAAATCAGGATGGAGGATGACTAAGCCAAAAGAAACAAGATATTAAAAGATATTTTGCTGGCCTGTTTGGTCGAGTGGTTAGCACATCTGCTTTCCTGCCAAAAGTCTGCGGGTTCGAATCCCGCTGTGGGCATGGACGTTTGTGATTACATATGGAAATACAAGTTGTGGTGGTGGGCAGTAGATGGCGTTGGTGGAGACAGTTGTAGAATAGGTGGCCTCCCTCTATGAGTCTTTGGACTCCTTGGAGGTGTCACATTATAATATTAATAATAATAATATATTGCTATGCAATATATTATTATTATTGACTACTGTAACGAGTAACAGTGCAGCAGTTAGCAAAGGCATTATGACTACATTTTTCTTTGCTTAGTGAGTAGTGAAACAGTAGAATCATTTGCAGGCATAGACTTCTGTGGCTAACTGGTTCAAAAGACATATTTCAGTGATTACACCACATTTTTTATTATTCAGTTATACAATATACTAAAATAATAGTTCCTGACAAGTTTCATAAATCATAGGATTTACATCTTCAGGGGTAAATAGTATAACTTAAAGTTTAAACAAGAGAAATTAATAAATACAAATCATAACCATCTGGCTATTCGTAAACTCAAATAACAGAATGTAGATATAAAATGTTAACGATGTTGAACATTACTGGACGATGTCACATGTTCTTGTTCTCGTTCATACAGTCCAAGCTCAGATCGAGGTAGATTTTTTATTAGAACTGACTACACTTGATGGAGAATTAAACCTTGATTTTTACTGCATTGGGTTGAGTTTTTCAGCATATTAGCAGCTTCTTTAAATTTTCTTATGTAGCAGTTGTTTTCTATGTATGACATTGTTGTTTTTTGCCAGAGTACATCGTGGTATGGAAAGCAAGACCCATTTTTTGTTCTCTTTTGTATTGTACATCTTTTTGGTGTTCAGCCATGCATATTTCTCCAAATTTTCCTGTCTGTGCTACTTAGCAAATCTCGCAAGATTAATGGATTTTGCAGACTCCTGGTTTTTTAAGAGGATGATGAGGTGGTTTTAGCCTTTCAAAATGAGAGATAGACATCTTGTGTACATTGTGGTGCATATTTTTTGTCTTTTCTTTTAAAAAATCAATTTAAAGAGTTAAAAATATGGTTGAGAAACACTCAAAAATGCTACTTACAAAAAATATTATTTTATAACATATATATATGTATATGTATATATATATATATATATTTTTTTTTTTTGATAGCTATAAATATTTTTAGTTTGATCTGTAAACATGGTATATGCTTACCTTTCTTTCTTCTATAATCAGTTTTGGCCTAGCATCTTGGTAGAGCAACATTAAAATAGATAATCCTACACCAATTAAAATACCATACTGAAATGAAAAATATAGTAAATACTTTTTAGTGGAAAATCTTCAGATTTATATGATACTGAATACAAAGTATGATATTTCACAAGAAAATTAGAGAGACTAGACCACATAAGCATAAAGTTTTATTGAAAGAAATTATACAAATTATGAATTATTGAACATATGGCCATCTCACATAACAAGTGGTTTCCCAATCATTTGATATTTGAACCTATCCCATTTTTAATTGCATATTAGGCAATTAAAAATGGGATACAAGTTACTACACTGCTTGTCACAGCTGTTTAGCAACTTGCTTCTTTGAAACCTGATTAATGCTCTGATAGGGCAGTTAATTCTATCTGCATAGTGTAACATGGGTGTCAATTAAATATTATTCTGGCAACTAGACTAGCAGACTCACCTTCAGCAGAAAAGCCTTAATAAATATTCTTCACATTTTAGAATGATATAGGTTCAAATCTAGGTCATTCTAACCAAAGAGCATCATTGAACATGACTGTGCTAAGAAAGCTCGATGGCATTTGAACATCAGTTAAACTTCAGCTGTATTATAATCTTGAAATCTTAAGCGCAAACTACATAAGCCAAAAGCACCAAATGTACTTTGCCATCTCAAAAGATGGCAAAATAAACAATTTAACTGATTTCCATAGTATGTATTACATGGGTAAATGATCCAACTTTTCTTTAGAAGAACACAAGAAAAAAGAAAGAAAAGTTACAAGTTCCTCCAAAGCATTAAACATAAGAAATAACAACCCAGGAGATATTTTGAGGAGGTAAAGAACAGTGATTACAGCAGTTTTTCATTATTTTTTTTTCTATAAGATGGAAGCCATAGTTATAGCCATAGAGAAACTTTACTTACAGTGATGATATGTTTTTTTTAAATCTTTGGGAATTTTTTTTTTTAAAACAGATACCATTGTTGCTATCTTGGCTCATCAGTTAACACAGTTGGGTAGATGCTCAATCTCCAAATAACAGGATGTGGGTTCTAATTCCACTACTGCATGGATGTTTAGGGAAAGTTTATTTGATGATTTTTATCACTCTGTAACAAACCATCGCTCTGCTTATTGGAGGGCTAAAGTAGCTTGAAAATATTCATTGTTTGTTCTCTAAAGTGGAGGAATTAGATTATCTGACTCTTTAGCCCACTGAGAACACTAAATGTATAAGTATATTTAAAAACATTCATGAATGGCAATCATATTAAAAAAATATGGGTGCTTAAGGGTAAAAGATGTATAACTGAGAAGAGACCTCCACATAGCCTTTAAAGAAATGCAGAGAACCGACCAGGGCTTCTTTACCTAATGTCCAATCCCCACCTTCTCGTAGTGCACCCTGTAGAGTATCTACTTGAATACTGAACGAACGAGGATGGGATGGCATTTGGGATTTAGTCTACCAAATTGCATTCTTATTGGTTAAACCAAAATAAAAAACGATGATACAACTTGACAAAATTTCATGCCAGCTGGGCCATCGCCTGGTTAAACAAGGACCCCGTTGTTTTCGCCAGGGAACCACAGTGAACAGTGAAAAGTCAGCTACTGGAACAAATCTGAAAACAAACCCCAACTCAACATCACCAGAGTTAAAGATTGGTACTATCAACATAAGAAGTCTGAATGGCAAAGAAATCGGGCTAGCTGAGGAATTAGATAAGCCAGATCGACATAATAGGGGTGACTGAAACAAAAAAGACAAAAACTGGTGAGAACTTTTTGAGCAGTAAATACAAAATGTTATATTCAGGCAATGACAATCAAGGAAAAGAAGGAGGAGCCATTGTATTCAACACAAAATACGAGGCTAATCTTGAATGGCAGTCAGTCTCAAGTAGAGTAATGTGGACAAATATGTGAATGGGAACTGGACAATGAGACGGATTTGTGCCTATGGTCCCACAGAAGATTCTACTAAGGTACAAGTGGAGAAATTTTTTGAGGCTTTAGAAAAAGCAAATGACACAATGAAAAAGGAAAAGTTGGTCCTTGTTGGAGAACTAAATAGCAGAGTAGGAAGTGATTGTCAGACATATAAAAATGTTTTGGGAAAATTTGGAGAAAAGAGCAAAGCTAATAATAATGGCAAATACCTGTTGGATTTCTGTTCAGGACATGGACTGGTTATTACTAACACCATGTTCCAACATAAAAATGGGCACAAATTCACATGGAGAGAAGAGGCAAGGAATAAGAAAACTCTCACTGACTATGTTATTGTTGATAGTGACGTTTTCTCCCTGGTGCAGGATACCAGAGTGTACAGAGGATTTGAAATTGGAAGTGATCACTATTGAGTTTTGAGCCAGATAAAACTTAATTTCATTTAAAGTTGAGCAGCTCTCATATGTGAACTGTAGACTAAAATACACAAAGATTATTGAAGAAAAAATTAAATTGTTTGAGAACAAGAACCAAACCTTGGAGATTCAGTGGCAAGCTCTGAAGAAAACATTGATTGATTCTGCCAGAGAGGCATGTGGTGAGGTTGTATGAAAGGATAAAAAAAAAAATCAGAATTCCCTTGTGGATGCAGGAAGTTAAAGAGGCAGTGAAGGAAAAGAAGAAAGCATATCAAAAGTTCCTGGCAAATAAGTCAGCTTTTACTCTTAGAGAATATGCAGACAAATGTAAGAAAGCGAAACACTGTGTAAAACTAGCTAAAGAAAAGTCATGGGAGGACTTTGGTAAGAACATAGAAAATAAATATCAAGAAGGTGCAAAATATTCTGGAGGTTGTTGAAGGAGTTAGAGATGATAAAGGTGACATGAAAATGGGAGAAAAAGATATCCTTGAAGTATGGAGTAATTACTTTGAAAAACTGCTAAATGAAACAAGCAGTGATGACAGCACAGTGATAAAAAACACTGACCAGGCATGCAGTCAGGAATACATATCCATACTTGAAGTAGAAAGAGCCATCAAAGGCTTGAAATGTGGAAAGGCAGCAGGAGTAGATGATATTCGACCAGAAATGCTGAAGTATGGTGATATAAGAGTCTTACAGTGGCTGCACTGCATAGTTCAGAAAGCCTGGACAGAGGGACGAATTCCTGATTGTGAAGAACACCAGGTGAAGAACAAGTTTTCTTCCAAAGAAAAGCTTGGTGAAGAACAAGCTGGATTCAGGCCAAATAGAGACTGTCAGGATGAGATCTTCACTTTACGACAGATAGTCGAGAAAGCATGTTAATATAACAGAGATCTGTGTTTAAGTTTTGTCGATTTGGAAAAGGCATATGACAAGCTGCCAAGAGAGAAGCTATTCAATATGCTACAGTTATATGGTGTCAATGGGATATTATATCAAGCAATACTTAGTCTTTATTCGAGTTGTAAGTCAGCAGTTAGAATTGAAGGAAGTACAGGAAGATGGTTTAATGTTAAATCTGGAGTGAGACAAGGATGTACATTATCCCCTCTGTTATTCATTATCTATATGGATCACATTATGATGTTAAGTGGTATTAAACATGATATCAAAGTTGGAGATGTTAATGTCAGCTCTTTGCTTTATGCGGATGATGTTATACTTCTAAATAAATCCGCTACAAGTCTGCAAGATTCTCTGACTAAACTGAATAGCTGTTGTAATAGATATGGTATGAAGGTCAGCAATAAAAAGACAAAGGCAATGAAAATAGACAGAATCACTGAAATTGTCAACTGTGTTATGAATGGAGAACCTGTGGAACAAGTAAAACATTTCAGCTACTTAGGCACGATTTTTATTGAAGATGGTAAATTAAATATAGAAATAGACAACAGAATCAACAAAGCTGGTATGGTGGGAAGTCAATTGAATAAATTCATACAGAATAAGAGAGAAATTAGTCGGAACACTAAATTAGCTGTATACAAGACAGTGTTCAAACCAGTTTTAACTTATGGATCTGAGAGCTAGGTCAGAAGTAAAACACTTGACCAAAGACAGACTGCAGATATGAGAGTCCTGAGAAAAATTATATGCATGAACAGATGGCATCAATGGCAATATGATATTAAAAACAAGTATACTAGGAAAGAACTTGACATTGTCAGCACCCAGGAATGCGTTAGCAGAGCTAATCTCAGATGGTATGGTCACCTAAACAGAATTGGAGAGGAAAGATTAGCAAAACAAGTGTTCTCTGCCAGGTTGGCAGCAAAACGACCCAGAGGAAGACTAAGATATAGGTGGATTGATACGGTACAAAGTGCCTTAGACGATAGAAATATAAGATCTGATAATGTTAGAGTCTTGACGAGTAACAGACTGATTTGGAGGAAAATTGTAGATAGGAAGTTAGTAATGATGTAATTTTTTTCATGTCGTACTATCATATCCTGTACACCACTTGAGGGTACATGGCAGGAATTTGATGATGATGATAATAAAAATTATTACCTACTGAACTCTACTCTAGCTCACTATTGTAATGTAATGTGAATCACATCATATGCTTTATTGTTATAATTTAAATATTCTATTCCAGTAAGTTTATTAAAATAATGCACAAAAGATAGACTTCATACTAAGTCAAAATTTTTGCCACTAATAAAAATTACCTGAGTTGCATTCTTTAATAACTTCATTGTTTTTATGCTAGAATTCACGAAGTTATCTCATTTGGTGACAGAAGATTTTTACCGTTCAGATTAAATCATCATTCTGCTTTTTATAGGGATCTGAAATAGCTTAAAAAAGAATCATGTTTGGCTAGTGTATGGTTTCTGGATTCATCTTCAGGCAATAGACAAGTTTTGCTGCCTGGTGTAAGACTATCATCTTACTTAAGGCCTGAAATGGCTTGGAAAAGTTTCAAGTTTGGTCTCTAGAACAGGGTTTCTGGATTATCCAACCTTTAGCCCATTAACAGTACTAAAGTACAATAGGTTTGCAAAATTTATTGTGTGGAATTCACATATAATAAAATGCTCTTTACTTAATGCATCTGATATCATTTCAAAATCAAATTTGTATATTTTTCAAATTATTAAGCAAATACAATTTTCCTTACGCATTTCTGTAACATTTATATATACTTCACAAAAGACAACCTCTCTTTGGCCATCCCAACTGTATAATAAAAAACAGGTCATCATGATTCACCATAATACAGTGGTCTGAAACCTAACATCATTGGATTGGGGTATGCCTGTACTGTGAATAGAGCTAAGGTTACCCCAATCCAATGACACGTTAGGTTTCAGACCACTGTATTACGGTGAATCACTGCCTGTTTTTTATTATACAGTTGGGATGGCCACAGAGAGGTTGTCTTTTATGAAGTATATATAAATGTTACAGAAATGTGTAAGGAAAATTATATTTGCTTAATAATTTGAAAAATATACACATTTAACTTTGAAATGATATCAGATGCATTAAGCAAAGAGCATTTCACGTGTGTCAACAAAATGTTGCCATCACATTAGTGATGAAATGATAATGGAGAAACAAATCCAACAGAACACATTATTTTGCCTTATTAAAAAAAAAAAAAAAAATGCATCATCTTCATTGCATACATAGTGAATGCTGGAAACTGCCACCAATGGCTAGTACTGTTGACAATATTTTGACAAAAATTGCAAACCAGCACAATGGTGGATGCTTCGTCATTAGCAATCTACATCACAATGTGAAACAGCTCTAAGATTTTGCACGATTTAAAGTATTAAAAATTATCCTGCAGTCATTTCAGAGCATTTTTTACAAACCTTGTAACTAATCTAATATCATGATCAAATAAGGATATAACAGTGAGGTCATTTTTATTTCCCATAACTTGTCCGACTTCTATCATTATGCTGCACTAGATTTTTTGATTTTCATTTTCCTGAGCAGTGGACTAAAAATCAATTAAGGAACTCCAGCACCAGATCATCAACAGATGAAGCATGCAATTTTCTATAGAAGAGTGCACTGGTATAAATCAAAAGCATACATATATTAACATAAATGTAAATAGCCATCAGCAGTCCAACATAATTAGTAATGAACTGAAACTGATTGGAGGCTATTTATTGACTTCAATATAATAAATTTAGTTTAATACTTTATCCAAGTTAAGCAAACAAAGTTTGCTTATCTTGGATAAAGTTAATTTAATTGTAGCAAAGGTGGATCAAGCTCTCATCACTCCTTGTCTCAGCATCTCTCATAATGCAAAGCACATCTCCTTGGGGACATGCATACTACTATGCATTAAGGGAAGGGCCACTACCCAGACCGGTTTAACCTTTATTGAGGTCTCGTCAGTGGGAGGCAGACAATATAATAAATACATTTCAATAAATAATTAATAAATAAATAAATATAAATTAATAAATAATTTTCAATATAATAAATTTAGTTTAATCCTTTATCCAAGTCTAAGCAAAAAAAGTTAGCAGCTGAAAATATCTTCAAGACTGAGGTAAGGTGGTACATCCCTTGGCAACTCATAGCAAAGGTGGATCAAGATCTCATCACTCCTTGTCTCAGCATCTCCCATAGTGCAAAGCACATGGGGACATGTATACTGCTATGCATTAAGGGAAGGGCCACTACTCAGACCGGTTTTGACCTTTATTGAGGTCTCATCAGTGGGAGGCAGACTCAGAGTGGTGATACTAAGCAGGAAGCAATGGAGAGGTCATATTTACCTATACTATGGATTAAGAGAAAGTTGTTGAAAGTTTATTTTGCACTTGATTAGACTATAATAAATTTAGCTTAATCCTTTATCCAAGTGTAAGCAAACAAAGTTTACACCACCTGAAAATAGCTTCAGGACTGAGGTAAGGTGGTACATCCCTTGGCAACTCGTAGCAAAGGTGGATCAAGCTCGCATCACTCCTTGTCTCAGCATCTCCCATAATGCAAAGCGCATCTCCTTGTGGACATGTATACTGCTATGCATTAAGGGAAGGGCCACTAAGACTGGTTTCGACGAATCAGAAGGGTGAAGGGAGAGGTCAAACTCGGAAAGGTGGCACTCTTGGGGAGCGTATAAAACCTGCAACACAGAATTGAAACCCCCCCATTTTGTTTGTTCCTGTATTCTCACTGTGTGCTTCGAGTGGTCATCGTGATTCAGTTCTTATCTTTAAGAGCTGATCTCCGAGAAAACCCAGTATGGCACCACCACAGAACACAGCAAATCTTGAATGCAGACTGTCGGTAAGGAATAACATCGACGTAAATCCTTAGTAAAGAAACTGAGCACTCTATCCAGGGAGAGAATGTGATTCCCACGTGGCAACAGAACCAAGGCAGCCAGAACTTTGTAAGAAGGAAGGACGGAGAAAATCCCGAAAGAACCTGAGATAGTGTAGATAAGTACTTTTACATATTCCAGCCCTTTAGAGAATTTGACTAACAGAAACGGAAGAAAGTGTATCTCGAATTTATGATAAGGATAAGCATGAAGAATTATTATATGTGTGAATGACTCTATACCATTAGACTGAATTCTGAGAACTGTTAATTTACTGGAGATTCTGTCATGACCTACTTGAGGGAGTTTAATAATGTGCCAAATACCTAGCTGGCTCCTATTAAGTTGTAAACTAAATATTTGATAAGTTAAAGAAATAGTATTGTAAAGATTAAGAAATCCATATCTATCTAAGAATGAGAGAGTGAGAGAAACGTAAGAGTTTTAATCTAGCATTAATATCAATTTTGTCTTTGTATTGTAATTAATTATGAATTCATTCAATTTGTATGTTACAATTCATGCTTGTTTTTCTGACCATATTAACTGACCTAGACCCTTCATAAAAATACGAACCTGGTGATCATATATGTGCGCGGGGATATCCTAAGTAAGAAAGGAAAGCAGGCATGACTGCAAACAGACAAAAAGGAAAACCTACGGCTTCCGATTTCAAGCGAATTATTTTAGTAGCATCTGATACTCTATAACCATCTTTAGGCTGAGTTTGACTCTGTCTTTGAAGCCCAGGCTGGCGTAGGAAATAAATTTGTCTGAGCAAATGTGGATGACTTATAGAGATCAGGGAATAGGCATTTTCTGGGGGCCCAAAATGTATTTACCTATACCTATAGAGGTCATATTTACTTATACAAGTTGTTAACTTGTATAGGTAAATATGACCTCTCCACTGCTTCTGGCTTAGTATCACCACTGGGTCTGCTTCCCACTGACGAGACCTAAATAAAGGTCGAAACCGGTCTGGGTAGTGACCCTTCCCTTAATGCATAGCAGTGTACATGTCTGCAAGGAGATGTGCTTTGCATTATGGGAGATGCTGAGACAAGGAGTGATGAGAGCTTGATCCAGCTTTGCTACAAGTTGCCAAGGGATGTACCAACTTACCGCAGTCCTGAAGATATTTTCAGATGCAAATATCCTGAAGATATTTACACTTGGATAAAGGATTAAACTTAATTTATTATTGTCTAACCAAGTGCAAAACTTCAGTTTCAGTTCTTCTGTAAGTTTTCAATTTTAATAGTTCACAACACTTTGGCCATAATTTAATTTTTATTCCATAGGAACACCACTGAAATGTAATAACAATTTACTCTCTGATTATAAACTCTTATTTCTTATTTAAAAAAAAAAAGCTTACCTCTAGTCCAAGAACAAAAGACAGCAAAAATGTAGCAAAACATGGTATGAGATCCCATTCTGGATGTAAAGGGGGGGGGTCCAAAAATAAAAAGTAGTGTTGTATAGAGATTAAAATAGATTAATTAAAAATTCAAAACAGCCAATTTTAAAATACGAATAAACGCAAATATCTGTTTACTAGTTAAAGAAACTGAATTAAGTACAAGACAAATATATATCACTATATATGAATGAAATTATCATCTTTGAAAGAAAAATCAAAAGAAAAATCTGCTGAAGGTCAACACACACACAACTAAAAATTACATTGAACTTTTTTCTTTATTTGAATTTTATTTCTAACTATTACATAATTCTTTGGGATATACTTAATAAATTAACATTTAGCGAGAAAATTCTGAGTGAGTGTTATAATATGTTGGACTGGATTTGAGCAGAACAGAATCTCCATTTTACAACCAACTTAACCTGGGTTTCTTGGGGATGAGGAAATGTGAAAAGGATTCAGAAGTGGATGACCTGTGGAATGCTTCCTACAATAATAATTTGAGATTTGTAATTTGCAGAAGCTAGCAGATAGGTAGAAAAAGAGGGAATGTGATAGAAATGTAGGAAGGATATGACAGAAAAACAAAGAAAAATGTTTCAGTAATTTTTATAGGATTGACAGAGGAAATTTTTCAGCAATTAGCTAGAAGGGACAGAACAAGGGGTCATCTCTGGAAACTGAGTAAGAATGTGGTGAGCAAGGATGTAAGAACTACATTTTTCACTTAGAGTGTGATGAATAAGAGGAATGGGTTGCTGTTTGCACTTTGCTGGCGAAAACATTTGAAGAGGGGGCACAATAGATATTATGTGAATTTCATGCAATGAATCTATGGATGGGTGCAGGTTCTTATGAAATTCATTTTAAACAAATTATGGACTCTACAACCATGTTATAAATAATTATTTTAATTTCCCGACATTTTGACTTTCATATTAAGGTCATCATCTGGAGTACACACACACACACACACACACACACACACACACACACACACACACACACACACACACACACACACACACACACACACACACACACACACAGGGTGATTATAAAATGTCAAGGAGCCCTCTAGCGAGTAATGTATTGGACGAAACACACCAATATTTGGTAGACGTACACAAGGGAACATGGGGATTCGATTTAACGGAAAAAAAATAGTACCAAAAGTCGCCAACAGGGGAAATTTTGGCACTGTTTACCGAGTAAAATGCATTCGTTTGCATTATCGCATTTCTTGTGAGCGATCATGTAATAAAAGGAAAGCCTGTGAGATTTCTTATCATTCGTAGATGAAGTGCTTTTCGATGCCTCTTACCTTACGTGAGCGTGCTTTGTTAGTCAAACTCTATTATCAGCAGCACAATAATGGCAGTGATTGTCTTCGTGATTTTCGGCATATGAAAAATTTATGAAAAGGACCGATTAGCGTAACAAACTTACGAAAACTGATTCGCCGATTTGAAACTACTGGAACTCCAGCAGTGCAGGTAGGCAGGGGAAGCAAACCGATCAATCATTAACAAGTTGAACAAGTTGCAACTGCTATTGTTGGAACAGGAGATAACAAACGTGCAGGGTACCAGCAGTGCATGAGCAATATCCCGGCAAACGGATATCGCATACACAGCGGTGTGAAAAATCCTACATCAGATGTTGAAGTTTTACTCCTATAAAATCAGTCATGTTCAAGAATTGCGCCATGGCGATGTGACCACACGAATCGACTCAACTTTGAGATTCTTAGCGCGCATGAAGTGGATGATGCATAGCCGTGGCAGATTTTACGGAATGACAAAGCGCACTTATATTTGAACGGTGATATTAACACATGCAACTGTCGCATTTGGGCTGCAAGTAATCTGCACATGTGTCTGCAGATGCCTATCCACTCACCCAAAGTCGCAGTGTGGTGCAGATTTATGGCATCTTTTATCATCGGTCCATACTTTTAAGAGGAAAATCGCCAAAATGGACCAGTGATCTGTTACGTCAATGCTAACAGGTATGCCAGTATGCTACAGAACTTTGTGGTTCCACAACTGCAGCAAAGAGGATGTCTCGATTTGACCATCTTCATGCAGGATGGTGCACCACCCCACATTGGACTTCAGGGACAGCGTGTTTTGCGACAACATTTCTCTGACAGAAGAATCATTAGATGCGCATTTCCCATGCCATGGCCACTGAGATCGCCTGATCTCAATCCTTGTGACTTTTGGCTGTGGGGATTTCTTAAAAGCATTGCGTATCAAGGACATGTACCTGATATTCCAACTTTGAAAGATCGAATAACGTTACACGTGAGACAAATCAATTCCGATATGTTGCGAGCCACTGTGGAAAATGTTATGCAACGTATGCAGTTTCTGGAACATCAGAATGGTGGTCATATTGAACCTCATTTGTAATTAACGATAAACGTCATGAAATTGATGTGTGCTGTCTCATTGGGCATTTAGTCATTCATTAGTCACACCTACTAAAATTAATTTGGCAGCGCCAAAATTTCCCCTGTTGGCGAGTTTTGGTACTATTTTTTTTTTCGTTAAATCGATTCCCCATGTTCCACTATGTACGTGTTCCACTATGTACGTCTACCGAATATTGATGTGTTTCTTCCAATACATTACTTGCTAGAGGGCTCTGAACACTTTACATTATTTTATAATCACCCTGTATATATATATATATATATATATATTTTTTTTTTATGAAAAAATTGAATGACTAGAACCGAGATTTAAGTAAAAAGGTTTTAATATAAACACACTACTAGTTTCAGCCTGTAACAGCCTTCTTCTTCAGGTGACATTATAAAAGAAAAAACACTAAACATTGAGGGTTAAAAGACTATGAACAACATAAACAGTCTTTATACATAATTAACATGAAAACGTTGTAGTTGTATTTGAAGCTGTTCTTTCGTTTGTTGCATTGTTGGGAGAGTGCGTGCTTGCTGCATCACGTGAACGCCAGTTCATGATTACAGCTGAATGACTATCTGGGAGGTTGTAGCTCAAGTTGTTATTTAGATGAACAGGATTGAAAATGATTTCTCTAGATTCCACAATTTTTCTCTCTATTTCGTCACTGCAACGGAAGATGTTAGTAGATTTTTCCCAGCAGACTTTGTGACTTTGGTTATCATCATTAGGATTAGCTGAGAAAAGGATATGACTTGATAATGCACTCACTCGCTGTCTCTTGTAAGTAATGTCTCTCATGTGCTCTTTCATATGCATTTCGACAGATTTGTCTCTCTGCCCAAAATAAGGAATATTGTAATCACATAATATTTTATATACACCAGGGTATTTGAGTTGATGATGATGACAAGGTTTTGGGTGGCTAATTAAGGAACGGATCTTTGGAAGTGGAGTGAACAAGGTTCTGATATTGTATTTTCTTAGAACTTTTGCTAATTTATGTGAAACAGTACTTATGTAAGGAATAGCTATATTGCCTTTGAATCTATTTGTTTCTTCTGAGTGATGTCTAAGAGGATTAAGAAGGAATTTGTCAATGATTTTCTTGGAATATCCATTAACTTCGAAAGAAGTTTTCAGATGGTTTATTTCTGTAAGCAGTTCATTTGGGTCATCAAGAAGAAAACGGGCTCTATGTCCCAAGGTGGAAATTATTCCAAGCTTATGAGGAGGGAAATGATGGGACTGACTGTGCAGATATCTGTTGGTATGTGTGGGCTTTCTATATATCGATATTTTCAGTTAACCAGAAGAGCGAGTCAGTTTGACATCAAGAAAAGGCAAGGAATTATTCGTTTCAAGCTCGGCAGTAAACTTAATACTTTGATGTTAGCTATTAGATGTTTGAGGAAAACCATAAGGGATTCATTCATGTCCATGGCTCCAAACAATGAAGACATCATCCACATAACGTTTCCAAACTTTAGGTGTTAAAATAAAGGAAGAGATAGCCTTGGTTTCAAAATCTTCTAAGTAAATATTTGCAAGAACAGGAGATAAAGGATTACTCATAGCCAGTCCATGATTTTGTTTGTATATATTATCTTGAAATTTGAAGTAACCGGACCTGATGCAATGTGTAAGCAAGGCTAACATTTTTTTGGATAACTTGTCCTTGAGTAATGTTAGGACTTCATCTGTTGGGACATTAGTGAACAAAGACGTTATGTCCAAGCTAGCCATGATGTCATTTTCATCAACTGTAATATCCTTGATGCATGTAACAAATTCTTTATCAAGAACACTACAGAATTTGTTACATAAATTGTGTGTGATCTGAATGGTGGTCGGAAAAGTTCTCAGCCTAACAATGAAAAAACGAATTTATAATTTCAAAATTATTTTGAAATTATATGAGTGACCTGAGGATTAGATAACAATCTAGAAACTTGTTCTAGAGATTATGGGACTTTCCAATTATAGAACGTTTTCAAGCTACTTCAGTCCTATTAACAAAGAGTTAAAAAATTAAATCCTATTAACTTCAGTCCTATCACACAAACCTTACAAACCTCAGCCAGTCTGGTTGACCAAGTGGTTAGCATATCCACTCTCCAGCTAAAAGGCTGTGGATTCGAATCCAAGAGTGGGCATGGATGTTTATGATTGTCTGTGGAAATACTAGTGGTGGTGGTAGGTAGTAGATGGCGTTAGTGTAGTTGTGGTTAGTTGTAGTTGGTGAAGAATTGTAGAGTAGGTGCCCTCCCTCGATGAGTTTTTGGACTCCCTGGAGGTGTTACGTAATAATAATAATGATGATCAACTCTCACTATAAGAAATTCAAGAAGTTCTGCCCTGAGTCCCACATGCATAATGTTAAAGGTAATCAAGTACAGCAAAGTATTCACTATAACAAGCAATTGCTATGGTCCCTAAGAAGCTACTATTGTGAGAGTAGACTGTAATAAATGAGGACATTCATTATAATGAGATTTCCATGTTGCACTAATTCAGCACACTAAAGTTGAATGAATAAACCACATGATGTAAAACGATTTTAATGTCCTACTATGTCACTATGCAGTGACATAAGCTATCCAAATAACCTGTACTGGGTAACAAAGATATGTTTCATGACTGAAGTGTCTAAGGTTAAACCTTAGAAGTCTAAAATGTTGATAAAACTGATATCAAGCTCTACAATGTAAAGTACATTGAACTTTAGTGGAGTTACAGTTGGTCTGCAGCTACACATTGATCAACCTGTTAGAAGCTCCTGGATATGTATAAACTAATGTAGGTAGAGGTCAGAATGTGGCATTCACATCCTTTAGAGGAAAGGGATATCAGCATGTATACTAAAGAAATGTTCAGCCAAACTGTTGGGCTTGGCATGTTTGTATAAATTGAGTCTCAGATCAAGAAAGATTCCACAGCAAATGAAAGAATGTAGTCCTGTTGTACAAGGGTGGTACAAAGACTAACGTGTTAACTACTGACCTATCAGTATCTCTGGAGTGGTAGTGAAGGTTTTAGAAAAGCCGGTACAGACTCTCATAAAGAAATGGCTTGAGAGACGAGCTATACTTTGCAATGAACAACATGGGTTTACTTAAAGGGATCATGTCTGAGCAATTTGCTCATATTTTATAATAATGTTATGGAGGAGTTAGATAAATAGAATGGATACACTATGATACTGGAGAACGTTGTTAGGGCATTTGATAGGGTACTACATGAAAAGCTGTTACATAAACTGGAAGATACGGGACTGGAATGTAAACTATTGACTACTTAGATAAGTGGGGGGTTGATGGACAGGTATCAGAAAGTGATATATAGTGGCATGAATCTGCTAGATTTAAGATGACTAGTGAGATCCTAGGGATCAGTCCTTAGGCCATTGTTGTTCAATCTATATATTAATGATACTCGGAAGGACCTGACAGGAGATGTTTAACTGTTTGCTGATGATGCAAAGATAGGCATGGGCAATCAGGGATGTTACTGTTTATATCAAACTTATTTGATTTGAATAGTTTGGACCTGTGGGCAGTAATAATGATTAACAATAAATGTAAAGTTATGCATTTTGGTATGACAATATAACATGCTGATTTCCAACTGTGGAAATCAGCATGGTGGGATTATGCTTGGAGAAACTGTGAGGCTAGGAATCTTGGAGTTATGGCAGATAGGAAGTTCAAAGGTCACATTGCAAAAACTGTAAACATTCAGAGGATAGCTTTGATGGTGAAATGAACATTGACATATGAGGATAAGAAAATCATTTTTCCTCTTTACAAAGCCTTGATACAAATGAACCAAGCCTACCATGCACAGATTTAGTTTCCTGGGATAAAAAGCTGTGGAAAAGATGAAGAGTTATAAAGATGATATCAGCAGTTGGAATGTAGATTATGAGGACAGATTAAATATATAAACTGCAGAGACTACTAAACAAAAGCAAGAGGGATGATGTGATAAAGGCTTATAAACTTTTGAAAGGGTGTTATAGGGTACTGCTTGATGAGATTTTTTATTAACGTGGAAAGGACAAGGGGACATCCATGAAAGTTAAGTTTGCATGTGGTTAAGAAAGGGGTGAGATCTAGAATTTTCTCTCGCAGAGCAGTATGTATGAGTGGAGCAGTTTACCTGTTAAAGTTGTGAGTGCATGTAGTATAAATAAGTTTAAGAGAAGGTATGACACCTGGTATGGGTGATCTATGGTCTTCCTAGATTCCTTGGAGGGTAATAAAAATAATAACCTCCAGCTGGCTTACCATTTCCAATGCAATGATCCAGCAGTTGGAGGTGCTAAGAGGTTGGGAAAATCTTGATTTTCATGCTTCATTTCTTGGTTGTACTGTTATTTTTAGTCTTCTGATCCAAATATCAAGCAATGAATGTAGTACTGGAGAGGTAAGTAGTGAGGGATTGGTTCCAAAGGACAAGATTCGGATCTTGTCCTTTGGAACCAATTCGGACCTGTAATCTGATGCAGGTGGCCATAACAGCTAAGTCACTCTTTCCATTTTTGTCTAATCCAAGAATTTGGTATTCCAAGAACTACCCGAGCAGTTAAGAATGTTTGCATAGTTATCACAATTTGTATGGTATATCAGTGTAGTACACTCATTATAAAAGTGAGCAATTGTCTAGGAACATGCATAAATTAAAATCGTTATGAATTTTTGCTCATTACAACCATTATCTTATTATTTTTGTGCTCATTACAATAAAGTTTGACTGTATATAAAACTCCACCACATCACAAATAAAAGAGCAATGTGTACACTGAATATGATGCAAGCAGGTGTAAGACAGTCATAGAATATATGGCATGCACAACTCATTGAGTAAACCAAAGACAGAGAGGGGTGTATTCAGATTTTAAAAAACGATAAGTCAGGATTTTTTTTTCTCCCTAAGGTGTGTTGTTCATCAGTTTGTCTACAAGACATTCTCTAACACTCCTTAGATGGAGGACAATGGAAAAAACTTCTTCTGATACATGATTTTTGCATCACATCAAAATACAGTTCTAGGTATCTAGAGATTTTTAGCTATGTATACAGCAACCTCATGGTTTTTTCTGTCCCCCCCCCCAATTTGACTGCATGTTTGGCTAATTTTTCATCTGTATTTTGTTTACATGACTAAATTAGATTAGCTCCACTTGTACATTCTTGAATGATGATAATAATTTCAAATTCTTTTCTTGTCTCTTCATTTTTAACACTGTTCTATCACTGATGGTATCTGTTCACTGTCTCAATTTCTCATCATCATCATCAAATTTCTGCCATGTACCCTTAAGGGGTGTACAGGATATGACAGTACTACATGAAAAAATTACATCATTACTAACTTCCTATCTACAATATTCCTCCAAATCAGTCTGTTACTTGTCAAGACTCCAACATTATCAGATCTTATATTTCTATCGTCTAAGGCACTTTGTACCGTATCAATCCACCTATATCTTGGTCTTCCTCTGGTTCATTTTCCTGCCAACCTGGCAGAGAACACTTGTTTTGCTAATCTTTCCTGTTCCATTCTATTTAAGTGACCATACCACCTGAGATTAGCTCTGCTAACGCATTCCTGGATGCTGACAATGTCAAGTTCTTTCCTAATATCCTCATTTTTAATATGATATTGCCATTGATGCCATCTATTCATGCTTCTAATCTTTCTCAGGACTCTCATATATCTGCGGTCTCTAGTCTTTGGTCAAGTGTTTTACTTCTGACCCAGCTCTCAGATCCATAAGTTAAAACTGGTTTGAACACTGTCTTGTATACAGCTAATTTAGTGTTCCGACTAATTTCTCTCTTATTCCATATGAATTTATTCAATTGACTTCCCACCATACCAGCTTTGCTGATTCTGTTGTCTATTTCTATATTTAATTTACCATCAGTAAAAATCGTGCCTAAGTAGCTGAAATGTTTTACTTGTTCCACAGGTTCTCCATTCACAACACAGTTGACATTTTCGATGATTCTGCCTATTTTCATTGTCTTTGTCTTTTTATTGCTGACCTTCATACCATATCTATTACAACAGCTATTCAATTTAGTCAGAGAATCTTGCAGACTTGTAGCGGATTTATTTAGAAGTATAACATCATCCGCATAAAGCAAAGAGCTGACATTAACATCTCCAATTTTGATATCAGGTTTAATACCACTTTGCTTCATAATGTGATCCATATAGATAATGAATAACAGAGGGGATAATGTACATCCTTGTCTCACACCAGATTTAACATTAAACCATCTTCCTGTACTTCCTTCAATTCTAACTGCTGACTTACAACTCAAATAAAGACTAAGTATTGCTTGATATAATGCCCCATCGACACCATATAACTGTAGCGTATTGAATAGCTTCTCTCTTGGCACCTTGTCATATGCCTTTTCCAAATCGACAAAACTTAAATACAGATCTTTGTTATATTCCCATGCTTTCTCGACTATTTGTCGTAAAGTGAAGATCTGATTCTGACAGCCTTTGGCCTGAATCCAGCTTGTTCTTCACCAAGCTTTTCTTCCACAATTCTTCTCAACCGTTTCTCAAGCATAGATCTTGCCAGGAACACTCAGTAGGGAAATACCTCTGTAATTCTCACATTCAGTTTTATTTCCCTTTTTATATATGGGTACTATGAGAGCTCTACTCCAATCATCGGGAATTCGTCCCTCTGTCCAGGCTTTCTGAACTATGCAGTGCAGCCACTGTAAGACTTTCATACCACCATACTTCAGCATTTCTGGTCGAATATCATCTACTCCTGCTGCCTTTTCAAATTTCAAGCCTTTGATTCTACTTCAAGTATAGATATGTATTCCTGACTGCATGCCTGGTCAGTGTTTTTTATCACTGTGCTGTCATCACTGCTTGTTTCATTTAGCAGTTTTTCAAAGTATTTACTCCATACTTCAAGGATATCTTTTTCTCCTGTTTTCATGTCACCTTTATCATCTCTAACTCTTTTTACAGCAGTCTTTCCTCCATTCCTAAGCTTCTTCAACAACCTCCAGAATATTTTGCCACCTTCTTGATATTTATTTTCTATATTCTTGCCAAAGTCCTCCCATGACTTTTGTTTAGCTAGTTTTACACACTGTTTAGCTTTCTTACATTTGTCTCTGTATTCTGTAAGAGTAAAAGCTGACTTATTTGCCAGGAACTTTTGATATGCTTTCTTCTTTTCCTTCACTGCCTCTTTAATTTCCTGTGTCCACCAGGGAGTTCTGATTTTTTTATCCTTGCACACAACCTCACCACATGCCTCTCTGGCAGAATCAATCAATGTTTTCTTCAGAGTTTGCTACTGAATCTCCAAGGTTTGATTCCTGTTCTCAAACTCTTTCATTTTCTTTTCAATAATCTTTCTGTATGACGAAAAGCCAAACAGCTATTTTTTCTGGCGAGGTTGATAAGTTAAGGGGATAAAAATCCCTTATTTTAGGGATTTTTATCCATTTAACTTATCAACCTCGCCAGAAAAAATAGATGTTTGGCTTTTCATCATAGTTAGAATATGGTATAATATAATATAGTGACACACCTTTCTGGCAATCGTACAGCAAAAGTATGTAAGTTCTTTTCACTTAAACCCTGATATTCTAGGTCTAGCTACTCACTGATGAGACCTCAAAAAAGGTTGAAACTGGTCTGGGTAGTGACCTCTCCTCCTAATGTAAAACAGTACTACATCTCCTAAGAGCTGTGTGTTTTTACATTATGAGAAAATATCAAGAATAGTGAGGGAGCTTGCTCCACCTTTGCAATGAGTTGCCGTGGTGTGGCACTACCAAGTGGTCATTTACGCTTGGATTCGCCGACAGTTCGTCGGCATGAAACATTCAGATCGTAGTTCTCGATTGTAGTTTCGCGCACTGGCTGAAAAACAATAAGGGATTTTTATACCCTTAATTAATCTTTCTGTATTTTAGTCTACAGTTCATATCTGAGAGCTGCTCAACTTTTATTTGCTTTAAAACTTTCTTACATGTTATTCTTTTCAATATGAAATTCAATTTTATCCTGCTCAAGACTAAATAGTGATCACTTCCAATTTCAAATCCTCTGTACACTCTGGTGTCCTGCACCAGGGAGAAAACATCACTATCAACAATAACATAGTCAATGAGACTTTTCTTTTTCCTAGCCTCTTCTCTCCATATGAATTTGTGCACATTTTTATGTTGGAACATGGTGTTAGTAATAACCAGTCCATGTCCTGAGCAGAAATCCAACTGTCTCAATTTCTTTATGTTTCTATTTTTTTTTAATCACAAATGGGTACTAGTTCCATTCCTATCATCTGAGATTCAAAGTGCTAAACATTCATTCTGAATTATGTAACAGTAGACACTGTAAGACTTTTACACTGATATATTTCAGACAGAATTTAAATCTACTACAGCTGCTTTTCACATTTCAAGTCTTCCTTTTTTTTTTTTTTTTTTAATTTCATAATTAACAATGAAATTCATCCATTTAATTAATTTTTTTAATTCAAACATTAATCAGATGTAAAAAAAAGTTTCTGTAAACCAGTTAAACATATAAAGTAACATAAACATATAAAGAATGCACAGAAATATCTACATAAAAAAATTATAAAAGAACATACATTAACAGTTTAGTAAAGAAAACATGCTATGTTATGTAGAATAAAAACATTGTATACTGGTGCCAGAGCATTTACTGCTATTTCTCTGTGTATGTCCAATGAAACAGTGGATATTGTAATGCTTAGTTTCACAAAAAAGTATGTACTAAATGTGATCATAAAATGGATAATATATATATATATATATATATATATAAAAGCATATATAACCAATACTGCTGTTTGTAAAGTATTATCAATACAATTGGAGCTCAAGTTAGTTATTTCACAAATAAATCTAATAAGTAAGGAAATTATTGCAGCCAACATAAAAAAGAATGTTTTGTAATAATACTTTTATAACAAACATCATTCATTATCACAATAAATGAAATGCTTTTATATAATGTAGCATAATTTTGTTTTGCTTAAGTGTGCCCATTAAACCATAGTCATCTGATGTAACCACAAGTTGAAGATATTTTAAAACTCATGGCAAGTGGAGGAAAAATTCAGAGCCATCCCTGGAAGGTGAGTAAAGGTATGGTTAGCATGTGAGATCCAGTTTCTTCTAATGATATGGGGTGAGCATGTGGAAACAGGCTGCTAGTGGATGTTGTAAGTATATCTTTGGTGTTTTCAGAGAGAGAGAGAGAGATGATAGTTATTTAGGCTTTGTGTAACCAGTAAGAGTCCCTCCCTTGAGTCATTGACTTCCTCAAGAATTGGACTTTATAAACATTTAATACAGAACGCGTTAAAATCTTGCTCCAAAATTAATCATTGAAAACAAAGCTGATGACATTTTTCCAATTTTGCATTCAGAAGTCAAAAAGAAAATAGGTTCTGAATATCTGAAAGAGTCAAAAAATTTTAAAGTTAAAGATCCATGTGGACAACACTAATAGCAATTGATACACAGGCCATTCTTGTAATTGTAATTGACTGGACACTAATTGATCTGGATGCACTTGATTGGAAAATATGAAAAGTAATGAAAATGAAACATGTCTTATATCCATACAGCATGTAAATTAATTATACTGTCCAGAGAAAGTAGGGGATGTGAACTTCTGCAAGTCATGGAAACACAGCAGAAGAAGGTAGACTGAATGAGATTGATGTAAATCAAGGAAAGCACAGAAAAGATACTAAATGAAACTACTGCAATCATTATTGAAAATGGGTTGATTGCGGTAGGGTCAAAAAAAGCAATACAAGAAGAAAGAAACAGCAAAAAAATTTAAAAGATTCGAAAAATAAAGAACTCCATGGTCAATATTTGAAGGAAACCAAATGTACGATACTAAATGCTCAAGAAAAACATTACAAATGTAGTATAAGCATGACTGATTGAAAATATCAGTGAAAAACTTAATACATTAAAAAACAAAAACTTACTATTTGTTCTCCACATGATCACAACATCTTTATAATGAACCATATTTAATACAGCAACAAATATGAGTGCAGAAAGGCACGGTTTTGGAATGTAATGAAAATATGGTGCAAGAACTCCCAGGGCTAATAGCACAAGACTACCTGTAAATGGAACAAGTTGCACATCATATACATATGTTTATAACAATCTTCTTTCAGTATCATTAAAACAACTCGCATATAAAGAAAATTCATGAATTATTGATTGATGCATGTGTAAACATTTAAAAGAAACATCCTTCATTATTAGGTATGAAGTCAAAACTAATAAGGAATAAGTTTTATATATTTACACACTTCATTATTTCAATAACTTCTACAGAAAAAGCCAACTATTGTGAACTCAAAGGACTACAGGAATAGTTTATTGTAGGATACTTTTGTCATAGGGAACTTCCTTTAGAATATCATTCTATCTATGACTTTGGTAGAAATGTTTTGGTAGTTTGGTGTAGCACGTAAGTGTGCTATCATGAGATGTGACTATGCTGTGCTCATTTCTGAACTGTATATCTTTCTGTAACATTTGAACAAGGATGATAATCCTTACTACAAAGTTTGCAAGATATATATATATATATGTTCATTTATTTTGGGTCCTATAGTCCAAAATTCAGACGTTTATATGCTGTTCAAATTTTATATCTTAATAATATAGCTTCTTGTAGAAATTTCTAAGCTTCAGTTACTCATCTAATTATCTACTTTGCTGTTCCAACTTATCTACTGGGTCAGACTTGTTTGTGGGCTATCTTGTGACAAGATATTTTTAACCATTAACTGATCATGAGTCTTAGTAGCATATTTTCTGTATTATGTGTGTAAATGTTTTTATCATACCAAGTTTATGGAGGAAATGTGGACGGACAGACACACACACAGAGAGAGAGAGAGAGAGAGAGAGAGAGAAATCTAGTTTTGAAGAGAAAAATCCCTGCTGCTTCCACATAAGATTGGCTGATTTAGTCTAATATGCAAAAGAGCCACATAAAATTTCTTCTATTATAGAAGAACCTTTATGTCTAGGTCTCTCCCCCCCCCCCCTAGACAAGTGGTTGTTTGGAATTATGTCAAAGAAGCTCTAAGCTTATGAAGTTAGCATATTATGACTATAAACTTTATGTTCTTCTGGATAGTTTCTCTGTTTTGCATGATGGAAAACCAAAACTTCTATCTCCCAGTCAAATGAAACAAATACTCAGTAACAGAAAGAATCCTCCATTCATCAATCATTTTGATAAGTGAAAGCACTAGCTGAATGAAAAAAAATTTCTAGTGCATGCTACCAAAAATTGCTGGAATAATGTCCATGCAAGAGGGAAAATAATGGCAGTAGTGTTGAGGCAGGATGAAATATGTAGTTGAACATTGATATACTCAGTGACAAGAATATGTACAGGCAAATTGGTCTAGCAAATAAGAAGATGATCATATGGGTGATTGTATTTGTGATAATATAGACTGGAATGAAGAGATGGCATCCAGGAAAAAGAGAATGAATTTCAAGTTTTTGAAGGACTACCTTAGGCAGTATGTAACAAAGTGGAAGTGAGAATCAAAAGTATTTCGGATCAGAGGATATTATTAATGGGGTATTGAATCTCTCTCCACTTGATGAGAGTGATCACCTGGGTAGAGGCCAGCCATCTGAGGAAGGAATATATGTGGAACAACAAGGCTGGTGATTATAATAAGCTCAGGAGATGGTTTGTAGCTATATCGTGGAAACAGGAAAAGGATGGAAAGAGAATCAATGTTGCTTAGGTGCTACTCAAGAACTATCTAGCAGAGGTCATATATGATTGTAATCCAAGGGTCAAGAGATTAAATAGGGTTAAACATGAATGAAACAGATGAATGAAGAGGTTAAGCATGCAGTATGGAAGAAGGCATTATGGAGAGAGAATAAGATAGTAACAATCAGTTGCATGGGGGGGATAGAGAGGTCAGGTAGGTGGTTTGCTTAGTAAGGATGGCATAAGTGCAATATGAGTAGCAGTTAGTCAATGAAATTATTTCGATACATGACTAGTAGAAGCAGGAATGATTATAGAAGGTTGATAACAGCAGAGTGACAACCAGTGCAGTCACATTCGCAAGGATGAAAAGTATTTCATCCTTGTAAACAAGATATCATGTATCCAAAAAGTTTGGCATCCGTTTTTTTACTCAAAGACTAATTTTCATCTGTTGAGTTACTTTCTCTGTAATTACTTTCTCAATTAAAATATTGAATTTCTTTTCAGGATAGGAATTTGTAAAAGTATGGTGGTATCTGTACAGTTCCAGGAGTGACCAAATCCACCCAACCTTGGAATAATGCTCCCTCTATTTGGGGTGATGTACCTAAAACCTCTTTAAAAATTCTTGATGCTGTTCAGAAGAACAGTTTGGCTGATTCATGACTGTCTCAACAGAGATTCTCTTCCTGTATAGACAGTTTTTGCATTATGTCTCTTCTATAGATATTCCACAAGCATTGTTCAGCAGAACTAGCATCCATTATACCTTTCTCATCTCTTGCTAAACCTATAACAATGTGAACAACAATATTGAATTTCTTTTCAGGATAGGAATTTGTAAAAGTATGGTAGTATCTGTACAGTTCTAGAAGGGATTAAGTCACCATAGTAGTGGAAGTAATGATAATATTATGAGCCAGTTACTTAGGGAGATAAGGAAAAGTAAAGCATTATTAATGAGAGATTTTAATATTGAAGATGCTGACTCAAAGAATGAAAGAACTGATAAATTTCTGGAGCAACACTACTTATATAAAGCAACATATATTAGATCACATAAAGGGAATAAAACATTTTATTTGATAACAATATTATAGAAGAATTAATGATGGGTTATATTAACTACTCAGAACCCCTCAGTGAGAGCTGTTTGACTTTGAAAGGGGAATTAACACTATGGGGAAAATGACAATTAAAAGGTATCGAGGGTAGAATTTCTAGAAAACTAACTTTGATGGTATGCTAAGATAATTGAAAAGTATTAACTGGGAGACACTATTTAATGGCAGAGACAATGGATAGTACTGAGGGACACCTTTTATAACTTAACGTTTTTAAGTTTATTCCTAGAGTAAATTTTGTAATAAATCTGTGGTCAGTGGGATGAAATAATCCAGTTCTTAAAGAAATACATTCTAAGAAAAAGGTGTGAAAAAATATCAGTCAATAATACTAAATATGACAGATATAACAAAAAACTAGCATTAACTCTTAAATTAAGATCAAAAGCAAAATTTGAATCATAACTAGCTAACAGTTCTAAGATTAATCCAAGAATAATAGAAACAAATTAAGCATAACCAGCTCATCTGAACAATTATGAATAATTTGGCTATGGTTGCAAAAGAATTCAATAAGTATCCTGCCAGTGGGTGTGAACATTGTTCGATTAGGAGAGCATATACTGCATAAGAAATAAAATATACCCTAATGACAAAATACATCAGAAAGAAATGTTTTATGTCTTTGATTTTTGATATGCTTTCTTCTTTCCCAGGACTATACCTTGTCCATCATGGAGTTTTTATTTTCCTATCCTTGCAGATAACTTCACCACATACCTCCCAAAGTTTATTTCTTGTTTTCAAACTGTTTTATTTTTTCTTCAATAATACTTGTATAGTTCAGTCTACAGTTTACATGTAAAACCTGCTCAACTGACATTTCATTTTCAAGTGACATTATGAATTTCTTGATTTGAAAAAAAATTTCAAATTTTTTGTTTGTTTGGGTTCAAAGAGAAAAATTTTAGAAAAAGCAGACAACATAGAAAAAGAAGAAACAGTAATAATCAAAAATATGTATGTTAAATATAAGAGCTGTATGAAGACTAAATTTGGTAATTTGAAGTGGTATACACTTAAAAATTGACTGTGAAAAGGAAGTGTCTTATCTCCATTACTTCCTTGAATTGATGAATGGGGTCCAACAATTAATGACCAGAAAGAAGAAACAGCTGTGTTTACAGAGGATGTGGTGATTTATTTAGCCACATCCAGAAAAACAGATGCAGAAAAAAGTGGACAAATGGAACAATGCAATGCAGAAGTATGGGTTACATATTAATATCATGAAAGAGTGAAAGCATAGTTTTAAATTGTAGAGAAAATGTAAATGTTAATAGTGTTAGATTCAATGGGCAAGTTTGAAGAGTAATAAAAACTTCAAATATCTGAGAAATATACTTTCTAGTGATGATCAGTTTAGATCATCTATTGGATCAGAAGATAATGAAGAGGATTTCACTGAGCCAAACCTTTTTTTAACAATGTAAATAGTCAAATTTGGTACAGTGAGATTCCACTGAAGTGCAAGTTTTTGATTAAGAGAAATTACTTTTTTGGGGTGTTTAAGGGTCAAAGATGTATAACTGAGAGGAGACCTCCACATAGCCTTTAAAGGAATGCGGAGAACCGACTAGGGCTTCTGACCTAATGTCCAATCCTCATATTCTCGTGGTGCACCCTGTTGGGTATCTACCTGGATACTGAACAAACGAGGATGGGTTCCCAATTTGGGATTTAGTCGACCAAATTGTATTCTTAATGGTTAAACCAAAATACAAAATGATGGTACAACATGACAAAATTTCATGCCGGCTGGTCGCCCAGTTAAACAAGGCCCCCGTAGATTTCACCAGGGAACCAGGGCGAACAGCAAAAAGTCAGCTACTGGAACAAATCTGAAAACACACCCCAACTCAACATCACCAGAGTTAAAGATCGGTACTATCAACATAAGAAGCCTGAATAGCAAAGAAATGGAGTTAGCTGAGGAATTAGATAAGCACCAGATCGACGTAATAGGGGTGACTGAAACAAAAAAGATAAAAACTGGTGAGACCTTTCTGAATAATAAATACAAAATGTTATATTCAGGCAATGACAATCCAGGAAAAGGAGTATCCATAGTATTCAACACAAAATACGAGGCTAATCTTCTTGAATGGTAGGCAGTCTCAAGTAGAGTGATGTGGGCAAATATGAGAATGGAGAACTGGACAATGAGACTAATTTGTGCCTATGGTCCAACACAAGGTTCTACTAAGGTAGAAGTGGAGGAATTTTTTACTGCTTTAGAGAAAGCAACTGACACAATGAAAAAGGGAAAGTTGGTCCTTGTTGGGGATCTGAATAGCAGAGTAGGAAATGATTGTCAGACATACAAAAATATTTTGGGAAAATTTCGAGAAAAGAGCAAACCTAATAATAATGGCAAATATCTGTTGGATTTCTGCTCAGGACATGGACTGGTTATTACTATCACCATGTTCCAACATAAAATGTGCACAAATTCACATGGAAAGAAGAGGCAAGGAATAAGAAAAGTTTCACTGACTATGTTATTGTTGATAGTGATGTTTTCTCCCTGGTGCAGGATACCAGAGTGTACAGAGGATTTGAAATTGGAAGTGATCACTATTTAGTCTTGAGCAGGATAAAATTGAATTTCATATTGAAAACAATGACATGTAAGAAAGTTTTAAAGCAAATAAAAGTTGAGTAGCTCTCAGATGTGAACTGTACTAACATATACAAAGATTATTGAAGAAAAAATGAAAGAGTTTGAGAATAGGAACGAAACCTTGGAGATTCAGTGGCAAGTCTTGAAGAAAACCCTGATGGATTCAGCCAGAGAGGCATGTGGTGAGGTTGTCTGCAAGGATAGAAAAATCAGAACTCCATGGTGGACACAGGAAGTTAAAGAGGCAGTGAAGGAAAAGAAGAAAGCATATCAAAAGTTCCTGGCAAATAAGTCAGCTTTTACTCTTACAGAATACAGAGACAAATGTAAGAAAGCCAAACACTGTGTAAAACTAGCTAAACAAAAATCATGGGAGGACTTTGGCAAGAACATAGAAAATAAATATCAAGAAGGTGTCAAGATATTCTGGAGGTTGTTGGAGAAGCTTAGAAATGGAGAAAAGAGTGCACTGTAAAAGGTGTTAGAGATGATAAAGGTGATATGAAAACAGGAGAAAAAGATGTCCTTGAAGAATGTAGTAATTACTTCGAAAAATTGCTAAATGAAACAAGCAATGATAACACAGTGGTAAAAAACACTGACCAGGCATGCAGTCAGGAATACATATCCATACTTCAAGTAGAAAAAGCCATCAAAGGCTTGAAATGTGGAAAGGCAGCAGGAGTAGATGATATTCGACCAGAAATGCTCATGTATGGTTGTATAAAAGTCTTACAGTGGCTGCACTGAAGAGTTCAGAAAGCCTGGACAGAGCGACGAAATTCCCAGTGATTGGAGTAGAGCTCTAATAGTGCCCATATATAAAAAGGGAAAAAAAACTGAATGTGAGAATTACAGAGGAATTTCCCTAGTGAGTGTTCCTGGCAAGATCTATGCAAGTATACTTGAAAAACAGTTGAGAAGAATTGTGGAAGAAAAGCTTGGTGAAACACAAGCTGGATTCATGCAAATAGAGGCTGTCAAGATCAGATCTTCACTTTACGACAGTCGAGAAAGCATGGGAATATAACAAAGATCTGTATTTAAGTTTTGTCGATCTGGAAAAGGCATATGACAAGGTGCCAAGAGAGAAGCTATTCAATATGCTACAATTATATGGTGTCGATGGGGCATTATATCAAGCAATACTTAGTCTTTATTTGAGTTGTAAGTCAGCAGTTAGAATTGAAGGAAGTACAGGAAGATGGTTTAATGTTAAATCTCATGCGAGACAAGGATGTACATTATCCCCTCTGTTATTCATTATCTATTTGGATCACATTATGAGGGAAAGTGGTATTAAACATGATATCAGAATTGGAGATGTTAATGTCAGCTCTTTGCTTTATGCGCACGATGTTATACTTCTAAATAAATCTGCTACAAGTTTGCAAGATTCCCTGACTAAATTGAATAACTGTTGTAATAGATATGGTATGAAGGTCAGCATTAAAAAGACAAAGACAATGAAAATAGGTAGAATTGTTGAAAATGTCAACAGCATTATGAATGGAGAACCTGTGGAACAAGTAAAACATTTCAGTTACTTAATCACGATTTTTAGTGAAGATGGTAAATTAAATATGGAAATAGACAACAAAATCAACAAAGCTGGTATGGTAGGAAGTCAATTGAATAAATTCATATGGAATAAGAGAGAAATTAGTCGGATCACTAAATTAGCTGTATATAAGACAGTGTTCAAACCAGTTTTAACTTATGGATCTGAGAGCTGGGTCAGAAGTAAAATGACCAAAGACTAGAGACCGCAGAAATGAGAGTCCTGAGAAAGAGATTAGATCTATAAGTTAAAACTGGTTTGAACACTGTCTTATATACAGCTAATTTAGTGACATGTACCCTCAAGAGGTGTACAGGAATTTTATGACTTTTTTGCCCATTTTGTCTTATGAAGCAAAGGCATGGAGACTAACAAAAAAGAGACATAAATAGACTACAAATAATGAAAATGGAAGTTTTAAGAAGAATATTAGCACAAAAAAAAAGAAAGAAAACAAGGAAAGAAAGAATAAGAAATGGGAACATTAAGAATCATTCAACACATAAAAATGTGTTGAAGAAATGCTTATGAACTTTCGCTTGAAGTGGTTTGGACACATAATGGGAATGAGTTTAGAAGAAATACCAAGAAGAATGTATGAAATGAACAATGAGAGGAAGAGGCAAAAGACCATGGAAAAGGTGGAGAGACCAGATAAGAGAAGATTCAGAAAACAGGAATCTGAACTGGGAGAGTTTTCAAGAAGATAGAATTTGGGAGGATAGGAAAAAATTTAGCACTTTGATCTGTCTGACTGGACAGTTTCTGGGGGAGTAGTTGCTGATAAAGAAGAGGGTAGGAAACATGAAGAATGACTTTCATTAATGGGTTATATTATTATTATAAGAGAGACCTCCAGGGAGTCAGAGACTCATAGAAAAATCTAGCCCTCACACCTTTCTTGGCAGCCTTCATTCTCAGCTTCCAAGGATGCCCTCTCGTCCTTTCCCCACACTCCATAAATTGAAAAATTCCATCAACTTAAATCTTGTATGACCCTTTGAGAAGTTTGTAAGTTTCAATCATATCACCCCTCTTTCTCCTGTTTACTAGTGTCTGCAGTCTATAAATTCTCAATCTGTCTTTATAATCAGTATTCCACAATCCTGATATCATTTTTAACACTCCTTTGTACTCTCTCTCTCTCCAATATATCAGAATCACGATGGATTCTGATATATAAGAAGTGAATTTATATAAGTAAGGCAAAAGTAGAAGCTGTAATGGCCTGTTTGATAGAATTAAAATTTATGTATAATGCTTATCTAATCTGGCAGTATTGAACAAGATGGTACCGCTATATATTGTACATCCACACTTCGTAGAGCCGATCTTGGCAATGTGCCAAGATAGTCAATTCATGCTGAAGAAGAGAAAGAAATAAAGGATGTACGAATTGGTCACCAACAGGCAAAATCACATGCTTTATATGTAAATTTTCCAACTACTGTATAAGCAAAATACTTACCACTTTAAAAACTAGGATTTTCATAAAAGAAAAGCTAATTTTCTGACGTATAATAATAAACAATCATCCCACGAAACGCATTGATTACCCTAATATTGGGGATTCTCTTTTTTTTTGACATGCACAGAAGTTGAGAAAGGTCTTGCATCTGTGTATAAATACATATGGAAAAAAAAAAATGGTGAGCATACACAAGCCATTCTAAGCAGGTAGGAATTTGCAGTACAGGTATTGGCTTGTCACAATGGTAATTACTCAGTATATGATTCATTTGTTTCCTGTTTTTAATTAAAGCACAGCATGAGTCTGTATTAAATTGTGGCTATCAGATTGATGTTCATCTTGGAGTCTTATTTTCCCCTCACAAACATAAAACTAATCTTGAATACATTGGTAGTAGTTACATTTATAACCAGGAATAAATCAGTATCAGGTTAATTAGTGGTGGTCAATACCTTTGCTACCCTAGATGAATTTATGTCACTTGGTGAAAGAATTTGTTTTGCCATTTGTACTCTTGCTTCAGTTGTAACCTAGCTGTATTGCAGTGAGAACAGACAAGAGATTTAGCAAAAAATCTCACAAAAATAAACCTTTATAAATCTAACTTCGTTTAGCATATTTTTTTTCGTTTTAATATTTCACACATCCACCAGGAAACATTAGTTCATTTAGGAGGGCAACACAATATGAACTCCATAATTACTAAAGAAAGAGCCATATGGCTTCATTTCAGCGATGTAAAATTACACAGGAAAAGTGAATATTAAAGATGCAACATTATTTCAAAGCCGAATTTTTGCAGAAACTTATGAAAATTTATTTTCTTTGATTTCTTTAGCACTAAATGAGAGTTTTTGCTCTCTTAAAGTTTCTGCCTAGTCTCTGAAGAGAACCAACCAGTTCGAAATGGCTGTCAGGCCAGTGAAACCTTAAAAAAATGCACTAATAAAAGGTGAACATATCTGCACCTGGGCAGCGGTCATGTTCATTTAAGAAATGCAAGTTAAGGAAACTCCAAGAATTATATTCTCGTAAGCTCTTGGGCCAAATTTTATGAATTTTTATAAGTTTCTACAAACATTTGCTTTGAAATAATGTTGGATCTTTAATATCTACTTTTCCTATGTAATGAACTCCAATAATTTACTACACAAATTACTACTTACTGAGTGTGTATTATTTAGTTTAGTCTATATATAATTATTGATTTGATGTTCATTTTAATATAAAAGATTACTTAAAGGCCTACTTTCATGATATGTTTTAATTATTTAATATATTTCATTCCAAATGAATTTTTATATTGAGAGAATATGCAAAACATAATTTTTTTTTTTAAATCCAGATAACAAAATAACATACCAGTCATAATTCCACCAGCTGGCGTTCTAACACCACTACTGTGATTAATAGCAGTTCTGTAAAACATGCAAAATGAAATATTACAGCAGATAGAATATTATATTATAAAATTTTGCTATTATAAAATACATAAGATAAAATTTTTAGTAAACTGTTTATCCAAGTGTAAGCAAACAAAGTTCGCACCTTAAATATTTTAAGGACTGAGCTAACTCATGGTATAACTTCACATCACTTGCCTTCGTATCACATAATGCAAAGCACATCTCCTTGCAGACATGTATAATGCTATGCATTATGGAAAGGGTCACTGCCCAGACCAGTTTCGACCTTTACTGAAGTCTCTTCAGTGGGAGCCAGCCCCAGAAGTGATACCAAGGTTAAAATAATGCAGAAGTCATATTTTTCTACAAGAGTTGCCAAAAGGTGTCACACATTATTATAATACTCTGGATTAGAGACAGAGTGTTGAAAGTTTTTTGCTTGGTTACACTATAAATTAAAGATACCAAGAAATACTTGGTTTAATCCTTTATCCAAGTAAGCAAACAAAGTTTGCATCTGAAGTATTTTCAGGACTTCTGAAACATGACTTCTGCATTTACTTCAACCTTGGTATCACCTCAGGATCTGGCTCCCACTGAAGAGACCTCAATAAAGGTCGAAACCGGTCTGGGTAGTGACCCTTCCCATAATGCATAGCATTATTATTATTATTATTATTATTATTACCACGGGCTACTCCAGGAATCCTTAGACTCATCAAGGGAGGCCCTAAACATCATGTTCACACAGCTGTTCAACATTCTCACAGTATTTATCATACCTCACCTTGAACTCGCTCACTGTCATAGCACCCACAACAGATTCTGGCAGCTTATTCCACTCATTTACCACTCTAAAAGTAAAGAACCCAGCTCTAACACCCCTGCTAACCACGCTCTTGCCCAGCTTCCATGGGTGTCCCCTAGTTCTCCCACCACCAGTCCTGATCTCAAAAATATCATCTGAATTAATCCTATAGAATCCTTTTAGCAATTTGAATGTCTCAATCATATCTCCCCTTTTCCGCCTATCAACTAGTTTCTGCAACCCACAAATCTTCAACCTGTTCTCATATGGTTCATTCCATAGACCTGCTATCATCTTAGTCACTCGCCTCTGGTTCCTCTCAACCTCCTCCCCATCAAGAAGGAACCGAGGTGACCAAATCTGGGCACAGTAGTCGAGATGAGGTCTTATCAGGGCTCGGTACAGAGGTACAATAACTTGTTTTTCTCTGCTCGTCAAGGTATTTTTCAACAACCAAGTGAGTTGATGAGCTGATTTTGCTACTTTTGCAATGTGCCCCCTAAACTTCATCTCCCTATCCACCAACACTCCCAAGTCCTTGGCCTCATCAATCTCTTGGAGTACAGTTCCACCAATGTGGTATACTGCTGTTAATCTTTTCACTCCGAAATGCATAACCTTACATTTTGTCACATTAAATTGACATCCATTCTCCTTAGTCCAGAACTCCAATCTATCTAAGTCATCTTGCAAGACTTTGACATCTTCTGCATTCACTATCGCCCTACCCAACTTTGCATCATCAGCGAACAAATGAACTGTCCCACTTAGACCCTTCCCTATATCGTTAATGAACAGATTAAACAGCAGTGGTCCAAGAACAGAACCCTGTGGCACACCACTAGTCACAGGCCGTTTTTTGGACTCTACTCCTGAATAAACTACCCTTTGATATCTCTCCATCAACCACCCAGCTATCCATCTCACCAACCCTATATCCATTCCCATATGTTGTAGTTTACGGATTAGAATTCCATGTGGTATCCTGTCAAACGCCTTTGCCAGGTCCAGCAGTATCACTGTAAACCCATTTCCCTTATCCAGTTCAGCCGTCACCTTGTTATAAAACTTGAGCAAGTTACTCAGGCATGATCTACCCTTCACAAAGCCATGCTGTCCTCTGTACAGTATCTCATTTTCATCAATCCATTCCTGTATTTTTCCCTTGACTACGACTCCTGATATGCTGATCGGTCGGTAATTTGCAACCATAGACTTGGATCCTCCTTTATGTAGTGAAACTATTTTCCCCTCTTTCCACGCCTTCGGGACTAAGCCAGACCTGAGACTCAGATTAAACAACATGGTCAAGGGCACTGATAATTCATTAGCCACTTCATGCAAGACCCGTGCCGGTATACCATCCAATCCCACAGATGTATTCACATTAAGGTTCTGTAATAGACTATTCACCTCCACTTCATTCATCACAATTCCCATATAAACTAATGGTTCCTTTATTTTTTCAACGTCACCACCTGGATGATATACTTTTGTAAAGTGCGTGCTCAGTAACTCCACTATATCGACTGGTTCAGTGAACTCTTTACCATCGTCATTCCTTAAAATCATTTTGCCATGTACAGTTTTTTTCTTGCTTGCAGCATATTGAAAGAACTGTTTGGGATTCTCTTTTGCTTGCATAGCTAGTTTCCTTTCATAATCGGCTTTTGCTGTTTTTACCACACTCGTTACCCTTCTGGCCTGTACTTTATACCGTTCGTGTGCCTGCAGGTCACCCCTTTCTTTAAATTCCCTCCATAGGTGTTTCTTTTTTTGCAGCTCAAGCTTAATGGTGTTATTCATCCATTTAACCCCTCCTTGTTTCACTATTTGGATCTTAGGTATACAATCAGCCATAACCTCCTGTAAATGCTCTTTGATCACTTCCCATGCTCTATCGACATCCAGCCCTTGCAGTTGTACATGCCATGCCACTGATCCAAGCAATCTCCTAAGCTTGTCATACTTGCCAGCACGGTAATTCCACATATACCCTGTCTTAATCCCAAATTTCACACCTTTAGCCACCTCCCAGGTCAAGACCTTATGATCACTCTCACCAATAGGTGGCAACATGGTCATATTCATTACAGTCAAATTCTCAGATACTATTACCAGGTCAAGCACTCTCACACCCCTAGTATTTTCAATTACATGCTGTTTCAGATAGTTATCCCTTAATAATTGAATAAAATCCATTTCCTTCCTCACATGCGTCCTCTCCTCCTTCCAATCAATGTTACCATAGTTGAAATCCCCCATAATAATTACCCTCCTTCCACTCATTTCATCAATTTGTTTATGCATACCATCTCCACCATCTATTCCATCACCTGGTCTATAGCAGCACCCAACTGTATATTTTATTCTGCCAGTATCAATCTCACACCAAATAGCCTCAAATGAGCTCCTTTCACTATCCTGCAATACTTCAATTCTCCTTGGCTGCAGTTCATCAGCTATCATCAATAACACCCCTCCCCCAATTTTATTCTCTCTGTCCCTCCTAAATATACTATAACCTACACATTCTATCCCACTGACTATATCATCTTCCGTCAGCCATGTTTCACTAATGCCAATAACCTGTGGCCAGGAAGAGCCAATCAAGGCCAAAAATTCTTCCTTCTTGTTCCTAATACTCCTGGCATTAGTATACATGAATTGCAGTGTTCCCTTTGTCCCACCCCTATCTTGATGCGTTATTCTAAATATCCCATTCCCATTTTTTGTCCTTATTGCTGGCTCAGGTACATCATATACATTTTTACACTCAACTGTCTCACTGATGTCTGGATATCCACTTCCCCACTTCCTTGGTAGTTCTAGTTTCCCTGGTTCTGCACATCCATTTTCACTTCATTCAGCAACACTTTTTCCAGTCTCCGCACACCAAGTCCATTCAAATGCAGGCCATCCATCTTGTATAAGTCCTTTCGCCCATCAAACTCATTCCACACGTCCACAAATTCCACACCACACCGTCTGCATAACCTGCGCATAATATCATTTGCGATTATGGCCCTCCTTCTAAACTCCTCTCTGTCATACCGCGGTAACAGACTCACCATTCTAACTCTGTCACTCTTTTCTTTCGCTACCTTTAACAATACTTTCAAGTCCTCTCTCATAAAAAATTTATCACCTTTCAATTCATTCGTACCAGCCACAATTGTTATTTCTTTCACCCTCTGTTTTTGCACTCTAATGCTCTCACTTACATCCTTAAATTTCGCACCCGGTAATTATACATGTCTGCAAGGAGATATGCTTTACATTATGGGATATGAAGGCAAGTAATGTGAAGTCACACCACCTTTACCACGAGTTACCTCAGTCCTGACACTTGGATAAATGATTAAACCAAGTATATAATTTCTTGATATCTTTAATTTATAATATAACCAAGATGTAAATCAATTATCTATGAATTTTATTAACCACGTTACCGGCCAAGACGTATATATACATCCAAGTTATCATGGATGTGAAGTGCGTATTAAAATTTAAATACCATTGATTTTACATTGAAATATATGATGGATATGAAGCGTATGAGGATGCATATTTGATCCATAATGCCGGCCGGTAAGGTGGTTAAACATTCTGGACTTCCATGGAGTCGCAAGACTCATCATGGGTCTCCAGCGATGAATAATTGCATTAGATACAAAGCTTTAGACACAAACAGAAATATGCAAATGATCTAACTTGGTCATGCAGGCTATGCAGGTGAGCATACAAAACAGCCTGGAGATAACTTATGTCTAGACACAAATGCTAGAAGTTTCAGAAACAAAGGGATCAAGTTTGTTGACTTGATGAATACCTTGGAACCTCAAGATTGTAGGCATTAGTGAAACCTGGCTATACTAATTTGTATCAAGCGTAAAGGGTACAGCATTTTTAGGAAAGATAGACAGGAGAGGAGAAGAAGGGGGGGGGGTGCTGCTGATACCGGATGATTTGAGTCCAGTTAGAGTAGAAACCTATGAGTACAATACTAGCAACAATTTTACAGGTGGCAGTGAGTTTGAAGCCATGTAGTGTGAGGTGGAGTCTAATAAGATCAAATACAGAGAGGGATGTTGTTACAGATCCAGTGGATCGGTTGCTAGCGATGAAGAAATGCACTACTAAATAAAGATGATGAATGCAAAATGAGTAGTCATCATGGGAGATTTTATTGATTTATTATCAGTAAACTTCCTCAAGCAGCATATCAGAAGGAACTCAAGGACAAAGAATGTTAGCTCTGATTATAGATCCAGAGAGAATTTCACTAAAAGACATGACTGTTCTGCCTCCAGTTGGTGACAGCAATTCAGTACTGACTTGGGATGTCGCAGAGTTTAGAAATGTTCCATTCAGAAAAGGTTACATGCTGAACTACAAAGCAGGAAATTATTACCAACTGAGGAATAAGCTAAGTTCTGCGTGAAGGTGCTGTTTGATGAGAAGGATATCAGCAGTGTATGGGAAGCATTTAAAAAATACCTAAATGATGCAATACTGGAATGCGTCCTTGGAGTATGAAGAATAGGGTAAGAATGAAATGCATGTGCTGACTTATTACAGAAGAGATTCTTAAGAAAAAGATGATATGAAAGAAATACTGTATGAATAAGGATGATGTCAGTTATGCAAATTATAAACAGAAGGCCAGAAGAGTCATGACTATTGTATGGAAAGCTAAGTCTGAGTATGAAAAGAAACTGGCAAGCTAAAGACAATTCAAAAAAATTCTATTATTATGCTGCATTAATTATGTGAAAGAATAACCCTACTGGTATACAGTTGACTTATGCAGGAGATTGTTCAACTAATGAGTGGTCATTTTACAAAAGCCTATCAACTTTGTGTATACAACATTGATCTCACTGCTACATCTTCAACAGACAAAGAAACTCGGGAGTATGAGGAGGAGGAATAGAGCTGCTGCATGAATGAAAGAAAACTTTGCAATAGGGGCTGATGGAATATCAGCATGGATGCTAAAAGAATGTTCAGCTGAATTGGCTATTCCTTTGACCAGGCTATATAATCTGAGTATCAGAACAGGGAACATTCCACAGTAGTGGAAAGAATGTATGGTACAAAGACTGATGGATCCAACTATTGACCTATCAGTATCTCTGGAGTGGTGGCAAAGATTTTGGAAATGTTGATTACGGCTCACATACAAATATGTTATTGTTACATGACACCTCCAGGGAGTGCAGAGACTCATTGTAGTTTGAAAATTTAAACAGATTAAAAAAAATGGGTTGATAAAGAACTTATACTTTACAATGAACAGCATGGAAACATGGAACAGCATTTACTAAGGGAAGGTCATGTTTGAGCAATTTATTCACATTCTATAAAAATGTTACTATTAAGCTAGACAAGGGAAATGGATACACCATGACACTTTTATATTTTGCTAAGGCTTTTAACACAATACGGGATGGAAGACTGTTGCATAGATTGGAGAATATGGGATTGGATTATAAAATATTAGCAAGGATTACAGGATGGCTGAAAGATATCAAAAAGTGGTATATGGGAGATGTGGGTCTGCAAGATTTAAGATAAACTGCATTGTAATACAAAGATCAGTCCTTGGCCCCTTGTCATTCAATCTATACATTATTAGTATTGGGAAGGATTTGACAGGAGACACAACTATTTGCTGATGATGATGCAAAGATAGGCAGGGTAATCAGGAATGCAGCTGATATGCAGTTCTTGTCGAATGGTTTGAATAAACTTGAATTGTGGGCATGTGAAAATGTTGTCAATTCAGTCTTAGTAAAATTATGAACTTTGGCATGATGAGATATTCAATGGCATATTATATGGGTGGAATTATGCTAGAAGAAACTGATCAAGTTAGGGATCTTGGAGTTTTAGTGGATAAGAAGTTGAAGTTAAAGGGTGTCTAATAGTAAGATTGCAAATATGCTCAGAGAATAATTACAATACTGAAATGGGATTTAACATGTAAAGATCTTAATGCAACAGTCTTCATACAACCTCACTTGGACTGCTGTGTGCAGATCTGGTCTTCTAGTTTCTGAAGTAATGTAGATACAATCAGGGCCGGTTTTATCATTAGGCGAACCTAGGCAATCGCCTAGGGGTGCCAGATTTTTGTGTATGACAAAATATATAGAGAGAGTCAATGTATAGGGGTGCCTAAATTTTCTTTGCCTAGGAGCATCAGATACTCTTGCACCAGCCCTGGATACAGTGAAGAGAGTATAAAAAGAGAGCATTAAAGATAACTGTGGAATGTAGATTATGATGAAAGATTGAGAATTTGTGGAAAGCAGACACTAGTAAAGAGGAGAAAGAGGGATGATGTGATAGACCTACAAATTTCTAAAATGGTCACACATGATACCAAAAGATGAAATTTTTCATTTTGTGGAGCATCATTGGGAGAGGACAAGAGGGCATCCATGGAAGTTGAGAATGAACAGTTCAGAAAGGAGTGAGAAAGCTAGATTTTTCTTTCATAGAGAAGTGAGCAATTGGAATGGCTTGCCTTTGGAGGTGATGAGTGGAGATAGTGTGAATGAATTCAAGCAAAGGTAGGATAGCTGGCATGTGTGATATGCGCCTCCCTCAATGAGTCCCTGACTCCCTGGAGGTCTATCTTAATAATAATAATATTTTGTTTTCCAGAAAAGTTTGATACCATAATTTGCATCCCCGAAAGAAAAGTGACACAAGTCGATTGTTGTTTTATGTGTGGATTGTGTTCTCAATACATAGACCTCCCTCCTGAACAATTTCATATTTTTGACTTGTGTCACTTTTCTTGGGGTGCAATATCTGTCACAGTAAAATAAAGTTGTCCTGGATGTTGAGTGGTTTACCATAGAACTCTGTGTTGTGTAGTGTTTGTGGCTGACGTCACTAGAACCATTTTGCTACAAAAGAACAGGATCATTTAATTATGAAAGCAAGATAACTGGGAAGAGAGTAACACATAGTCTTTTAAGAAATGTAGGAAACTAATGAAGACATCTGACTTTAATGTCCAATCTTCATCTTCTTGGGGGTACATCATCATATTTCGAATATTTAATTGTTGATATGTATATTCAATAGATGTATAAGATGCTATCATGATACTAAATAATTAAGTTGACATTATAACTAATCACCTATCAACAATTTTTCTCCAAATGGCTTATTACCTAAGAAACTCCAATGTCAGATCGTATATTTCCGTCTCCTATGTCACTTTTGATTGCATCAAATCTACGTAAATCTCAGTCTTCCTCCTAGCATCTTGACATCGAACACCTGTTTAGTTAACCTTTCCACTCATATTATGTTTAAGTGACATACTATAATACTTGAGAATAGTTATTCTCACATATTCTTTGAATGTGCAAAGTTTCTTCCTAAAATATTCATTTTTTCTTATGATTCTGCCATTGATAGCATCTGTTCATTCCCCTACTTTTTCTCAAAACTTAAAATACATAAGTTAAAACTAGTTTAAACACTGTCTTGTGTATTGCTGCTAGTTTAGCGTTTTGGCTGATTTCTCTCTTATTCCATATAAAATTATTGAATTGGATCCTTACCATACCAGCTTCACTTATTCTGTTGTCTGTTTCCTTATTTATTTTCCCATCTTCACTAAAAACTGTCCTAAATAGCTGAAATATTTTACTTTCTCTCTATGTTCTCCATTAAGAATACAGTTGAAGTTTTCTATGTTCTTCTAATTTTCATCTCAAATTTGTTACAGTTTAGTTAAAGAATTCTGGAGATTTCACTAAATCTATTTAGCAGTATAACATCATCTGCATAAAGTGTGAAATATGATATATCCTTCAACAATGACTTTTTATATCGAACCATCTTGATGTACTTATAATTCTAACTACTGACTTAAAACTTCCTGTACACCCCCTTGAGGGTCAATGTCAGGAATTTGATGATGACTTAAAACTGAATACAAACTATGAACTGTTCGATGTAATGTCTTGTTGACACCAAACTGTTAGAACAGCTCTTCTCTTAGCACCTAGTCATATGCCTTTTCAAGATATATGAAACTTAAATACAAATCCTTTTATACCATGATTTCTAAACTATTTGCTTAAAGTGAAAATCTTATTCTGACCACCTCTATTTGTTGAAAGTTTGTTTGCTCACACTTGGATAAAGGATTAAACTAAATTTATTATTAACACCTCTATTTGGTTTGAACCCAGTTTGTTTTCCTGCAAATTTCCCTATCACAATTTTTCTTAGCCTCCTCTCAAGTATGTTTGCATAAATTTTACTTGCCACACTTAGTAGAGAAATTGCTCTACAATTCACCCCTTAAGTTTTATTTCCTTTTTTAATGGATGGTACTATGAGAGCTGTACTCCAATCATCTGGAATTTGACCTTTTTGTCAATGCCTTCTGAATTACACAGTGAACCCACTGGAAAATATCAATACATTTCATTATTTATAGTTGAATATCACTACACCAGCTGCCTTCGCACATTTCAGGCTTTTGATAGCTTTATCTACTTCTAGTATTGATATATACTCCTGATAACAATCCTCTTCAATATTTTCAATCATCATTTTGTCATTTCTTGTTTTCACTTAACAACGCTACAAAGTAATTACTCCAAACATCATGAAATCTTTATCAGTTTTCATCATCTCTATTCCTTTTGCAGTACTCTATCCACTTTTAAGCTTTTTGAATAGCCTCCAGAACGTGTTGCCATTTTCCATCAATTCTTATCAAAGTTTCAAAGATTTTTGTTTTGTAGACAAAAAGACTGACTTTTACAGTTTTATTTCAGACAACTTCATTTAGCTTTCTTATTCATTTATTAGTATTTTCTCACAGTTCATACCGACTATTTTTTTTGTTAATGTGATTCCCATGCAACAAGGGCATTGGAAACCTGTAGCACATTTGTACTGTGGGTGGGAAAAGTTTTTTTTTTTATTCATTTCATATATTTTTTGTAATTTTTTTATTTTTATTATTTTTTTTTCATAGTCCAGAAAACCTACTCTAGAGATAAAACATGAAACTTTTTCAAGCAACTTCAGGCCTGTAAATAAGTTGGAGACCAGGCAGTGGTTTCAGGTGATGAAATTCATCTTCCACCTACAATTACAAACATCCATGCCCATGGCAGGATTTGAATCTGAGGCCTGTTGGTTCTAGAGTGAATACTTAACCACTCAGCCACCAAGACGTTGGCAGGATTTACTTGCAAGAAACTTTCATTATGATTTCTTCTTTTTCAGGACTGCTTTTAACCTCTTAAGTCCACTATTCCACTATATCCTCGTTTTTAATATGATATTGCCATTGATGCCATCTGTTCTCAAGTATACTTCCATATATCTTACCAGTAACACTCAGTAGGGATATACCTCTGTAATTCTCACATTCAGTTTTATTTCCCTTTTTATACATGAATACTATGAGAGCTCTACTCCAATCGTCTAGAATTCGTCCCTCTGTCCAGGCATTCTGAACTATGCAGTGCAGTCACTGTAAGAGGCTATTATACCACCATACTTTAGCATTTCTGGTCGAATATCATCTACTCCTGCTGCCTTTCCACATTTCAAGCCTTTGATGACTTTTTCTACTTCAAGTATGGATATGTATTCCTGATTGCATGCCTGGTTAGTGTTTTTTTTTTTTATCACTGTGCTGTCATCATAGCTTGTTTCATTTAGCAAATTTTCAAAGTAATTACTACATTCTTCAAGGATATCTTTCTCTCCTGTTTTCATGTCACCTTTATCATCTTTAACTCCATTTACAGCACAATTTCCTCCATTCCAAAGCTTCTTCAACAACCTCCAGAATATTTTGCCATCTTCTTGATATTTATTTTCTATGTTCTTGCCAAAGTCCTCCCATGTCTTTTGTTTAGCTAGTTTTACACACTGTTTAGCTTTCTTACATTTGTCTCTGTATTCTTTAAGAGCACAAGCTGACTTATTTGCCAGGAACTTTTGATATGCTTTCTTCTTTTCCTTCACTGCCTCTTTAACTTCCTGTGTCCACCATGGAGTTCTAATTTTTCTATCCTTGCAGACAACTTCACCACATGCCTCTCTAGCTGAATCAATCAGGGTTTTCTTCAAGGCTTGCCACTGAATCTCCAAGGTTTGGTTCCTATTCTCAAACTCTTTCATTTTTTTTTCAATAATCTTTGTATATTTTAGTCTACAGTTCACATCTGAGAGCTGCTCAACTTTTATTTGCTTTAAAACTTTCTTACATGTCATTGTTTTCAATAGGAAATTCAATCTTATCCTGCTCAAGACTAAATAGTGATCACTTCCAATTTCAAATCCTCTGTACACTCTGGTCTCCTGCACCAGGGAGAAAACATCACTATCATCAATAACATAGTCAATGAGACTTTTCTTATTCCTTGCCTCTTCTCTCCATCTGAATTTGTGTCCATTTTTATGTTGGAACATGGTGATAGTAATAACCAGTCCATGTCCTGAGCAGAAATCCAACAGATATTTGCCATTATTATTAGGTTTGCTCTTTTCTCCAAATTTTCCCAAAATATTTTTGTATGTCTCACAATCATTTCCTACTCTGCTATTTAGATCCCCAACAAGGACCAACTTTTCCTTTTTCATTGTGTCAGTTGCTTTTTCTAAAGCATCAAAAAAATTCCTCCACTTCTACCTTAGTAGAACCTTGTGTTGGACCATAGACACAAATTAGTCTCATTGTCCAGTTCTCCATTCTCATATTTGCCCACATCACTCTACTTGAGACTGCCTGCCATTCAAGAAGATTAGCCTCGTATTTTGTGTTGAATACTATGGCTACTCCTTCTTTTCCTGGATTGTCATTGCCTGAATATAACATTTTGTATTTATTGCTCAGAAAGATCTCACCAGTTTTGGTCTTTTTTGTTTCAGTCACCCCTATTATGTCGATCTGGTACTTATCTAAGTCCTCTGCTAGCTCCATTTCTTTGCCATTCAGGCTTCTTATGTTGATAGTACCGATCTTTAACTCTGGTGATGTTGAGTTGGGGTGTGTTTTCAGATTTGTTCCAGTAGCTGACTTTTTGCTGTTCGCCCTGGTTTCATGGCGAACAAACAGGGGCCTTGTTTAACCGGACGACGTCCCAGCCGGCATGAAATTTTGTCATGTTGTACCATCATTTTGTATTTTGCTTTAACTAATAGGAATACAATTTGGTCGGCTAAATCCAAAATTGCCAGCCCATCCTCGTTCATTCAGTATTCAGGTAGATACCCAACAGGGTGCACCATGAGAAGGTGAGGATTGGACATTAGGTCAGAAGCCCTAGTCGGTTCTCCGCATTCCTTTAAAGGCTATGTGGAGGTCTCCTCTCAGTTATACAGCTTTGACCCTTAAGTACCCCTTGTTTAAACTATTAAAGGTGTTTATCAAATGACTGAAGTATTTTCTTTATGCAACTAATCCATTTTTTAAATAAATTTATCACACACACACATCAGGGGCAACATATTCAGAGTGTGCTAGGTGTGTGGTGCACACCAATGGGATGGTAATATCACCGATATCATATTTTTACATTTATTGCTATTAAAGACTCCCCTAATTGTTTCCTGGCTTCACGTGATTCCTAAACTTAAACACAATATCCTAATGCTTCATGAAGAAGACATTTTTGACAGTAAATATTGCTTCACATTCATGTTAAGAGCCTGGATGTGTGGTCACAAATACGGACACCTTTGATTCTTTTGAACAGATGTAGAGCTGGAGAAGCAGGTCAAATTCCTAGCATTCCAGTGATTCTAAACCACCCAGAAGGTGAGGCAAGGTGTGTGCTGAGACAATAGCATCCAGAAATCAGTGGTGGTGATTGGTTATTGTGTCAACCAATCCAACTGAATGTTGTCATTTGTCATGAGTTGCTGTTTTTGCTTTCTGAGTTTCATCTGTTTTGCATGCATGAAGTGTGAACTGATGTGTTTAGGCCACTGATATAGAAAAGTAATTTTCTATGAATAATTTATAAGCCTCATTCTCCTCTTCCAAATTTACTATTATATTTACAACTTTTAGTAATTCAAATATACCACTCTTCTTCATTAATGTTTTCTAATATATCTTAAAACAAACACATTGTCCCTAACTCTATGCAGATTTGGTTACAATTAATTGATAAAGTATTCAAAGTTATCCTTCAATTAACTAAATTGGACCAATTAAGATGAGTGCAGATGTGCTATGCACTCGTAAAACTTTCATATGTAGATAAAAATGCAATCATATGGTCAAATTAACATGAATTTTGCAGTGCAGGTTGCATAAACCACATGGCAGCACACCCAACCGAAATGGGCACACTACCACTGATATATATCAGCATAGTAGATGACAAAATATCTCTGTGCCAAAACAGCCTACAAATTGTTATAGCTAGTGTCAATTTTTATTCTATTCAAGCTCATCTTTAATCTATTATAATAATTTACCTTGAAAAACTGCCAGTTGCAGGATAAGATGCTACAAAAGATCCCATAATGTTGCAAATACCTGAAAATGATAAAATGATAAATAAAATTTTTTGGGGAAAAAAGTATGTAAAAAATTTTCACATTAATTTAAATAGTGCTGTTGTCAACAGATTATACAATTTAGAGAGGAATTCATTTTAGTGATTTTAAACTGAGTTTAAAATATATTAATATCTGTTATGGTTGCCACACTGAGACTATTAGCTGATTTTCTCAATCTGATTTGCAAAATTACAAATTTATTTATTATTAGGGGGCTATGCCCCCTCGCACCCAACCCCCCCTGTGTTCCAGACTGGTAGACTGGTTCTCCTTGAATTCTGATGACTTGAATTTTGAAGACTCGAAAGGGGGTTCCACCCTACTGGCGCCTACACCCCCCCTCCAAGTGAATTTATTCACATCATTAAGTTCAAACATATTAGTAATGACTAGTCCATGTCTCAGCAAAAATCTAGCAAACTTATTATTAGCTCTGCCTTCTCCAATTTTCTTAGCTCCCAAATAAGTTCATGAATTTAGTATCTGAAATTCATTTCCCACTCTGCTGTAAGAACCGGATTCTTCTTTATATGAGCTACTTTTATGACTAAAAAAAACCTAGTCCAATTTTCATCATGAGGACAGGAATCTTTATATAGACTTTTTTTTCGACTGTCAACTGAAGAGTCAGTTAGCTGATTTCATATAAAAATGACAGGGTTTTAAAATCACTCCAGAGAATTGAAGTTTTTTCTGTCTTGCAAAAGAGACAAGCCCCTCTTTTTTGTTCATTTTTTCTTGAAACTGGAAGATAGCCTTTTTTCTATACAATGTTTGAATAATAAGATGGTATCCAATGGAAAAAATATTTTATAGCAGGCTAACTGTCACAACAGATTTGTGACATCCAAGCAAACTAGGAGGTCTGATGGTTCTATCTAATTCCTTGATTTTTTTCCAATGAAACATCTTAACAAAAGACTGCTTTTCCTACGTGAGGAGCTAATATCTGTGAAAGATGTCTAGAGGAGAGATTGGAGGTTGGCAAATATCTAGTATCTACAATGGGTCTCATGAGTATCTCTGTTTTTGTGTCTTTAAGGCTCCATAAATTCTCAGAACTAACAGGTGTTTGGAGATGAGAGATTTTTGATTTCCTCAGGCCAGTTGAAATTTTTAACCATGTATTAGTTTTGTTGTACATCTGAGTCCATTAAGCAATAAATAATGGATTCACTGTTATTTTAATGACCAAATAAAAAAATCAGTTTAAAATTATTTCTTAATTATTTGTGGTCATTAAGTCTCCTGTCAACATCTTGCTCTCTTCCAATCCATACTGTGTACTTGCTTGACATAACCACTAGTAATGATATGGTATTAGCCAATGATCTTATATTCACAGCCTCTGCAGGAACTCCTAAACCAAGTAGTCTACTTCTTTCAAGTTCAAAGACTAAATATCTATGCAACAAAGTCAAGTCTAGTTGTGACAAGAAATTGAACATTGAACTTAGAATGCAAGGATGATGGTTTTCAGGAAAAACTATCTCAGTTCTGGGTGAAATGGAGATACCTCGTTGTTCTCAGGTTTCTCCTCTTTCCTATCTGATTTAGGATCTTTTCTCTCTTTTCTTTGAAATATCCCACCTTGACAGTGGCTGTTCATTCTTAATTATCGTATTTTTCCGTGTATAAGACGATACTTTTTTTTGTAAAATTTTTAGACCAAAAATTAGGGGTCGTCTTATACACGGGGAGGGGGTTAACCAGTTGAGAGACCTGCAGTTATATACACAGGTTATATGCAGTGCTTCCTTCTTCCTGGACTCTACCACAGGTTATTCCTATACAAAGTTTCTCTCTCTTGGTAGTGTCTCAGATAGTTATTTGCTCAGGTAGTCTGTTCTGGGTTCCATCTTTCTTATAATGGGATATTACCATTTTTCCATGCCAACATAAATAACACCAAATACGATCATTGAGGTCTGCAATTCCCTCACTGCAATGATTGGTGCTTAGATTATGTCTATCCAGATTAAAGAAAATTTTCCTCTATACTTCAGAATTATGTCTTGCTGCCTCTAGGACTTCATGTATAAGGGATGATTATCAACGTACCTCTGGATGGTTGCATGCTGGGACACCAATCATTACTACCTCAGTTGAACAAAAGAGATGACCTTTAATGCTGCACCATTCAGTTAATGGTGATAGGTCAGGAAAGGGACAATCTCCTGTATGGATTTGGATATATAAGTTTAATCAAAACAAGAATCAATGTTCTGCTGACCTGAGATTGTACAACTTGGAGATGAAGTGATGGAAAGAAGAGTAAGCTGTCAGAGTAAACTTTGGATCATATTGTGCAGCATTATTGAACACAAGGAATATGTATCAGAAGACACAATGCAATAGCAAGGGTTACAGAGCATAGGTTAAAGAAAGAACAAAGGTTGGATAACAGCAGTGGAGGAAGCCTGATATAAATTAGTTATCGACATACAGTTTGTGGGTGCTAGGCAACTACACAAACTAGCATCCATCATGAGAAAGTTGCCTATGATGCAGAAAAGTAACTCAGAGCATTTACATCAAGAATACCAAAATTTACCTCTGAACTACACCGTTTAGAGGTATATGCATCAGCTCTAGTCTCTTTTGGACTGATTTTAAAATACTTTCATTGTGTACCTTGCAGGGCAAACTGACAACATGGTGTGCTTTCTAGATCCTTGAGAATGAGTTTTTAATTACCCAGATCTAAAGTTGTATAGCACAGGATATTATTCTTAGGTCTCTTCTAGCTCTACATGTGTGATCACAATATTTAGAACTGCTTTCAGTGCAAAAGGGAGAAAAATAAAACAAAGCATTAAAAAAAAAAAAAAAATTCACATTCTTATGTGTGAGGGATTCACATTTGAAAAAAAAGCATATATAATGCTGCCTTCTGAAGAGATTCTCACCTTTTCTTGGTACTATATATGGAAAGGAAGACTCTTATTATTTTTAAATAAAATTTACTCAACTGGTATCCCCCCAATAGAATGGAAAAAAGCAATTGTGATTCCTATCTTTAAGAAAGGTAATAGAGATGACCCTAAAAACTATAGAGGTATCAGTATACTAAATTCATGTTACAAAATATATAGCAGAATCTTAAATAACAAACTAATGAAATATTCCGAAAACTTTATTCTAGAGGTACAAAATGGATTTAGAAAAGGACGATCATGTATAGACCCAGCCTTCTGCCTAAAATTAATAATAGAGAAAAGAAGAGAATATAATTTAGAAACACATATTGCATTTATCGACTTTGAAAAAGCATTTGACAAAGTTAAAAGAAACATATTATTTAACATATTAAAAGAAAGACAAATACCAAATAATATCCTAAAAGCTGTCACAAGTATATATGAAAATAATCAAATACAAATAAGATTAAATCACGAGCTATCATATACAAGAGAGATAAACCAAGGGGTCCGACAGAGATGTCCCCTCTCAGCAATCCTTTTTAATATCTACTTAAATGAAATAAAAATAAAATGGAGTAAAAATTTACATCACGGAATTAAACTTTCACCTACAGTTAACTTAAACACTCTCCTCTTTGCAGACAACCAAATAATAATTACAAATTCTGAAGATAACTTACAGAAAGCTATTTTAAATCTAAATGAGATATCCAAAGATTATGGTATGATAATATCAACGGAAAAATCAAAAACTATGGCCTTTAAAGGACAAGATCCAGCAAGAACTAAAATTGTATTAGATAACAATTCATTTAACTACCTAGGATGTATGATCACTTATGAAAATGAAAAAGATATAAACATAAAAATTGCAAAATATTTAAAAATAACAGGAGTAATTAACTCTATATTTAAACCAAACCTAGTTCAAAAACAAACCAGGCTAAAAGTATACAATACATTAGCCCTACCGGTCTTAATGTATGGAAGCGAAATCTGGACAATAAAACAAAAAGACAAACAAAGATTAACAACAGCAGAAATGAAGTTTATGAGAAAAACTGCAAAGTATACCCTATTGATCACAAAAGAAACGAAGATATTATGAAAGAATTAAACCAAGAACCAGTAATTGAAAAATTAAAAAATATAAACATAAATGGATGGAACACGTTCAAAGAATGAAAACAGAAAGATTACCAAAACAAGCCTTAAAGTACAAGCCATAAGGAAAAAGAAAACCAGGACGTCCTCTTAAACGATTCAACGATGACTTCTAAGGGCGGAACAGGCCATACTAGGCCTAAATCCTTGATACGTATGATGATGATGATGATGATGATGATATATGGAAATCTTAAATATGGACCCTTGTTATATTCCCATGATTAATTACCTGACAGATAAGATTAATGTGGAGGAAGAATGTCAACACGACATTCTCCCTCCTTTCTGGTACTATCATCAGGAATGTACAGGATACATCCCTGAGGATACATATCAAGAATTTGATTATACTGATTAGTCAAATCAGTATAATCAAATTTTGCTTAATGGCCAAATGCATACTGTTATATATAAATTTATCCTACACATAAGAAGTACAAGCATCTATAGCACATCAGTGCCATGTGTAATGTGCAGATGAATTCTGAGAAAGAAGAAACCTCTTAAATTCTTAGAGCTATAGGCTAAAATTGTTGGGAAACATATTATGAGGAAGGCTGTTCAGAGGACAGAGATAGATGGAATAAATGAAGAAGAGGAGAAACAGGTTCAATGAGTTTGCAGTTGTACTGTAAAGGGATGTTGGAAGCAGCTGCTCTTGTTTTAAAAGATTTAACAGCAAATGGAGGAATGATGTTTGCTAATTCACTGGAGCAGTGACCATGGAAATACCTGTAGAAGAGACACAGAGCTAAAACTTAAAGATGCCAAGAAATTGTATTCTTGGTTTCATCCTTTATCCAAACATAAGCAAAGAAAGTTTGCACGTAAAGTCACTTCTTCGTGACTAGGTTGGTCCTTCCCATAATGCCTAGCATTATACATGTCCGTAAGGATATGTGCATTGCATTATAGGATACTAAGGCAATTGATGTGAAGTCATTAGCCTCTATATACAAGAAGCCCAGTCACGAAGTGACTTCATGCACAAACTTTGTTTGCTTACACTTGGATAAAGGATGAAACCAAGAATATTATTATTATTTGACATCTGCAGGGAGTCCAAAGACTCATCGAGGGAGGGTACCTACTCTACAACTGTCTACACCACTCAATCCACCAAGTGACCGCAACTACACCAATGCCATCTACTGCCGACCACCACTAGTTTTCCCACAGACAATCACAAACATCCATGCCCACAGCATCTTTAATTTATAGTATAACAAAGTCAAAAAACTTTCAGCAGAGATAAAACACTATCTGTGAGAAAAAGGTTGTAGTGAGCCTGTGAGAGAAGAGTCATCCATGAGCCAAATAACTCTCCTCTGGACAGTGGCGAGAATTTTTAAGAAGATTTGAGGTACACCACCACAAATGTGTGTACAGTATTCTAAAGACGGGAAGATTTGAGATTTATATAGGGTTAATAGCTGGGTGAGTATAAAATAGCTTCATGAGTGAGTTGAAAAGAATGCCTAGTTTTCTAGAAGCTGAGGAAGCTATTGATGCGATATGTTTGTGCCAAGAGAGAGGCTGGAGGTAACTGTCAGTCCAAGGAGAGAGATAGGAGAGAGACTGGTATGGAGTTCATCCTGTCTGATGATATTTGTATTATTTTAGGATGAGGAAAGGTGAGCTGATATCACTTTTTTTGGGAGAAAAGGCAGGAGTGCATTTTGGCAGCACTGAAACTAGGTTATCTGTGTCCCACTGGTATGGAGACCGGCATTTAAGACACTGGTTGCAAATGATCTTTTGATGTAAGGGAGGTCTGGGAACTATATGATTTGTTGAAGGAGCAGGATGAGTGGAGAGTGCTATCGTAGGCAAAGCTATGAATAGGATTTATAGTGAGTGAGAGTAGGTTATTTATGTATAAGAGAAAGAGGGTAGGTGAGAGAAGAGACCCTTAGGTAGTTCTACATTAATGGCAAGGCTTGAAGACAGGGTGCAAATCACCATGACATGCAGTGAACAACCAGAGAAAAAGCTGGCTATCCTGTTATAGAGGATGGTAGGTAGACCAAAGGAAGACAGTTAGCAAAGCAAGCCTTGATGCCAAATATAATCGAGGAAATGTCAAGGGCAGCAGCACACGTTTCTTCAAACATTTCCATGACGCATCTCCAGTGATGTAGACTAAGATAGCATTGCATCTGAGTTAGTGGAATCCATACTGGTGGTTGCTAATTAACTGGTGAGCTTCTAGGGAGAGTGAAGAAGTTGACCATTGATAACTTTCTCCATTATTTTGGAGAGGTTTGAGATGATGGCAATTGGTCAGTAGTTGGATGGTAGGCATTGTCTCTCTTTTTTGGAATGGGTTCTATATATGTTAAGTTTCCATGAGATGGGATAGGTGCCAGCTGAGTATAGAAAATTGAAGAGACAATGACTCTGGAGCATAATGTTTGAGTTCAATAGGAGAGATATCATTGGGACTAAACAACTTTGTAGTGTTCAGGTTGTTTAATATTGTTCTCACGTCTTTCTGCCAAAAGGCCACAGGAGGCATATGGTGCTTGGTTAAAAGCACCATATGCCTCCTGTGGAAGGAGGTGATTTGTCTTTGTCGCCTATGCAGGAGTTAGAGGAAAGAATTGATGTTAGGAGGTCAGCTTTTTCCTTGGGCTGTAACAGTGGTGCTATCTGGATGGGAGAGAGGTGAAAGCGCAGATGAGCAGAAGTTGCATCTGATGGTTTTTGTGAGGGGGAAATCCTATCTACACACCATGCTATCCACATATATATCCTCTGTCCACATATGTGGACAGAGGATATGTATGTCCACATATATCCTCTGTCCAGTTTGTCTTGCAGAACGAAAACCCTGTATTTTCAGACAGGCTAATAAAACCTTTACAAGGGACACATTAGAAGAGCTTAAAAGCTTATAATATGTTCTTTGCATCTGAGGTAGGATTTGATTTTAAGTCTTTCCAACCACAAAGAAAATTTCCATTATATTAGCTAGAGGCTTTTTTAATGATTTTTCTTCAAGTATAAATCTGATAAAAAAAACTCCAGCTTACTCTTTCCACAATTCTTCTCTCAAATATGCATGCATATTTGAGACTAAGAACATTCATAAATCTTTCTTACTATTCCAGTTGAGAAAATTCCTCTATAATTCTCACATTGTTTTACTGGTTTTATTATATATATATATATAAATTCCACCATTGAAGGTTGTTAATTATACATTTAGTACTGTGACAATAGTTAGGAAGAGATCAAACATAGTACTTTTTGAAGGCACTTTAAATCTCATTCTAGAAACCCAGAATCATCTACTACCAAAAAGGAGAGATACAATAAGAAGTAATTTCAAGATTCTTAAAATTTCTTTCTAACAGCTGCTTGCCTATTATCTTATTATATTTTGGAAGAACATGACAAGCAGAAAATACTCAAAACTCAATAAAATAACTATTTAAAGAAATAAGGTAAGAGCTGTTGAAATACTATGAGAATGATGAAAATACCTAAAATTTGGTAACATATTTGATATTAAAAATAAATTGTTAGATATGGATTTATCTCTACGCAGTAACTTTCTTTGGTAATTCAATCAGAGGAAACTGGTCCCCTTCTACAGTTACTTACCAAGAGCAACCATTTCTTGTGTTGCATCTAGCTTTTTGCCTTTTGCTTTAAAAAAAAAGAAAAGTCCAAGTTGTTAGTAATTATGATTAAAAGCTGCTTTTCAAAAAGTATTTTTTAAAACAGCACATAAATGTTTAAATAATATTATGCATTCATATTATGATAATCTAAACTGGGGCTTAACTATTAAAACCACTTGTTATCTGAAATGTTTTTCAATACTTCCAAAGGATTATGGCCATGAAGAAGAAAAATCTGGACAACAGTGACAAAAATATTATTATATTTATTATGTAAAATGACATTATTTGACATTTAGACTATAGTACCATGATATTTCTCACTTGGAAATTGTAGTCGGAAGATTACCAGTTCTAAGGTGAGAAAGAAATGGAGTAAGTCACTAAAATTATCAGAACTACAGAATCAGCAGCTATGATTTTGGCATGGATATGTAGTCATAGCTATACAGGCTTCATGTGTAGGAATGATTTAACTAAAACATGCAGAATGTTGTCAAGTTACATAAATTTCTCAAGTATGGCATACCACCCAGAAATAATAACAACAGTAATATAAAAGCAAGAGAAAAGTGTAATAAATGACTCATCTATGTACACGTCTAAAATGGGGCACAGTTAAGAGTTGACTTCTAGTAAGTGTTATCACTGAATCTGTTTGAGTGCAGCATAATTTTTGCATCCGAGATCAACTATTGTATACACCATTAAAAGATGAAAGCAATGCTAAAAAAAAGAAACCAGTCACAGTCCTGATGAAATGCAACTACTGGAAAGGTGCTCCTTCTCTTGTGCATGAATGAATTCTCAATTTCAAGAATTCCTAGCTGTAGAGATCTGTGCTAGTATGTACAAAACTTGATGGCCTTAGTTTCAATTAAAGAACCACTATGTACAAAAAAAAAAAACAACTTCTCTTTTGGTATAGGATCTATTGTTGCAGAGGTCAGAAAAAAAAATTATATTGTTGTGGATAATTCTATGTTATGTTGTTGTGGTTCTAAAGGAAAAGGCTAAGTTGAGTATCAGCATAATGCATTAAGAACTTAAGAATGAGCAGATAATAAAATTCCTAATGGGGACTGCAATAGCTATTTAATTGATGTAGTACAAAACTAGATATGATATTCAATTATACTCCAATGGCATGTCAACCTTCACATAGCAAAAAAGTGGACTTAAATAAAAAAGAAAGAAAGAAAAGAAAAAAATTATTTTGATGCAATAACCTGGATGGAATTAAATAACTGTTTTGCTAACCTTGCTAAACCACCACCTGAGAAGGTGGTGGTTTAGCAAGGTTAGCAAAACAGTTGTGAGTTTTACTCACACATCCTCGAGTGCTAATCAAGTCTTTTCCTAACATATTCATTTTTAATATGATTCTGCAATTGATGCAATTTGATCACTCACCTAATTTTTCTCAGAACATTCATATCTGTAGTATATCTTTAATTCTATTCGTGATCTGGATCTCAAATCCATAAGTTAACATTAGTTTGAACAATTGTGCACACAGCAAGTTTAGCATTTTCACTAATTTCTCTCTTTTTTTCATATAAATTTATTCAGTTGAGTCCCAACCATAACAGCTTTGCTTATTGTCTATTTCCACATCTAATTTGCCATCATTAATAAAAATTGCACCTAAACAGCTGAAATGTTTTACTTGTTCTGTATTTGACATAATTTTCTTGCTAAATTGTTACAGCAATTATTCAATTTGGTTAAGGAATTTCTTCAGACTGGTATTGGAGATATTTAGGGTATATCATCTGCATAGAGAGTAGATTAACATCACAACCTTTGATATCAGTTTTAATACCACTTTCTTTAATGATTATTATTATCATCACGGGCAACTCCAAGGAGTCCTTAGACTCATTTCTCTGTATTCTCTCAGAGCATATTCTGATTTATTTGATAGGAAATATTTCAATATACTTTCTTACTTTTCACATCTACATTTTTATCTTCCTGAGTCCACCATCTGGAGGCAACTTTACCTTCCTTGTTGAATCAATGTTTTCTTCAGTGCCTCTCCCTAAACATCATGTCAAGAACAACTATTCAACATTCACACAGTATCTATCATACTTTATCTTGAACTCATTCACAGTCATGGCACCCACAACAGACTCTGGCAGCTTATTTCACTCATTTACCACTCTCCAAGTAAAAAACCTAGCTCTAACACCCTTGCTAATCACACTCTTTCCCAGTTTCCACGGATGGCCCCTAGTCCTCCCACCACCAGTCTTGTTCTCAAAAATATCCTCTGAATTTATCTTATAGAAACCCCCTTCAGTAATTTGAATGTCTCAATCATATCACCCCTTTTCCACCTATCAACCAATTTCTGCAACCCACAAATCTTCAACCTATTCTCATAAGGTTCATTCCATAGATCTGCTATCATCTTGGTCACTCACCTCTGGATCCTTTCCACCTCCTCCCCATCAAGAAAAACCCTGGCACCCAAATCTGGGCACAGTAGTCAAGATGGGGTCTTATTAAGGCTCGATACAGAGGAACAATAACTTGCTTATCTCTACTCGTCAAAGTATTCTTCAGTAACCAAGTGATTTGAAGAGCTGATTTAGCCACTTTTGCAATGTGTCCCCTAAACTTCAACTCCATATCCACTAACACTCCCAAATCCCTGGCCTCGTCAATCTCCTGGGTCTTCATCTGTATCAATGATATGATTTATACAGTTGATGAATAACAGTGGAGATAACATGCACCATTGCTCACACTTGATTTCACATCAAACATCTTCCTATACCTGACTCAACTCTAACTGCTAATTTACAACTCAAATATAGACTATGTATTGAACAATATAATGTCTAATTGATGCCATATAACTGCAGAATTTTTACCTTTTGTCACAGCACCTTGTCATATGAGTTTCACAGACCTACAAAATTAAACAAACTTGATTTATCAACTATTTGTCTAAGTTAATATCTGATCCTGAAACCTTTATTGGACCTAAACCTAGCGTCTTCTGCAAAATCTATTTCCACAATTTTTCTGAAGTATGTGTGCATAAATCTTACTTCTAACACTCAGTAAGTTTCCTCTGTAATTCTCATATTCACTTTATTTCTTGTTTTTATAGACAGGTACTATGAGAGCTCTGCTCTAATCATCCAAAATAAAACAACCTTTTGACCAGGCTTTCTGAATTACTCAGTGCAGCCACAGTAAAACTTTTTTGTACCTCCAATATTTCAGGATTGGTGAATAACATCTACTCCAGCTGCATATCCAGGTTTCAGATTTCTGATGGGTTTTTTCCTAGCACTAGCATTGACATATACTCCTAATTACATCCCTCTTGAATGTTTTTGATCATCATTCTGTTATTTCGCTTAATGTTTCAGTCATTGTTCATCTAGAATATCTTCAGCTTTCATGTCACTTTTATCATCTCTGATTCCTTTCATAGCACTCATTCCTCCATTCCTGAGCTTCTTCATTGGCCTTCAGAATATTTTGCTATCTTCCTGTTATTTATCTTCTATATTTTTACCAATGTCTTCTGATGACTTGTTTAGCTGCTTCTACAGCTAAACAAGTCATCAGACTGCTTTGCTTTCTTACATTTTTCTCTGTATTCTCTCAGAGCATATTCTGATTTATTTGATAGGAAATATTTCAATATACTTTCTTACTTTTCACATCTACATCTTTATCTTCCTGAGTCCACCATTTGGAGGCAACTTTACCTTCCTTGCTGAATCAATGTTTTCTTCAGTGTCTCTCCAATGAGTCTAAGTTTTGGATCTTATTTTCACTCTTCCATTTTTTTTTCTTGAATAATATTAGTATATTTGAGTCTACAGTTCATCTCTGAAAGTGCTCCACTTCAATTCTTCTCAAAACTTTATTTCATAGTTTCCTTTTCATGATATTTAATTTTATTGTCTAAAACTAAATGATCACATCCTTTTCATATCATTTATATACTCTTGTATCCTGAAGATATCACTATCAACAATGTTATTGAGACTTTTCTTATTTCTTGTGTTGGACATCTTTGGAGCACTTTGGTAAAAATATAGAAGATAAATATTAATAAGGTGGCAAAACATTCTGCAGGCTATTGAAAAAGCTTAGAAATGGAGAATGAGTAGAGCAAAAGGAATCAGGGGTGATAAAGGTGATGTGAAAACTGAAGATAATTTAGATGCCTTGTGTAATTACTTGGAAGTATACTGCTAAATGAAACAATAAATGGACAGAATGGTGGTAAAAGATATTCAAGAGAAATGCCGTCAGGAATATAGATATCTGTACATAAAGGAAATGCTATCAAAACCCTGAGATGTTGAAAGGCAGGTGGATAGTCAACCAGATGTGCTCAAATATGGAGGTTGAAAAGTTTTACAATGAGTGCACTGCACAATTCAGAAAGCATGGTCAGAGATAAACTCCAAGTGACAGAATAGAGCTCTTAGTATCCATCTATAAAAAGGGATGAACAAAGAGGAGAAATTTGTTCTATGGATTTGGAATTGAACTGTAAAAGTGTTGATTAGCTGCGGCATACATCTGAATGGATTTGACAGAGAGTAAGGGAATTATTGATGCCTTTACTTATTAATTAGTGGCCATAGAAGTATTTTCACAAATGTAAACAGAGGAAAGCCATTTAGTGGAAACTGGTCTTTCATACATGCATTCAGCAGATTGAAGTGTAGGGATCATTAATATCTAACTGCCATTTTCTGTATACAATCCAGTATTTTTAGAGTGCTTATCAGGGGCACCACCTCAGATGTGAGAGCAAGGTTCAATAGTTGGACAGATTTGTGATTTGTATAGTCAGGAATTGCTGGGATTAAATAACACCTTGAGCGGAAGAGAAAACCTATTTTTTGGAAGAAGAGAAGACATTGGTAATATCCTTGTGACGAGAGAGAGAGATTTGAGGTTAATCAAATTCTAAGAAGGCAGCTCTCATCTTGAATAAAGATTTATATGTTGTCAAAAGTAAGAATGAAAGTAGTTTTTTTTTTTTTTCCATGGAAATGTAGCAGAGCTATGTTTTACTAGTATTAAAAGTGACAACATTATCCAAACCCCACCGATGAATGTTTTGGAAATTCTAATTTAAGGATCTGAAGGTTGTGATGATTTATGCATTGCAAAGTTTATCAATGAAAAGGAGAAGGAGTGTAATGCAGTATTATCAGCAAAAATGTATTTGATAATTAGCTGGAATACATCATTTCTTTAGATTATATTTGGTCATTCAAACATATAATTAAAATGATATATATATATTGATCTTTAATTGACCATGATCTATAAATATCTAATACCAACAAGTTTTGCCAATGAGGCTATCCGGCTTCTTCAGGGCTTATAACGGTAAGAGAAAAAAAAAAAAACTCAAAGTGGCTAGTACAGAAATAATGAAGTAACACTATCATATAAATTAAACATTAAAACAGAATGTGTAACATTACATGCATGTAGTGTGTTGTGTTTGTCACTGTTATGAGAGCACACTCTGTAGTTTTGAGTGAAATTAAATTCTGGCAGACTGAGTGATCTTATTAAAGTTTTCCATATGCCAGCTATTATCATTCCCTTTTTTCTGTTAAGATTTTCTCCAGAACGGAGGACTATTGTAAAAGGAAGGAGGGTCTCTTTGTTTGCTTATAGTTCATTTACTGTTATTATAAACTTTAATCTGCTGCACCTTTGTAATATCTTACTTATTCTCTATCTTTGCTAGTTTCTTATTAAGAGTAAAGAGTGATTTACTCTTTTGCACAAAATTAATTTCACCTTCCGCACTTCCTGTCGTATGCCTAAGAGTACTGGAAAATTTATTTGTTTGGACTGCACCACCAGTATTCCTTTCTCAGCATAAGACTTGGTAATACGGCCGGCAGATCTCTCTCTCTCTCTCTCTCTCTCTAGCATAAATTCCTTCAAATCAAACAGAATAAACAGTCCTGGTACACATGCACTTAAATTTTGCTTCTAATACCTTATTTGTTTCCCGCTCTCAGGTCCAAGTTTATTTAGAAACAGTGCACTGTAAATCAAAAGATCAGGCGGCACTCTATTGACATAAAACAAAACACATTTTATTTACATTAAGACAAAAGTACATCAATTATACGATTGGAAGGTTACTCTTTCTACCTATCCATTAAAGTTTAGGGTAAAGCTTCCCTTTACAATTCTTAACAAACTATACAGCAAAAATATTCATTCATTTCTCTGCTCACAGAATAAAAATTCTAGCCTATTCATAAAGAAATTAATTTGCTATACCAAGTTATCACATGAGTATATTCCAATCACTAACAAGCCAAAAAACTTCCTCATAGACACTGCTTATTCCAGTACCGCATACTTTATCAGTCCATCTAAATAATCTCTCCTAGATTACATAAAAGAAATATAGGACATATAAAAGGAACAAACTCACATAGGCTCTGTCATCTGTGTCGCGCACCGATTCAAGGTTCAGCTCTAGAGTTCTTAAATCTTTCTTCTGTCTCAGGATTGGATTTCTTCATACAGTGTCTCACTTCACCGGTGTCTCATCAGGGATGTTAGCGGGGTTTTGGAACGCTGATTTCCGGCACACATGGGCTCGGGTGAGGGGGTCCAATGTGCGGAGCTTATGCAGTCTTGTTCAGATGGCAGCGCATTCTTCTCAGGGCACTGACGTCTGCTCCTCGGCTGATAGCTTCCATTAATCTTCCACAGCAACGTCCTAGATTTACACAGCCTCAGGTGGACTGGTATCTTTCTCTTCTCTGCCTCTCCCCGACTTCTGGCATGCCCTAGCTGTATAGTCGTGTCCTCTATTTTCGACTCCCGATCTTGATGTTCTTGTCTATGCCCTTTTATCTCTCCTTCTCCAGCACCTTGTATGAAGGGTTGAGACCCCCAAAGAATTCAGCACACTCCTTGATCTACTACTACTAAAACCGACCATTTCTTTCTTCTCCTAGTGCACTTCAAAAATCTGATTTGTCAGACAACAGAACTTTGTCTGATTCGTGCCAACCCTTTTAACAATGACCTAGACGGTTGGCATACACAGAGCTTGTAAACAAAGGTTGCCTATGTACTTAGAACAATAACATAGTTTCCAGTGACACAGCATTTACTCTTGTTGTTACTAATTTTAGACATTCTTTGTTTAGTACATTTGAGCAAGTTAATTTCCCAATGGATTACATACATTCTTTATATTATGTTATTTTTACAACACAATCGTTTGAGATGTGACCTCTGTAAAAGTCGATGTAAAGCGCTTGTAAAATTCCAAGCTACATCGAATTTTACAAAGGCCAACCCCTTCATGAAAAAATTTTAAGCCATGAATGTGGATGAAAATTTTTTCTTTACACTGGTTCCCTGTCGCTTTTCATGCATTCTTTGGGTTGGACAATACTCAAGTTTGTCATCTATTTTTGAGCTAGGAACGCAGTTAGTCTGATCTGTGGGCTTTGTCTGGTGCGATTGATGTTGTGGCTCATGATTGTCATCATTCCTAGTGCATTTAATCCTTTTACGATACCTTGCTCTCCTTCTATTTCTCCTGTTGCCTAGGCGGTGACTTTCACTACCACCTCTTTCTATAGTGTTCACTTCTATCACACCTTTGACAGTTTTATCGTGGCCTTTATATCTTCCTTTTTATTCACTGCCACATTGACACTCGAGATGTGTAAGGTTTCTACCCTATTTGTTTGTTGACTATCTCTAACAGTTGAGGGATCAGGCAAATAATTTACCCCGTCTTCCTGACCTAAAATTCTACTTTCCTTTGCTCCCCCCTTTCTAACTGGGAACGGTTGTTCCGTGTGTTGTTCTCACCAATTTCTCCGTCAGCGAGATGTCTTCGGGTATTTTTTTTCCGGGCAATGTGCTTAAATCCCATTATGAAGATTTCCTTTATAGAGAAATCGCAGGAAAACCTGTTTCTCTAAAAAGTCGGTTCCAAGTATTACCTTTGCCATAGTTCTAGAGGTTTCTGGGAGAATTAATAACTCTGGTGAGATGGTCAACTCAAAACCAAGCAACCACATGTCTACTTTTAGTTTCTCCGAGGCATAAATGGTGGGGTTTGCAATTCCATTCAACATGACAGGCCTTCTCAGCATAGTGATACAGTCGGGTACTCAGGATCTCAATTTCCTGAATAAAGATCTGGTAATCACCGAAACTTGAGAACCAGACTCTAGTAAAACTTTGCACTGTAGCCCTCTTATTTTTCCTTGTATTACTGTCATAGATCCTGTTATTGATTCCTAAGGCTTCTCCGTGTGTGATGGTGGCGAGTTGTTACCATATTAGATTCAAATCACATATTTCTATCGGAGTTCCTTCTACTGTTAAAGCAATGTCTGGCAATGTGCCCAAATTTGTTACACCTGTAGCACTAGGGTGCTTCTCTCCTGTTTTCCCTTTTAGTATATTCTCGTTCAGGGCCCAAATTTTCCTTGGGGGTTTTTGCCTTTAACTTCCCTAACTGGTTTAGAATAGAGTCAAGTTTTTCCATCAAGGGTTGTTGCAGTTTCTCTACCTCCTTTTTGATTATAGAGTGTAGCTCCTTTATGTCAATGGATTCAGCGATAGTCAGTCTGTTGTGGTCTATGTTATTATCTCCATCTCTTCCTCCCTTCTGTTAGTCCCTAGTTTTTCCTTTAGGATTATCTGGATTTTTCTCTCTTTTAACCTCACTTTTTTGGATCTGACTCCTTTTTTATTGTGTGAATCTGACTTATGTTACTTGCAGAATGCTAGTCACCTAGCCTTTCTTCATTTTCTTTTATTGCCAGGTAGCATTCTTCCAAATTATTTATTTTCTTTTTGTATGCTGTCTCTCTGAATTCCTCCTTCACTCCTAACCTAAACTGGTTAAAGACTGCCCAATCAAGATGGCTCCTTTCATCACTTGAAACGCTCAAGCTATTCGTTAAAGTTAGCAAGCTATTATAGTAATCTGTGATAGATTCTTTCTTCTCCTGTGTGCACTTTTGTAGCCTCCACAGGTTCGGACCTACACTTCTAACCTTGGAAAATTATGATATCAGGGTATCCTTTAATTTATTGTATTCCAAAGTGCCTCTCAGTATAGGAGAGGAATACAAAAAATTCTTGGCCCTGACAATCAATTTATTCCGTAATATGATTAGAAGCTGGAAGTCCGACCAGTTGCCGACATTCCTTAAGTCCTCTACAAACTTGAAGGACAACACATCATCATGGTCCTCTTCAGAGAATTGTGGGATGATGAGGTGAGGATTAATTGTTGTGAAAAATTCCCTATTCCCCATCGTGTTACTGCTAGTGGCTTCTGAATTAACACTGTTCACATTCACGATTTAAAACTTTTCTTACAATATATATATATATATATATATATATATATATATATATGTATGTATATATACTTATTTTTATAAAGACAGTTTCAAGTAGAGTTATGTGAGGAAACTTCAAAATGGGGGCATGGACAAGGAAACTTATTTGTGCTTATGGTCCCACAGAAGGTTCTTCTAAGGAAGAAGTTCAGAAAATTTTTTGAGTCATTAGAACAGGCGGCTGACAAAGAAAATGGAAAAAGCGTTGGAGATTTGAACAGCAGAGTAGGAAATGAATCCCACCAGGCATATGGGAACATTTTTGGAAAATTTGGAGAAAAGGGCAAAGTTAATAATAATCATAAGTATTTACTGGATTTCTGCTCAGTACATAGACTAGTCATTACTAACACCATGTTTCAACATAAAGATATACACAAGTTCACATGGAAAGAAGACACAAGAAATCCCAAAAAAACTATGTCATTGTTGATAGTGATATCATCATGCTCATTCAGGGTACAAGCGTGTACAGAGGATTTGAAATTGGAAGTGACCATTACTCAGTACTAAGCAGGATAAAAATGGACATCACATTGAAAATAACAGCATGTAAGAAAGTTTTTAAAAGAATTAAAGTTGGGCAGCTTGTACAAGTAAATTGTAGATTTAACTATACAAACACTGCTGAAGAAAAAATGAAACAAATTGAAAACAAGAACCAAACCTTGGAGTCTCAGTGGCAAACCTTGAAGAAGACTGATTGTTTCAACTAGGAAAGTATGTGGTGAAGTTGTCTACAAGGACAGAAAAATAAGAACATCATGGTGGAACACAAGAAGTTAAAAAAGCATAACAAAAGTTCCTAGAAAATAAGTCGGCAGATACCCTAAAAGAATACTGAGAAAAATGTGGGTTCTTCAGTCCCTTGAAAACTATTGCATATTTTTATCTGGAAGGTTGGGAAAAATCACTTTTAAAATCTCTTATAAAATAAGAGAGCACAATTTCCAAGCAATCACCAATCCAAAGTGCCACATACATGTCAAATTGGATAAAAAAACAGTGTCAGAATTGCAGAGGAATTACCCTCCTGATTGTTCATACCAGGTAATATTTACAGAAACTTACATGAGAACAGTCTAAGACAAATTGTGGAAGAGAAATCTGTAGGAAAAACAACCTGGATACAGGGCAAATACGTGTTGTCAGAATCAGATCTTCCCTTAAAGACAAACAGTTGAGAAATATTGGGAAGATAAAGATGTGTATTTAAGTTATGTAGATCTAGAAAAAAGAAAATGAAAAACACCTTGGAGTCTGAGTGGCAAACTATGATTCATCTAGGGAGGTATGTGGTGATGTCTGCAAGGATAGAAAAATAAGATTATAGTGGACACAACATGTTAAAAAGAAGTCCAGGAAAAGAAGAAATCTTACTGAAAATTCCTAGCAAATAAGTCAGCAGATGCCCTAAAATAATATAGAGAAAAATGTAAGAGAGCTAAGCTATGTGTAAAAGTAGCTAAATAAAAGTATTTTGTCATGGTAAAAATGTAGAAAATAAATATCAGGAAGGTGGCAAAATGTTCTGGAGGCATTTGAAAAAGCTTAGGAAAGGAGGAAAGAGTACTGTAAAAGGAATCAAAGATGATAAAGGTGACATGAAAACTGAAGATAAGAATATTCTAGACATCTAGAGCAATTACTTTGAAAGACTGTTAAAACAAGCAGTGACAGAACCATCCCAGAAACATTTTCAAGAGAAATGCAAAGCAGAGGACATATCAATATTTGAGGTAGAAAATCCAATCAAAAACTCAAAATGCAGAAAGGCAGCTGAACTAGATGATATTTGAACAGAAATGCTTAAGTATGGAGTTATAATTCAGAGGGACTAGTCAGAAGGTTGGATTCCAGATTACTGAAGTAGACTCTCACTCTCATAGTTCTCATCTATAACAAAAAGGGAATAAAGCTGAATGGAGAATTACAGAAGAATTTCTCTACTAAGTGTTCCAGGTAAGATTTATGCAAGCATACTTAAAAAGAGGTTGAAGAAATTGTGGAAAAGAAACTTGAAGAAGAACAAGCTAGGTTCAGTCTAAGTAGAGGTTGTTGAGATCAAACGTATACCAAAATATTAATTAAAAAACTTTAATCAATACCTTCCTGTATTTCAGCAATGTTACATTGCCATCTTCTGGGAACATAAAACTATGATATATGCATGCAGGCACTAACAACAAGCAAATGAGGCTGAAGAAGGCAACTGAAGTTGGTCCTAGAGTTCTAAAGTTGTTCCCTAGGGGGGCTAAATTGGGTTGTCTTGGCTGTTGGACTGATGTTCTTAGGATGCAAGTTTCCCAAATTTGGGGCAGTCTCACGCACCCAAATTTGTTGAGGTTTGGGAAGTTTTTTAGAGCTGAGGCTGATTCCAGGAATAATCTTTCATGTTTATATTTTTTGCAGTGTAGTAAAGTGGCTTTCTTCCAGCATATTCTGTGGTGGATATCTAATGCATGGTTAGCAAGGCCTGAGTGGCTGTATTGGTGAAACCGGATGCAGTCTTTGTGTTCGGATATCCTGATATTAGCTGTCCTGCCTGTTTGGCCATAGTAGGACAGTTTACAACTGCAAGGGACCTGGTATACTCCAGGTAGGTCTAGGGGAAGTGACTGGTATTTGGTTGAGTGGATAAGGGATGCCAATTTCTTATATGGTTTGTAACAGGTCATATTTTTTTAGGATTTTTGTTAGCTTTTCAGACGTGCCCCGAATATAAGGAATGGTGATAGATTTAGTGTAATCTCTGTTATGGGGGGGGGGGGGTAACTGGTTTTAATATTTTCTATATTTTTGGGAGGTTGTAGCCATTGCCTAAGGAGGTGTTAAAGATATGGTTAAAGTTCAGTAGTTATGGCATTGTTATCCAAACAGATTAATTTCACCCTGTTATATATATGGTTTTTATAATCCCATATTGTTGTGAGGGGTGGGGGTAATTGCTGGTAAATGTATCTACCTGTATGGGTTGGTTTTCTGTAAACGGAGAAAGCCAGAGATCCATCAGGCTGGCATGTAATCAGTGTCTAGGAAAGGCAGACTGTTGTTGTTTTTCTTTTCCTTTTCCAAGGTGAACTGGATTCTAGCATGTTGACTGTTTAAGTATGTCAAGAAGTTGTGGAGTGTATCTAAGCCATGTGGCCAAATAGCAAACACATCATCCATGTAGCATAGCCAAACAGTCGATTTTTGTGGAGCTGAGTTTAAGGCCTTTTTTTCAAAGGTCTCCATAAAGAAGTTGGTCAGGGGTGGAGAGAGTGGAGAACCCATTGCTCTCCCCTCTATCTGTTTATAGAATTTTCCTTGCCAAATGAAATAGCCTGAGTTCATGGTAAACTGAAATAGGACTGGAAATTTGGCTTGGATGAGATCTACGGTATCTTTGAGATGGACATTTGTGAATAAGGAGGACACATTGAAACTGACCATTATGTCAGTGGGTTGGAGTGAGAGGTTTTCTATACTAGCTTTAAAGTGGGCTAAGTTTTTTTATCTGTGAAGGTGTGTTACCAGTATAATGTGTGAGCACTTAAGACTAAATGTTTGGCTAATTTTTATGTGGGGGAATCAATGCCATCCACAATGGGATGTAATTGCACATTCTGCTTTTTTTGGTAGTCCATATACTGGGGGGGGGGGGTCTAGAGCTGAAATGTTTTAGTCTGCTAGTCAATTCCACAGGCCAAGATGTAACCTTCTTAAGGAGCCTTTGGAGTGTTCAGATATGGGAGCTGGTGGGATCATATTCAATAGGGAGGTAGGTAGACCGATCGAACAGTAAAAAGGTAAGCTTACCTGTGTAGTCAATTTGGTTGAGAACCACAGTGGCATTTCCTTTATCTGCTTTGGTGATTATTATTTTGCTATTGTTCTTCATTTCTTGCAGAGCTTTTAATTCTTTAGATAGTTTTTTTTTTTTGTGGTTTTGCTTTGGTAAGAACACTGGCTACATCCAGTCTGATATTGTTTGTAATACAGTTGGGAAGGCTGCAGATACCACATTCTACCTGTATCATTATTTCTTCAGAAGGTATTTTTTTCAGTGCTAAGGCAAAGTTGTGGCCACATGCGAGTGCTCTGAGTGCTTCAGGGAAGGGTAAGGGAAGAGAGGTTTATTACTGTGTCGAGCAATAGTTGAGATTCAGAGGCAGGGTTCTTTTTTAGACTTTTAAATTTTTTAATGTGCCGACATCGTATTTTTTTGTAATTCTTTTTCTGCTGAAGCACTCGAGACGTCAGAGAGGATTGTCCAAAGGTCATCATTCAGCATAGTGAACGACGACGATCAGTTCCTCCCCTAATTTTTCTCAGAACCTTCATATTTGTGGTCTCTAATCTTTGATCAAGTACTTTATTTCAAATTCAACTCTCATATCCATAACTTAAAACTGGTTTGAACACAGTCTTGTATACTGTTAGTTTGGTGTTTTGGCTAATTTCTCTCTTATTTGATATAAATTTATTCAGCTGACTATCCACCATACCAGCTTTGTTTACTGTTGTCTATTTCCAGATTTAATTTGATCTTCACTAAAAATTGTGCCTAAATAGCTGAAATATTTTACTTGTTCTATAGAATCATCATTCAGAATGCAGCAGCTGAAGTTTTCTATGTTCTTACCTATTTTTCACAGTTTTGGTCTTTTTATTGCTGATTTTCATGCCAAATTTGTTACAGCTGTTATTCAATTTAGTTAGAGAATTCTGGAGACTTGTACTAGATGTTTAGAAGTACAACATCATTTGCATAAAGCAAAGAGCCGAGTTTGACATCTCCAAGTCTAATATCAGTTCTAATGCCACTTTCTTTCATAATGTAATTCATATAGATGATGAATAAGAGTGGAGATAATGTGCATCATCTTACCTGTGAATTTACATCAAACCATCTTCCTGTATTTCCTTCAATTCTAACTGCTAACTGACAACTTAAATATAGACCCTGGATTGCTCTGTATAATGTTCCATTGACCTCACATAATGTAGTGTTTTGAAAAGCTTTTCTCTGGGTGCCTTGTTATATGCCTTTTCCAGATCTACAAAACTTAAATTAGATCACTGTTATATTCCCACGATTTCTAAACTATTTGTCTTTAAGTGAAAATCTGATCTTGACAACTTCTATTTGGCCTGAATCCTGCTTGTTCTTTTCCAAGTTTCTCTTTCTCAACCTCTTTTCAAGTAGGCTTGCATAAATCTTATTTGGAACACTCAGTAGAGAAATTCCTCTGTAATTCTCCAAGTCTCTCTGAATTATGCAGTGTAGCTACTGCAAACCTTTTATACCTCCGTACTTAAGCGTTTTTGGTCAAATATCATCTCCATTGTCTATAGGTCATTCACCAGTTTTTGACACAGTGACTGTTGATTCTTCTAATCATGTCATTTGATACTTAATTCTTGGATCCACATTGTAAAATTGATTATTTGAGCTATAATTTTAAAGCTGCATTGTATAATGTTTGATTGGCATTTTGACATAAGCCTCTCTTACTGGGTGAGAGACAACTCAGCAACAGAACATGGGCAACACTAAACTAGTTGACAACTGGTTAGATCAAAATTTAAAAAGACAACATTTCTCTCTATTTCTTACACAAAAATAAAATATGATAAAAATATAAACCAAATATAACTGTCCATGTAGGGTCCAAGTTTGAAAACTTTATAAAATAAAATTCTTCTGATGAAAAAAAAAAAAGTAATTATACAATGTCCAAGTTAGGTCGAAGTTTAAGAAGACTCTTGTATAAGAAAATAAAATATTATATGATAAAAAAAATATTAAGTAATTATACAAGTTTACTAATACATAAAATGAAATAAACTTGTGCAGATGGAATCAAATTGTACTCCAAACTCTTTAGAGCAGAATTTGATCATCATCTTTGAATTCTTGATACCGTACAACCACATTCTTTATTAATTTATTTCTTGATACTGTCTTCTTACAGAGGTGCCGAATTATGTTTCTTTGGCCAGTTTTAACCTAACATAGAGCAGCATCTTCAGTGTCACGCTACTCCTTCTGTATTTTAGCCAGAAATGCAAACATCGAAACCCTGCTCTTGCTCACTTCTTCCCCATTTTGTTAAATTTTTTGTGCCAGCATTTTAGAGCATTATTGTTTTATATTCATGAATTGCCAGCACTAGAATGCTGGCAATTCATGAATATAAAGTTATTCAAGCAGTTTCCCATCACACCAATGTTACTTATTCTGTTCCTATATCTGAATATAGGCATTAAACATCAGCTTTTAAATATTTGAACATCAGTTGAATTAGACTAAACAGCTAATGCAGTTTTGATTTCTGTTTTATTGGCTATTTTCACAGCTCCAGTCTTTTTATTGCTGATTTTCATAATCAAATCTATCATAATTATTTAGTTTGGTTAAAGGTGTTTCGAGAGTTGGAGTTTTATTTAATAGAATAACATTATCTGCATAATATCATATTAAAAATGAGGATATTAGGAAAGAACTTGACATTGTCAGCATCCAGGAATGCGTTAGCAGAGCTAATCTCAGATGGTATGGTCACTTAAATAGAATGGGAGAGGAAAGATTAGCAAAACAAGTGTTCTCTGCCAGGTTGGCAGGAAAACGACCCAGAGGAAGACCAAGATATAGGTGGATTGATACGGTACAAAGTGCCTTAGACGATAGAAACATAAGATCTGATAATGTTGGAGTCTTGACAAGTAACAGACTGATTTGGAGGAAAATTGTAGATAGGAAGTTAGTAATGATGTAATTTTTTCATGTAGTACTGTCATATCCTGTACACCCCTTGAGGGTACATGGCAGGAATTTGATGATGATGATGATGATGATGATCAAATAATGTTTAATATCTCCTATTTGAATAGCACATATATTAACACTTTCCTTAATAAATGTGCTATTCAAATAGGAACTTGATTCATAAATTCAATGTCAGAAAATCTAGCATCCTTCCCACCCAAGGCATTACTTCTCACGTGGCACAGCTGCTAACCCTATACAAATCACAAATTCATCCTACTTGAAAATAGTGTTCTCACATTTGGAGTGGCTCAGCAAAAATATCCCTAAAAATTTAAGTTACCCAGAGGAGAACAATTTATTTAACTGATGACTGTCTCTTGTAGGTCACACTATTTTTTCATATTGTTTTGCTTCTGTCATATGCACTAAGGGCCAATTTCATAGGCATTTTACTGACCTAGCTTCTAAACTTCTAAAAACATGAGCAGCTGTAGATCAAAATCTAAGTCTGGCTTCAAATCAAATAAACTTATCCTTCTCTTTCATTCCAACTGCCTCTATCCATAAACTGTGTTCTACAACCTTCAGTTTTCAAGAAAAACATTAATAAATCCCTTCTTTCTTCTTAACAATTTGTTCATACAAGACACACTGATGTATTTTCATTTTGCAACTTATTATTATTATATGGTTTAATATATTAAAAAAAATGTATGGAATACAAAAACTTAATGTTTCAACCTAATCTAAATTATACACACTTACCAAATGCTTTAGCAATAGCAATAGCCTCTAAAATTGACAGAAGTGGAATTACAATAATAGCAGATCCAAGATCCTGGGGAGACAAAAAAAATAATAATATAAATAAATAATAATAAGATTTCTCATGATGGAGAAACAGTACATAGGCAGTCCAACTGTTGTAAGAGTTACATTCCACAAACTTTATACAACTCAAATTTTACAAAAGTCAGATTTAACCCTTCACTCACTTGTTAATTACACCCTATTGTTTACAAGTTTCCAGTAAGTGTATATGGTAATGCATTAACATGTTTCAAAGGTTATTTCTGTTAGTTTTCATTCACAGGATGTATGTAATAATTAGATTTCAATATGTAATTATTCATGCAAAGAAATATAAGAAAGGTATAAATAGTTTCGAAAATGGAAAAAATTTTAATTTGGCCATTCAATCTTCCATATGAAATTAATAAAAGATAACTGAAAAGTTGCTTTTTTCTTCTCTTCATAAAGTTCTCAATAACTGGCTAAACATGTCATCTATTTCTCTTGATGATTTGCATCAATGCAGAAATTATGTTCAAGTATTGCATATACACGTTGCAAGGAAGTTGATTTTTTGACATAAAATAAATTTTCATTTTTAAAAGATAATTATCAGATAAGTGCCAGATGATTTTTTCTTCTTCATAATTTTCATTTTTAACTAATCTATAGATTAATTTTGATTCGTTTATGAATGGGTTCACTTTTTACACTTCTGTTTCTTTTTATTTCAGTGATGATTGTATTCTATCTTGGTGCCTATCTATCAGAGTGATTTGAATCAATTCGGAAAGTGTGCGAATACAAATACACAGCACATCCATATTCAACAGTAGGGATTGTGCATGCATGCACTGCATAGCTTGAGTAATATATGTGAAGTAAGTAAGTAAAATTTTATGTCTCATTTTTTTCATAGCCCTTTCAGGATAATTTGAATGAGTTTGACTTTACATAAGTCGGGGGCTGCCTGTACCTATGATTTCAAGTAGCTTTCACAATACAATATCATATTCAGCTATTTGGAATAAATCAAGAGATGCATATATGAATAAGAAATATTTCATTCATTGCAGGCATAGACTTCTGTGGCTAACTGGTTCAAAAGATATATTTTGGTGATTACACCACATTTTTTATTACTCAGTTATACAAAATACTGAAATAATAGTTCCCGACAAGTTTCTAAAACGTAGGATGATTTACATCTTCAGGGGGTAAATAGTATAACTTAAAGTTTAAACAAGAGAATTAATAAATACAAATCATAACCGTCTGGCTATTCATAAACTCAAATAACATAGAAATACATAGAAAACAACAGTTATATAAGAAAATTTAAACACGCTGCTAATATGCTGAAAAACCCAACCCAATGCAATAAAAATCAAGGTTTAATTCTCCATCAAGTGTGGTCAGCTCTAATAAAAAATCTATCTCAATCGAGCTCGGACTGTATGAACGAGAACAAGAACACATGACATCGTCCAGTAATGTTCAACATCGATAACATTTTATATCTGCATTCTGTTATTTGAGTTTATGAATAGCCAGACAGTTATGATTTGTATTTATTAATTCTCTTGTTTAAACTTTAAGTTATACTATTTACCCCCTGAAGATGTAAATTCTACGATTTACAAAACTTGTCGGGAACTATTATTTCAGTATTTTGTATAACTGAATAATAAAAAATATGATGTAATCACCGAAATATATCTTTTGAACTCAATTAGCCACAGAAGTCTATGCCAGCAATTACAAACGTATGGTGAGCGTTTTTGGCATAAAGTTATACAACTAGAGAAACTACGCATTAAACATCTCAACTTCATTAACCGTCTAATTTTCCTCATCTGATGCAGAGATAACGAAGTCATCCCAAAATTCATCAAAATCAAACACATATTCCATACAAACAAGGCCTCCAGAATTTATCATAAAATGGAACTAGCTTTTCTAAGAGAAAGAATTACAGTCACTAGAGCAGAATTAGCATTAATTAGTAATAACACTTTTTCTCTTCAAAATGAACTGGCCACATCTCTTCCATCCTGCCTATGGAACAACATCGATAGTGTTACATTCAACAAAGCAATAGCGATCTCAGAACAGAAGAAACATACATTAATTCATAAGTTCAACATACTCCTTCAGAAGAAGGAAATACATAAAAAAAACAACTAGATCATTCAAAAGTAGTTATTAACCTTTCTTCAAGAGTCCTAACAAAAGAGGAGAATAACCTTTTGCTTAAGGGTTTTAACTTTGCCTTAACCCCACGTTTCCTACCAAAAATTGATATCACTGCACAAATAGAAAAAGGAATTAGAAATCTACCAGACAACACAGCAGATCTTATCCATATAGAAAGTACAGCTTTACTATTAAAAAGCAGATTACCTCGTAGGAACCTACCTTACAATGAATACGCTTGCCTTAAAAAGTTAAAGGACAACAAAAATATTGTCATATTCAAAGCGGATAAAGGCAATGCAACTGTCGTTTTAAATGCTACAGAATATGATAACAAAATAAAAAGTCTCCTGGAAGATACAAACACCTACAAACCTTCAGACAGAGACCCGACTTGGCAGACACAAAAAAAAAAAAAAAAAAATGATTTAATAAAAAAAGTGCCTCTCTAGACGGAAGAACTTAAAAAATTCTTACAATTAAAATATCCTTTGATACCAAGAATATATGGTGTTCCAAAGATCCATAAGACAGATATACCTTTAAGACCAATAGTAGATGGAAGAGATTCACTGACTTCCAACTTGGCGAAATACCTAACCAACATGATTTCACAACATATAGGAAAAACATCTTCCTTCATAAAAAATAGTAAACATTTCATAGAAAAAGTGAAAGATATACATATTGGTCCAACAGACAACTTAGCAAGTCTAGACATTATTAGCTTGTTTACAAACGTCCCGAGACAAGAAATTTTGAATCTCTTAGAAGACCTCTTCCCTCCGGACATCTTAAATCTCTTTAAACATTGTATAAACAATACTTTTTTCACCTATCAAGACAGAATCTGGAAACAAGGGCTCTGGAAAAGAAGGACTGGCCATGGGCTCATCATTATCACCGGTATTAGCAAACCTATTTATGGAAAAATTTGAAAACAATGCTCTTAAGAATTACCATAAAAAACCAAAAATATAGCTACGCTATGTGGACGATATTTTCATCATATTCAATGGAACAACAGATGAACTTATCAATTTCAAAGATTATCTCAACAATTTGCACAGCACCATAAAATTCACTTTAGAACAAGAAAAAAATAGAAAACTTCCTTTTCTAGATATTCTATTAGAAATTAACGAAGAAAGTAAACTCTCCTTCTTAGTATACAGGAAGCTGACAAACACTGGAAGATTTCTAAATGCAACCTCACACCACCATCCAAAACTCTTTGAGACATACAATATCTCCAGCACACAAGAAAGATGTAATGAAGAACTAAAATACTTAACACAAATCCTCCAACAGAAATGGGTATGAAACAAAAAGCATCAAGAGAATCCTTAAAATGCCTCCATCTAACAATACAATAAAACAGGATTACAAAAATGCAATCTAGCTTCCTTATATCAAAAATGTTACAGATAAGCTAGCCAAATTAATGAACAAACACAAAATAAAAGTAGCCTTCTATCCTATGGAAAAAATCTCAAGATTCCTACATCCACCAAAACCACCTCATCATCCTCTTAAAAAACCAGGAGTCTACAAAATCCATCGCTCTTGCGGGATTTGCTATGTAGGACAGACAGGAAGATCTGGAGAAATACGCATGGCTGAACACCAAAAAGACGTACAATACAAAAGAGAACAAAAAACAGGTTTTGATTTCCATACCACTTCCACTGGACACGACGTACTCTGGCAAAAAAACAACGATGTCATACATAGAAAACAACAGTTATATAAGAAAATTTAAAGCTGTTGCTAATATGCTGAAAAACCCAACCCAATGCAATAAAAATCAAGGTTTAATTCTCCATCAAGTGTGGTCAGCTCTAATAAAAAATCTACCTCAATCTGAGCTCGGACTGTATGAACGAGAACAAGAACACGTGACATCGTCCAGTATTGTTCAACATCAGTAACGTTTTATATCAGCATTCTGTTATTTGAGTTTATGAAGAGCCAGACAGTTATGATTTGTATTTATTAATTCTCTTGTTTAAACTTTAAGTTATACTATTTACCCCTGAAGATGTAACTCCTACGATTTACGAAACTCGTCGGGAACTATTATTTCATTATTTTGTATAACTGAATAATAAAAAATGTGGTGTAATCACAGAAATATATCTTTTGATACTTCATTCAGTTAGAAATAAAAATATTAGGTAACTGGATAATGCCTTACTTCATATAATATACATCTCTTATATTATCTACTGAATGGTCCCTACTCTTCTTTCTTTTCTGCTTGATCCTTTCCCCAATGCTATTAGAGTATTCAAGGTCTAGAGGTAAATCTTTCCTATTTTATTTTTTATTTTATTTTTTTTTTTTTTTTATCTCATGCAGTGGAAGTCTGCCTTCTCTCCCATGTTTTTGCCTTAACTAGTAGGTTAAAGACAGGAGAGGAGATGGGTGCAACTTGTCTACAGGGTGTTCGGGATAAATTTGACATATTTATAATTAATTATATTTTTCCGTAAGTTACATGTATTAACACACACTTCTCTTCATTTAAAAGTTTGGACCCTTCTTCATTCATATACAAGATGTCAGAAAGGATGGATAGCTGGAACCCACCTGAATCATGGAAGAGAATAACTTGTATCATGATGATTCGTGCCCGCCATCAAAATAAGGATATTACGACTGCTGCCCAATGCTCCCTGAATACAGTAAAAACAATCAGGCATGAACTAGAGACTTGCAATGGTGACTACGAGGATGTAGCAAGAAGAAAGATCCCTAGCAGACGATCTGATTGCGTTCGTACAGCAGAATTCCTCGCAAATCTGCAGGAACAGGTGTTGAAGAACCCTGGCATTGGAATTCGGGCTTTGTTCGTGGAGTTGCTAACTGTAGTCAAGCCCTGGATAACAAGGGTAGCCAATGGTAGGCCGTATGTATGGCAGCAGGATTCGGCCCCTTGCCACACCTCTGGGAAAAGTCAAAAATGGTTGTCTGAAAATTTCTACGACTTCACCAGTCCAAATGTTTGGCCTCCAAACTCCCAAGACCTTAACCCCATGGATTATTTTGTATGGGTCGCAGTTGAAAAAGACACCAATCGCACTTCCAGTAATACAAAAGCCCAGTTAATGGATAAAATTAAAACAGTTTTTGCGGCCCTTCCCAGGGAGACTGTAGCATCAGCTTGTTCGAGGTTCCGAAGCAGAATTGAAGCTGTGATCGATGCTAATGGTGGTTATTTTGAGTAAATCTTGTTGATAGTATTGTAATTAACTCTGCCTGTAATGTTTTTTTGTCAATTCATTAAATTTAATAGATACAAAGAAGATTTTCTTTTTCCTTACGAAACTGTCAAATTTATCCCGAACACCCTGTATATCTACTTATATCACACTATGGAGACAGTCTTACAGCATTATGTGCTGGATCGGTCATTGCCCAGACAAATAAGGAATGCCAGGGATGGCAGTGGGAAGTCTGCTACTGGTAGTATATGGACCAACAAAGAAAACTCTCTACAGCTCAGGAAGAGTTTTGTGGTTGGTAATGTCAGAAGAACACTTCAAAAAGGTGGTCAACCGAAAACTACAAATAAATTTTCATACTTTCATTAGTTTGTTATGAGGCTTTGTAAGATCAGGTGGCCATAACCAGGAGAATTGGTTACCGATGAGGGAAACTCTTTTGTTTTATTCAGAAACATAACAAGAAGGAGAAGGAGGAGTTGGTTTTTTGATTCATAAAACTGTCAAAAGATATGTGATGGATTTTAAATCTATACATAGAACAGCTCTTGTCAGAAGGAAAACCAACAAATGTATCAACAATACAGATCTTTGCACCTACATCATAATATGATAAATAGTGTATCAATGACTTCTATGGACAATTAAGCAATAAAACAAATTCCAATAAAGAATATTTCATTGTCCAAAGAGAACAGAATGCAAAAATTGTTATAAGTATTGGAAAGAATTTTCTATCCCAGTGCATTTAGTTTTGGTGAAATCAATGATAGAGGATACAAAGTTATTGAGTTTGCCATTCAAAACAATTACTAATATGTCATATCCTCATAAGCCATCAAGAAAATGGACATGGACTTCACCTAATGGATCTGCCCACAATTTAACTGATTATATACTTATTCAGGCAACACATAAAACATCCGTTAACGTTCCTATGACTAGATCTTTCCTAGTAGCCAATAGTGGCAGTTACTACAACAAGGATACTCTTGGCCACATGACCACACCATTGCTATTTTGAATCTAAAATTAAAACTTAATAAAAGGTAACCAAAAACAAAGGAAAATATATAGCATTGATAAGTTGGAATCACCTAATATCAGAGAACAATATAAATCTTCTTTTCAGAATTTTAGCTCCAGGCAGACCTGGGGTCTGTTGCTCGGGTAATTTTCTTCCGCTTATTTCTATCTTGGGCATCCCTCCTCTCAACTCCAACTTCTTCCATATCCCTTTTGAATTTTTCACATCATCTTTTCCTTGGTCTTCCTTTTCTTCTCTTACCCTCCACTTCCATTGTTGTGACTCTTTGAATTGGGTGGTCTAACAGCTTTCTCCATGCATGGCTGACCCACCTCAATCTATTTTCACACACTTTGTCGCTAATTTTTCTAATCCTGTCTCCTTCCTGATATTTTCGTTCCTCCTATGCTCTTTCCTTGATGTTCTATTTATCCATCTTAGCATCCTCATCTCTATTCTTTCCAATTGTTCCTCCTGAGTTCTTTTTTGTTGTCCACATCCCTGCTCTGTACAACAAGGCCAGTCTAATGGCTGATTTATATATACTTGTTTTTACCACATATCACTCCTGACATCTCCTTTTTAGTCCAACCTGCCATAATTCTTTCTCTGACTGCCAAGTTTACATGTGCCTTCTCTCTATGGTTGATCCCAGGTACCTAAAATGGTCAACTTCTTTCCATATACCATTCTCTCTATCCTTTATACTAATTTCTTCATGTCCTTCCTAGTATTTATCTTTAGACTCACATCCTCCAGGTATTTTGCCACTCTATAAAACTCTTTTGGGTCTCTTCTACAGTTTAACCTGTAATAGCTAAGTCATCTACAAATAATATATTTCATGGTGTATTTTTGGCTACTCATTCACTGAGTGCATCTAAAATAATCACAAATAAAAATGGGCTCAGTGCTAACCATTGATGCAAGCCAGAATTTTTCAACACTTGAGTGTTGAAAAATTCTGTTGTTCCAATGCTCATTTTTACTGCCATCTTAGTTTTTCATACATTGCTTCTATAATCCTACTAATTTTTCTGTTACACCCAGGGAGATATTACACTTATGAGGGCCCAGTAGATTAGGTCCCTTGATATTCTGTCATATGTCTTTTCCAGATCTACAAATATATGGATAAGCCTTTTATTTTTCTCGAGGTATCTTTCGTGTAGTTGTCTCATCATACAGATTGCATTTGTTGTTCCTTTCATGAGACCACATTGTATCTGGTTAATATAGACTATTTCTCTCAATCTCTTATCCCCTATTTTTTCAAATGTCTTTAGTAGGTGTTCTGTAAGTTTTATTCCTCTGTAGTTTCCACAGTCTAGTATGTCACCTTTTTGTTGGTAAACAGGTACTACAAAGCTACTTTTCCAGTCCTCTGGTATCTTTTCTTCTCTCCACACTTTATTAAATAGCTCACGGGGTACGGTCTACTCCTTCATTTCAAATTTTCAGTTAATGATGAAAAACAGGAAGAAGCAGAAAGATTCAACTACTTCGGAAGCGTACAACACTAGAAGTGTCTGCAGACAGTTACATGCCTTAGGTTACCACAGCAGAGCTGCTGCAAACAAGCCACACATCATCCCCCTCCTCAGCGCCAAATGATGTTTGGACCTGTGTCTTCCACACTGCTTCTGGACAGTAGATGATTGGAAAAGGGTTCTGTGGAGCAATGAATCACATTCCAAATGTTTCACTCTGATGGTCATGTTAAAAATTCTTTATAAATTTCTTTAATATTCCTTTTTTTTATTCCTATTAAGATTTGACAATGGGCATTTTCAACCAAAGGACATATCATTTTAACTATGCTATGAGAATTAATGGAATAAGCATAACTCAGTTTATGAATGAAAGAGAAACAATTTTTTGCGCTTCTATCAAAAAAAAAGTTTATTAACTAGGTTAATCACTCATTCTGCTAGATTTAAACCTCTACAATGAACAGTTTCTAATGACAGATTTTTTACACCCCCCCCTCTCTCAACATAAGAAGATAAGGATCATTGAAACCATTTAAAGGTATTATTCTCTTGAAAAATCTTCAGTGCAATATCAGATATACTTGTTAGAAATATTAGGCAGCACGAGAAAGCACAATTTTGTTTCAGAATGCAATTAAAATTGGAAAAAGATCTGACTATTTCTCTCAATCAGATAAACAAAATTTAATTTGAAAATGAAACATGCACAATGTCAAAAAATATATTTTTATCTACCTTTGAAATGGCAATGAAATCTTTATGAACAGTTTTATTGGTTACATTATCATAATAATCATATGAAAATACAGGAGGTACAAATGATGGTAAGCCAGCTTTTACATCCTGAGTCAATGTCAATGCATCAATATTGTAGGAAAGTAGTATTGCTGCTACACCTGCACATACAAGCACCAGGAAAGCATTTTTTGCTGAAAGGAAAGAAAATATGTTTAGAACCATTAAACAAAGAGAAAAACTAATATTTTCATTAAACCAATTTTAAATAAAAAAACTAAATGCAAAATACTGAGTATATGAAAACTACATACTGAAAAAAATTTAGGTATTCAGAAGAAATTTAATACTTATAGTATAATAAAAAATGTAAAATAGTTTGAGCATGCAAAGACTGTTGTGATGATAATTTTAAGAGTTAGTATACTTTAAATGTGAGATGCAGTAAGGTATCTGTGGTGGCATTTGTCAACCTGAGATTTCAACTAGTGATCAAAGCTAAGAGGATCCAAATAGACCTGAAATACCAGTCAGATTGGCCAAATGGTTAGTGCACATGCTCTCCAACTAACAGGCTACATGGTCAGATTCTGCTATGGAAATGGATGCTTGTGATTGTCTTTGATGGGAAATAAGACCAATGCCCTGTTTAATGGAGTTCTGAAGTGAATTGAAAAATGTTTGTGTTTAGTACCCAGATTATGTAAAAAATAATAATAATATTAATAATAAATAAATTCTTAGTCACTGGCCACTCAATACTAAAGAACTAGAAGTTTTGATCCATCATCAATGGGAATCACATAAATATAAAACTAACTAAAAAATTAAAAGCAATAAGGACAAGTGACTGCCCTTAATATATAGCCTCTCATTTTTGGAAATACGAGGATGTTCTGAAAAGTTCTTGGTCTCAGCCATAGATGGCAACACTATCAGAAAGATTTTTTTTTCTAAGTTGATACATCTGTCATAAGCATCCATGTGAAATTGCAAGTCATTCTATCAATTCTGTCTGTGTCCATTGAAATGGATACAATTGAGTATCATGCGGTTATAAAATTCTTTGTAAAAGAAGGTTTAATGGCAAAAGAAATTCATTCAAAGTACATAAACGTTTATGGGCAGCACTCTTCGAAAAATGAAGGAGAAGTCTTTCATTTTTGACAATTAAGAAATGGACTGCCTAGTTTAAACATGGCCATACCAGCCTTGAAGAAAATCCATGTGAAGGAGGTCCAAAAAGTGTAACAACACCAGAAATCATTGATCAAGTGCATGATATGGTACTGGATGACCGGCAAGTCGAAGTGAGTGAAATTGCTGAGACTATAAGCATTTCAAAAGAAAAAGCTTTGTGCAAGATGGGTGCCACGCTTGCTCACAGCAGATCAAAAATGCACTTGCATGAAAATCTCTGAACAGTGCGTGGAGCATTTTAACAAGAAACCGATTATGTGTGTTGATTTATTACTATGGATGAGACTTGAATACACCATTACACACCAGAATCCAAACAGCAGTCAAAACAGTGAACAGAAGCTAGTTGTTCAGCACCAAAGTCAGTTCCATCAGCAGGAAAGGTCATGGCATCGGTGTTTTGGGATGCCAAAGGCGTTTTGTTTATTAATTTTCTTGAAAAGGGTAAAACAATAACCGGGGAATATTATTCCGATCTTTTAACCAGACTAGGTGAAAAAATTCGTGAGAAAAGACTAGGTCTGAAGAAGAAAAAAATCATCTTTCATCAGGACAATGCACCTGCCCACAAAGGTGTTTTGGCAATGGGAAAATTAAGGGATCTGCACTATGAATTGTCAGAACATCCACCCTATTCCCCAGATTTGGCTCCCTCTGACATCTATCTCTTCCCAAAGCTAAAACTCTTCCTTGCTGGTCTGCATTTTTCTTCAAATCAAGACGTGATTGCAGCTGTAAATGGGTATTTAGCATTTCTTATTGAAAACCACTACAGGGGCGGATGGGATAATGGTGCTGGAGCATCGCTGGAAAAAATGTATTAGTCTTAAGAGAGATTATGTTAAAAAATTAAAATAATTTTGAAATTACAAATTCGTTTTTTCATTGTTAGGCTGAGAACTTTTCAGACCAACCTCATAACTAAGAAAACAAGACAAACTTAGAATAGCTGATCTTTTCCATTCCATACACTTCTAAACAACTTTTCAAAAGCTTAATTGCCACTGTAGTAATGAAATGCAAAAGTTCAATTCATTAAAATATTTTTGACTACTTTTAGACAGTTATTTCTCAAGATTTTACCTCTAAAATATCAAGGGGGGGGGGGGGGGAGATTTAAGAATTTTAAGAAGATTCTAGAATTTTGCTTTGGGAGTAAATGAATTAAAAATAAAATAGAAAAAAACCTCCTGTTTTCTCTATTTAGGATTATTTTAAGAGCCTGAATTTTAACTAAGGTTATAAAAATATTAAGGAATCATATAATCTGTTCAAAATATTTTTTTTTAACAGTTGAAGAACTTTGCTCATACACATAATAAAGTGACACGCACTAATAAGACTTAGCAGAAATTAATAAGTACATCTGAAAGCTGTGTGTTCTATTACGAGATTTTGCTTCTTGTTAGAATTTATAGCTAACTCTCTCTCTATGTTCACTGGGCATCTACATATGCCGTATGGTCACTCCGATGCTCGGTGATGTTCCACACCGGGCCTCGCCATGTAGTCCTGTTGTTTGCTTTTCTGGCAGCCTCAACTCTCTGAAGATCAGTCACTCTACACATGCCATCCATCCATCCAACTCACTGATGGTCTACCCCTGCCTCTTTTTCCAGGAACTTTACCTTCTATTACTGTTCTGAGAAGTCCTCCTTCCATCCTTTCTATGTGTCCAAAATATTTTAACTTTCTTCTGTCAATATCCTTAAGGAGCCTTAAAGTTCTACTAATCTTTTCTAACACCCATTCATTTGTATGCCTTTCAGTATATGATATCCTCAACAGCCTTCTGTAACACTACATCTCAAAAGCAGATATCCGTTTCTTATCTGACTTCTTTAGGTTCCAAGTCTCGCATCCATAAGTCGCTGTTGGAAAAACAACTGCATCTAAACTCCTCAACTTTGTTCCCATGGAGATAGATCCATCCTTCCAGATTTTAGATAGGTCTCTGACTGTTGTTTTAGCCATAGCTAACAATATCCATATTTTAAAAATTTTTATGAATTTAAATTTGCAATTATTTAATGTAACTAAAATAAGTTTTTACTTTTAAAATACTGAAATAACTAACAATGCAATGAAAATGTTACAAAAGCTTTCTTGAAAAAAGTATAAGATTTCAAGAGATAGAGGTGGTCAATAAGAGAAGCAGAAATAAATGATCCTCACTAAAACGAACACCATTAAAACACTCACTATAACTACTAAAAAGTTCCAAATAAATCCCCATAAATAGAATGCGGTTCTAAGGAAAATTCACTACAGCCAACTATTCCTGCAGTCTCAATAGCATGAAGTGACTATACTTTATTCTTCTAACAAGTGAATATTTCCTCCCACCACTATTTACATCATCATCAAATTCCTGTCATGTACCATCAAGAGGTGTACAGGATATGATAGTACTACATGAAAAAAATTACATCATTACTAACTTCCTATCTACAATTTTCCTCAAAATCAGTCTGTTACTTGTCAAGACGTCAACATTATCAGATCTTATATTTCTATCGTCTAAGGCACTTTGTACCATATCAATCCACCTATATCTTGATCTTCCTCTGGTTCCTGGATGCTGACAATGTCAAGTTCTTTCCTAATATACTCGTTTTTAATATGATATTGCCATTGATGCCATCTGTTCGTACCTCTAATCTTCCTCTAGACTCTCATATCTACGGTCTCTAATCTTTGGTCAAGTGTTATACTTCTGACCCATATCTCAGATCCATAAGTTAAAACTAGTTTGAACACTGTCTTGTATACAGCTAATTTAGTGTTCTGACTAATTTCTCTCTTATTCCATATGAATTTATTCAATTGACTTCCCACCATACCAGCTTTGCTGATTCTGCTGTCTATTTCTATATTGAATTTACCATCTTCACTAAAAATCGTGAATAAGTAGCTGAAATGTTTTCCTTGTTCCAGAGGTTCTCCATTCACAACACAGTTGGCATTTTCAATGATTCTGCCTATTTTCATTATCTTTGTCTTGTTATTGCTGACCTTCATACCATATCTATCACAACAGTTATTCAATTTAGTTAGGGAATCTTGCAGACTTGTAGCGGATTTATTTAAAAGTATAACATCATCCGCATAAAGCAAGGAGCTGACATTAACGTCTCCAATTTTGATATTATGTTTAATACCACCTTCCTTCATAATGTGATGCATATAGATAATGAATAACAGAGGGGATAATTTACGTCCTTGTCTCACACCAGATTTAACATTAAACCATCTTACTGTACTTCCTTCAATTCTAACTGCTGACTTACAACTCAAATAAAGACTAAGTATTGCTTGATATAATGCCCCATTGACACCATGCAACTGAAGCGTATTGAATAGCTTCTCTCTTAGCACCTTTTCATATGCCTTTTCCAAATCGACAAAACTTAAATACAGGTCTTTGTTATATTCCCATGCTTTCTCGACTATTTGTCGTAAAGTGAAGATCTAATCCCGACAGCCTCTATTGCCTGAAACCAGCTTGATCTTCACCCAGCTTTTCTTCCACAATTCTTTTCAATCGTTTCTCAAATATACTTGCATAGATATTGCCAGGAATACTTAGTAGGGAAATACCTCTGTAATTCTCACGTTGTTTTGTTTCCCTTTTTATATATGGGTACTATGAGAGCTCTACTCCAATCATCGGAAATTCGTCCATCTGTCCAGGCTTTCTAAACTATGCAGTGCAGCCATTGTAAGACTTTTATACCACCATTTCTGGTCGAATATTATCTACTTCTGCTGCCTTTCCATATTTTAAGCCTTTGATGGCTTTTTCTACTTCAAGTATGGATATGTATTCCTGACTGCATGCCTGGTCAGTGTTTTTTTACCACTATGCTGTCAGCAGTTTTTCAAAGTAATTACTCCGTACTTCAAGGATATCTTTTTCTTCCGTTTTCATGTCACCTTTATCATCTCTAACTCCTTTTGCAGCACTTTTTCCTCCATTCCTATGCTTCTTCAACAACCTCAAGAATATTTTGCCACCTTCTTGATATTTATTTTCTATATTCTTGCCAAAGTCGTCCCATGACTTTTGTTTAGCTAGTTTTACACAGTGTTTAGCATTCTTGCATTTATCTCTGTATTCTCTAAGAGCACAAGCTGACTTATTTGACAGGAACTTTTGATATGCTTTCTTCTTTTCCTTCACTGCCTCTTTAACTTCCTGTGTTTCAACCATGGAGTTCTAATTTTTCTATCCTTGCAGATAACTTCACCACATGCCTCTCTAGCTGAATCAATCAGGGCTTTCTTCAAGGCTTGCCACTGAATCTCCAAGGTTTGATTTCTGTTCTCAAACTCTTTCATTTTTTCTTCAATAATCTTTGTGTATTTTAGTCTACAGTTCACATCTGAGAGCTGCTCAACTTTTATTCGCTTTAAAACTTTCTTACATGTTATTCTTTTCAATATGAAATTCAATTTTATCCTGCTCAAGAGTAAATAGTGATCACTTCCAATTTCAAATCCTCTGTACACTCTGGTGTCCTGCACCAGGGAGAAAACATCACTATCAACAAAAACACAGCCAATGATACTTTTCTTATTCCTTGCCTCTTCTCTCCATGTGAATTTGTGCACATTTTTATGTTGGAACATGGTGATAGTAATAACCAGTCCATGTCCTGAGCAGAAATCCAACAGATATTTGCCATTATTATTAGGTTTGCTCCTTTCTCCAAATTTTCCCAAAATATTTTTGTATGTCTCACAATCATTTCCTACTCTGCTATTTAGATCCCCAACAAGGACCAACTTTTCCTTTTTCATTGTGTCAGTTGCTTTTTCTAAAGCATCAAAAAATTCCTCCACTTCTACCTTAGTAGAACCTTCTGTGGGACCATAGACACAATTAAGTCTCACTGTCCAGTTCCCCATTCTCATATTTGTCCACATTACTCTACTTGAGACTGCCTGCCATTCAAGAAGATTAGCCTCGTATTTTGTGTTGAATACAATGGCTACTCCTTCTTTTCCTTGATTGTCATTGCCTGAATATAACATTTTGTATTTATTGCTCAGAAAGATCTCACCAGTTTTTGTCTTTTTTGTTTCAGTCACCTCTATTATGTCGATCTGGTACTTATCTAATTCCTCCGCTAGCTCCATTTCTTTGCCATTCAGGCTTCTTATGTTGATAGTACCGATCTTTAACTCTGGTGATGTTGAGTTGGGGTGTGTTTTCAGATTTGTTACAGTAGCTGACTTTTCGCTGTTCGCCCTGGTTCCCTGGCGAAAACAACGGTGGGCCTTGTTTAACCAGGTGACGCTCCAGCCGGCATGAAATTTTGTCATGTTGTACCATTATTTTGTATTTTGGATTAACCAATAGGAACACAATTTGGTCGGCTAAATCCCAAATTGCCAGCCCATCTTCGTTCCTTCAGTATCCAGGTAGATACCCAACAAGGTGCACCAGGAGAAGGTGAGGATTGGACATTTGGTCAGAAGCCCTGGTCAGTTCTCTGCATTCCTTTAAAGGCTATGTGGAGGTCTCCTCTCGGTTATACAGCTTTGACCCTTAAGCACCACTATTTACAACAAAACAAAAACCAGGAATTTTTTTTTTCTTTCAAGATAAAAAATGTCAATGTTCTTACCTGTTGCTATTGTCCACCATACTGTTTCTAATAACTTTTTAAGTCCTGGATAAACTCTTGAATCTTCCCTGAACTTGAGTTCCCTGAAAAACTACATTATATTCAAATAAAATCATACCACACTAGAGAAATAAAAAAAGACAGTAAAAAGTTATATACAAATGAATACCTACAGCATCATATTAAAATAGCCAATATTACAAGGTCCAGATAACACTCAGTCATTACATTATCAACTATGCCCTTCAGTTGGAAAGACTGGGTTTGAATCACATTCAGGATGGGATAAACCTTTATTAGGACTTTGAAGTGAAGTGAGAGCCTGCCTCACTCCTATAGTACTAACATACTATTGGTTTACTACTTATTGTAACTGGTAGATACAAAATTAAAATAAATTTGAATTAGATCTTCAGTATTCATATGTAAGGTAAATGCTATAATTGAATTAACCCTTCTAATATAAATCTTTTCCCTCTCTTTAATCAAATTGGTTTCAATCTTCATGATGTTTAACTATACTGGACATATGAAAATTAATTTTTTTTCCAATTCAGGCATATTAATGATTTCAAACAAAACATATTTTTATGAAAGATACTATATATATCCATCCTTATTGTTAGCCAAATCATATTTTCCTGAGGGCTTATGAGAATACAATCTTCAGCAAGGATGTTGCTTTTGGTTTTGCACTATTTAAGGAGATGAACCCAACATGAGCCCATATATTCACTTAGCATTAGTGTTTTCACTGGTATGAAAGCTGTTTCGAACTGTTGGTTCTCATCAGAGACAAGGCAGGAGCTTGGTCTCTGATGAGTACCAAAGATGGTGTAAAATTCGATGTAGTTTAGAATTTTACAAGTGCTTTACATCAATTTTTAAAGAGGTCTCATCTCAAACGTTTGTGCTGTGTAGCTCAGTGGATATGACGTTTGCACACCACGATGCTTGGCCACATGAAGGAAGACTTGATTTCGAGTCTAGTCAGTGAAAAGAGGAAAGTTTTCTAAGCCTTTTTTCGACCGGTTCCCGAGTAAGTTGATCTCTGGCACGGGCAAGCGGGTTTTTTCTCCGGGAAACTCAGGTTTTTCGTCCTGTAAACTCAAGAAAATCGACCGTAGAAACTATATTATTTCAGACATTAAATATGAGTGTTAGGGTTAGGGACCACAAGATGGCAGCACTTGATGAGCTGTCACTCTTCACTGCGTGCCGCTTAATTAGTGATAGCCTTGGGCCAGCTATCTCTGATTGGGTACCAGTGGAGATTGAACTGCCCACTCAGTCTCCAAAAGTTAGATAGGGCTAAAAATGGCCTTGCCTACTCCCTATAGATATGGGAATAAAAAGGTGTTAGCAGATTTTTTTTTTTTTGATGGACGTTTATTTTTCACTTAGTTAGACTATAATAAATTTAGTTTAATCCTTTATCTAAGTGTAAGCAAACAAAGTTTGCGCATGAAAATATTTTCAGGAGTGAGGTAAGGTAGTGCAACACCAGGCAACTCTGGGCAAAGGTGGACCAAGCTCTCATCACTCCTCATTGCAGTATCTCCCATAATGCAAAGCACATCTCCTTGCAGACATGTATACTGCTATGCATTAAGGGAAGGGCCACTACCCAGACCGGTTTCAACCTTTATTGAAGTTTCGTCAGTGGGAGGCAGACCCAAACGTGGAGATACTAAGGCAGAAGCAATAGGAGAGGTCATATTTACCTACAGGAGTTGCCAACTCCTATTGCCAACTTGACCAACTTGACAACTCCTATAGGTAAATATGACCTCTCCTATTGCTTCTGCCTTAGTATCTCCACGTTTGGGTCTGCCTCCCACTGACGAGACCTCAATAAAGGTTGAACCCAGTCTGGGTAGTGGCCCTTCCCTTAATGCATAGCAGTATACATGTCTGCAAGGAGATATGTTTTGCATTATGGGAGATACTGAGACAAGGAGTAGTGAGAGCTTGGTCCACCTTTGCTCGGAGTTGCCTTACCTTACCTCAGTCCTGAAGATATTTTCAGGCACAAACTTTGTTTGCTTACACTTGGATAAAGGATTAAACTAAATTTATTATCAACTTTGTATAAAAAAATGTATATAGTCCGATGAGAAATTAACCTACTCAAATGAAGTCATCTTTCTTGGCAATTTCAATATCTATAATTCTAATTGGCTCCCTTTTTCGAATTTCACTGACTAAGCTGGAAAAGAGGCAGAGATTTTTGCTGTAAGCAATGACTTAAAAAGGATCATTCATCTACCTATCTCAAATTCCTGACAATCTGCTTTACTCATCCAACACTAGACCTATTCTTATCTAGTTCTCCTTCCATGTACTCTTGTTTAAGTGACTGCTCCTCTTGGAAATTCAGACCACAATGTTATCCAGGTTGCATCTCTGGTGGAATATTCTTCTTTCGGCCATTCACAACCTCACGTGCTGTGGCATTACAACAATGCCAAGAAGGAGAACTTGCATGACTTTTACTCTTCTTTTCCATGATCAGACTGCTGTTTTCATTTTTCAGATCCAGATACCTGTTGTGATCTTGTTACAGAAATAATCCATATTAGAATGGAAACTTTCATTCTTCATTCTGTTCAAATTTCCCAACCCATATTTAAACTACAGTTCTCAAAAAAGTGTTCTAGGGATGTCCAAGAAAAGCAAACAGCCTTCCACAGGTAGCTTGCGATCAAAACACCAACTTCATTCACAGCATACACATTAATCCACAACTTGCAAAACCACCATTAAAAAAAGGGCAATGTCGAAATTCAACAAAGATAAATGTAGGAAACTCACAGCTCATTCCACTGGAAGTTACGTCTTCTGGTCCCTTACCAAAGTGTTGTCTATCTGTGTTTCCTCCTCTATCTCATCCTAATGGAAGCATTGTAACATCACCTAATAACAAGGCTGATGTCTTAGCTTCATTCTTCTTTCAATTCCTACATAGATGACCATGGCAAATTACCTCCTTCTTTGCTTAGAACATTGCATCTTATGTCACCTCTATCTTCTGCCAGAAATACATCAGAAGAAGCTTGAATGGCTTGGATACTACAAAGGCAGCTGGTCCTGATGGAATTCCACTTTTGTTTTCTCATGAGATGTGCTCCTGAACATCTATTCACTGAACTGTACTCAGCTGGCATCTGTCCTCCAGCATGGAGGAAAGCTCATATACAACCAGTTCCCAAAAAAAGGACATAAATGTTCACCATCAAGCTATTAACCTATTGCTCCTACGCCAGTTTTTTCTAAAGTAATGGATGGAAGGTTATTAACAGATAACTTCTTCAATACCTTGAGACCTGCTATCTAATTAGTGACCATCAGCATGGATTTCAGCACTGTAGATCAACAGGAGATCTCCTTGCATAAGTGACTCACATTTGGACCTATTCCATGGAAATGTCTGGCATTGAGGGCTTCCCAATTCCCAACAAGTTACCATCATTTGGATTGCCTTCATCCTTATGTAAATAGATTGCTGATTTTCTCTCAGATTGATCCCTACATGTAATGTAGGGATCAATCTGAAAAAATTAAATAAATTTAATGTGGAATTATTACAAAAAGATAGCATAAGAATACTTTACCAAAACAGACTAAAAGAGCAATTTCAAGAAAACGTTGTCAATAATGAGGACGATATAGATTCTCATTGGGAAAAATTCAAAATGAACATTAAACAAGCAGCATATGAAGCACTGGGACAGAAACAAACTGGAAAATAAAAAACAAGATGGACTCTTTGGCATACTGAAGAAATAAAAGCACTATCAGAAACCAAACAAATTGCATTTAATAAACATCTTCAAGATAAGACTAATAGAGCCAAATATGGAGAATATAAAGAATAAGAAATGAAATAAACAAACAAAAAAAAATTAGGAAGGTTACTCTAAGCAACTGGAATATGACTTATGGAGAAACAAGTATGAAAAATGATTGAAAACGTGTGAATACAGAATATATGCAGCAATTTACAGACAAAAAATGCTGTTGGTGGTGATGGTGGTGATGGATTGTAGATGGTATTGATGGTAATTGTGTGTAGTGGGAGATTTAAGTGGTAGGGAAGATAGTGAGATGTATGTAGTGGAGTGGAGTAGAATGTCCTCACACAATGAGTCAAGTAGTAATAATAAAAATACACCAGTTACAGAAAGAGAACAATGGAAAAATTATTTTACCAAGAAAGAAAAATGCCTGAACTACTACAGCTAGAAAAGACATAAAATCGAACTACTGAATTATTTATCTAATAGTTCAATAGAATCAGTCATCTCAAAGTTGAAAAAAATAAACTACAACTGATGGAATTTATACTAATACTAAATGTATGTAAATTTATACTAAATGCTAAAAAATATGGAGATAAAAAATGACTGAGAACATGAGAAATCTAATTAAACATATCTTTAAAGACAGACAGATTTACAATGAATGGAGAATGAATGTTACAATATCAATATTTTAAAAAAAAAAGTACAAAATCTGATTCTAAGAACTATCAAGGAACAAATTTCTTGTGTACTATCCTAAAAATATGTATAAAAATTATTCAAGAAGTAGAATCAAGACTAAATTATAATGATGAACAACAAGGATTCTGTAAGGGAAGATTACACACTGATGCTATATCTGTTACAAAGGAAATAACTGAAAAAGGAATTGAATTTAACAAAAATGTTTGCATTTTCATAGACTTGGAAAAGGCGTTTGAGAGAATCGGATTACAGGATGTCCTGAAATACTAGCATCAAGAAAAATATTACTGCAAGTTATCAAAATAATCAAAGATATATACAAAAAATAAATAAATGGATACTAAGATATCACAATACAAATACACAAAAAAATTCCCATAAGGAATCAGACAAGGCAATTCTTTAAGTCCATGTTTATTTAACATAATTATAAATGCCATAACAGAATTGAAGAAGCAGAATGAAATTCTTCTTTCTTTCTTAATCCTCCTCTTCTACCTTTTATGGTGTCAAGGTTTGAAGTCTTTTAATCATTTTCAATTCGAACATGCAGTCAACTGGCCTACACAGTCCTCTATTCTTGTCTGTAAATTGCATGTGTTCTACTGGCTGGTTTTTCTTGTTCTGAGGTCCAAAAAACCCACGTTTACAGGAGAAAAACCTTCTATCTCCGTATGAGATCAGCTAACTGACCTTTAGTCGAAAGAGACTAGATAAAGGTTCCTCATGTCATGGACTGGAATCGAACCCAGGTCGTTCCAACCAAAAGGCTTCGTCTATACCGATTGAGTTATGGAGGCTCTGGAATAAAAATCAAAAACTTAAATTTTGTTGGATATGCAGATGATGTAATATTGCTTGAAGAAAATGAAGATGACTTCGAAAAGCAATTATTCAAACTCCGACAGATGCAGCAGTATAATAAATTTAGTTTAATCCTTTATCCAAGTGTGAGCAAACAAAGTTTGCACTTGAAAGTATCTTCTTGTGTTTTGCATCATGGGAGATACTGAGATAGGAGTGATGTTAGCTTGCTCCACCTTTGTAACGAGTTGCCCGGTGTTGTACCACCTTACCCCAGTCCTGAAGATACTTTCAGGTGCAAACTTTGTTTGCTCACACTTGGATAAAGGATTAAACTAAATTTATTATAGTCTAACCAAGTGAAAAATAAACTTTCAAGATGCAGCAGTTTTAACTTACAAATATCAATAGAGAAATCAAAAGCAATGGTAATTGCAAAAGAACCAATCACATTTAAATTAGAACTAAATGGAAAAATACTGAAACAAGTATATATAATATACTAGTTTCAGTATTTTCCCACCTGAAGTAAAAGAACAATCCCCCTGAAGGCTAATAAAATATCAGGATGTCTAAATTCAACTACATGAAAAAATAAAGCTCTAACAAAAAAAAAAAAAAAAAGTAAGAATAAATAAATCAGTAGTCCAACCAATACTGACTTATGCATGTGAAACAAGAATAGAAACATTAAAAATACAACAGATAAATGCATGTGAAATGAAAATATTAATAAAAATAATTAATAAAACAAAATTTGATAGAGTAAAAAATGAAGATTTATGAAGAATGTCAGTTACAACCTATAAACGAATGGATAAAAAAAGATAACATGAGAATGGAATAAACATTAATAGAATAGAACCAAAAAGAATAGTTATACCAGAAAGAGATTGGAAACCAAATGCAACGAATGAAGAATTGGGAGAACAAGAAAAACACCGGACAGACTACCAGCACTGTAGATGCAACAAGCTGACGCATAAAGCAAAAGAAGCTATTTTAACAAAACTTTATTTAAAATAGCTTTTTTTTTATATTTAACCATAGAACGTTTTCAAGGGGGGTGCTCAAAGGTCAAAGCTGTATAACGGAGAAGAGATCTTCACATAGCCTTTAAAGGAATGTGGAGAACCGACCAGGGCTTCTGACCTAATGTCCAATCCTCACCTTCTCGTGGTGCACCCAGTATCTACTTGGATTCTGAACGAATGAGGAGGGGCTAGCAATTTGGGATTTAGCCAACCAAATTGCATTCTTATTGGCTTAAACCACAATATTAAATGATTGTATAACATGATAGAATTTCATGCCGGCTGCGGCGTCGCCCGGTTAAACAAGGCCCCCCCCCCGTTGTTTACGCCAGGCAACTAGGGCGAACAGCAAAAGGTCAGCTGCCGGAACAAATCCTAAAACACACCCCAACTCAATATCACCAGAATTGAAGATTGGTACTATCAACATAAGAAGCCTGAATGGCAAAGAAACGGAGCTAGCTGATAAATTAGATAAGTACCAGATCAACATAATAGGGGTGACTGAAACAAAAAAGACCAAACTTGGTGAGCTCTAAATATGAGGCTAATCTTCTTGAATGGCAGGCATCTCAAGTAGAGTGATGTGGGCAAATATCAGAATGGGGAACCGAATAGTGAAACTTATTTGTGTCTATGGTCCCACAGAAGGTTCTCCTAAGGTTAGAAGTGGGGAACTTTTTTAAGGCTTTAGAAAAAACAACTGACACAATGAAAAATGAAAAGTTGGTCCTTGTTGGGGATCTAAATAGCAGAGTAGGAAATGATTGTCAGACATACAAAAATATTTTGGGAAAATTTGGAGAAAAGAGCAAAGCTAATAATAATGGCAAATACTTGTTGGATTTCTGCTGAGGACATTGGCTGGTTATTACTAACACAATATTCCAACATAAAGATGTGCACAAATTCACATGGAGAGAAGAGGCAAGGAATAAGAAAAGTATCGACTACATTATTGTTGATAGTGATGTTTTCACTCTGGTGCAGGACACTAGAGTGTACAGAGGATTTGAAATTGAAAGTGATCACCATTTACTCTTGAGCAGGATAAAATTGAATTTCACATTGAAAAGAATAACATGTAAGAAATTTTAAATCAAATAAAAGTTAAGCAGCTCTCAGATGTGAACTGTAGACTAAAATATACAAACATTATTCAAGAAAAAATGAAAGAGTTTGAGAACAGGAATCAAACGTTGGAGATTCAGTGGCAAGCTCTGAAGGAAACATTAATTGATTCTGCCAGAGAGGCATGTGATGAGGTTGTCTGCAAAGATAGAAAAATCAGAACTCCCTGGTGGACACAGGAAGTCAAAGAAGCAGTGAAGAAAAAGAAGAAAGCGTTAGCAAAAGTTCCTGGCAAATAAGTCAGCTTGTGCTCTTAGAGAATACAGAGACAAATGTAAAAAAGCTAAACACTGTGTAAAACTAGCTAAACAAAAGTCATGGGAAGACTGATAAGAACATAGAAAATAAATATCAAGAAGGTGGCAAGATATTTGGAGGGTGTTGAAGAAGTCAGAAATGGAGGAAAGAGTGCTGTAAAAGGAATTAGAGATGATAAAGGTGATATGAAAACTGGAGAAAAAGATATCCTCGAAGTATGGAGTAATTACTTCGAAAAATTGCTAAATGAAACTAGCAGTGATTAGAGCACAGTGATAAAAAACACTGACCAGGCATGCAATCAGGAATACATATCCATGCTTGAAGTAGAAAAAAGCCATCAAATGACTGAAATGTGGAAAGAGTAGATGATATTAGACCAGAAATGCTCAAGTATGGTGGTATAAAAATCTTACAGTGGCTGCACTGCATAGTTCAGAAACCCTGGACAGAGGGACGAAATTCCCAATGATTGGAGTAGAGCTCTAATAGTGCCCATACATAAAAAGGGAAATAAAACTGAATGTGAGAATTACAGAGGAATTTCCCTACTGAGTGTTTCTGGCAAGATCTATGCAAGTATACTTGAGAAACAGTTGAGAAGAATTGTGGAAGAAAAGCTTGGTGAAAAACAAGCTGAATTCAGGCCAAATAGAGGCTGTCAGGATCATATGTTCACTTTATGACAAATAGTTGAGAAATCATGGGAATATAACAAAGATCTGTATTTAAGTTTTGTCGATCTGGAAAAGGCATATGAGAAGGTGCCAAGAGAGAAGCTATTCAATACGCTTAAGTTATATGGTGTCAATGGGGCATTATATCAAGCAATACTTAGTCTTTATTTGAGTTATAAGTCGGCAGTTAGAATTGAAGGAAGTACAGGAAGATGGTTTAATGTTAAATCTGGTGTGAGAGAAGGATGTACATTATCCCCTCTGTTATTCATTATCTATATGGATCACATTATGAAGATTTTGATATTAAACATGATATCATTATTGGAGATGTTAATGTCAACTCCTTGCTTTATGCAGATGATGTTATACTTCTAAATAAATCCACCATAAGTCTGCAAGATTCCCTGACTAAATTGAATAACTGTTGTGATAGATATGGTATGAAGGTCAGCAATAACAAGACAAAGATAATGAAAATAGGCAGAAGCATTGAAAATATCAGCTGCATTGTGAATGGAGAACCTATAGAACAAGTAAAACATTTCAGCTACTTAGGTACGATTTTTAGTGAAGATGGTAAATTAAATATGGAAATAGACAACAGAATCAACAAAGCTGGTATGGTAGGAAGTCAACTGAATAAATTTATATGGAATAAGAGAGAAATTAGTCAAAACACTAAATTAGCTGTATACAAGACAGTGTTCAAACCAATTTTAACTTATGGATCTGAGAGCTGGGTCAGAAGTAAAACACTTGACCAAAGACTAGAGGCCGCAGAGATATGAGAGTCCTTAGAAAGATTAGGGGCGTGAACAGATGGCATCAATGGCAATTTCATGTTAAAAACGAGGATATTAGGAAAGAACTTGACATTGTTAGCATCGAGGAATGCATTAGCAGAGCTAATCTCAGCTGGTATGGTCACTTAAACAGAATGGGCGAGGAAAGATTAGTCAAACAGTGTTCTCTGCCAGGTTGGCAGGAAAAAACCTAGATAAGGTGGATTGATATGATAAAAAGTGCCTTAGAAGATACAGAGTAACGTTTCTGATCTTTAAATAAATCAATACACATTGCAACTACAGGAAAACAGATATTTCAAAGAAAATAAATATATCTTATTTATGACAATGTTGTAGCTTTGACAGGTAACAGATTGATTTGGCAGAAGATTGTAGGTAGGAAGTTAGTAATGATGTAAGTTTTTCTTGTAGTACTATCATATCCTGTACACCCCTTGAGGGTAAATGTCAGGAATTTGATGAAGATGAACTTTTTTTCAAGCCACTTCAGGCCTCTAATAACTTTAGGTAGTGGTCTCACACTTTGATGAAATCCATTCCAAACCTAAAGATAATCACAAATATCCATGCCAACAGTGGGATTTGAACCTAAGGACTGTCGGAGAGCATGTACACATTAACCATTATACCAACTGGCTAAGTGGTTAATGTATCTGCATGCTACCCACTGGCTGAAAATTAGAAATCAGTTTTTTTTCCTTCTTACCCAAGGTTTACTTTACCATTGAACAGCTACTAACTCTATACAAATCACAAATCCACCACTGAATACTGTTCTCACATTTGGAGTGCTCCTAAGCGATTCCAGAAAATGCAGAATACAGTACACTTCAATCAATATAGGTTAATTAGTAACTCTCTCATCAATACAACAAGTTTCTTTTATGCAGACATTCAGTTTCTTCTGCTTGCAGTTTCTATGAATATTTCCCTGGTCACTATTCATCATAAATGGCATTGAAAATTTCCCTGCTAAATCAGGTAAATTATGCAAACACATGCTCTTTTACCATCCAGCTCCACACTTACAGAATAAAATTTTTCTTCCACTTTTATTCCTTTGGCTGCTGTTTTTGGAATAGTGTTACTTCTGTATTTTCTAACTAGTATAATCTGAAAATCTACAAATCCAATGCTAAAAGTTGCCTTCCCCCCCCCTCTGCCCATCCATATTACAGGTTGAACACCCACACTCCCATGTATGGGAGTAAAAAAATTTCAAAAGTAACAAATGATAATGATGCACAACCTCTCAGCAGCTAACTGACAGTGCTCTTGCACACTACAGCATGATGTTGACCTGAAGTTGACAACAGTTCATGTATAATAAAAATAAAGGAAGTTTAGATTAATATTGGTTCCAATTCACTGAGATCATCATTTATATCTACTGAAAAAATTAAACCTTGGGATTAATGAAGGAAAGCAACAAAAAAATGGAAAATTTCTATCTGAGATTTATTCAATGTTTTTCAAAAACAGCATCAGTAAAATATTGGTCATTTGATTAAATAAAAGTATATTAGAGAATATAACTTACTTGTATTAGGATTAAAATAAACACACTAAGAAGTCCCATAGTCATATCCCAGAATCTTAAAAGATAAATAAAAATTGTCAGAAATTACAGAAATTAGTGACTATGAATCAGATATGATACTAAACATATATTAACACAAGGGATGTCTAAAAACTAAGCTAAGCCATGTTCTACTTTTCAATATAATTGCACTGCCTATTAAGTCATTTGTTCCATCAATTTATTTATCATCTATCAAAAAAAAAAAAAAAAGCCAATATGCCGCAAGGCCATAAAATTGCAGTCTCAAATGTAATAACCAACAGCACGTTTTTCGGAAAAATCTAGATTTCTGTCAAAGTGTTGTCTAACTCAACGGCACAATCAAATAGAAAGAAGAGAGGACAAGAGAAATCTATGCCATAGGATGGTCACCCAAATCTCTCATTGCTTGGAATGCAATCACCTGTGAATATATGCAACAGTATGAGCAGTGGTATCTTTCCAACAAAACCATGCCTTGTATTAGGAGAGAACTATTTGCAGCTGAGTGTTGAATTTAATTTTGACATTATTTGGGAGTAGCATCAACTATGTACTCATGAAATCTCTCAAAAGAATGCTCTGATGCTACTTAAAGGCATTTTCCGTGACTTTCCCTGTAGTATGGTTTTTGAATTTTTGTGTGGTACAGAAGACAAAGGATACTTTCACTAAATCCTTTTTTATCATGGCATAAGATGTCCATGTCTGATCTGACATTTAAGTCCTATTTAGTAACTTATCTTACTAATTCCACTGACTTATTATCACAATAACAAAAAAGCAAACTAATGATGTCTCTATACATAACTTGTGCAATTCTGTTAATTGTTTTAGTATCTGTTGTTTATTATTTTAACGGTATAATAGAACACAGAAACTAAGTAAAATATCAGCATCAAGTTAATAAATTAATTATTTACTTAGTTTCTGTGTTCTATTATGCCGTTAAAATAATAAACAACATGTTCGACGAACACATAAGTCTGTCCACATGTTTTAGTATCTGTCAAGTACACACTTTTCAGTACTTAAACACTGCTGCTTGTGGATAATATCACATAGCTGGCCAAACCAATTTTATGCAAGTTTTAAAATTTTTACATGCCGTCTGCTAAAAACACATTGCCCAAATGTCAACTCTTTCATTTATCAATTATTTGCTACTTTTTGATTCATCTTAAATATTTACACAACCATTTTTGCATTCATTAAATCAACAAGCCTCTTTCTCTGATATTACACTCTTCCCACCCCACAGACAGGCATAAGTGCTCAATGAATTTTACTTCTCAGGGAATTGAATTAATGAACACATTTCTGCAATGGCCCACATGTCTAGTGATGGTAGCTGTAAACAGTAACATTCTGCTTGGCAGTTTTCAGAAGAATTATACACGTGGCTTTCATTTGTAAGCAAGTTTACTATTTCTAAACTCCATATAGCGGATAAGTGTATTAGCTTTTTTTATTTTTTGGATATCCTTCATGCATTTTTCTAAGCAACATTATAAAACTATGGACCAAAACTGAATCTGATTTCTATGTTGATACAAACCACAGTTAAAAAGCATTATAATATATAAAACAAATATCCAGTCAATGATATTGAGGATTCTCAACCTTTCTTTGCTACAAAAGGGGAGTGGGGGGGGGAGGTCTGGAAAGTTCTGATAACACCTAGAACAAAAATGATATTAAAGCAACTGATATAACCACAAGAAAGAACATATGAGGATATAAGAACATAAGTTACCTTCATAACTCTGCTATCAGTATGTTCTTTCTTGTGATTATATCAGTTGCTTTAATATCAAAGAACATATGAGGATATAAGAACATAAGTTACCTTCGTAACTCTGTTATCAGTATGTTCTTTCTTGTGATTATATCAGTTACTTTAATATCATTTTGTTCTTCTAGGTGTTTAGCAGAACTTTCCAGACCCTCTCCCTCATAAATGCAAAGGCTAGGATTAATAAAAATTGATTAACATGCAAAACAATGCATTCAAAAAGTATTATTTGGACTAGTAAACCTTTAAATCTGATGGGAAAGACCACAACAATAAGTAAAATTTTGCATTCCAACTACACATTCTGCATTGGTCAAATGCTCATGCATTTGATAAAACTGTTGCATTTGATAAATAAAACTGTTCAAGCATGAGAAAAGAGATACAGCTGGTCTTCACAAAACTTGTTTATAAAACATGAATTTGCCCATGTTGTTATTGTTATGTACCATCTAGTTGACTCTTGGCAATCTTGTGAACACAAGCTCTCAATCTCACTCAGTCTAATCTCTCCTTGTAGCAATTGTAAATTAAATGAAATATATCAAGAGATATGGAGGAAAATATACTAGCCTATAAATTGGAAAATATCAATATTCTTTCCAATTCCAAAAAAGTCAAATCTGAAAGATTTTTGTTTGATAAGAAATGACATCAGGAATACCTTAAATGGGTGATATTAAGGATTTTTTATTTATTTATTTTATTGATATTGCCTTTTACAACTTGTTTCAACTACTCCATGATTCATCTGCTTGCATTCCAAAGTACATATTATGTGACACAAGAAAGGCAGATCTCTGGGATTTGACTTTTTTTTTAAATTGGGATGAATATTGATATTTTCCAATCTATAGAGTACATTTTCCTCCAAATCTGTTGACATATTTCAGTTAATATATCAGGCCCATTAAGGAATTCAAATTCACTACTTTATCCCTAGTAATTTCACCAATTCCTCCAACACTCTGTTAACTCCAGATTTTCCCTCTGGTATTTGTTCCATTGCCCATAACACTTCACTTTTCATCATCATAAGTTCCTCAAAAATTCTCTCCTTTCAAATTCTCCTTCAATATTAATATCTTTCTTGTACAAATCCTCTACATTCCATTCATCTTTTTTTTTTCTGCACTTCTTCCATCAAACCTCTTCCCAAATTAATTTCAACTACTCCTAATCCAGAAATAAACTTTCCTGTATCTTCATTTATATATTTTTAAACAGATCTCTTGTTCTAACTGTAATGTTACTTTCAATTTCCATGCAGCTTTTGTTTAGATATTTTTCTTTATCTTTCCTAACGTATGAAAATCTGCAGCCAGATGCAGCTCTATGTTTCCCAGAAGTTTCATTTTTCTTCTGTTTTTGAATGGCTTTTTCTAACAACCATTTACACCTTACATCTTTCCTTCTTGCTGATTTAATCAGATTTTTCTTTACTTTTTCTATTACTATGTACTTTGTTTCTTTCCATAGCTCTTCCTGTCCTATCCAACTGTTGAATTTATTTCCAACTTTTACTTGAAATGCTTCATTTATAGGATTTAGATCTAGAAACTGACATATAGAAACTAAAACAGCTCACCAAATCACTTGGCTTCTGAAAAATACTTTAACATGCAGAGACAAACAAGTTGTTGTTCCTCTGTATCGAGCCTTGATAAGACCCCATCTGGACTGGTGTGCCCAGTTATAGGCACCAAGGTTTCTTCGTGATGGGGAGGAAGTGGAGAGGATCCAGAGACGAGTCACCAAGATGATAGCAGGTCTGTGGAATGAACCTTATGAGAATAGGTTGAAGATTTGTGAGTTGCAGAAATTGGTCGATAGGCGAAGGAGGAGTGATATGATTGAGACATTCAAATTACTGAAGGCTTTCTATAAGATTGATCCAGAAGATATTTTTGAAAATATGACTGGTGGTGAGAGGACTAGGTGCCATGAATGGAAGCTGGGCAAGAGCGTGGTTGACAAGGGTGTTAGAGCTAGGTTTTTTACTTGGAGAGTAGTGAATGAGTGGAATAAGCTTCCAGAGTCTGTTGTGGGTGCTACGCCCGTGAATGAGTTCAAGGCAAGGTATGATAGATACTGTGTGAATGTTGAATAGTTGTTCTTGACATGATGTTAGGGCCTCCCTCAATGAGTCTGTCGACTCCTTGGAGTGGTCCAGAACAATAATAATAATAATAATAATAATATACAAAATAAGACCCAATGCATACAAAACACTAAAACACATGAATGCAGATATAAAAGAAACTGCAAATATAAAGTGTGAAATAGATGTAAAAGAATTCTTGGGTTACTTTACGGATCTTTGGACGGATAACACTGGCATCAATAATAATTACACCAGAAACTTACAAAATACTTTAAATGATGATAACAATGAAAGAATTAAAGGACAACCAAAATAAAATAAAAAATGGCAAATCAGCAGGAGAAGATGGGATAAACTCTGAAATGTATAAATTTGCTGGAAAAAAATTTCATCAAAGATTATTAAAATTTTTAAATAAAATATATACAAATGGACAAATACCAATAGAGTGGAATACAAGTATAGTAATATATATTTAAAAAAGGGGATAAAACAAAACCTTCAACAAACTAATACCTCTGTAATACAGAGGTATTAGTTTGTTGAAGACATACTACAAAATATATATAGTAGAATACTTAATGAAAAACTAAAAATATACAGTGAAAAAATATTATTAGAATGTCAAAATGGATTTAGAAAAGGACGCTCTACAATGGATGTAGCTTTCTGTTTAAAACTACCTATAGAAAAAAAGAAGAGAATTTAATTTAGAAACCCATCTTTTGTTTATAGATCAAGAAAAAAACATTTGACAAAGTAAAAAGATATATACTATTTGATATATTACAAAGAATAAATATACCTAATATTTTACTACATGCAATACTGAATATATACAAAGATAATGAAATAAAAATAAAAATAAATGAAAAGTTGTCTGAAAAACAATCTATAAAACAAGGAGTATGACATGGATGCCCTCTGATTGAGATTGGAAATGAGATTGGATTGGGGTAGTAGGTAAAGAGGAGAGATAGCATTGGATTGGATCAGGGGAGATTGATTGGAGTATTCAGAGATTGGATTGCCTCCTCTTTTGCCTGAGTGTGGAGCAGTGTTATAGTATATGTTATAGTCGAGTAGAATAGATTCCGTGAACTAAATTCGCAATCAGTGCATGTACAGTGGATTAGGATCATCTACAACGGAACAACTAAAGAAAGTGAATGGAAGAAAAACTGGACATTGTGACTAATTTTTCTATTTACTATTACCCATCCACTACCAACTAACAGCAGTTATACCGGCAGAACCAAATGGAGGAACTAACATTAACAAACTTTAATTGCGACCAACTAATAACACTCTTCAGAAAGATAGGTTTAGAACTGGAAACCAGATATCCGGGCAGTGTAACACTCATACAATCACCACCAAACAATGAAGGAACTTATGGCCCCACCAACTTAGAAGTTGAACAACCAGAACCTTCCCCACAAGAACACTACTCTAACTCAGAAGACAAGACTGAAGATTTCCAAGTAATCAACAGAAACAAAAGACAAAAGGTCACGGACACAGCAGAACAGGAAACACCAATGGACGCATCAACCAACACAAAAAAAGAACGCATCCCTCCACTTATCCTCCGATCGAAGGAAAATGGTCAGAGACAGCAAATTTCATGAAAGATCAAGTTCTCTACAGCAAGAAATACAGCAGAGGGAATACAAATACAACCCGAAACAGTTACAGACTTCAGAAACCTCACCAAAAAACTAGACGACTCACTGATCCCTTACCATACATTCACACTAAAAAGCGAGAAAAACTTAAAAGTTGTAATAAGAGGAGTAGTAGAATCCATCAAAACAGATGAAGTTAAAGCAGACCTAACAAGACAGAGCATTGCACCCATAAAAGTCTCGAGAATGCATAGGGGAAACAAAACCCCGATGCTGCTAATCCTAATAGAGATTGAAAAAGACAAACATGACATATACAACCTAAGAACAGTGTGTGACCTCATCATCAGAATGGAACCACTTCGAAGGAGGGCATCAAACGGACAGTGCCACCGATGCCAAAAGTACGGACACGGCGATACAAGGCAGAGTTCAGATGCCTGAAGTGTGGAGACAAACACTACACAGTTTCCTGTACAACTCCATACAACTCCCATACAACTCCAGCAAAATGTGCAAACTGTGATGGCCCGCACCTAGCAAATTATAAGGGAAGTCCTAAACATCCAACCAACGAAATGACAAAATGGAAAGCAACAGAACCACATTCCACAACAGATACAAACAAACAAACACATACCACCTACATCCAACCCAGTAATTCCCACGACAACCTGCAAAAACACAACATATGCCAATATAGTAAAAACAAACCAAGAACCCCCTCACTCACAACCAACCACCCAACTCAGCCAAAATAACAGCTGCCCTAAGTGAAATGCTACTCGCATTCAGTAAGACAAATCAGGGTTTTCTTCAAGGCTTGCTTGCCACTGAATCTCCAAGGTTCAGTTCCTGTTCTCAAACTCTTTCATTTTTTCTTCAATAATCTTTGTATATGTTAGTACAGTTCACATCTGAGAGCTGCTCAACTTTTATTCGATTTAAAACTTTCTTACATGTCATCCTTTTCAATATGAAATTCAATTTTATTCTGCTCAAGACTAAATAGTGATCACTTCCAATTTCAAATCTTCTGTACACTCTGGTGTCCTACACCAGGGAGAAAACATCACTATCAACAATAACATAGTCAATGAGACTTTTATTTCTTGCCTCTTCTCTCCATGTGAATTTGTGCACATTTTTATGTTGGAACATGGTGTTAGTAATAACCAGTCCATGTCCTGAGCAGAAATCCAACAAATATTTGCCATTATTATTAGTTTTGCTCTTTTCTCCAAATTTTCCCAATATATTTTTGTATGTCTGACAATCATTTCCTACTCTGCTATTTAGATCCCCAACAAGGACCAACTTTTCCTTTTTCATTGTGTCAGATGCTTTCTCTAAAGCAGTAAAAAATTCCTCAACTTCTACCTTAGTAGAACCTTCTGTGGGACCACAGGCACAAATAAGCCTCATTGTCCAGTTCTCCATTCTCATATTTGCCCACATCACTCTACTTGAGACTGCCTGCCATTCAAGAAGATTAGCCTCGTATTTAGTGTTGAATACAATGGCTACTCCTTTTCCTTGATTGTCATTGCCTGTATATAACATTTTGTATTTATTGCTCAGAAAGATCTCACCAGTTTTTGTCTTTTTTGTTTCAGTCACCTCTATTATGTCGATCTGGTACTTATCTAATTCCTCAGCTAGTAAAATAGTAATAAAAGTAAAATAGTTATTAATAATAAATAATAGAACAGATAAATACTTTGAGTTATCTTGGATGCGAAATATCATATGAAGGAGAAAAAGACATAAAATTAACAACTTACAAATTTTTACAGATTATAGGCCTGATAAATAGAACACTCAACCCAAATATAGTACAAAACGAAACACGCTTGAAAATATACAATACTTTACAGCGCCCATATTATTGTATGGCATTGAAATTTGGGCAATAAAAAACAAGATAAACAAAGAATAAAAACAAGTGAAATGAGATTTATGAGAAGAACTGCAAAATACACATTATTAGAAAAAAGGAATGAAGACATTTTAAAAGAACTAAAAACAAAATCAATAGAAGAAAAAAACTAAACAATTATAAACAAAAATAGATAGAAGATATAAACCGAATGGCCAACACCCGATATCCTAAACAAATACTTAAATATAAGCCAATTGGAAAGAGAAGGCAGGGTAGACTCAAAAAAGGATATTGGATGGATAACGAGACCGGAACAGACCAATATAGCCTATACCCATAAATAGCGTTATGATGATGATGATTTATGGGATTTGAATCAAATTTGATGCATTCCTTTTATTTTTTTTATTAGCTTCTAATTTCAATATAACTTAAATAATTCATGATCCATTCCACAGTCTGCATCAGGTAGTGCTTTGAGAGTACTTCACCTTCTATTGGCAACAATGTAGTCTATATAATTTCTGTATTTGCATTAGGTGAAGTCCATGCGTACAATCTTCTTTTATGTTATTGAAAGAAACAAATTTCAATTTTATGTTATATGTTATTATATAAGGCATGCTAATTTACTTTCTCCTGCTTTATTACTCATTTCTAAACCAAATTTTCCAGTAATGTCCCATTATTCTATTTCTCTCCCAATTATGAGTTCCAATCACTTAATATCAATAGAAAATCTCTCTTATCAATGCAGTATTTAAACACAGTGCATCACAGGCTACACTTAACCATAAACAACTATCAACAAATGCAGAAAATTCACCTGTTCTACAAATGGCAATCATGGCTCTTAGTCCTTTGCAAAGGCCACTTGGCAGAAATTCTGCTCATCTGTGTTTTTACCCCCTCTCTTTTTCATCCAACTGGCACCACTGTAACTTCTAAAAAAGCTCATTTTCTCAAACATCTGCATAAATAACCAAGGCAAATCACCTACTATCATACCTGAAGCAAAATTACTGAACTCTTGTCTTCTCCACAGTCTTCTCTAATTAACGGAAAATGTCAATATCAGTCAGCTTCTTAGCCATATCGATACCCATTAGATAATCAATGACCAAATTAATTCTGTCTTAATCCACAAAAGATATAACCAACATCATCCACCTCTGGACAAATGCCATGAAAAGGCTTGAAGAAAACCTGCTGCTCTTGAGGACATTGGATCAGGTCTGGCATTGGCTACTCAGTTTTCTCTGTTCACTGTTGTCATATGGATAGCGTCCTCTCTTCAGACTTTTCCATCAATGCAAGAGTGCTACAGAACTATGTTCCACTATTACCTATTTAATATTATACAATGATATAAGGCTACTTTATACATAAGTAGCCTTATATCATTGACCTTAAATCCAAACTATAATTTTACTGATAATAGTTCATTCCTTCTACTTACAGTATTTGAAACCTTGAAGCAAATAAATATCCCAAGATTCAAGATCTTCTACAACCAGTGTATTAAATACATTTCATTAAATACAATATTAAATCTCCATATCATTCTTCAATAAGGTGAAGATGACCCAGTCATCATCAATGTTGATTGGGTCATCTTCAGTCAAACTTACTGACTGTAAGACTAAACAGTACTTGTTTCTTGCAAAAAAACCGATATCACAATTAATCCTTCCTTACTTTTGACAATATGCAGATTTTGAAACAAGACCAACTTCCTCAGCCTCTAAAAAAACTATCCTTTTCACACAAAATGCTACTTTGCACTAGTTTAAATACTAATTTTGTTCAAATTCCAAGTATTTTCATATTTTGGATGGTGCATCAAAATCCTTCTTAAAAGGTTCTTAATACTACCTAGAAGAGGACAACACTGCTAATTAATAAATGCTAAAAGAAATAGTTTGCAGTGCCATAATAAACATGTTTATCAACAAAAGATAATGGGAGAAAATAACATATTTAAACATGTTAGCAGTGAATGGAAAGCTGTAGAACAATAAAATGATATTTACCTTACATTTTTAATATACAAAAAGAAATGATACACAGTTTCCATGAACCCCTCGGATTTTGATTTAAGGCCAAAGATTCCCTAAAATAAATTTCAAAAAACAAAAAAGTTAATAAATCTGCATCGTTTTTATTATTAATAATGGCAAAGAAAAAGTTATTCATCTTGAAATCTGAAGAGACAAATTAACTTACTGCTAATTGAGTAGTTGCAATGGTAATAGCTGCAGCAGAAGTAAACCCACTTATCACAGAGGCAGAGATAAAGCTTACTAGAAAACCTATAAATAAGTATTATCTAGTATATAATGGAAACCAACAATTAGCTGCATATGTCTCAAATTATCATAAAATTATATTTTAAAGAAGATAATGTCAAGTCAGTGTTATTTCAGAAAGTTAACATTTTTGGATATTTAACTCTCCATTTCAATTTTAAAAGTTTTGATTTTAAAATTTGTAATTTTAAATCAGACAAAAACCTAGAACTGCATTACAAAGTAATGTAATGTAAATGAATCCTTTGTTCTGAGGATTTAAGGCTTTTATTAAGAATTTTTCTTCTTCTTCATGTCATTTAAATTGTTCTATCCATGTTCTGAACAGAAATCTAGCAGATTACTTACCATTTTATTAGTTCATCATAAAAATCATGGAAATAACTACTGTGTTAGAGTAAAACTTCAGTTTAATATAAACCAAAATAACCACTCGCCCTTCACATTAAGGTCATCATTTGGAGTATACACATATATACAAAGAAATAAGCTGCACTACAATCTACATGGTTGTAAATTGTAGTACATTTACGTATTTGGTCAACTAGTAAATGATTGCATGATGAAGGTTGACTAGTTACAGTCAACCTTCATCATACTACCTAAAAAAAGCAAATGCAAAAACTTGTAATGATTATAGAATGATCAGTCTAATAAGTCATCTTCTCAAAATGTTTCTGAAAATAATTCAAAAAAGAATATACAGAAAATGTGAAGACATCAGTCATACCCAATTCAGCTTGGGAATGGGAGAGGCTCTTTTCTTTTCTCAAATCTCATTTCAAAAATGTAGTGACCAAAACAAGGAAGTATTCATTTGCTTCATCGACTTCGAGAAAGCATTTGACAAAGTCCAACATACTAAAATGATTAAATTATTAAAAAGAATTGAATTAGATGGTAAAGACATCAGGATCATTGAAAACCTATACTGGAACCAAAAGGTATCTGTTCAAGTTGATGACATTATTACAGACTCCATTAACATCAAACAAGGAGTAAGGCAAAGATGTGCCTCTTTTTTTAACATAAATTCAGAAGCCATTCAAAAAATCTTAAAAGGAAGAGAGGAAGGGATTAATGTAAATGGTGTGTCATCAGCATATCTGATATGCTGATGACACAGCTCTCCTGGCTGACAATATTCAGGATCTTCAAAATCTTCTGGAGCTAGTGAACGAAGAGAGTGAAAAAATGGGATTAAGAATAAATATCACCAAAACTAAATTCATGGTCACAAGCAAAAAACCAATTCTTAATTTAGCACTTTCTTTAAATGGAAAACAAACAGAATCTGACAAAATTTAAATATCTCGGATGCTGATTAAATGAAGAATGCAATCCAGAAATGAAAGTAAAAGTTAGAATTGAAATGGCAAGAAAAAATTTTCTCCTGATGAAATCAACACCGTGTAAATGCAATTTAAATTTAGCGCATAGAGTACACATGGTTAAATGCTATGTATGGTCTGTACTGCTGTCCGGTGCAGAAACTTGGACCTTGAAGACAACATTGATAACAAAAAACTTGAAGCCTTTGAGATATAGTTATACAGAAGAATGTTAAAAATTCCATGGACAGTAAAAACGTCCAATCAAGTACTGGAACAAATGGGGAAATAATGTCAACTTTTAGATACCATAAAAAAGAAGAAAAACTGCATATCTTGGTCACATACCTCATAATGAAAAATATAAGATACTTCAATTGATTACAAAAGGGAAGATAAATGGAAGAAGGGGACAAGGAAAATGAAGAAAATCTTGGCTGGCAAATATCAGACACTCGACTGTTCAGAGTGGCTGAGGATCGCTCAAAATTTGCCAAGGTGGTCACCGACCTCTGATAGGAGATGACACTCAAAGAAGAAGATTTTTTATATCATTAAGAGTTCACCAATACTAATACATAAGTAAATTTTAATTCAAAACAATTCAAGTAACATGCAATATATACGAAGGTGGTCTGAAAAGTTCTCGGCCTAACAATGAAAAAACGAATTTATAATTTCAAACTTAATTTTATTTCTCAACATTTTTATTTTTCAACAATCCCTTCTGGGTTCTCTGCAGTTTTTATTTATAAATGATTCATTAGAGAAAGTGAGTGGCAAGATGCTAAACTGAGATAATTTATACAAGAGGACTGACTGTTTAAGGAATTCAGAAAGTAAGGCTACTATAAAGTAAGGTGAATGTACTATGTCTGATAACTCCACGTGCTCCTCAGCCATTTAACTTTTCTTTTTTAACTCTGAAAAACAATCAAGCTTCTTTGGAAAAAAAAATCTTGCCATCTTCATAAGACCAGATTGTTCCTTGTACCCTAAACAATGAGAGAGTAATGTGGCATTTTTCCCAGACACTTGAAAGCATTGTTTTGTGAGCCTGAAATAGAAGTATCATAAAAACTTGACTATGCACACACACTCCTACATCTGAGCTACTCTATAGACACACTAAACATGCTTTAAGCAAGACTTGACTTTTGATCTACCACAACTTTTAGAGACTACAGAAATAGGAATGATAATACAAACTGAAATAAATGCATACTCCATTATTAAACTACTATTTCAAATTTAATTCCAGTAGTTTAACCTAATCCTTCAATGTAAGAGTAATTAAACACTTACCTAAATTTAAAAATCCCATGGCAAGTTGTATACATCCAGTAAGGAAAGTGATTAAAATAGCATAAATGATTCCACCATCTCCAACATGTTCTGCAGTCATAAGTGACATGATTGCAGTTGGACCAATTGTCAGGTCTTTGCAGCTTCCAAATATGGTATACATAAAACATCCCATAAAAGCTGTATAAAGTCCATACTAAATAAATAAAATTTTAAAAAATAACAATAATAAATAAATAAAACAAGAAAATTAAATCATAAATACTGCTTAATTTTCTTGTCAGGATATGTTATATCGTTTAAAGTCTAACAGTATCCCTTCTCTATCAAAGTATGACAATCATGATTGTAATACAGCAGAAATATATGATTTTACATTCTTTATAAAAAGTATTCACTGATATTGAAAACTAATTAAGTAATTTTAATCTTCTTAACCACTTGGGAAAGAATGCTATTTGGTAATTTCCACAAATATTCTATTAACCATTCTTATTTCAAACATTTTCAATTCACTGAAAAACTGTTTCGAACCTTTGAACTTAGTGATGTTTATACAATACAAATTATTTATAAAGTATAATTATTTTTCTTTAACTAAATAATATATATATATATATATATTTCTCATTTCCACAGACTTTGTTTTATGTAATGATACCTGTAGGAGCAGTTTCTAAGAGATTTGGGTCAGCAAGTTGTTTTTTTTTTCTTGGTTAGAAAGTAAATTATACTAGACAAATTACATTCTTGTTTTAATCTTTTACCGAAGTGTGAGCAAACAAAAGTTTGTGTGTGAAGTATCTTTACAGCTAGGCTATATGAAGCATCCCATAATGTAGCACACTTCCTTTCAGAATTTTTTGGCAACGTATCATGGGAAGGGTCACTATCCAGACAGGTTTCTATCTGAAGTCTCATCAGGTTGAATCTTGATAAGACTTGTGAAGATACTGAGAGCTAAATCAGGGCACAAATCATATTTTCCCATATACATGTATCAAAACGGTATCACCATATCAAAACATTCTGGATTAGTAACATTTTTTTAGCTTAGAAAATTAATTATACTGGACAAGAAATTCTATGCTTGTCTATACCTAGGTAAAGGATAAATTCTGTGCCTAGAATAATTTACTTTCTAATCAAGCAAAAAGTTGATACAATTATCTCTAATTCAGAGCATTTTAATAATATGGTAATACACCATTTTGGTGTACATGAAAGATATGACTCCTGCAATGATTTAGCTTTCATTACCTTCATGGTCCTAGCTCTAAACAATGAGACTTCAATGAAGACTGACAGTCTGGGTAGTGACACTTCCTATAATGCACTGTTAAAAGGAAGTGTGCTGTGCATTATAAATTACTAGGGAAATCAGATGTAAAGTCATCTGCCTCTGTACAATAGAAGTAGCACTAGTCATGAACATATGTCAGACACAAACTCTTTTGTTTGCTCAAGCTTTGGTAAAGGATTAAAACAATATAATTTCTTGTATAGTATAATTTGAAAATGACTGTCTATTTCTTATAAAAATAATTTTAAAACATTTTTTGGATAAATATATTTTCTTCTAATATCAGCTTGCACCTTAAAGTGTTAGGTTTAATGGCCAAATAGCTTCATTACATATAAGCTTAATTAACACTGTGATAGGATTATTCCTATTTGTATAGTAGGTCTGTCAATTATTATATGCTAACTTACATTCAGCTAAAAAGCCCTCAAAGATCCAGTGTATTCTAGACAGAATTTGAACCCAGGACTTTCCAATCAAAGAGCATCACGTACAGCCTTCATGTCCAAGCTATGAAGTATCTAAGTATATTTTCATAGAGAAAAGTTATTTTAAATATTATTATTATTGTGTACATCTGAAATCCAAAGACTTCGCAGGAGACCCAAACTATACAGACAATCTATCATACCTCTACTCGAACCCATTAACAAAGAACTCACAGCTGACTCTGACAACCCATTCTGCTCATTCACAACTCTCCAAAAAATCTAATCCTCACACCCCTACTAACCACACCTTTATTCAAATTCCCAGGGATGACCTCTTGTTCTGGCCCCTCTAACCAAGTGTTGAAATCTTTTCCCCTGCATCAATCTTATAAAACCCTTTAAGCAACTTAAATGTATCTATCATATTGGCTCTTTCTCTCCTATAAACCAACTTCTGCAATCCACACACTCTCAATCATCTATCCTCATAGGGAACATTCCATAGACCACTAATCATCATGGTCACTTGCCTCTGAATCTTCTCTGTTGCTTCTTCATCTCCAAGAAATCCAAGAGACCAGATCTGAGCATAGTAATCCAGATGTGGGTGTATCAAGACCTTATAAAGAGAAATAACAACTTCCTTATCTCCACTGGTTATCTTCCTTGTTAAAGCATTCTTCAACAGCCAAGTAATCTTATGGGCTACCTTAGCAATATGTCCTCTTTAACTCTCTATCTACCACCACCACCACCCCTAAATCTCTAGCTTCATCTATTTCCTGGAGTACAGTTCCATCAATGTGGTACACAGCTTGTAATTCATTTATCTCAAAATGCATAACTTTACATTTCTCCACATTAAGCTGATACCCATTATCTTTTGCCCATACTGACAGCCTATTTAAATCTTCCTGCATGCTTTGCATCACCTTGATTAACCATTACTCTACTAATTTTGCATCATCAGCAAACAACTGCATATTTCCTTTCAGGTTATTTCCTATATTATTTATGTACAAATTAAACAGTAGTGGTCGCACTACTGAACCTTGCGGCACACCACTAGTCACCTGTTTTCACCTCAATTCTGCCCCTCCACATACCACCTTTTGACATCTGTCCAGCAGCCGCCACCCCTTATCCACATAACCAGTATCATATCTATCCCTGTTTGTTCTAATTTGCATAACAGTTCCATGTGGTATTCTGTCAAATGCCTTTGTGAAATCCAGCAAAATCACCGTGTAGTCATTTCCTCCCATCCAACTCAGCTGTTACTCTATCATAAAAAAAGTTAGTCAATTACTAAGGCATGACCTATCCTTCACAAATCCATGTTACACCCCCCCCCATACAGTATGATATCTTTATCCATCCATTCTTGAATTCTCTTTTTGACCAATTTTGCCAGTACTCCCCCCCCACCACCACCACACACATACACACCTGAAATACTGATTGGTCTATAATTTGCTACTGCAGTCCCCTTATACAAGGGAATTATTTTGCCCTCTTTCAACTCCCTTGGAACTCTACCAGGACTGAGACTTAAATTAAAGAGCCTAGTTAGAGGAATTTCCAGTTCCCTCACAAAACCTAAGCTGATATTCCATCTAATCCCACAGCTGTATTTACAATGAGATTCTGCAATATCCTAAGAACCTCCAATTCATCCACCTCTGTTCCCACATTAATGTCTGTCACAGATTAAAGTAGAAACCTCACTTGGATGATATACCCTTGCAAAGTTTTCACTCAGTAGCTCAACTGTTTTATCGGCCTCTGTCACCTGGTGACATCATCACTCATTAAGGTTAACTTTCAATGGTCATTCTTCCTCTTACTTGCACGTAATGAAAGAATTCATTGGGATTTCCTTTGGTCTGCTCAGCTGGATTCTTCTTATAATCTGATTTTGCCTTCCTTGCCTGAGCTTGTACTGTTCATGAGTTTGCTGGTGACCTTTCTCCTTATATACCTTCCACAGCATTTTCTTCTTCTGTAGCTTACGCCTAATGATATTACTCATCCATCTAGCTCCTACCTGATTAACTTTCCTTACCTCAGGTATGCAATTTAATATTGCTTCCACTAGATGACTCGTGACTATCTCCCATGCACTACAAACATCGTTAGCCTGCAGTGTTTTATGCCATGGCACAGATTTAAGCTTCCACCTAAGCTTGTCATAATCACCTGCCTTGTAGTTCCATATATACCCTTTCTTGACAGAATATTCCTGATGTTACAATCTTCCAAGTCAAGACTGCATGTCACTTTCACCAATTGGAGGCAATATGCCACCTTGATTATGGATAGCTCTTCTGATCCTATGACCAGGTCCATCAAATACTCCCACTCCAGTAGTCCTCTCCATCACATGCTGCCTCAAGTAATTATCTCTCGGTAGGTGTATAAATTCTATTTCCTTTCTGCCATGTGATCTTTCTTCCTTCCAGTCTATATCTCCATAGTTGAAGTCCCCCCATAATAATCACATGACCTATACTCATTGTACTATTTTGTCATTGCATATCTTCTAGATATCCATGGAACTCCCTAGCCTATAGCAACAACCAACTGTATATTTTGTCTTACTGGTCTTGATCTCACACCCAACTGCTTCAAATGAACAGCCACCCCTCCTGCCTATCCCCTATTCTTTTTGGCTGCAATTTATCGGCTATCATCAGCAGTACCCCTCCCTCATCCTATCTTCTCTATTTTCCCTGAAAATACTAAATCTTTCACATTCTATCCCTGTAACTACATCATCTGCTGTTAGCCAAGTCTCACTAATGCCTATAACTTTTGGCTCCTCTCTCTTATTGCTGATACTTCTGGCATTAGTATATAGAAACTGCAGCATCCCTTTAGGTCTCCACCTACATTTACTTCCTGAATTGATGACCCTATTCATTATTTTTGCTCGAGAGACTAGATTTTGTACTTCATTCTCACACTTACTCGCCTCATAGGTGCCTTCACATAAACTCGCCTGCTTCCACCTTAATTATTTAAGTTTTCCTGAATTTGCTTCAGCATGCTCAGTGAACAAAGCTCTCTAGACATCTACCACCAAAACCATTAAATGCAATCCATCAGCATTATACAGATCCTTCTTTCTGTCAAACCCTGACCACAGATCCACAAATCATACATTATCCTTTCTACAATATATCTTCTAACAATAAACGTTAAACTGTAACAGAAAAAACTCACAGGATCTATCCTGTGATAGAACACTTAAAAAAAAATAACTGAAATTCTAAGCTATTTCTAAATTTTTTTGAATTTTTTTTTGTTTTTTAATAGCAGAAAATGTCATCATCATTATCAAATTCCTGCCATGTACCCTCAAGGGGTGTACAGCATATGATAGTACTACATGAAAAAAATTACATCATTATTAATTTCCTATTTACAATTTTCCTCCAAATCAGTCTGTTACTTGTCAAGACTCCAACATTATCAGATCTTATATTTTCATCTAAGGCACTTTGTACCGTATCAATCTACCTATATCTTGGTCTTCCTCTGGGTCGTTTTGCTGCCAACCTGAAAGAGAACACTTGTTTTGCTAATCTTGCTTCGCCCATTCTGTTTAAGTGACCATACCACCTGAGATTAGCTGTGCTAATGCATTCCTGGATGCTGACAATGTCAAGTTCTTTCCTAATATCCTCGTTCTTAATATGATAATGCCATTGATGCCATCTGTTCACGCCTATAATCTTTCTCAGGACTCTCATATCTGTTGTCTCCAGTCTTTGGTCAAGTGTTTTACTTCTGACCCGGCTCTCAGATCCATAAGTTAAAATTGGTTTGAACACTGTCTTGTATACAGCTAATTTAGTGTTCCGACTAATTTCTCTCTTATTCCATATGAATTTATTCAATTGACTTCCCACCATACCAGCTTTGCTGATTCTGTTGTCTATTTCTATATTTAATTTACCATCTTCAGTAAAAATCGTGCCTAAATAGCTGAAATGTTTTACTTGTTCCACAGGTTCTCCATTCACAACACAGTTGACATTTTCAATGATTCTGCCTATTTTCATTGTCTTTGTCTTTTTATTGCTGACCTTCATACCATATCTATTACAACAGTTATTCAATTTAGTCAGAGAATCTTGCAGACTTGTAGCAGATTTATTTAGAAGTATAACATCATCCGCATAAAGCAAAGAGCTGACATTAACATCTCCAATTTTGATATCATGCTTAATACCACTTTCCTTCATAATGTGATCCATATAGATAATGAATAACAGAGGGGATAAGGTACCTCCTTGTCTCACACCAGATTTAACATTAAACCATCTTCCTGTACTTCCTTCAGTTCTAACTGCTGACTTACAACTCAAATAAAGACTAAGTATTGCTTAATATAATGCCCCATTGACACCATATAACTATAGCGTATTGAATTGCTTCTCTCTTGGCACCTTGTCATATGCCTTTTCCAAATGGACAAAACTTAAATACAGATCTTTGTTATAGTCCCATGCTTTCTCGATTATTTGTCGTAAAGTGAAGATCTGATCCTGACAGCCTCTATTTGGCCTGAATCCAGCTTGTTCTTCACCAAGCTTTTCTTCCACAATTCTTCTCAACCGTTTCTCAAGTATACTTGCATAGATCTTGCATAGAATTTAGAGCCAACTGCTTGTGATGAGTCTTCTGACTCATAGGTGTGTTATACCAATGATAATAATAATAACAAGATTTCTCCTGTAGTAGCAAATGTTTAAAAAGGATAAACAAATTAGACAATTATTAAAATATTTTTAAATGTATATTATATAACAATAATATGCTTCTAAAAAAAAGGAACGATACCATTAAAGTAATAAATTAATTTGAATTAGATACTGAAATTAGATATTTTAAACTAATTAATACAGATTAACTAGTTAGTGTCTTTAAAGGAATAAAGTTACTGATTATAGCTGTTAATCTGATCACGATGATATTCAGTATATTTATTATTCTGAGTTTCAAAATAATCATTACTTGTGGTGGAAGACCAGCTAGCTGTGCCAAAGCAAGACCCTGTGGTATCACAGTCAAAGCAACAGTAAATCCAGCTAGAGCATCTCCTTTCAAATCTGAAAGGCTATACCGAGGCAGCCAAACAAGACAAGGAATACGGCGCTTTAATATTTTTATGCTGCAGCATTTTTTCTGTAAATGAGAGGTCCATGAAACATGATGTGAATTTCCTTGCTGTAGTGGTTCTTGCTCTCCAGGTGATCTCACATCACCTAGAAATGAAGTTATCACTTTATTTCTACTCAAAACAGCCAAATAAATATAGGAATTTGTCTATATATGCAAATTTCATGTAAAATGAGAAAATAAGCATTTATAGATGTTTTCTTTCAAAATATAAATTATCAAAATTACTTTAAAAGTCCTAAATAATTCAGCTTACATTGTTCACTACTTTAAGAAGGTGAGATAATTCGGGGGGGGGGGCAGTGTATTGTATGGTTAAAAAAAATTCTACACAGATACAAAAAATATAAGTCAGGCAAAGTGGCATTTATTTAAAAACATCAATAAACTCCATATAAGTGGACAATTAAAAGGCAATTATGTAAACAATTTAATGACTGAAAAAATAACTTGAGTGTTGAATTAATTTTTTTGTTTTGCTTTGTTGTGAATGAAGTTTCACAACTGTTTTGCCTAAGTTTTACAAATTTTTGGGATAGCTTTATAAGTCATTCTAATTTTAATCAATAACATGGTGAAATGAGTCGACAGTCTACCAATGTATGGAAGGAGAAAAGTGGGAAACATATCTGTGGATCTTTCAGCTTCATTAGATGCCTCTACTCAATACAGATAAACTATGCAAATCCACACAAAAGTTATAATGGTACTGTGAATCAACCCCCTCCCCCTTCCTTTCAAAACACAATACTAAAAAAAAAAATAAATAAATAAATAAATATTAAAAAGTAACAAAAACCCATTCACATACTGATCTCCTTCAACAGCCTTAACATCAATATAAATAATGTGCACCACTTACAGACATCAAAAATCTGACCTATTATTTTTAACAGAACCTCAACAGGTATCCTGTACCACTCCTGCCCATTTCAACTGCATGATTCCTTCTGTAGCAACAGTGTAAACTGTGTGTGCTTTAAATCTGACATCCCACATCCAAGAATGGCATCTTGAATCCCCTCTTTTCAATTTGCTAGGGCTGAAAATTTCTTTGGTTCACTCAGTAATATTTGTTTGTGGTCTCTATTGCTCATCAAATTCTGATAATCACTCTGAAATTTTCCATTGCTTGTTCATCTACAGTACAAATACCCAATGAGGTCATCTTCCTTGAGAACTCCAAGGAATTCATGACTTAGACTGCCTTGAACTCCACTAATCAAGCCAGAAGTGATGTAAAGATAATGGCCATCAGCAACAATCTTTCATACATTGTCCATCAGCCCACCAGAATACATAATCCTCTTCACTCTCCCTCAGTTCTCTTAATAAATACATGTAGATGTCAACTCCTCTTGGTAACTCTGACATAAATTCATCCTAGTTCTCCTTTATTACTGAACACCATTCACCCAGTCATTTTCCATTTCATGTTTTTTGGCACTAAAATAATGCTAACTGGTACGATACTCCTCCTTTTCTTAGGTTAAGCATTGTTATTGCTATTCTCATCCTGATACCTTCTCCAACTGAATAACTGAAAGAATTCTTACTGGGAGATTTTTATCTCAAACAGTGAAGTACTCTTCAAACATTGGTTTTCCAATAAGTGTTTTCATGGTAATCCAAGAAAATAATTTAGCATACTGCAAGTAGTTCAAAACCAAAACTCCAGCATCTCACTAGGCCTGCAAAGTAGCAAACAGTAACTACATAGAGACCGTTAGCAAATACAAATAGACTCTGAAAAGGAGGAATACAGAAACGTGTGTTCAAATATTCAAATCTTTCTGTTCAAATGGCAGTCAAGTGTTCTGGTCCACTGCCAAAGATCTTTGGTGCAACTTTTGTTCATCCAGTTTCCACCTCACATCCAAATGGTACTATTGTAACATCATCCAAGGACAAGGCTGACCTGGCATTATTCTCCTCCAACTCCTGCACTGATGATCAAGGCAGAGTATCTCCACTTTATCAAGAATGATCACTACATCCTCCTCTAGTCTTCTATCAGAAAGGTATCCTGAAAAGTTTAGATATCAATTAGTCTTCTGTGGTATCCCCCCAACTGTACTTTAAACTAATACTTTGAAATTAATGCCCATTCTACACTGTTTTTACAATTTTTCATCATCTGGAATTTACCCTACAACATGAAAACAAATATTTAATGCATCCCAGAAAAAGGAGATAAACGTCAGTTATCAAACTACTGTCACATTGCACTTACCTTAGTTTACTGAAATTAATGAATATCACCAAGTCAACTCCTTCATATTTGGAAGCCCACTAATTAATCAATGACCAACATTCTTGCATGATCCACAGCAGATCTTGTCAACATCATACTATAAATACAGGCTATGGAAAGGTTTGGTGAAATCCATGTGGTCACTCTAGCATGGCATTTTCATAACATTTGATTGGGTCTAGCACAAGGACCTATTTCCTAAACTGCCATCTCATGGTCTACTGTCCACTCTTTGCAAGTGAAGCGTCAGTTTTTCTCTCTGGTCATTCACTGCATGTTTGGCCAGCCTGGTTGGCTGAGTGGTTAGCGTATCCGCTCTCCAGCCAAAGGGCTGCGGGTACGAATCCTGCCGTGGGCATGGTTGTTTGTGATTGTCTGTGGAGATAGTAGTGGTGATGGTGGACAGTAGATGGTGTAGATGAGACGGTTTGTGGATGAAGTTGAGTGGTGGAGAGTTGTAGAGTAGGTGCCCTCCCTCGATGAGTCTTTGTACTCCCTGGAGGTGTCAAATAATAATAATGTTGTGGTGGATGGCTTAATTTCTTCAGATTTCCTTAATGATGCTAAAGTATTCCAGAGCGCTATACTTTTGCCCAAAACTATGTTCTATTCATAATGACTTATTACTAATCTTAAATTATTGAAGTTAGTGAGAGGTCATTATGAATAGGAGAGTTTTGCCAATGACTACTCTCCATTCCTCTTTTTCATTTAATAAATCATGCAGTGATCATATATCCTAATTTACAAGATCTTTCATAAATGTCTTAAACACTGATCTCCTTGAATTTCAGTGGGTTGAAGATTTAATTGTTATGTGCAAATATGGCTGAAGCAACTAAAGCAATGAGGCCATTGTATTATGTCTGTTAATTATGCATTCTACTGGCTGATTTTCCTGGTTGAAGGATGAAAAACCCTTCTGCTTCTGTATGAGACCGACCAACTCATATCTAGTTGTGGTGTAAAGATAACTTTGTTAATTTCAACGTGCTGACAAGACACAATCCTGTCTTATTTCATGATATCAACATCTCCATGCAAAATCAGATATTTCTAGAAATAGTGGATATTAAAGATCCAACATTATTTCAATGTTGAATAAATACTGAATGTTTAAATATGAATAAATGTAAAAATGAATAAATACTGAAAGTTTCGAAATTTTGACCAGAGAGCTTATGAAAATACAATCCTCAGCATTGGAGTTGCCTTAACTTGCACTTAAAAGACATGAGCCAAGGATTGTATTTTCATAAGCTCTCTGGTCAAATTTTAGAAACCTCCAATTTCAAAATTTGTTGGATCATTAATATCCACTTTTTCTATATAATTTACATAACAAAAATTAAGTCATATGGCTCTTTCTTTGATAATTCAGATAACTCTTCTTGGACTGAACTTGGACTTATGCCTGTAGCCTCTCCTAACGTAAGCATATATTATGTTAGAATGTTTGACATACAAAGAATAGAATTACATCTATATTTTGTACAGAATAAAAGTAAGAAAATAAGATATTTATTATTAACATCCAAACTCCATGGAGTCAGAGACTCACTATGGGATATTTATACCAAAAAAAAACCCACTGGTGAAACTGGAAAAAAATTAAAAGATAAAAAGAAGAATAAATAGACTGCTTTTTTAAAAAAAGATATTGTACATAAAGCATCAAAAGAAGCATTATGAGGGGGAAAAAAATTAGTAGTAGAACTTATCAGAAATTTTTTTTTCTAAGCTTTGCAAAAAGAAGTAATAAAAACCTTAGAAAAAAAAAATCTGCATTTCATATATATCTACAAGATAAATAGAATACATCAATATATGTAAAATATGAAACTATATGGAATGAAGTAAATAACAAGATAAGACCACCTGGATTATTGTGTGCAGATTTGGTCTCCTGGGTTTCAAGGGGATACAGAAACTGTGGAAAGGATGCAAAGAAGAATTACAAAGATTATATCCAGATTATGGGATTTAGATTATGAGGACAGATTGCAAGTATGTGGATTACAGACTCTGGTTTGTTAACAGAAGAAAGAGGGATGATATGACAGATGTCTGTAAACTTCTGAATGGGAGTAATAGGATATCATCTGATGAAATTTTTGTAATATGGAAGGTAGGGAGAGAACACCGGTGTGGGAGGGGGAGTATCCATGGAAGTTAAATTTCTTTGAAGTCCAGAAAATGGTAAGAGTTAGGTTTCTCTCACAGAACAGTGAGTGAGTGGAATAGTTAGTAATAATAATAATAGTTTGCCTTTAGGGATAGTGAGCACATCTAGTGTGAATGTAAGGGAAAGTATTATAGCTGGTTTGGGTGATATGTAGCCTCTCTCAATGAGTCCTTGACTCCCTGGAGGTCTCAAATGATGATGATAATAATAATAATAAGGAAAATTAAAACAAGAATAAATACTGAAATAACTTATGGTAGACATAATTATACTTTTAAAAAAATAGTTTATTACATGTAAAGGAAATTAGCATTTATTTATAACTCCTATATACTTATTATTATTATTATCCTAAGACCCTATGGAGTCAAAGCCTCATCTGGGGGGGGGGGGTCCTTTTGTCATACACACAGCTCATCATACTGTGCCTTAAACACACTCGAATTCTCTGCAGACATCACCCCTCTCAGGCAAGGCATTTCAACCATTCACAATTCTGTATGCAAAAAAACCTGTTTCTCACTCCCCTGCTCACACCCTCCTTACACAGCTTCCAGGGATGACCTCTGGCTCTCCCCTGATCTCCCACTGTTTTCTGTAAAGCCTCTTGAACATTGATCCTATAACAACTCCTTACTAACTGATATGTCTCTATCATTTCAACCCTCTTCCTCCTATCCACTAACTCTGTAAATTGCATCTTCTCAACCTTTCCTCATATTCAACATCCAGAGATCAGAAACTACCTTAGTCAGTTGCCTCTGGATCTTTTCTAACATCTCTTCATCATTTTGAAAACCAGGTGACCAAATTCGTGCACAGTTGTCCATGTGTGGCTTATATAATGGTACAAGAATCTCCTTACTTCTACAAGTCAGTGTCCTCTGCATCATTTCCAGAATTCTTTGAGTTATCCTCACAATTTTGGCAATGTATCCCCTAAATTTCATATCCTTATTCACTATCATCCCCATGATCTCTTATTTCCTTCACTTCCCACAATATATTCCCACCAAGCATAAGTTCTACATCCCATCTTTGTTTCCCAAATTTTAAAACCTCACATTTTGCAACATTGAACTTTCATCCATTCCCATGCCATTCTATCTATTCTACTCAATCTATTCAAGTCTTCTTGTAAGGCCACAACATCTCTACTCTTCATAGTTCGTCCCAACTTTGCATCATCTGCAAACAACTGAATATTATTATTATTATTATTATTATTATTATTAAACAAGACCTCATGGAGTCAAAGACTCATCTAGGAGGTCCTTTTATCTCACACACATCTCATCATACCGGGTCTTAAACACATTCAAACTCCTTGCAGACACCACACTCTCAGGCAAGGCATTCCAATCATTCACAACTCTGCACGAAAAAAACCTGCCTCTCACTCCCCTACTCACACCCTCTTTATACAGTTTCCAGGCATGACCTCTGGTTCTCCCCTGATCTCCCACTATTCTCTGTAGAACTTCTCCACCATTGATCCTATAACAACCCCTTACCAACTTGTAGGTCTCTATCATATCTCCCCTCTTCCTTCTCTCCACTAGACTCTGCAAATTACATCTTTTCAATCTTTCCTCATACTCGACATTCCAGAGGTCAGAAACTACCTTAGTCAGTCGCCTTTGGACCCTTTCCAACATCTCTTCATCCTTCTGAAAACCAGGTGACCAAATCTGGGCACAATAGTCCATGTGTGGCCTAATCAAAGCCTTATACAATGGAACAAGAATCTCCCTACTTCTACACGTCAGTGTCCTCCTCATCATTCCCAGAAGTCTTTGTGTTGTCTTCACAATTTTGGCGATGTGTCCCCTAAATTTTAGATCCTTATCCACTATCACTCCCAGATCTCTTATTTCCTCTACTTCCAACAATATATTCTTACCAAGCATAAATTCTGCATCCCATCTTTGTTTTCCAAATTTTAAAACCATACATTTTGCAACATTGAACTCACATCCCCATTTGCTTGCCCAAATATCCCCATCTAAATCTTTGCTAATATCATTAACATACAGGTTAAACAGCAATGGCCCTAAAACAGACCCTTGAGGCACACCATTAGTGATTTTACTCTTCCAGAATATTGCTCCCCCATACACAACTTGCTGATACCTATCAGATAGCCAGCTCCAATCCAATGCACTCATCTAATATCCAACCTCATCCACTCTAGTTTGGTTTTTAAAAAATGTGGTAATCTATCAAAAGCCTTTGCAAAATCTAAGTATATACTGTGTATCCCTCTCCTCTGTCCAATGAAGCCATCATCTTATTGTAATAAGTAAGTAGATTACTAAAACATGACCTACTTTCAGCAAATCATGCTGTCCATCAAATATAATACCATTGTTGTCAACCCAATTTGGGATCCTAGTTCTCACCAGCTTTCCAGCACTTCAACCACAACACCTGACACACAAAAAGGCCAATAATTTGATGCTGGAGTTGTCACCTCCCTTATGAAGCGGCACAATCTTGTCCTCCTTCGACTCCTTTGGAACTCGACCCAGTGCAAGACTCATATTAAAAAAATATGTCAGACAGATGCCAACTCCCTGGCACATTCCTTCAGAATACGTGGTGATATATTATCAAGTCTCACAGCTTTATTAACATCAAGTTTACTCAATTCCCCATATACCTCTTGCTCACTTACAGTCAGTCACTCCTCCCCATCATCGATATATTTTTATATTTCACCTGTTTTAATGTGAACATCATTTAGGTAGAGCAAAAGGAATGGTTGCAATATTCAAAACTGTAATGCAAGAATGAATAGCAAGAGACAACATTATAGCAAGAGACAACATTATTCAGGTTCCAAGGAACCAGATCAGGTACATTTGTGTAATGAATAATAAAATAATAATAAAATTAAAAATAATAATGCTAAATTTTGAAAATATTATAGGCAATTACTTCCAAAAAATTGGATATGGGCATGCAGTCAGTTCAATTAAGATTAGGGTGATGACAGTGCTTCACACATTTCTAGATTAATAATAATCAATGATCAAATTTAAATCCACTAGAGTGTAACATTTTTGTCCGATTCTAATGAACTCTATGTCTAGTGTCAATGGCATGAGAAAAAATGTCTGAACCCTCTGATTCTAGAAATCTTATATGATCATGATGTTTTTCAATTCTGATCTTAGCAGAATAGTCAGGTCACCCAAAATAGCAAAGTTAACATGAATAGTTTATGTGATAGACACCAGGTAAGGATAGTGGTGGCAATTTATCTTTACCAGATGGTAGAAAAGAAAATAACTTTTGTGCTGGTTTGAAAGTAGTGCGCAGATTATATTTGTGGAGAATCCTTGCTATCTGGTCAGGAGTAGTCTGTTTAAAGTAGAGTAAAATGAAAAGAAAGGTAAATGGTAAATGAAAGTCCCCTTCACATCAGATTGTAGTCTGGCCAAAGGATAATAACTATCAATTATTTTCTGGAAGGTGGTTACTTTATATCCATTAGACAAATTGACTCATATTTTATTTAATTCTTCTGAAAGAAGGAAGTCCAAAGAACAAATTCCCTTAGGAAAAACTCTTAAAGAACTTAAAAATAGAAGAGCTTGAAAAGATAAGATACAGAGTGAACTATTAAAATATGGACAGAGACAATTAGCAAAAGAATTATAATATTCTAAATAGAGTATTCAAGAAAAGCAAAATACCAAATGATTGACAAAAAAATAACCAATAACAACCATCAAATTACTATCTAATCATCCTCATTTCAGTCCTCTCAAAATGATGGAGATCAGCAGCCGAAACTGTTCCCACTTGAAAGTCCAAGAACTAATTAGTAATTAGCACTCACTATCCATATATCTTTTACTCAACATGCTACCTACAAACATAAGCCAAGCAAAAGTGTGGAGTAACTCATGTGTGTGCAGTCTCTCAGTGTTTCCAGAGCATCTACTCAGGTCTTGAAAAAAACAGAGGACTGTTCATCAAACTACAGTCTTATGGTTGGCCTTCCACCTTTTACAGCTGGACACTAGTTTGCTCTATGGTCATTTACTGCATGTCATGATAGATGACTTCCTCACCTCTAATTTTTCCATAAATGCAACAGTAATGCAGAGCTCTGTCTTTTCACCCATTCTTACACTTATACATAAATGAACTTCTCTCACTGACCACAAATTCTATCTATAGCTTTGTGGATGACAGGAAACTCATCTTCATTTGAAGAATAGTGTAGTGTAATGTACAATCATTCCAAGCATCTATGACTAACTCTGATCTCTTTGACATTTTCTGTGTGAAAAGCAAAACCTTGACCTTCTAATTCTACATAATACTGTCCTATCTTATTTTCCACAAAAAAAATTATACTTTCCTTTCATCCTTATGATATCTAGATAAGATTTCCATGTATGGGCTGGCTTTATATCTCTGGCATCCTAGCATAAACATATCACATCCATAACTACCTCTTCCTAAAATTCTTGATATGTATACCCTCATATAAGATACTATGATAGTACTACATGATTAAGTTTATATTTTTTTTATTATTATTAATCTAATATCAAAACTTTTTCCTCCAAATTAGTCTATCTTTCAAGACTTCAATTTGTCAGATCTTATATGTTTTCCTTCTTATTTTTCCAAGCTTATAGGCTAAGTGGCCTGTTATGGACTCAATTCCATCTTTTTTAAGGGTCTTCCTCTGCATCGTGTACCTTTTGAGTGGTAATTTAGAATTTGTTTAGGTATTCTGCTTCTATTCATTCCCAGTACATGTTGCTTCCATTTCTCTCTATAGCAAATAACTGTTTCATTTTGGGAGTTTGTAATTCCAAGTTTATTTCTGATTTCACCGCTTTTCATTTTATCCATTATTGTGACTCCTTCAGTTCTCTGCAGAAATTTCATTTTGGATGATTCAATTCTTCTTTCATCTGCTTTTTTTATTGTCCATATCTCACTGCCATAAAGTAAGGTAGATTTAGCAACACATTGTAGATTCTTATTTGTGTATGTTTTTGTACATAATTGGTTTTAAAAATTTCATTTATAATGCTTGTTACTTTTAAAACGTTTCATATCTTCAGTTCTATGTTAGCTTCATTTTCAGATGACATTGTGCATCCTAAACATCTGAATGTATTTACTTGCTCTATCATTTTGTTGTTTATTACTATTTTGCTTCTTAGTGGATTAGCACCTTTGAAGGCTATGACATTTGTTTTATCTGTTGATATTTCCAATACAATATGTTTTAATCGGGTTATTTAGACTGCATAAATTTTTGTAGTTAATCTTCATTGTTTCAAAGGGTTATTTGGTCATCAGCAAAAAGTAAAATAGCTAAATTAAAAAGAATTAACATATCAAATACAGACATACTTGAAAGTCTAGATGTAGTGTCTTTATTCACGAACGTACCAGTTGAAGAAGTGATTAAGATCATAGAAGATCTCTTTCCAAATGACATTGCTCAGCTTTTCAGCCATTGTCTAAAATCAAACTATTTTAAAGTAAATAACATATTGTGTCAACAACTTGATGGCTTAGCCATGGGCAGTCCTTTGTCACCACTGTATGCAGATCTGTTCATGGAAAAACTAGAAGCTGACATCCTATCCAAAATAAATTCGAAACCATTAGTCTGGTGGAGATACGTGGATGATGTTTTCATCATTTGGAAAGACACAAAAAATGCCTTACATGAGTTCCTTCAAAAAATAAATTCTTTCCACCAAAAAATTAAGTCCACATTAGAGTTGGAAAATAACAATCAATTACCTTTTTTTGAATGTACTAATAAAAAACAAGAGAATGGACAAATCAAGCTCACAATCTGCCGCAAACCTACAGACATTGCACGTTATCTTCACTTTAAATCTACTCATCATTATGCACAAAAACTTAGCATTATATATGTGCTTAAAAATAGAGCAACAAATATCATCATAGAAAAAAAAGATCTGCTTGATGAGCTCTCACTCATATCTAAAACTCTAGTCAAAATGGTTACCCAAAAAATATTATCCAAAAGATTCTCAATACAAACAGTCCACAGCAACAACCTCAAGTGACGCAGTATACGTTGTCCATTGTTGTATCACAGTATCATTAGCCAGCTCAGTTTCAACAAAAATAGCAAAAATCATCAAGTCTTTCAACATCAGGGTTGCCTTCAAACCTGTTTTAACTACACGACACATGTTAAGATCTCCTAAGGACAGCATCGCCTTCTACAAGTACACAGGTGTATATAACATCCTATGTTCCTGTGGACTGAATTATATAGGCCAAACATCACGAAGCCTAGAAATATGAAAAAAGAACATATAGGAGATGTTAACAACAACAGAACAGACACCTCAGGTTTGGCCCATCAGTTCTCGATTTCGAGCTACTCCATCGACTGGAACAACAGCTCTATGCCGTACATTGAAGAAGATTTCAGATGTAGAAACTTTAAAGAAGCTGCAGTGGTACTCCGGACAGAAGACATTCTCAACAGAAATCAAGGCATGATATTAAAATACAATTGGAAAAGCTTAATAAATTCGCTATGTATAACAGAACTCAATTTCGCGAAAAACTATAAAGTGCAATCTACAAACAATGAGTCTCCATGCTCCATGCTCTTAATGTCACAGGTCATTTCAATTTTAATTAATTTTACTGTTGTTACTTCATTCCTTTTTAGCATTTAATGTTAGTACCCATTTCTTGTCCTGAAGAAGCCAGACAGGCTTAAGCTGGTGCAATTTATAGATGATTGTATACATATATTTATAAAGAATCATGGTCCAATAAAATCCAAAGAAAATGTCTCTTACTTATCTTGATATATATTAAATAAGGCTCTAAAGAGTTGGTTTGGTATTTCATATTCTTCCAGGATTTGCCATAGTTTTTCTCTGATAATTTTATCAAATGCTTTGGTGTTATCTATAAAAGCTATATGTGTTTCTATGTTCATTTCTCTGTGTTTTGGATTAGTAATTTAAGGTTAATACAGAGTCCATGCAAGAACTGCCTTTTCTGAATCCATTTTGCTCTTCTATTATACGATATATTTGTTTTTAAGCACTTCTAATTGCCTTAATCCACCTAGACCACATAAATCTTTTTCTGCCATCCAACAACTGGGGCCAGCCTGGTTAGCTGATTAGTGTACCCACTGTCCAACTAAGAGGTCACAGGTTCGAATTCTGCTGCAGGCTTGGATGTTTGCGATTGTCTTACCTTTTGTGCCTATAACCTTTGATATGACACAATAAGACCATTGTTGTCCTTCTACCATTAAAACTATAAATCATCATTAAACAAGAAATTACACGATAACCACAGTAATTAACTTTAATGAAATGAAAGTACAGATATTTCGTACTGAAAATAACAGTACATCATCAGTGTGTAGAAACAAGGAATGGGAATACAAGGTACACATAGCAGTCAGTGGTTTACCAATTAAAAACTGTTGCCGCGTGCTAGAAATTAATATTAATAAATAATATTATTAAAATTGTTATTAAAAACTATTTTTGATGGGTACATAAAATAAGAGTCTCCAAACTTTTGGGGGGGAGAGAGAGAGATAATCATTCCAATTCAGATACTTAAACCTGCTTCTATGGAGGAGATGAGCATCATCCCACTAGATACTGTATTTAGTATCAATACCATGTTGTGTCAGACCAGACTTTTGAGGGTTCATGTATTTGATATAATATTGATGTTTATTAATTCTTTTTTCCACAGAATGGCCTGTCTGCCCAAAGTATGTTAGACTATATTCACAAAGTATCTGGTAAATGCAGCTAATGATAGAGGTGACAGTTTGTCTTTTGTAGATGGCAACAGATGAGAAATTTTGTTAATAGGAAAATGTGTGAGAATGATATGATAGTTATTCAAAATCTACCAATCAGTTCAGAGATGCCAGAAATATAAGGGATTGGAACCCTACGGTCTGTTGAAGAATCCTACGGCATGATCATAGGAGTCAATTATCTGCTGGATATGATTAGGGTTGTAACCATTAAATTCCATTAACATTTGATAATGAGAAGTTCTTGTAAGCTTGAGGGAGAGGAGTACACCTTATGTGCTCTATTAATTAATGACCTGATAACACCAATATTTTGAGAGGTGTCATGAGCAGAATTTTGATGAATGTATCTGCCATTAAAGGTAGGTTTTCGATAAACACTTGTTGATAAATAACTAGAGGCTGTGCATGTAAGAAGGGTGTCCAAGAATGGTAAACTACCAGCCTTTTCGTTTTCCACGGTGAATTAAACACATGGGTGAAGACTATTGAGCTGTTGTAAGAAAGTGGTAAGTTCATTCTCAGAATGACGCCTAAGAGCATTTTCAACCAGCATTTATCAAAAACCTACCTTTACTGGCAGATATTCATCAGATGCCTGTTCATCACACCTCGCAAAATATTGGTGTTATCAAGTCTTTAATTAATAGAGCACATAAGGTGTGCTCCTCTCCCTCAAGCTTACAACAAGAACTTTTCAATATCAAAATGTTAATGGAATTTAATGGTTACAATCCTAATCGAATCCAGCAGATAATTTCACAGGATTTCACACCTCGGGATTCTTCAACAGACCACAGGGTTCCAATCCCTTATATTTCTGGCATCTCTGAACTGACTAGAATTCTGAAGAACTATCATATCATTCCCACATATTTTCCTATTTACAAAATTTCTCATCATTTCTCATCATTACTGTGGTTATCATATAATTTATTGTGTATAGTCATGTCAGAGGTATACCTTTAAAGATAAAAATCATCATTATCATCCAACATCTGTTCTGCTAACCTTTCCTCTTCCACTGTTTAAGTGATCAAATACCACCTTAGATTAGTTCTTAAACATCAAGATACTTTTCACGTTTCTTCTAAAGCCCCTCTAGAAAAAGACAATCTAATTAATTGATAATGTCTCTCATTGTGATTGATTTCAATACATTTCTCAGAAATATTGTATTTCTTCTTCTTCTTCTATAAGTATTTTCATGGCTAACATTCTGCTGAACTGGTTGGTCGCCATTATTCTTCCACTGTCCTTTAAGCATATACGAACATGAGCTGCTGCTAGTCAACATTCATTTAATGTCTGTCAGACCTACTGAAATAGCCTCCACACAGAGTTTTCCCCAAATTCACAGTGAAGAATTTATGGAGACACAATACGGTGTTAGAATAATTACTTTACTTAACATTAAGCAAGTAACAATTGATGTTTCAACCTCTGTATTGAGGTCATCATCAGGAAAATATACATATGTACAGGATACAAGCTATATGATGCTGCACTATACAAAAGTAAGATGAATGAAATGTTTGTTAATCATTTATCTTAGCCTGACCGCTAGTGAAAAAAAAAAAAAAAAAAAAACAGAACTACATTAAACAATTTCTAAAGTCTTCTCATATTGAGATTAACTTCTGTTTGGAGTTGTTCTGGTTGCCTATATGGGTCCTTCCCATTCTTGAAATAATTAATCCATTATTTTTGTTCAGTTTGGGTGATGTTTCAGCATTTCACATGCTTCTTTGAATTTTCTTTCAAACCAGGTTTTGGTGCAGCATAGGGACTTGGTGTCTTTCCAGTCAACTCTGGGACATGTTTGGAGTGTGTGGTCTGATAGGCCTGTTTTACCATATTGGAGGTATTTAACGTGACATTTGTGTTCATCTTTTTTTTTTGGGGGGGGGGGGGATGGTGTGTCCTGTTTCCTCTATGTAACTTAGGTTACAGGTATGCTGAAATTTGTAAACCCCTGTGTGGGCAAGGTATGGAAGAGGATCTTTGGATGAGCTAAGTAAATTTTTTAATTTTTCCAGGGGTTTGAAGGTTGTCTTAATGTTGTATTGAAGTAGTGTTCTATCTATTTTTTCCAAAATGCCCCTAATGTAGGCCATGGTTATGGCATTCTTGTAATTTTTTTTTCTTTTAATGGCATTTTTATGGAGGATCTTGTGAACTGTTTTTTTTTTATTGTAGCCATTTTTTATAATGTTTAGTTAATAATTCTTGCTCCAATGAACAAGCTCTGAATCAAATATTTGAAATTATTAACCAAACATTTGTAAAAAATGGCTACAATAAAAAAATAAAAATAAAAAAAACAGCCCACAAGATCCTCCATAATGCCATTTTTTAATGACAAAAGAGATTAGAAGAATGTCATTGTCATTCCCTACATTAGAGGCATTTTGGAAAAAATAGCTATAACTCTACTTAAATACAACATTAAGACAACCCTGGCAAAATTAAGAAATTTACTTAGCTCCTCCAAAGATCCTCTTCCATACCTTGCCCACAGAGGAGTTTACAAAATTCAGTGTACCTGTAACCTACCTTACATAGAGGAAGCAGGATGCACCATCCTAATAAAAAAAAAAAAAAAAAGATGAACATAAACACCACATTAAATACCTCCACTATGGTAAAACAGTGGAGGTATTTAATGTGGCCTATCATGGACTATCAGACCATGCACTCCAAACATGCCACAGAGTTGACTGGAAAGGCACCAAGTCCCTACACTGTACTAAAACCTAGTTTGAAACAAAAGTCAAAGAAGCTTGTGAAATGCTGAAACATTATCCAAATCTGAACAAAAATGATGGATTAATTATTCAAACAATGTGGAGGAATTTTAATTAACCCATCTTTAATTACTGAGCGAGTATATCAATTACTGGATGAGTATATCATCCAGGTGGTGACATTGAAAAAATGAAGGAACCATTAGTTTATACGGGAATTGTGATGAATGAAGTGGAGGTGAATAGTCTATTACAGAACCTTAACATGAATACATCTGTGGGATTGGATGGTATACCGGCATGGGTCTTACGTGAAGCGGCTAAAGAATTATCAGTGCGCTTGACCATGTTGTTTAATCTGAGTCTCGGGTCTGGTTTAGTCCCGAAGGTGTGGAAAGAGGGGTAAATAGCTCCACTGCATAAAGGAGGATCCAAGACTACTGTTGCAAATTACCGACTGATCAGCATATCAGGAGCCGTTGTCAAGGTCTTGAAGAAAGTAGTCAAGGGAAAAATACAGGAATGGATTGATGAAAATGAGATACTGTATGGGGGACAGCATGGCATTGTGAAGGGTAGATCATGTCTCAGTAACTTGCTCAAGTTTTATAACACAGTGATGGCTGAACTGGATAAGGGTAATGGGTTTACAGTGATACTGCTGGACCTGGCTAAGGCATTTGACAGGATACCACATGGAATTCTAATCCGTAAACTACAACATATGGGAATGAATATAAGGTTACTGAGATGGATAGGTGGGAGGTTGATGGAGAGATATCAGAGAGCAGTTTATTCAGGAGTAGAGTCCAAAAGACGGTCTGTAACTAGTGGTGTGCCGCAGGGTTCTGTTCTTGGACCACTGCTGTTTAATTTGTTCATTAACGATATAGGGAAGGATCTAAGAGGAACAGTTCATTTGTTCGCTGATGATGCAATGTAGGGCAATAGTGAATGCAGATGTCAAAATCTTGCAGGAAAACTTGGACAGATTAGAGTTTTGGGCTAAGGAGAATGGATGCCAATTTAATGTGACAAAATGTAAGGTTGTGCATTTTGGGGTGAAAAGATTAGAAGCAGTATACCACATTGGTGGAACTGTACTCCAGGAGATTGATGAGGCCAGGGACTTGGGAGTGTTGGTGGATAGGGAGATGAAGTTTAGGGGACACATTGCAAAAGTGGCTAAATCAGCTTATCGACTCACTTGGTTGTTGAAAAATACTTTGACGAGCAGAGGCAAGCAAGTTATTGCACCTCTGTACCGAGCCTTGATAAGACCTCATCTCGATTACTGTGCCCAGATTTGGTCACCTAGGTTTCTTCTTCTTGGGGAGGAGGTGGAGAGGATCCAGAGGCGAGTGACCAAGATGATAGCAGGTCTATGGAATGAACCCTATGAGAACAGGTTTAAGATTTGTGGGTTGCAGAAATTAGTTGATAGGCGGTAAAGGGGAGACATGATTGAGACATACAAATTGCTAAAGGGTTTCTACAGGATTAATTCAGAGGATATTTTTGAGATCAGGATTGGTGGTGGGAGAACTAGGGGACATCTATGGAAGCTGGGAAAGAGTGTGGTTAGCAAGGATGTTAGAGCTGGGTTCTTTACTTTTAGAGTAGTAAATGAGTGGAATAAGCTGCAGAGTCTGTTATGGGTGCTATGACAGTGAGTGAGTTCAAGGCAAGGTATGATAGATACTGTGAGAATGTCGTATAGTTGTGTGAACATGATGTTTAGGGCCTCCCTCGATGAGTCTAAGGACTCCCTGGAGTTGCCCATAATAATAATCTTCAACCCATACAGCAACCAGAACAATCCCAAACAGAAGAAAATCTCAGTATGAGAGGACTTTAGAAATTGTTTAATCCATTTTTTAATCCATTTTGTCCATTTTTTCCCCCTCACCAGAGGTCAGGCTAGGATAAATGATTAACAAACATTTAGATTCATCTTACTTTTGTATAGAGCCATGTAGCTTGTATCCTGTACATATCTATTTTTTCTGATGGTTTCAATACAGAGGTTGAAACATTGATTGTTACTTGCTTAATGTTAAGTAAAGTAATTATTCTAACACATATGGTCTCTCCATAAATTCTTCACTGTGAATGCTGACCACGATGTAACCTTAAAAGTTTTCCCCAAAGATTACAGCCTCCAGATGATCATCAAGAAACACATCAACAAATTCCTACTTAATCTAGAAACAATGACATGCCACACGGTTATGCAACCTTGTGTATGTGTCTGTGTAATTGACAGAAAATAAATAAATAATAATAATATTGCTGATTTTTTATCCTGATAATGCCAGTAATAGCACACTAATAAATCATTTATCCTGAATACTATTATAATGAATAACTTTCATATGCTACTGTGAAAAATTTCAGTGTGTCTACTGAATAAATTTCAAACAAACAGTGCAGAAAATGTTTAATTCACTTTTCAAAACTGATGGATCGGTGCAGTGAAAAGGGAATATTTAACAAAAGTTTTATGCTAATGCCTTTATAACTAAACCCAAAAGTGAAATATATATATATATATATATACACACACAACAGCTTTTTCTTCCTTTTTTTTTTTTTTTGTAATAGTTCTCTTAGTTTCCCCAAAATATTTTGGTGATGGTATAATTTGCATCATCCAGTATAAAACTGGATGATTATCTAACCCTTAACCTACCCATGACACTAATGTGTTACTGGTTTATAACCAATCATGAGTGGGATTATTGTAAAAAAAAACAAAAAAAAACTTGCAATGAATGGAATGCATTAATGTTACAACTTACCATCACTCCACTGTCTATTCACTGGTGACATTATCCAAAGAGGCTTTATTAGTAGTTTACATACCTAACACTAAAATCTGCTATATCCACAGTTATTCTAAAGGACACTGAAATCTATACAAAAGGAAACTGATCATGATGCTGACAGGGAACAAAAAATGTGTGAGCACCAAAAGCTGTTTTGTCATTAAGTAATAATACAATAAAACATATACCATGATTATGTCAGGTTAACATAAAAGAATGGAAATGAAGAGCTATTCTTGGCTTCCGATGATAAGAAATTATCTCTAATGTAGAAAATTACTGAACCTTTGTCATATCTCAGTGCTACCAGATTACAGGTCAACAGAAAGAAAGATAACATGTCAAATGAATCTCAGGCTGAAAAAAGTTTGGTGAACAATATAAAAAAGGATATGTGACTTATAATGTATGTTAATATAATGATAAAAAATAAGGAAATTATGAAATACAGCTTTGTTTGCGTATGTATGTGTGTGTGTGTGGGGGGGGGGGGAATTGATATCATCTAGTTTGTGTTTTAGGTGAAGAAATTAACACAGCGGTTTCCTAAGGAGCATCGATGCAAAGTTTTAACTAAGCATCTCTGCAGAATCCCAGGAGTCATCATGAGATGCATACAATAACCATTATTCATACATTGCCTATCATACTTCTAACTCATCAAATGATAATACATTCACAACTACTTCCAGGCCTTCATGAAGTCCAAAAACTCATTGTGGGAGGTCAATCACTCACAGACCACAATAATTATCATAACTTGCCTTGAGTACATTCAATGTTAAAGTACTCACCACCCACTCAGGCAATACATTCTGATTCACCACCCACTCAAATGACCTCTGTACAGTTTCCAGGGATGACCTCTCATTCTTACATCACCTATGGCAGGGGTCGCCAAACTTCTTTGACCATCGACCCCTTCAAGAGTTTCTTGACTTTTTATTGACCCCCTCTATTTTACTATTACGCAATTATAATAAGACAACAAAAAAAGACGCTTATGTGAGTTTTTAGATTGTTTTATAGTTACAGTAATAATAATAAATTTAGTTTAATCCTTTATACAAGTGTGAGCAAACAAAGTTTGCGCCTGAAAGTATCTTCAGGACTGGGGTAAGGTGGTACAACACCCGTCGGGAAACGCGTTGCAAAGGTGGAGCAAGCTAACATCACTCCTATCTCAGTATCTCCTGTAATGCAAAACACATATATCTCCTTGCAGATATGTATATATATATATATATAATGTTATGCATTCAAGGAAAGGGCCACTACCCAGACTAGTTTTGACCTTTATTGAGGTCTCTTCAGTGGGAGCCAGGCCCAAGTGGAGATACCAGGCAGAAGCATTAGCAAGGTCATCGCTACCTATAGGAGTTGCCAAACAGTGTGCCACTTTTTCATTAAATTACTCTGGATTTAGAGAAAGATGTTGAAAGTTTATTTTTCACTTGGTTAGACTAGTTAGACTATAATAAATTTAGTTTAATCCTTTATCCAAGTGTGAGCAAACAAAGTTTGCGCCTGAAAGTATCTTCAGGAGTGAGGTAAGGTGGTACAACACTGGGTAACTCGTTGCAAAGGTGGAGCAAGCTAACATCACTCCTATCTCATCACATTACACTTGGATAAAGGATTAAATTAAATTTATTATAGTCTAACCAAGTGAAAAAGAAACTTTCAATATAGTTACAGTGCTTATTGTATGTATAATATAGTATATATTATTATATTACTATTACTACTACTATCACTAGTAATATCACTGGTATTACTAGTGATATTAATATACTGGTATTAATATCACTGGTATTACTACCAGCCCCACTCAACTCTTCAACATAGAGAAGTTTAGTTTGTGAATGAATAACGACTGAATTATAATATATATGTTGATGAATTTTAGGACATTAATGCTCACTTGTATGTCAATGCGCAAAAATGAGAATGAGATTGAATACATGTAAGTATAAGTAAATAAGCAACGGCACACGTGTTGCAATCTCGCTCCCACCACGCCAGCCAGGCTGGAACCACATACATCTGTTTATTGGTAAATACGTCATTTTGGCCTACTTGATTGGCCTCCGTAACTATTTTCACGACCTTGCTCCATCTTACGGTCCTATTCATGTCACTGTTCCCACGATTCACTCTTAATTGCATTGTCATTCAGGATGGAGGTAATCCAAGTTAACTGAATTAAATATTACCCGTACAATGATGTCTTATATTTTTCTATCGACCCCTGAGCCAGAATTTCCCCCTGGGGGTCGATATCAACCACTTTGGCGACCACTGACCTATGCAATAACTCCTCAGTATCCATATGATAGGCTCCTCTTACCAACTTATACATCTCAATCATATCACTCCTCCTCCTCCTTAACTACCAAGCAATGAAGATCATATAATTCCCTCAATCTGCCCTCATACTTAGTAATTGAGAACCTTGAGACAGTTTAGATATTTGCCTCTGCACTCTCTCTCCAATGTTTCCTTATTGACAAAATAGCCAAGTGACTAGATCTGCACACAGAAATCTAAATGCGACATAATTAATGCTTTATACAGCAGAACTATCATCTCCTTGTTTGTGCATGTCAGTGTTCTTTGCATTACAGCAATAATTTTCTGTGTAACCCTTACAACTTTCATAGTGTTCCCTGAACTTCAAATCGCTATCTACCAAAATCCCCAGATCCCTTGCCTCCTTCACCTTCTGAAGCAACATTACTCCAATATAATAAACCTCATTCCATAATTCTCTAGCTAAAGTGCATAACTTTACGCTTATTAACAATGAAATGGCATCTCCATTCTTCAATCCAAAGCACTGACCTATTCAAACCGTCTTAAAACTTCCTGACATTGCTTCTCCTAATTTAGTATCATCAGCAAACAACTAAATATCTTCTCTCATGCCCTGAACTAAATGTATATCATTGATATATAAATTAAACAGCTGTTCATCACCTTTCATTTTTTTTTTCAGGACAAGGCATCCGATAACAATCTACTATACTCATTTGCAACTCTCCATGCAAAAAAAAAAAAAAAAAACTAGTCTCACATCCATTCTAACTACTTTTACTCAATTTCAGTGATAAACTTGTGTTTTTAAATTCTCCTTTCAAGTAATGAAAAATTTCTTCTGCATCTATTTAGAACTAAACATGTTTATCATATCCCTTTTCTTCTACCTATATACTTTCAACTGATAAGAAACATTTTACAACTTTGATACTATCATATTCGTTCACATGAAAATGCTTCTCACCAGTTCCTCATATCCAAAAACTCCAGGTGACCAAATTGAAATACTATAGTCATATCAATGCCTTACAAAGAGGTATAATGATTTCTTTATTCCTGCATACCTATTTCAGCATTCAACTAATCCACTGTTATTTATGCCCACTTTTGCAATATCCTCAAATCTCTGGCCTGATCAATTTCTTGCAGTGTAATCCGATCAATATAGTACAAGACTATAATTGTTTTTAGTTCAATATATATAACCTTTCCCTTTAACATTTTGAATAACATAATGATTGTCAGCTCAAAATGATTGTTATTTTGAATTGACAATCATTATCCTTTGCCCACAATGACCAAGTATAAAAGCTGTATGGCTGTGTACAAAAGCGTATTGCTAGCCACCTACCTTCTCCTTAATTCTGAGAATATCTCATCCTCCTATTCAAGGTCAGTCTGTTCAAATCATCCTGCAGGATCTTTATATCAGCTTTACTATTGCCCTTCACAGTTTGGCATTATTAACAAATATGCCAGCCTAGTTCACCAAGTAGACAGTGCTTCTGCTCTCCAACCAATAACTGTGGGTTAAAAATTTCATTGATAGCATGGATATGTGTGAATGTCATTAGGCAGTAGATGAATTTCATGCTAAGTGCAAGATTACCATCTCCTTATCAGAGTCCTGAAGTGGCTTGAAAAAAATTCTATATATGTAAAGGAGCACCTGGCACTATGGGTGGGATTTGCATTTAAAAACTTTCCCCTCAAATCATGCTCAATTTCATCAGCATACAAATTAAACAGCAGCTGACCAAGTACAAAAGCTATATGGCTATGCACAAAAGCATATTGCTAGCCACCTGCCTTCTCCTTGATTCTGAGAATATCTTATCCTCCTACTCAAGGTTTGACAAATATGCTCATCCACTCACATAGTGAGCAGCTGCAGATTGGATAAAAGCGAATATTTTTTATTTAATAAAAATTTCTACACAGTCTTTAAGAAAATATGGCAGTTTTTAGGAGGAATGGCAAACAAGGCCACCACAATGACTTCTTTGATGGATATGACATATCACTGTTACCAGTACATTAACATTTTTGTCTGCTATGATTTAAGATAATAATGCTATTCTGCTTGTAGGTGATACAGATGCAGCAGCATACTATTAAAATTAGAGGGGTCTTGAGTATGTATATTTTGCATGGCGAGTAGGGTCTTGTATAATTTGTTGAGCCCTGCTCTTATCCACATCACCAGCCAGCTTCATATCCTACCCTACTTGCTTCCACTTAAGTAAAAGATTTCCATGTGGTATCATGTCAAATACAAAGTCCAACAATATCATAGTAAATGTTTCTTTTGTCCAACTCAAATGTCATTTTTATTATATAAAAGTGAGAAAATTACATAAATTACTAAGGAACACTATCTTCTTTACAAAGCAAAACTTTGTGAAGATGTCGTAAGTAATTTATGTAATTACTAATGAATTCTGGTTTTAACTTTTCCAAAACCTTAACTACAGCTCCTCAGTAATGAAATTATATAATTGAACAATCCTGTCCAGTGGTATAGCTAAGTTTTAGCACCCTTGGCAAATTCATACCTAAACACCTTTTATAGTGTGACAATTTCGAAAATTGATGCCCTTCACCATTACCCCAATGCTAAAGCATTCCTATACCTACGATCTCAATTCCGCTATCTGGGATCCTGAAGTGCTCAAACTCATTAAACAACCAGTCAAATTTTGCTGCTTTAACTTAGACACCTCTGGTGTCATAGATACCAGAGGTGTCTAAGTATTCGTTGAACTGTATTCGTTGCTAAACTGTACACAATTTCCTTCAAAGAAAAAATAGGAGGGGGGAAGGGGTAGGAAGCAACATTATTTCCCAGACACCCCTTAGTTTGTTTGTTTCAGGCAAGTTAAATGATCTCTGACAGTGACAGAAAGTTTTTTCTCTCAGAGTTTTCTACTTACAAAACCTTTTAATAGTGACTATGGAGCCAAAAGACTCATCATAAGTCTGTTGACTCCATGACTAGTAAAATATCATATTAAACTTTAAATGCATTCACACTTTACCCCACAATACTCCACATAAAAAATCCACTCCTACACCCTTGTTCATCACACCCTTATAGAACTTTCGGTGATGACCTGAATTCTTCCTTTCTCTATCCCTACCCACCCTCTCTTTCTCTCTCTCTTCCCCACCCAAATTTTCAATAAAATTCCATCTCCAGAGCTGAGGTATTAGATGTGTTCAGATAAGACAAAATGAGGCTCATGCACTGTTGTCAAATTCACTTTAAAAAAAAAAAAAAGCATAATGCCTAAGAGAGAGAGAAGCCTGCATACTGCATTTTGTTACAGTCAAGTTTAGTTTCGCTAACTGGATAGTAACATGGATCTGTGGGGCCCTTATCAGTCCCTTAGAAATCCCATATTAACAACAATTAATGAATAATTTACAGCTACTTACATGTAAATGCATATAACCAGCTATAGCATGGTATAGCAATTTTGAATCTATAAAAGTTTTGGATTGATTTCAGTTTGTAAATAAGTTAAATGACAGCTGAAGCATCTAAGTTGATTAGGTATTATGTCTGCTAATTTCGTGCATTCATTGCCCTTTTCAAATCTTTGTTTGGCACCACAGCCCCATGTAGGGCCTTGGCCTCCCATTTTTGAGTTTCATAACTCATTATGAGGTGAGGTTGTTACCCCCACGCTCAGCCATGTGTAATTATCTATGAAGCATTGTGTTCTTAAGACCGGTTGGAAAATCCCCTGATAAACTGGGGAGAAAAACCCAGTAGTCCATGCCCAAGACCAGCTAACTTGGCTATATCTGAGAAAGATCCTTAAGCTCCTCACGTCAGCGACGAGAATTGAACAAAGGACACTCCTTTCCCAAGCATATGGTTGCGGAGGGCACAACCACTCGGCTAACTGCGTGGACAGCCCTTTTCAAATGGTATAGTATTAATGATATGCTTGATGATCCTATTTAGCTAGAGAGGAAAAAAAAAAAAAAAAAAGCGGATACAAAGTTTCTTTAACTGGAAATTTAATTGTTGTTTTTTTCCACAAAACAAGCAAAAACCCAGAGAAAACACAATTAAAGAAAAATATTGCTATAATGTATGTATATGTGGGAGATGATACAGATTGGTGTGGTGTAGTGTACATGGCAGATCACAAGTGTTCATGTAGTGTAGAATGGTTTGTGGATCATGGTATTCTAGAGAAATAACACTTAATGCATTATCTGATAACTTTAATAACTATATAAGTAAAGTTTCTGAATTTCATTAATTTCCCTGAAATATAAAAATGTATAGGCTTACACAGAAAATGATAAACATTAAGTGGAGTCCTACAAATTACCAATAAAGCAAGAGAGTAAAAGCATTAAAAATCTCTAGTTGAACTAAACACAATTTCATCTGCAGTCTACTATATATTTTTCTGATTTATAGTTAATGCAAAAATATAACCTGCAGATGATTAATCAAAAAGTCTGCTTCCAAGGATTAGTGGAATTCTAATTAATGACAACTTCCAGATATTTGAGACTATAAATGTACCTAATATAGCACAAAGATAAATTTAACAATGATTAGAGACAAAGCATCCCGTGATGCAAAGTGAGACGGAAATGGCTGACTGTACAAAATTAAGAGTTTTACATAGCTATTAGGTATGTACAGGATGAAAAAATATTTTAAAAGGCATTAAAAATAGACTATTTGAAAATTGTACTTGCCTAATTTAATTTTTGTAAATTATTTAGCATAGCTCTACAAGCAAAGGAAGGAGTCACCATTTAAACACTTTGTTACCTCATTAGCATATACTTGCAAATCAGGTAATTATTTGATGTCTAGCATTTTAGGATAATCAAAATGTTAAATGGTCAAACTCTAAAATCTTGGATTTTTGTCATTAATATGTAACAAGGAGAAATGCAGCTAGTAGCTCCTCTTTCTTTTTTGTTAGGCAAGCTCTTTTGGATAGTCTTAGTAGTCAAAGTAATAATTTTTAATCACATCCACTAGATAAGAGCAAGGAGGCATATACAGTTTTGATGATGAGCAGACTCGAACTTGTAACATAGAATTTCACAACCTGAATATAGTTATTTCATGGCATGTTCCAATTACACTTCTAGACTTCCAACTGCACATTTAATGAGCTTAAAATACACGTTTTCCACCAACATAACAAGAAATGCAGCAAGAGGAACTCATGTGTATACAGACATAATACTAGCCTCATATTTGTTTTGGTTGCAATTCCAAACTAGAATAGAGATGTGGGAGAGGGAAGATGCTAATCTTCAGTTCTTTTGAAGCTATAAGACTGATATTTCAATTCTAATGTGTTGAAGATAAGTAATCTGCTATATATTCTTTGCATAACATATACTGACATTTATTTTAACAAAAGATTATGAACAATGCAATCAAGGAGAGAGAGAGAGAGAGAGAAAAAAGAAAATTACAACAGATGATAAAAAAATGGACTTATTAGGGGAAAAAATACCTGTGTTATAAAAAATACCAGAAGAATTACAATCTCAACTTAAACATTAAGTAAGCTCTATTAACCAAAGCAAGAAAAAGAAAAACAATTCTAGATACAAATTTGAAATGACTAGTATACACTGAAGGCTTCTGTTAAGCATAATTAAACAGCCTGCAAAACTCATTTGCTAAATATAATTAATTTGCTAAAATTGCACCTCTGTATTATCAACGCCATGTTTCAAATTATCTGCAAGTTTTTCACACGTCAAGCGTTCGTTTACGTGTTATGTAATACTTTATCTCTAGTCCTCATCAGTCCATCTAGAAAGTATTTTTACAAAGTAAAATTCCAATATTTTCGCGATTACAGAAGTATGCAATAATTTTAAATTCGATATGTAGTTAAAATTATTCTAAACATTGCGTACATAAACGTCACATACATCATTAAATTTTGCTGTATGTAACAATTAATAACAATTCTTCAGCTATGATAACTTAATAACGTAGGTGCTTTTTTCCTAGTTCTCCAATGCGTTGCTTATTTATCAACTGTAATAGCTCTGAAAATGATTAAACGTGTCGTATTCGTAAATAAGAATGATGCTGGGGCTTTGACTCCAGAAGAATGTAATAATAACAATAACAGATGGGTGTGAGGATGAGGAATATGTAAAGTTTGCGAAGAGATGTCAAAATTGCTAAGAAATTCCACGAAATACTACTGACGTTTGAAAATGTTGGTTACACTTATAATTGTTATGGATGTTTACTCACCCATTTGGGAGATACATTTCTTATTAAATTCTGCGTAAAAAAAGCATTTTAGAAAGCAATTAAATTAAATCATAAGAAACATCGAAGGGTACTCGTGGATAACGTGCATGCAAAACACGAGTACACCATGTTACAATTATAAGATACCATACTGCAAGCAGTAAAATCAATTTTTCTAACGCAATCTATTTCTAACCTTTGCCTGTAAATCTTGCATATAGAAATCTCGAGCAGTTATCAATGGGGGGAAAAAAATTCGAATAATGATTTAAAAAAACAGAACAAAACAATGGTAATGTACATATCGGGTATTAAACCATTATGGGGTAATTGATATATTAATAGTTAAATAGTTAATTAGAAATAACTATACTACTACAAATCTCTGTGAAATTTCAATAGAAATGTCATTAACCAGATCTTTTTTCAGTGCCACTTAAAATTCAGACGACTAAAATTAAATCGAATGCCACATTTTCTTTTAAATCTGAACATTAACTATCCAATGGATGATGATCAAGAAAGCGTGTCAAATTGAACCATTATCTTCAAATCGGATAATATTATAAAGACAGAAGGGTTCGAATCACACGGAAAGTAGAGTGTCGCGGTTTAGCATTTCTTTTATTTCAAATAAAATAAATGCTATTTGGTTTATAGTTCCGAAGTTGATAAGAAAGCAATTTCAAGAGTTATTGCCAGCAAAGGTTGGTCGATTGGTAGAGCCTCTGCTAGTAATGGCGCACGCAAAAAGTTAAGCAAGTTTGGGCGCAGTTAGTAGTTGGAAGAGTTCAATCGTTCGATGCTGTTCGCACACTCTCCCTCGATGAGTCTTTGGACTCCCTGGAGGTATCATATAATAATAATAATAATAATAATAATATATGGGCATAGCCTGTGTAGCTAGTGGATGTGGCGTTTGCACACCACCGCGCTTGGCCGCACGAAGGAAGGCTTGGTTTCGAGTCTAGTCGGCGCGACTAGAGGAAATTTTTCTAAGCCTTTTTTCGACCGGTTCCCGAGTTAGTCGATCTCTGGCACGGGCGAGCAGGTTTTTCCTCCCGGAAACTCGGGTTTTTCGTCCTGTAAACTCAAGAAAATAGACCGTAGAACCCACATTATTTCAGACATTAAATATATTGTGTTAGGGTTAGGGACCACGAGATGGCGGCACATTTGAGCCGTCTCTCTTCACTGCGTACCACTTAATTAGTGATAGCCTTGGGCCATCTGTCTCTGATTGGGTACCAGTGGAGATTGAACTGCCCACTCAGTCTCCAAAAGTTAGATAGGGCTAAATGGCCTCGTCTACTCCCGTATACGGGAATAAAAAGGCGTTAGCTGATTTTTTTTTTTTTTTTAAACCTTAGAGTCTGTGGCAAACGCTGAAGAAAACACTGGTTGATTCAACTAGGCTAAAGAGGTATGTAATGAGATTGTCTACGAGGCTAGAAAAGTAAGAATGTTATCAGGGACATAAAAAGTTAAACAAGCAGCTTGGAAAAGAAGAATACATACTAAAAGTTACCAAATACGTCGGGAGATGTTCTAAAAGAATGCAAAGAAAATTATAACAGAGCTAAGCTACATAATGGGCCTGTTAAGTAATGAGACAACAATTATTATATCAAAACAAAGAAATATATTTGGAATTGTCAATGACACAGATTCAAAATAATCTCCCTCCAACCCCACACAATGTTTACATATATCGTGCAGATGTTCTAAGGCATGGTGGAAGTCCTAAAAGGAAACCTCCTTCAGTCTCTGGGTCACACTGCATTGGATGTCATCGATGTTGCTGAAGCATTCCCTTTCAAGGCACACTTCATCTTTAGGAAAAGGAATCTGCGGGACAAAATCTGGCGAATGGGGGGGGGGGGGTTGTTCGATCACACAGATCGACTTCGAAGCCAAAAACTGTTTTACAGGCAGCGCTCAATGCGCGTGCGACAGAGACCAATTGTTGTAGAACAGTTCTTGCCTATATGTCGCATGCGGTCGTACAGACGTTGCATTACTCCTAAATAATACTGACCATTCACTTGTGGTGCCCTTAGGAACAATTTCCCTAGCTTTCACCATATTTTCATTTGTCTGTACAGAAACTGCCATAAATGTTTAAAACCACTAGAACATCTGTGCACGGTAGGTGTTCCACTGTCATCGCCATAAATGTTTTTTTTTTAGATCTTGGTACACTTCTGTAGCAGTTTTATCTAATTTACAGTAAAATTTTATCACGGCTCTTTGCTGTATGACGCAAATTCTGACACGCAACACTCACACACTCTTACTTCAAAGGTTACCACACGAAAATTGTTGAATCACGCGACTCGAAAGTTGCCCCTGCAATTACAACACTCTCTATCGGTCAAAAGTATAAACACGTTTGTTACTTTTATTCAAAGGGCTGCCTGTAAAAAACTCAGTCTCATTTCTTAACAGGCACACTGGGAATGTGCAAACGTAGTTAACATGTCAAGGGAAGAATGCAAACAGGAGTACATATCAATACTTAATGGCTAAAGGTGTGGAATTTACAATTAAGACAGGGTACATGTGGAATTATCGGGCTGGTAAGTATGACAAGCTTAGGAGTTTGATTGGTTCAGTGCCATGGCATGTACAACTGCAAGGACTGGAAGTTGATAGTGCATGGGCGGCGGTAAAGAAGTGTTTGCATGAAGCAATAGCTGACTGTACCTAGAATCCGAATAATAAATCAAGTAGGGGTTAAATGGATGAATAACACCATTAAGATTGCGCTGCAAAAAAAGAAACAACTATGGAGGGAATTTAAGGAGAAAGGTGACCTGCAGGCACATGAACAGTATAAAGCGCAGACCAGAAGGGTAACGAGTGTGGTAAGAAAAGCAAAAAAGGATTACGAAAGAACATTGGCCATGAAGGCTAAAGAGAATCCTAAACAGTTTTTTCGATATGTTGCAAGTAAAATAAAAAATGTATATGGCAGAATGATTTTAAAGAATGCCGATGGTAGGGAGGTAACCGAATCAGTTGATATAGTTGAATTACTGAGCGAGTACTTTGCAAGAATATATCATCCAGGTGGTGACATTGTAGAAATGAATGAACCAACAGACTATACGGGAATCGTGGTGAATGAAGTGGAGGTGAGAAGTCTATTGCAAAACTTCAATGTCAATACATCTGTGGGATTGGATGGTATACCAGCTCGTGTCGTACGTGAAGTGGCTAAAGAATTGTCAGTACCCTTGACCATTTTGTTTAATTTGAGTCTCGGGTCTGGGTTAGTCCCGAGGGGGTGGAAGGAGGGGATGATAGTTCCACTGCATAAAGGAGTTTCCAAGACTGCTGTTGTAAATTACCGACCGATTAGTATATCAGGAATCGATGTCAAGGTCTTAGAGAAATTAGTCAAGAAAAGAATACAGGATTCGATAGATGAAAATGGGATATTGTATGGGGAACAACATGGTTTTGTGAAGGGTAGATCATGCCTCAGTAACTTGCTCACGTTTTATAACACAGTGACGGCTGAACTGGATAAGGGTAATGGGTTTACAGTGATTCTACTGTAATCAGTAAACTGGAGCAGATGGGGATGGATATAGGGTTGGTGAAATGGATAGGAGGGTGGTTGATGGAGAGATACCAGAGAGTGGTTTATTCAGGAGTTGAGTCCAAAAGACGGCTTGTGACTAGTGGTGTGCAGCAGGGTTCTGTTCTTGGGCCACTACTTTTCAATTTGTTCATCAATGATATAGAAAAGGATCTGAGAGGAAGTGTTCACTTGTTTGCTGATGATGCAAAGTTGGGTAGAGCAATTGTGAGTGCACAGGATGTCAAAATTTTGCAGGATGATTTGGATAGTTTGGAGGACTGGGCGAATGAAAATGGATGTCAATTTAATGTGGCAAAGTGTAAGGTTATGCATTTTGCGATGAAAAGATTAGAGATTAGCAGTAGTATATCACATTGGTCGAAGAGTACTCCAGGAAATTGATGAGGCCAGGGATTTTGGGGGGGGATGTTGGTGGATAGGGAATTGAAGTTTAGGGGGCACATTGCAAAAGTGGCTAAATCAGCTCATCAAATCACTTGGCTTCTGAAAAATACTTTAACAAGCAGAGACAAACAAGTTATTGTTCCTCTGTATCGAGCCTTGATAAGACCCCATCTAGACTACTATGCCCAGATATGGGCGCCAGAATTTCTTCTTGATGGGGAGGAGGTGGAGAGGATCCAGAGACGAGTGACCAAGATGATAGCAGGTCTGTGGAATGAACATTATGAGAACAGGTTGAAGATTTGTGCGTTGCAAAATTTGGTCGATAGGTAGAAAATTGGTGATATGATTGAGACATTCAAATTACTGAAGGGTTTCTATAAGATTAATCAAGAAGATATTTTTGATAACAGGACGGGTGGTGGGAGGACTAGGGACCATATATGGAAGCTGAGCAAGAATGTGGTTAGCAGGGGTGTTAGAGAGTGGTGAATGAGTGGAATAAGCTGCCAGAGTCTGTTGTGGGTGCTGTGACAGTGAATGAGTTTAAGGCAAGGTATGATAGATACTGTGTGAATGTCAAATAGTTGTTCTTGACATGATGTTAGGGCCTCCCTCGATGAGTCTGTTGACTCCTTGGAGTTGCTCGTAATAATAATAATAATAATAATAATAATAATAATAATAATAATAATAATAATAATAATAATAATAATAATAATAATAATAATAATAATAATACTTCAGTTAGAAAAACCTAAACAAACAATAATAATACTTCAGGTAGAAAAACCTAAACAAAATCCTGAAATGTGGAGGGATAGCTGGAGTATATGATATTCGGCCAGAACTGCTCAAATGTGGAAGGAATTTTACTATAAATACTTGTCCAAGAAAATCACTTAAATAGTAATACTAGTAATTAAGAATCCTATCAATATGAGTTTTGAATTATACTAATTCGGAATAGAATATGTAGAAAAAGTTAAATCTATTGTTTAAAAAGTAGTTTGTTTCAATAATGAAATACCGCGGTTGGCATATTAAAAAGAATTAAAAACAGTCTGACAACTTGATGCCTGATGGCTTATACCAGAGCTACTAACAGACCAGTTAACATACAGGTAGGGTGGTGCATACCAACCAGCGTAATCAACATAGTGGTCGCAAAAAACATCAGCTCCATCATCGGTTTTGACTTCTGAGGTTTCAACAGTCAGTCTACTTGGCTATCTCCAGAAGAATATCTTCAGTCCGTATGTATTTTCAAATTTCATCTTGCACTGCTTTGGATTTTGCTTGAAGTAAACTTACTCAGGGTGGTACTGGCTCTTGATATCTCTAAAGCATTTGTTCTGGGCTGAAATATGTTTTATATAAGTAAGCTTCGTCTTATCGTCTGTGTTTTACAATTCTTTTGATATGTTTCTCTCTTGTCGGATGTGTGTTGAGTGGATCTTTTCCTCAAACTTCTAAACTGAAAGTCGAACGCAACAGAGCTCTGTTCTTACAGGAATTCTCTTCCTTTCCCCTTCCCCCGTCAATGACCATCTCCAGTGGACTGCAAATTAAATCCAGTTTTAACGATTAGAGGACATTACAGTGCTTGTTTTCTTTAACAAATCTTGCACTACAAAAATCATTAGAAAACTAGTATATCTACTTCTAAATTTGATCTCCAAAACCAATCATCAGTGGAATTCTAATAATCTTGTTAGCTTTAATCCTAGCAACAACAAACTCGAGACCATCTTATTTCCCCAAAAAAGTCTGATGATAGCCAAGACATGATCATGGTATGTTTATTTCCTCTTGAAATGAACATACCATGCCTCTCCAGGATCCAAGAACGTATGCTTTCTTCGCTAACTCTGCACAAAAGGGAACTCTCTTTAACCGTTTTACACTTTTATCAGTTTGGGCTTGTATCTCTAAAAGTGTCCTAAAATTTCTTAAATTGGTATAAAAGGGAGTAGTTATGTAGATCAATGATTCATTTTCACTACACTTCGCTCCCTTTCATGCAAATGCTCAGTTTCTGCAGTTGTAATAAAGACATTTCTGTGGTCACTTTTCATCCACTAGAAGTGATTAATGATACTTTCACTTATCCTATGAATCCGTAAACACATATGCAGCACACAGACGACACCATGCAATGTCCACATCCAAAACGCAGAATAAATATTTCTTCCTCATTGTTCATTTCCAGTAGTGCCATAAGAACAACCTCTCCTCTCGTATTTTTTTAAAAAAAATACTGTACAATCTTGTATTTCTTAAAATAAATATTGTAATGTGCAGGTTTTTTGATCCAAGTTTCTTCTTTCTATTCCATTTTGCACTTATGCGATATATTAGTAAAATACAGGTCGAAAAAGTTTTATAAAAAGTCATTTAAAAAAATCCACGCTGTATACATTAGATGATTTTCTTAAAAATGGGTGATTGAACAAAAATTTTTATGCTTTCTTTCATTCTTTTATCATATTAATTACTTCACTTCTCTTTCGATCAAAAGCATATCCAAGCACAGTTTCTCCCTGTACTTTGCATGTAGGGAAGTTATTTTTAACCCTGCAATTCAGAAAACTCAATACTCTAAAAATCAACCAGAAAACACAACAGACTACCTACGAGGATGCCGCCGTATTGGTGTCGCCTATAAGTTGTACATTTACAAATAGCAGGTTTAAATTACATGACTACGAAGGATGAGCCTGTGTAGTTCAGTAAAAGTGGCGTTTGCACTCTACAGCGCTTGATCGCAAGACGAAAGGCATTCTAATCTAGTCGCCTACTAGGGGACTTTTTCTAAGCCTTTTCTCGACCGGTTCCAGAGTTAATCCATCTCTGGCATGGGCTAGCGGGTTTTTCCTCTTTCCTCCTGGAAACTTGGGTTTTTTGTCCCGTAAACTCAAGAAAATCAGCCGTCGAACCCACCCTATTTTCAGACATTAAATATATTGTGTTAGGGTTAGTGACCACCAGATGGCGGCACTTACTAGCCGTCGCCTTAATTGCGTGCCGATTAATTAGTGATAGCCTTGGGCTAGCTATCTCTGATTGGCTACCAGTGGAGATTGAACTGCCCACTCAGTCTCCAAAAAAGTTAGAAGGGCATAAAAACGGCCCCGCCTACTCCCCATACGGGAACAAAAAGGAGTTATTTCAGTTATTCACTCAAGGCAAATTTTTATGGGAAGAATGGAAATGGTAGGAAGCTCTGGAATGGAAATATAGAATCACGGAGATTGTACTATTTATTAATTTTTTAAGTAAAGCTCACAAAGAAAAGCAAGTGCATTACTATTATTATGACTAGGACTAATTGAGCGTTTATCTGAGAAAGTCTACTTTTATAGAGAACAAACGCGAAACTTGCAGGCCACTTCAGATCTCCAATAAGGAAAGCAGTAGTCTTACACCCCGCAATGAATCTTATCCACCACCAAAGAAAATTCACAAATATCCACGCCCGTGGCCGAATTCCAATCTGCGTGCCGGTAGGAGAAGTGCTATGCTGTCTAAGAAAGCCGGCATGTAATACTATTAATAACAAAGGACATGACACCAAGAATGGATGGGCTGATGAGTTACCACAAAGAGCTGACATCTATAGTACATCTAGAAGAACTTGGAAAATCCCGAGGTGTTCTGAGTATAGTGAGGATTATTCGGTATTCTGGCAGTAGATGAGAATTTGTGTTAGGTCATTACTGAGGATAACTGTTTGGCATCTCTTCCAGCTTCGTCAGAAGAGTTATTAAAAAAGAAGCTTGAGTTGTGAATACTAAACTCGGAAGAAAAATGACCCAAATAATCAAAACGGTTCGTGATATTTATCCAAAGGGGATCAAGGGAAGACAGGAAATTATTGATCAAAGGCTCAAAGAGCAGCAAGGTAAATTTTTGGCCATAAAACATCATAAGGAGGAGATTCAAGATGTGACGTTTCTGATACAGGATGTTATAACTGACGAATGGACAGGCAGTGTCATTTTGTATTTATTCGTTTTTTTCATAGAGGTAATCATGATTGTGTAATTTGAGCACTTGAGTTCCGTGAGAAATAACGTCGACTTGCACTTTGTGGAAATCATTTATGCGTGGACTCTAGAGTTTCACTTGATTATCGCTACTCATTCTGCCAGACGCTTCCTGGCAGAGCAAATGGCAACAGGATTATTCGCTAGCTGATTACAAAGAGTCCAGGTACGTTAGCATCAAGTTCGGTTCCTTGTGCTCTCTAGCCTCTGACTTGCATAACTGTTTTACTGATATAACTTTCAATAGAGGCATACAGGTCGCTAATTAATTGCAGTATATTTGGAATGTCCATAACAGAGTGCGGATGACACACTTTTATGGTGGACATGTCTAAATTGCTTCCATAACGCAGTTGTGAAAACGACGGAATAATGATATTTTCAAAAAACCTGATTTTGATTCCAATAGAAAAGGAATCTTCATATGGAATTTTTCAAGTAAAGGTGAGTCAGCTGGCATCATTTGGAGGTAGAGGGTTTTTTTCTCTCGGACATTCAGGTAAACTGACCAGAGAATACTAGTAATTAACATCACCAGATTTTTTTATTAGTTATGAGAAACCACATCATGTAAATGCTTTCCATTTTAGGCTTCATAAAGACGGGCAGTTTCTACAGCATGTTCCATAACTTATGGACCACCCTGTATTAGGCAGTAGGTGGCTTTGTTGAGATAGTAGATTATAGTGCTCCAGGTTTATTTGATCTCTGGCATAGGCAAGTTGGGCTTTTTCTCCCAGAAACAAGACTTCTTCATCCTGTAAACTCAACAGCGTTATTTTAGACAATATATATTGCGTTAGGGTTTGCGACCACGAGATAGTGTCTGCCGTACTCCCCCTCCTGGATGCCAGTTAAATTTACTGACAGTCTTGAGGCTATTCTCAAATTGGCTTACAGTGGAATATAACTGCCCGCTAGTCTTCAAAAGTTAGTTAGGGCTGAAATTGCTTCATCTACTCCCTTTGGAGAAATAAATATCCACTGGAGTGGACAGCAAGAAGCTGTGAGAACATAAACATGGAATACCTCGCAGGCACTGATTGCCTGCAAGGTACATATTTTGCGAAGAGATGAGTTATGAGAAAGTTATATCGTCGTCGTCGCAATTCAGGTATAGACTTTTTATGTCCTGTTTCTGCTCTTCAGATGAAGTTGATCTTTCCACCTTAATCTTGGACGTCTGCAGTCTCTTCTTCCTGTAGGTTTATATTTATATGCTAATTTGGGGATCCTATTGTTATTCATCCTTTCTATGTCATCATCAATCATCATCAAATTGTGTACGACTGCCCAAGGCGCCAATTTCACGGTGGTGGCCTACAGGACATCAACAAAGTGACGGATGAGGCATTGAATTGGCTTTCCAACCTGGACCTTGACCTGTGTGGCGGTCGCTATGGAGAAAACAGAAAATCACGGTCCCGTCTCACCGCGAAGACGTTATTCTCGTGGTCCCTCTCATAGTTCTCATCATGGTATCAACAGAACTCCTCCTCATGTTAGAAGATGATGATGTAATGTGATATGCCCCCCCCCTAATGGATCAAGTTTTCTGACACAAGACACAACTGCTCTCTAATTAAACCTCGGATACAGCTACATTTATGATTTATGTTGTGAGAACATGCAGCCTTGTCATACTTGTTACTGTAGGACGACAATTGTCCCTGGCTTGATTATGACAAGTTACTTTTGCTTTATTTAAAAAGATAAAAAAAAGGAACGACTTAGAAAACAGGTTGTGCCGTTTAGGAACTTCTATATGTTAAGGTTTTCATCATTTGTTGCTGGAAATTGTGATTGTACTTTTCACTTATCAGTTTCATGTAGTCATAAGCATAAATAAATCAAATTCGTGCCATGTACTCTCAAGGGGTTTACAGGATATGATAGTACTACATGAAAAATTTACATCATTACTAACTTCCTATCTATAATTTTCCTCCAAATCAGTCTGTTACTTGTCAAGACTCCAACATTATCAGATCTTATATTTCTATCGTCTAAGGCACTTTATACCGTATCAATCCACCTATATCTTGGTCTTCCTCTGGTTCTTTTTCCTGCCAACCTGGCAGAGAACACTTGTTTTGTTAATCCTTTCTATCCAGAAATGAAAATAAAAGTTAGAATTGAAATGGCAAGAAAATATTTTCGCTTGATGAAATCAACACTGTGTAACCGCAGTTTAAACATAGAGCTTAGAGTACGCATGGTTAAATGCTATGTATGGTCTGTACTGCTGTACGGTGCAGAAACGTGGACCTTGAAGACAACATCAATAAAAAGACATGAAGCCTTTGAGATTATACAGACGAATGTTAAAAATCCCATGGACAGCAAAAACGTCCAATCAGGAAGTACTGAAACAAATGGGGAAATCATGTGAACTTTTAGATACCATAAAAAGAAGGAAAACTGCATATCTTGGTCACCTACTTCGTAATGAAAAATATAAGATACTTCAATTGATTATAAAAGGGAAAATAAATGGAAGAAGAGGACAAGGAAGACGAAGAAAATCTTGGCTGGCAGATATCAGACAGTGGACTGGTATGAACTCCGAGAGACTGCTCAGAATAGCTGAGAATCGTTCAAAATTTGCCAAGGTGGTCGCCGACCTCCGATAGGAGATGCCACTCAAAGAAGAAGATGTGGTGTAGCCAAATTTGCTGATATTCTTCTATTTCTTGTATGATGTTTTTTTGTATCTAATCGTTCTCTTATTTCTGTGTTTTTCTTTTTATCTAACCTAGTGATAGTGAGTCCCAGGAGAGGTCTTAGAAACTTCATCTGTGCTGTTTCTAGTCTTTGTTTGTTTCTTTGTTGCTCTGAAGAAGAAGAAAGTTATATTAGGGAAGATATTTGGCATAAGAAGGAGAAAAGGTCAGCAGCAGTTGTATGGACAACATAAGGAAACATGCTGAAATAAGTGACAAGAGACGAAAAAATGGAGAGCCTATGCTCACGAGGTCACCAATCATCGGAGATAAGTAGATAGCACATAACAACAGTTCGAAATTGTTTACAGTTGTATTTCTATTGTCCATATTTACATCGATTTCACAAGACCTATCAGATTATCTGACACTGACAAGTCAAAGCAGTCTATGAAATTTGTGGTACTTTTTTATGTGTCAATAAAAGTACAGATTAGTCACCACACCAAGATGCCATTTGAATTATGGATGTGAGGTGGGACTCCAGGTCCATAACATGAAGCTGTGTGGAAATGGTATTGACATCCATACCTCTAGGCCGTTTCAAGAAATACCATCATGAGTTCGATTGAATCCAACAGTATCCCAAGTTGGTCGATCTCTGGTAATTGCAAGTAGGATGTGTTTTTCCAGAAACTCGCATTTTTAATTCCATAAATCAAGAAAACTGACCATAGAACTTAAGCTATTTCCGACAATAATGTATAGTGTTAGGGTTAAGAATCACGAAAAGGCAGATCTGCCGTACTCTCCTTCTCGGATGCCCATTAAAATCTCCGTGATGAATCTAAGGTTTCCATGGAGATGCCGTAAATAATAATAATTAAAATGATTGATAACCTTGGCCCAGCTGTCATCACTGAATGACTAAGGATGGAGATGACTGACCGCCGTTCTGATAAAAGTTAGAACTAAACGGCCTCTCCTACATACTTTGGACAATAAAAAGCAGTAGCGAATTTATCTTGTTTATAGTGAAATTATTTATTATCAAAACAAAGGAACTTAAAATAATTTTTCGGTACGTTACAAAATACGTACATAATTATTAAGTTGATTTTGTAGTGTACAAAAGTTATTCCTGGATGATGGTTGGACAGAATATATTTGTAATCTGCTATTTTTTTTTTATATAGCATCTTATACAAGAGCGGATGCTCATCCAATTGAACATTATCGTGGATCGACAGAAAGTTGAGAAGAAAGTTCTTAACACTAGATTTGAAAATCCATAGATATTATTCATGAAATGCATAACAGGAGACTGTTCTGAATGAAACAGAAAAAATGAATGAGAAAATAGGAAACTTGGTTCTCTGAGTACAAAGCTCACGAGTGTGTTTAGCAGCTGAACTTGTTTTAGCTCATGTAGAACGTGAGGAGTAAATTACTGATTCATTCCATTCCGACGAGTTGGAATTATTTATGATTTATGGGACATTAAAATAATCTGCTCCAATCTGTATCAAGTTAAATATTTTTATGGAGCTCTTCAGTTGGGCAGATTAATGATTTGTTTAAACTTAATAGTTGTTCAAAAGTAAAATAAAGCCTTGAGTGAAAGAGAAAAACTTAATTTCTTTGTTGCTGAATATGTAACATAGTTAATTGAAGAAAGATTGGAAGTTATAAGTTATACCAAGATGAGAGACCTCATCTTGTCTAGAGATTCGGGTATTGTCAAAAGTAAGACAGAAAGAAAAGAGTAATCTTTCTGCCAAAATGCGACAACACTGATTATAAATTTGATTATGTAAAAATGAAAACCTACTAGTTTCGCCATAGATACTCGTGGCTTCTTCTGGGTTGCGATGAACAAAAAAAAATACAATAAAAGACTAACATGAACTATAAGATTACTAAAATATATAAAAACGTGTAGGAACCGTTACGACATAACTCGAAAAGGAAACACGTGGAACGTGGGAGTTGGCACGAGTTATTGTTCGGTAATGTGTGCACGCAGTTGGATGAAAAGTTAGTGTAATATATGGAAAGATCTAAATGAGAGATTTCCAAATATTACACAGGACCAATCCTTAATTCCTAATGAGTGTGCCTTTGAACGAATGACCATGGTAGATTCTTTTGTGTTACGAGCAGTGAAGGTATACTCTAAGTAAGGGAGAAAGCTCTAATTCTATTCATTGGTGTGTGGGAAAAATTGCGACCAAATAAATCCAATGTATTTCCTTTTATAAGTTTTTTAGTGGAACGTCTACATAATCATCGCGATAGGATTGACTTTTTTGGTATTAATTTAACGAAGTTATTTGATCTCAGTGAAGAATAGCTTGAGAATCACAATTTAGATTATGTGAGTAGATATTCTCGAGCTTTTGTTCATTTGTATAAAGTCTGTTAAATATGAAACAGGAGTGCAGTATGCTATCATTAGAAAAAAAGTGCGGACTCGATTTGCGACCAACTGGAGAAGGTTGTTGATACACAGAAGGAACAATACGGGTGAAAGAAATGGACCTTGTAGAATTTAAGCATTATTTGCAAAGTTTGAAGATAAAGATCCATCCTCAATCATATGTAATGTGCGATCAGAGAAAAATATGATCAGAGCTTATTTAACAGGTCTTTCTGCCAAAACCGATCATATATCCTTGAGATATCAACAGCAATCACTTGAGATTCCCTAAGCTTTTACATGGCATTTGTCTAAAGGTGAATAACATAAACAAGATCCCTGACTGATTGCAGGGGCGAATGCTGGTCTTGAAATTCACGTTGCTCTTGTTATCATTCAGGGAGTGAGAGGTGTGTTGAAGTCTGATTAGCAGGATAATGAATTACTGACCAGTTAAAACTATATATTTAGAAATTTATGTACATTTAATCATACAAATACAACATTTATTTTACAAATGATATTCTGTCTTTTTCAATTTAGCTACTTGAATACAAATTCTACCATACGATTCTTCTTTATGAGCTGATTAATAACATTGTCATAAAACGTTGGTTGTAATTTAATTTTCCCAAGCAACACGCACACTTGTAAAGGCTGACTGAAGCTCACTGGCTAGAGCTACTTTGACTGCATATGGCTTGTGTTTAAGACGACATGAAGAGAGCGGAAATGGCTATGCGCGCGCATGAAATCACAGTGCTGAAGCGAGGACCTGAAAGCTCCCACAACCGAGCAAGACAAGATAGCTTTGACTAGACGAGCAAGCATCGTCCGTTGATGCACAGCGCAAAGCTCATTATTACCGCGCAAGCTTAAAACGTTTTCTGTCTACAAAAATAAAAGCATAAATACATGCATTTATCAACAAATAAATATTACTTCTTTCTCAAGTAATGAGTTTGCGCAGCAAGCATAGGAAGCATGGAGAATTCGCCCCTGACTGATTGACACCAACAGAATACATACTCGCGATCTTTTATTAGTTAGGAGGAGTCAAGGTAGTAGAATTTGAGTGTTAAATCGTTTTCCTTACTTTATGAAAACTTACATGGCAAATATTTGTTGTCCTTTTTAAGAATCATGTCTTTTACACAAATGTGTTGAATAACCAAATTTCAGTCTATAAGATTATGCTACTGGAATAAGAGAATAAAAAGATAACATAAGACAGGGGTCATCTATGAAGCCCTAGCCTTCAAAACTATCAGAGAAAAGTCATCAAGACGAGGAGAGAGAGAGACTGTTTATTATCCAGTCTGGAAAAAACTCCTCTAATTTTCTTTTTGAAAAAACAAATCAAAGCAGGAATTGGGTGTTTAGAGTTGGGTGTTTTGGAATATTAGGAGGTCGTTTATCAAAATCGTTAATGCAAAAGAAAATGTAAGAATCTGGGAGGTTGACCCTTTCCATAATGATGCCAGACAACTATCGGAGAGCAAAAGAGTTGGCAGAGGATTCAACAAAGTTGCGGCCAAGTTTACTAGCAGACCAGAAAGTACACGATGGAAATTTTTGCTATTAACTATTTCAAAATCAATTTTAGGCATGCTTATAATTTGCCTGCAGCTATGACAGGTATAATTATAAGTAGAAAAGGAAGATCTGGACTGAATGGCAATTGCAGTGTGCTTAATTTTTCTCTTATATAGCCTTTGCACATTTCTTAGAGAACCAAGGCTAAGGATGAAAGACGAGATTTAAAATGAAAGAGGGAATTAATGTTTCCATGTCAATAAGAATTTTTTCAGTGATACGTGCAGTTGAAATGTAAGAACAAAAATTTGGCTTCGATCTACAAATGCAATTCTTCTTCTTCTTCTCTTCCGTCTAAGACGGGTTGAGTCTTCTCTTGAGCAGGATCTTCCAGTCTTTCTCTATTCCTTGCTGTTCGAAAAAGTTCCTTGTATGTTCTGCATCCCGAGATGTTCTTTATTAATTTCAGCCAAGTAATTCTTGGTCTTCCAGGTCTTCTTTTTTCAGTTGGAAAAGTATTGATTAAGACCTTAGGAAGTTTGTCTGCGCCCATGCGTACAGTGTGTCCAAACCATCTCAGTTGTTGTTTTCTAATTTTTTCTATTATTGTCTTTTTATACAATAGTTCTTGTCTGACTGTGATGTTTGTTTTCTTTTCTATCCAACTTGTTCTATTTATTTTTCTCAAGCATTTCATTTCAAATGCCAGCAGTTTTTTCTCCTCTCTTTTTTTAACTGTCCACGCTTCTGCTCCATAGATGACTGTTGGTATAATTATTGCTTCATATAATTTGATTTTGGCTTGCTTAGATATCATGTTTGTTTTCCAGATTTTCTGTAATTTTCCCATGGTGGTCCATCCTATCGCTATTCTGTGTTTGATTGTTTTGAGTTCATCTATTGTTTCTATCAGTTTTGATTCAAGATATATGAAGTTGTCTACTTGTATTTGTTTTCCGTTTAGGGTGGCTGAGATGGTAGTTCCGTTCCTCCCTGTTTTCATCACTTTTGTCTTTTGTATATTTATCGTCATGTCATATGTTTTACAGGTTTCGTTTAGCTTGTTGATCAACTTTTGTAGTTCATTTGGGGTTCTTGCAAGAAGGACGAGATCATCTGCATATTTGATAATATTTATGTTTAAACCATTGATTCCAGGCTCATTGTCTATTGCCTTCTTTACAACTTCGTCTAAATATATGTTGAATAGGCATGGGCATAATGGGCATCCTTGCATTACTCCTTTTTGGATCTCTATGGGTTCTGTTGTGAGTGTGTTCTTTTTAATTATTGCATTTGTCTTAGAGTAATATTTTATCAGAAACTGTATTATATATTTGTCTATTGCTTTTTCTAGTAGAATTTTAAGAAGGATTTCTCTATTGATGTTATCGAAAGCGTGTTTAAAGTCCACAAAACAACAATATAGTTCTTTGTGGTCTTCCCAGATGAGGGTGCAATGTGAAAATTTGGTCTATTGTTGAATAGTTTCCTCGGAAACCAGCTTCTTCTATGCCTATCATTTCTTCATAGGTGTTTTTAAATCTGTTATGTATAATTCTTATGAATATTTTATAGGTGTGAGGAAGAAAATTGATTGGTCTGTAATTTCTGCAGTCTCTTTTGTCTCCTTTCTTGTATATTGGGATGATCTTTGCAATTCTCCAGTCATCTGGGACCTCTCCTGTTTGTAGTATTTTATTGAATAGGGTTGTTAAATATTCTATTGATATGCTGCCTCCATATGACCACAGTTCAGTAGGGATAGGATAGTATCAATGCCTGGTGCTTTATTGTTTTTCATCTCTTTTATTGCGTGTCTAACTTCTTGTAAAATTTTTGGGGTGATCATTATTTTCTTCTGTTGTTAGCATTGTAGTTTTGTTTCCTCGGTGGAAGATAGTCTTAAAATGGTTTGACCAGATTTTTCTTATATATTCAATAATCTCGGTTTCAGTCATCTTGTTGTTTATCATTGTTACTGCTTTTGCTGATAATTCCTTTGTAATTTCTCTTACAGTATCATGGCAGACTTCTAGGTTGTTTTGTTGGTATGCTTCTTGGCATTTCTTAGCTTTTTCTTCTAACCATTTTTCTTTGGCTTTTTATGCATAGGTTATCAACTTTATTTTTTAGTGCTTTGTATTTTTCTCTATTCTCTTCATTGTTTTGTTGGTTTACAAGTATCTTGGCCTCTCTTTTCTCTTCTATAATAGTTATAATTTCTTGAGTTATCCACTGTTTGTTTATTTTGGGTTTGGAACCTAGAGTGTCTTTTACAATTGATAACACAGTTTCTTTTCCTTCTTCCCAGTATTTGCCGCTGTTCTGGAAGATGGAGGGTTTTAATTTCAAGCACATCTGTTCTAAAAATCGACTTCTGCTTGAGCTATCTTTTAGTTTTGATAGGTTGATGTTTTCTTCTTTTCTGATATTGTTTTTCCTGTCGAATTTTATCTTCACTTTGGCAGTTAATATTTCGTGGTCAGTGTCAAAATTTCTTAATGTTCGTACATTATTTACTGATCTTTTCCATTGTTTGTTTACGATGATATAGTCTATGCAGTTCTTTATATTACCATCTAGGGATGTCCATGTATATTTATTATTAGGGCGTTGATAGAACAATGTGTTTGTAATCATTACATTGTTTGCTTTACAGAAGTCGAGTAATTGTTCTCCTCTGTCGTTAAGCTCTCCGTATCCAAATTTTCCCATCCCATCTTTTTTGTCTGTTGTGAACTGTCCTATTTTAGCATTAATAAAATCTCCCATCACTATCATGAGTTCTCTATTCTTGAGATTATCTATTTCCTTTTGTAGTTCATAGAAATTTTCATAGAAATGCAATTCAGAAAAAAAAATCAGCTAACGCCTATTTGTTCCCGTATAGGGAGTAGGCGGGGCCGTTAGCCCTATCTAACTTATGGAGACTGAGTGGGCAGTTCAATCTCCACTGGTAGCCAATCAGAGAGATAGCTGGCCCAAGGCTATCAGTGATTCATCGGTACGCAGTGAAGAAGGCGGCAAGCTAGTGCCGCCATCTCGTGCTCCCTAACCTTAACACAATATTTTTAATGTCTGAAAATAGTGTGGATCCGACGGTCGATTTTCTTGAGTTTATGGGACGAAAAACCCGAGTTTCCGGGAGAAAAAACCCGCTATCCCGTGCCAGAGATCGACTAACTCGGGAACCGGTCGAAAAAAGGCTTAGAAAAATTTCCTCTAGTAGGCGACTAGATTTGAACCACCAAATCCTTTCTTCGTGTGGTCAAGCGCCATAGAGTGCAAACGCCACTTCTACTGAGAACTGGAGTTAAGGATTTAATATATCCAATGATATCGACTTCAATGTTAGAAAGAAGAACAAATAAAGATTTTCGAAATGATATATAGCAATAATCTCGCATGTGCTGAATGGAATTTAATAAAATTTTGTATTTAGGATGTACACTAGCATATATTCAAAAATCATTTGAACTAATAGTAATAATTATATACTAATAAATACTACTTTATTAGTATATAATTAATACTAATTAGTATATAATTAGTATTAATGAATCAAATTAATATTTTTGGAGTCGTTACAGTTTTGACCTCCATTAGACCATAGACCATTTTAGTGAAAAAAATTAGGCAAAAACAGTTTTTAATAATCTGCAATACATGAACTAAAAATGAATCCATTTTATATTTGAAGTGCGCTATATATCGTTAGGAGGCAAACGGCATTGGAAGAGAGATAAGACACTGTGCCGTCGATTGGAGAAGACCTAGTTCGATTCTTGTAATGGCGAAAGGAAGCTAATGTGTGTATTTTTCAAATCAAGATGAGTTAGCTGATCTCATCTAAAATCATTCTTCAGCTTAATTAATGAGAGTTGGTATCTCAGAATCACTATTAACATTTATCATTTTAAGTGGGCTATTTTAATGGCAAACTGAGACAAAGTTTCCTGTTAAAAAATAAATAAAACATTTAATTAAATTTAGCATATGTACTGAGGTACATACTGTAGTACGTACAGTATGCTAGACAAGTTGCTCCTATACTGTACCCTGTTTGCTGCCTGATTAATACATCAATCTTTCGACGATAGCCCCATCTATAGTCCTTCAAATGAAATAATGTGAAAATGCTACAATCACAACACAGAACTTATCATCTGAACAATATTCCCTCTAATTTTTTGCTGTGAGTGTGCGCAGAAATTTGCGTGTGTGCAAAATTTGCCTTCTTTTGAAAAGTATGTGCGCACCCATCGAGTCACCATACTGATCATTTAAGCAAAAAAGTTAAAATATTTTAGCTCACTCTTTACCTTTTAGTTTTTTAAAACAATTTTTAGTTTTTAAAAGTATTTAATTATTTTTATTAAAATTATGAAACCATTGTTTTAATTCGTCATGATCTTCAACTAATTTGATCAGCCAATCACGTTTGGGAATTTTCCATGAGTCACGAAATGTAAATAAACCGCGCGCCATTCTATATGCTACTTAAAAATTACACATTTAAGCCCTTTCACTTTGGCATCAAATCGCTAGCCTCAAATAAATTAATCATTTATAAGTTTTGTGCAACTTCGAAAATGTAATAAAAAATGCGAGGTTATAGGCTTGAGCGTTGCCGAGTTACCGTAGTTTTTTAAAGAATTTATAGGGTAATGTTTAGGTGGAATTTCTTTAATTAATAAATTTTAATTTCATCTTGAAAATCTAGTGTGCGCGCGCACAGCTTAGAGGGAACGTTGCATCTGAAGTTAAACTACTTCTTTCCACTGTAACACTTAATCTTTCTTCGGAGTCATTCATGTGTGTTGCATTTACACAACAGTTAATGAGAAAGCAAACTTTAGTTGACTCACCTTTAAATCCCACGAAACCATCATACAGTTTCACTTGTGTATGCAATTTTTTCCTCCTTAACGTGTCAAACAGGTTACTGAATAAGCAAAGAAGAAAACGCATTCTCACGTCCTGAAACTTTAATTTTATTTACTTTCGTATTATTACAACCGAGTCATGTCTTTTATAATGCGAATTTCAGCACGCGTTATTACTTTGTTTTCGTTTTCGCCGATTACAAAACTGGTAAAAACAAGTTATTTTACAATAAATACGCAAGAAAACAGACGGCGCATGAGGTCGAAACTAAAACACCAGGCGACTAGAGAATTACGACTAGAAAATTACATGGCCTTTTTCTTATAACGAACGTGTTCAAATGTGAACAAAAAGACGATTTTAATATATAATGATCGCTAATTTCATAAAAATTATATAAATATTTTCCTCCTTAGTTTTTTTTTTTTTAATTTCTTTTTTTCAGCTTACAAAATATATGCTAGTAGGTTATTTTTCTGTTTAGATAAACATTCGACTTTTTTTTTTAATCAACTATATCCTGTTTTCTTTTAAGACAATACAAAATTTTGTCAAACTTGAAATGTTTAACGAAATATTTCAAGGTTCGTTAAAGGTGAAAGTGACAAAGATGTCACATCTTGTTCAACTGTCTTGAAGGGATTCAAGCGTTTAAGAGAAAAAACAAAACAAAACAGGTAGATGTTATTATTTTAAAAAGTATGATAATAGGAAATATGCCTTCAAGCTGATTACATGTTTGAAACGATGTCATTTTCGAAAATAAAGTGTCACGGACGAAGATTTTCGTCATTTTGAAGAGTTCAAGATGACTATGAAAAATTTCATTCGAATGTATGGGGAGGGTGAATGTGGTCTGGTGGAAAGCAGTGTAAAAGTGGCCTATCGTGGAAGGATTAATTTATACCACAAAGCAATTCCGCTGGGATATATATGCTACAGTGAATTAATTTATAGCGATCCTCAAATACGAAATCAGTTTGAAAACTATTTACTATACACAGTGAACAATCACATCAGTGTTGTGAGTTACTTAACATTTGTAATCATGTCTTTTACACAATCTAAAAGGTATGAATCATGATTCACAAGGTTAAGGTATATACAAATGCACTTTGTTTTGAATTAATGTGAATTTAAATGAAATCCAGTTTTAAGAATGAAAAAAAAAATCATTTTAACAGTCATTTTCGAAAATAATTGAAGAATGTAATTCACTCTTGAGTCTTCAGGTTGCTTGGCATGCACAAGGACTGCTATACGAACACACATAGCGCATTTGGATCAAACCTGCATGTAGTACAGTCAAATTTTTCCACAAACGTAATAAATGTCTACAGTACATTGATCCATTGGTCTGTTCGAGTTTTGTATGGTGGATGAAAATAATTATTAACCAGAATAGAGTAAGAAGAAATTCATCATGAAGATTGCAGAAGTAGGTTAGATGAACTCTTTCAATAAAGAACGAAGGAATAAACACGCTTATTCATAAATTTTGTAAATAACTGCATACAGTGGTTTCCAATTCTCTCTCTCTCTCTCTCTCTCTCTCTCTCTCTCTCTCTCTCTCTCTCTCTCTCTCTCTCTCTCTCTCTCTCTCTCTCTCTCTCTTTCTTTCTCCCAGTCGTTAGTTGCCAAAGTCTATCTGCAATGTGATGTATGCACCGTGAATACTTTAACATTTCCATCTTCAATTTTTTTTTATTTGAACGGATTTCTTGATTTGTCACAGAATAAAACCCTTCGCAAAAGATAAAAAAAATGCTTTGTGAGGGAAAAAAAAGTATAACAAGACTTTTATTCGTTCACTTATTTAATTAATACAGATAAGTTCATGTGCTTCTAAAGAGAAATTACTTCACAGCCAAGTGACAAGAACAGTAGGGTTATTATTATTATTTTTTTTGTTATTTTTTCATTGCGCGTTTAAGATGTGAGACAATTATACTGGTGCTCCGTCATTAACCCGCAAAAGGAAGTTACACATGCGTGAAGTGTCATTAAAACATAATTATTATCGGCCGACTACACTGTTAAAATAGTGAGAGTTTCATTAAATACATCATATTCCAAGCTCTTAAATTCTGAGATAATATTTGTCACTACTTTCATCATCATACTGAATTATTTTAATGGAATATTATTTATATTATTCTTATTTGACACTCCCCTATGGATCCAATAACTCATTGAGGAAAGGCAATGAGTTGGAATGAGTCTCTGGCCGATTTGCCTGGACGCAGGACGAAACACAGAGGAATAAAAAGTCCTGTTACCTCAGCTAACTCATCTTCAAATGAAAAAGCCATAGAAATTCCTCTCGCCATGACAAGAATCGAATCGAATCCAAGTCTTTTCCAGTCAAAGGGAGGCACACTGTCTCACTGTCTCATAATTCTTTTAATTGCGATAGAGGCGCTTATTTAGGGGGAAAAAAAAAAAGAAAGAAAGAAAGAAAAGAAAAGAAAAAAAACAAACAAACAACATAAAAGACATTCATATCAATTCCTCTAATCCAGATGCAACATTTGTATATTTATATCGATTATATATTCGATATAGTTATTACAAGTTACATAAAAAAATGGCATAGTTGTTTTTTCTATTACTAGTCTCTACAGGAGAGAGAGAGAGAACCCCAAATTAATGGCTGAATCATTTACGATTCAGTACACCATATACATGAAAAAGGAATAGTTAGATATGTCAATATCAATATAGTTAATACGCTTACATGTTGTTTTTATATGTTGTATCCTCGACTTTTCCTCCGATTAGTGTTTTCACTTTACCCCTACTTGACTATGCCCAGGTTTATTTGACATACATCCACATATAATCAAAGTCCCAACCTGAATCCCATAGAGTACTTTTGGGAAGAGCTAAACTGACGTGAGAGACAACGTATAATCTGGAATAAGAGCCAATTCTTTGGTGCTCTGAGTGAAAAAAAAAAAAAAAAAAGCCCGTTGAATGCATTGTTAAGTTGAGTGACGCCATGCCTTAACTTTGCGCAGCTGTTATCAGTGCCAATGTAACATGCTACAAAAATTGACATTCTAGAAGATATTGGACAAAGAATTTGTTTTGTTTTCCTTACATAATAGGTGTTCTTATGGTGATTCATGTTTGTAGAAATATTTTTGATCGGTATCCAAAGACGATAACTGATATATATATAGACGATATCGGAGTTCATATTTATTCGGTAAATAATGTTATTAATATTAATATAGTTTAAATGACTATAACACCGAGAATAAAAAAGAATAAGGTTTAATTGTGAGACACTACTAGTTTCGTTGAAAAAATCAACTTCTTCAGGTGTTAAATACAAAAAATTATATAAAAATTAACAGAAACATTATAAAATAATAACAGCAGATCTAATATAAAAAACTGTAGCACAGTTTAAAAAGGAAAACGTGCTGAAATTCCAATTGAAGTTAACTACGTGCGTGAACTATCGCGAGAGCGCCAATACTGGACAGTAGAAATGTGCGCATCAGATAAATTGTAGCTGAGGCTGTTATTCATTTGGGTTGAATCGAGGGACATTTCTTTAGATTCAAGTATCCTTCTCTAGAGTTCATCATAACAAGTATGTATATTGGAGGTTTGAGACCAGTCTATGAGGTACTGCCGGCCTTCGTCGGAGTTTATAGAGAATAGCATGTAGCTTGAGAGAGCGCTGGCTTGGGTCCTATTGTAGGACATGTCTCTTTTGTGTTCTTCAGTACGTAAAAGGACAGATTTAGCAGTTTGACCGTAGTATGGTTTGCCACATTCACAAATGATGTTTTACTTTAGGTCTACAAAGTATGGAGCGAAGTTTAGGAAACGTAGTGAAATATGTTTTAATGTTGAACTTAAGAATTTTTGCCAGTTTGGGAGAGAGGGAGCTAATGTATGGCAAAGATACATATGCCCTTGGCATATATATATATATATATATATATATATATATAATAATAATAATAATAATAATAATATATTTATTATTATTATTTTATTCACATAATTGATACACAGTCAAAACAAGATATCATATATTATTATTATTATTATTATTATTATTATTATTATTATTATTATTATTATTATTATTATTATTATTATTATTATTATTATTATTATTATTATTATTATTATTATTATTATTATTATTATTATTATTATTATTATTATTATTATTATTATTATTATTATTATTATTATTATTATTATTATTATTATTATTATTATTATTATTATTATTATTATTATTATTATTATTATTATTATTATTATTTAGAGAGACCTCCAGGGAGTCAGAGACTCTTCGAGGGAGGCCACATACTACACACACCATCATATTTATTCTTGAATTCATTCACACTGCATGCACTCTCAACATCCAAAGACAATCCATTCCAATCACGCACCATCTTCTGAGAGAAAATTCTACCCCTCACCTCATTCTGAGCTTCCAAGGATGCTCTCTTGTCCTTTCCATCAATTGAATTCCTGTATGACCCTTTCAGAAGTTTGTCTCAGTGATATCATCCCCTCTTTCTCCTGTTTGCTAGTGTATGCAGTCTACAAATTCTCAATATGTCTTCATAATCAATATTACACAATCCGAATATCTTTTTTAACACTCTCCTTTGTACTCTCTCCAATATATCAGAATCACAACGGAAACCAGACCTGCGCACAATAGTCCAAGTGAGGTCTTATTAAGGCTTTGTAAAGAGACAAAATAACATCCTCATCTTACATGTGAACATTCGTTTCAGCATTGCAATTATCTTTTGAGTTCTATTTTCAATCTTTGCTACATGGCCCCTGAACTTCAACTTCCTATCTATTAACACCCCAAGATCCCTAGCCTCATCAGTTTCTTCTAGCCTAATCCCACCAATATAATACAACATTGGATATCAAATCATGCCGAAGTGACCAAGCACTAAATATTCTACATATATATTCTATGTCTATATCTATATTCTATATACGAGTATATATAATAAAAAGATACACAAAAGTTTTTGAAACACATTTTTTTCAAACTTAAAATTTAAAACATTACGCAACTCAAACAAAGCGCACCCTTTTGAAGATCATATAATCAGGTTATTTATAAATAAAAAAAAGCACTTTCTTTAAATAAACAGGTAAGCCACCGCCCAGATCTACCCCCAAATCAACAGGAACAGCAAGCTAAACATCACAAATTGCTTTTATACCAGCTGATGATTCGTCCAATCATCAGCTGGTATAAAAGCAATTCGTCCAATCGCTTCTTCAGCCTGGAGTCACACTTCCACCACAAATATTATCAAACTACAACGTGTGCAAAACAAGTGCTTGCGTGGTTCGTCAGAAACAATCAACTTCATCGAGATACAAATATTCCTTATATATTTTCTCTTTCCTACAATCTTTAGCAACGAAGTTATTCTTAAAGACATTCATACACCCCAATGATCTAGCCCAGCAAGCTGTAGCATACGAGGCAACAGATATATTCAAATATAAAAGACCAAAAGCCATTTTAACTTCCTGTAGCAATGCATAATCTCCATGCCCATCCTTCTTCTTCTTTGAGTGCCATCTCCTATCGGAGGTCGGCGACCACCTTGGCAATTTTGAGCGATTCTCAGCTATTCTGAGCAGTCTCTCAGAGTTCATACCAGTCCACTGTCTGATATCTGCCAGCCAAGATTTTCTTCGTCTTCCTTGTTCTCTTCTTCCATTTATCTTCCCTTTTATAATCAATTGAAGTATCTTATATTTTTCATTACGAAGTAGGTGACCAAGATATGCAGTTTTCCTTCTTTTTATGGTATCTAAAAGTTCACCTGATTTCCCCATTTGTTCCAGTACTTCCTGATTGGACGTTTTTGCTGTCCATAGGATTTTTAACATTCGTCTGTATAACCACATCTCAAAGGCTTCAAGTCTTTTTATTGATGTTGTCTTCAAGGTCCAAGTTTTTGCACCGTACAGCAGTACAGACCATACATAGCATTTAACCATGCGTACTCTAAGCTCTAAGTTTAAACTGCGGTTACACAGTGTTGATTTCATCAAGAGAAAATTTTTTCTTGCCATTTCAATTCTAACTTTTATTTCCATTTCTGGATTGCAATCTTCATTTAACCAGCATCCGAGATATTTAAACTTTGCCTCTCTTTCTATTTGTTTCCTATTTAAAGAAAGTGCTAAATTAAGAATTGGTTTCTTACTTATGACCATGAATTTAGTTTTGGTGATATTTATTTTTAATCCCATTTTTTCACTCTCTGTATTTATTAGTTCCAAAAGATTTTGAAGATCCTGAATATCGTTAGCCAGAAGAGCTGTATCATCGGCATATCGGATGTTACTGATGATTTCACCATTTACACTAATCCCTTCCTTTCTTCCTTCCAAGACTTTCTGAAATATGGCTTCTGAGTAGATGTTAAAAAGAAGAGATGACAGCACACATCCTTGCCTTACTCTTCGTTTGATGTTAATGGAGTCTGTAATAATGTCATCAACTTGAACAGATGCCTTTTGGTTCCAATATAGGTTTTCAATGATCCTGATGTCTTTACCATCTAATCCAATTCTTTTTAATAGTATTCCATGCCCATCCAGGGCCAGCAAACTGCTCATAAAACTCTACCCTCACTGTAACCATAACAGATAGCGGGGAATATGAAAAGCTTCTTGTTTCACCCCTCATCATCATCATCATGCGTATCAAGGATTTAGGCCCAGCATGGCCTGTTCCGGCCTTAGAAGTCATCGTTGAATCGTTTAAGAGGACGTCCTGGTTTTCTTTTTCCTACTGGCTTGTACTTTAAGGCTTGTTTTGGTAATCTTTCTGTTTTCATTCTTTGAACGTGTTCCATCCATTTATGTTTATATTTTTTATTTTTTTTCTATTATTGGTTCTTGGTTTAATTCTTTCATAATTTCTTCGTTTCTTTTGTGATCAAATAGGGTATACTTTGCAGTTTTCCTCATAAACTTCATTTCTGCTGTTGTTAATCTTTGTTTGTCTTTTTTTGTTTTATTGTCCAGATTTCGCTTCCATACATTAAGACTGGTAGGGCTAATGTATTGTATACTTTTAGTCTGGTTTGTTTTTGAACTAGGTTTGGTTTAAATATGGAATTAATTACACCTGTTATTTTTAAATATTTTGCAATTTTTAAGTTTATATCTTTTTCATTTTCATACATCTTAGGTAGTTAAATGAATTCACCTGTTCTAAGATCTTGTTATCTATTACTATTTTAGTTCTTGCTGGATCTTTTCCTTTAAAGGCCATAGTTTTTGATTTTTCCGTTGATATTATCATATCATAAACTTTGGATATCTTATTTAGATCTAAAATAGCTTTCTGTAAGTTATCTTCAGAATTTGTAATTATTATTTGGTCGTCGGAAAAGAGGAGAGTGTTTAAGTTTACTGTTGGAGAAAGTTTAATTCCTTGATGTAAATTTTTATTCCATTTTATTATTATTTCATCTAAGTAGATATTAAAAAGAGTTGCTGAGAGGGGACATCCCTGTCGGACCCCTTGGTTTATCTCTTTCGTATATGATAGCTCGTGATTTAATCTTATTTGTATTATAATATCCTAAAAGCTATCACATATATACTTGTGATAGCTTTTAGGATATTATTTGGTATTTGTCTTTCTTTCAATATGTTAAATAATATATTTCTTTTAACTTTGTCAAATGCTTTTTCAAAGTCAATAAATTCAATATGTGTTTCTAAATTGTATTATCTTCCTTAGATATAAAGAGCCAATAGGCTTCATTTCGGTGATATAAACATTATTTAAATTAAGGGGATATTAAATCCCACATTGTTTTAAAACCGGATAAGAAACTCAAAGATTGGAATCAGAGAGTTTCATGCCGAATATAGTAAACTATAAAAGTATCGGCGATTACTAGCGTGAGCTAATGCAAGTAATCCTAGTACGTAGTACAATCTCGGGCAACTCGCAGCAAAGGTGGTAAAGTTCTGATCGCTATTCTTGGTATTTTCCATAATGTAAACACACATTTCCTAGGAAATGTATGCTGTCATTACATTATGGTGGGAGGTCACTACCCAGACCGGTTTCAGCCTTATGAATAAGTAAAGCAGTCTCAAAAAATTGGGACAATCCCTAGGCCACTCAATTGTGGGCGAAAGACTGTCCATCTCAGGGTTGGCTCCACTCAGTGATGGCCTTCCACCCACACACCACCACCGAGCAGAACCTCTCATATTATGAAGAAAAGCATTCACCAACAAAGCCCCTCACCGGGCCGTTCCGGAAAACACTTTCCCCGGAGACTCAAATCGCTCCCTTAAGGCAAAAACCTTAAGAGAGCGAACTCATAATAGCCACGCACTGGTTTCAGCCTTATGAATAAGTAAAGCCGTCTCTAAAAATTCGGACGATCCCTAGGCCACTCAATTGTGGGCGAAAGACCGTCCATCTCAGCGTTGGCTCCACTCAGTGATGGCCTTCCGCCCACCACCACCGAGCAGAACCGCTCATATTCCGAAGAAAAGCATTCACCGACAAAGCCCCTCACCGGGCCGTGCCGGAAAACACTTTCTCCGAAGGCTCAAATTGCTCCCTTAAGGCAAAAACCTTAAGAGAGCGAACTCATGTTAGCATCTCACCGGTTTCTGCCTTTTTTGAGGCTTCATCAGTGAGTAGCTAGACCAAATAGATACCAAAGGGTATAGCGAAAAGAACTTATATACTCTGCTATACGAGTTGCCCGAGATTGTACTACGTACTAGGATTACTTGCATTAGCTCACGCTAGTAATCGCCGATACTTTTATAGTTTACTATATTCGGCATGAAACTCTCTGATTCCAATCTTTGAGTTTCTTATTAGGTTTTAAAACAATGTGGGATTTAATATCCCCTTAATTTAAATAATGTATTATCTTCTTTTCTCTATTATTAATTTTAGGCAAAAGGCCGGGTCTATACATGATCCTATAGACAAAATCCTTTTCTAAATCCATTCTGTACTTCTAAAATAAAGTTTTCGGAATATTTCATTAGTTTGCTATTTAAAATTCTGCTACATATTTTGTAACAGGAATTTAGTATACTGATACCTCTATAGTTTTTAGGGTAATCTCTATTATCTTTTTTAAAGATAGGAATCACAATTGCTTTTTTCCATTCTATTGGGGGGATACCAGTTGAGTAAATTTTATTTAAAAATAATAAGTCTTTCTTTGAACCTTGGATCCTGCGTATTTATATAGTTCTGAACCTAGCTTGTTTCTTTCAGGCTGATTTCTAATTCTTCTTTAGTTATTTCTTTTTCATTTTCGTTAATTGTTTGCAAGTTGTCGTTTTTAAAATATTTGTCTGTCCACAGTTCTGTGTAGTAATTTAGAAATTCTTCTAATTTCAATTCAGTGTTTAATTTTATGTTTTCTTTGGTATCTGCATTTAAATGTTTCAAAATCTTATTATTGTCAGTCAAAATTCTTTAAACAGGTTAAATTAATCTTCCATATCCAGATATTCCCCTTTTGTAGAAAGATTTTCGTTCTTTTTCAGCAGTAAAACTTGGAATCCAAAGGATGATGTTTTTTCCAGTAAGAAAAAGTAGAATGAAGAGTCTTGAGTCAAGACTCATCGATGGAGTCAATAGTAAGATGCAATATAACAGAGATAATATCTGTCATGCCTCATCTTGTCCTCCTTTTTCCCGCAACATGTACCCAATTTCCGAAGTGCATTTTCATTACTAGTTGTATTGGATAACATTTGATTAATAAAATATATAATACATCATACTAAAACAAGTCTTACAATTCATCTCACAGCGGATGTGTATTCAGAGGGGAATGCTTTCAGAATATTAAGTGCAGAAAATTCAAGATATACACCAAAAATGTTTATCTTCATCACAAACCACTCTCAGAAAAAATTTCTGGATAGGTACACTTAAGAATCTTAATAATAATAATTTAATATCATGAAATGCAATATTATTAGAGGTATTGTAATGTACTTGATTTATTAGTATTGTCATCATCATCACCACCATACCACTGCCTCCATCGATCATTGTGACACCTCCTGTAGTCAAGATTCATCGATTGAGGCAATAGTAAAATGCAGTATAACAGAGAAAATATCTGTCATGCCTGATCTTAACTCGATTGAATGTTCGTGCATTTACCACCTCATTCGGTAAAGCATTCCATTCATCAACCACTCAATTATGCACCATACCTTTATAAATTTCCAGGAATAACTTCTTGTCTCTTTTCTATTCCCTACTTCAACCCTTTGAAAAGTATCCTGAGTATCTGGAAAGCTCCTCTTAACAATTTATGTCTCAATTATATCATCCCTCCCCTCCTCCTCCACTTCCGGTCCCCCTTATATTTCACAAACCTGATATTGCTTTCGCTATCCCCCTCTGAACCTTTTCCCTCGTATTATAATAACAGTGAAGTTTTAATTTTGAAAAACTGAAAACATCAGTAACGTCACAGAAGCACTATTATCTTAAACAAATATGAAATATTTTCTTAAATTATGATACTGGATTAGAGTCAATATACGTTTCTGTAACTACCCGGCTGATGTATTCATTGTAGTACTCTATACGAGTATAACGAACCTGAATAAACTAAAAAAGCAAACACAGTGTTGTAGTAAACATCTAGCAATTCTTTCTTGATTGAAGCAATCTGTAATTCCATTAATATAATTTCTACTTAATAATAATTATACATAATAATATTCAATCGTTATTATCCAGTTTATAATGACAATGTTCATGAATTAACCTCTACTTAATGAGTATAAGTTATTAGCAATCTAGTTGAACTTTTATCTAGCGCTACAGAAATAGTGTTATGAGACTGCAGTTAATCGTTCGTTATTGATTATAATTCTCAATAAATTGATTTCGTAAATTAAAACTACGTGGCATTTATATAACAATATTAATTAAAAAGTATTAATACTTATTAATTACCACAAATCTACATCAGAAGACGCAGTAAAATGAAATAGTAGCTGTAAATTGCAGGAATCAGAAGACTTGAAATTACTTTGCTTTGTCAGAGAAGAAGAAAATGTCACTTACAATTGCTAACTTTTCTTTTCGCTACTGACACGTTATTGGTAGAATTAACCGCCATCATTTCATAGCTCGTCTTATGATTCTTCATATCAGCATAGTCCGAAGAAACGTTAATTGATATATCTATGTACTGTATATGTATATATCAATGTACATTATACTTTTAATACCGTGTTTCGTTTTATAACCCTGTGGTTTGCAAGTATCGCCATCTAGTGTGCGTATATGGGCAACTGCTCTTTTGTTTGAATTATATATATATATATTTTTTCTTTTTTTCAATATCGCTTATTAAAGGGAATAAGTATTTTAAAATTATAGCTTGAAATTTATTCTCCACGACGCTATCTTTTTCTGATTCAATTTCTTTTTTATTTATATATCAAAAATATAATGTATAATATAGAATTGACACCATTCTATATCATGAAAACGTATTGAGAAGTTTGTAAACATTTCTTTGTGGTAAAAGCTATATCATTTGATTTTAAGCTTTTGCTTTATAAGTAAAGCTGTTTAAGCTGTTATAAGTTTTAGGATTAAGGAAGACCAAGCCACCGATGATGCGCTTCGTTTCTTTAAATCTCATTAATTAAATTTTAAATCATTAAATCATTAAAATTAAAATCATTAATTAATTAAAATAATAAGTTAATAAGTTAGACGATCTCATACGGAGGTACAGGGTTTTTTCTCCCGGAAACTCCGGTTTTTGATCTCGCATGCAGACAAATCGGCCCTTCAGAACACACGCAATTTACAGACAAAAAATACTTGTTGTGGTGGTGGTGGTTGTGACCAGTAGATGACGTTGGTAGTGGTTGACAGTAGAGGTTCTGTGTAGTAGTGGAGACGGAGAGTTGTACAGTAGGTGTCCTCCCGCGATGAGTCTTCGGACTCCTTGGAGGTATCACGAATAATAATAATAATAATTATTATTATTATTGTGATATCCTGTTCGTTCCACGTGTGATCTCCATCCAGGAGGTTGTGTTATGGATATCCGTATATTTCTGTCATGGGCTAATCTCGTGCTCTCTGCATAGTTCAAACCCAGCAGACTTATATTCTTGAACCGTGTGCATGTAGCTGTCTTCCTTTCTATTATATGCCTTCAAGTCTTTCCTCTAAAGTCTTTTTTGAGCACTTTCATGCCTCTGACCAATATACACATACTGGCCACTGAATTAAAAACCTTTATGCAGATGTACGTAAACGTCACTTATGCAGCATATATGCAAATACTTGATCACGTGCGTCCCCATGTGTTCTAGTCAACTATAGCATTTAAAAATGTTGCTGGTCAGTAATCATCGATAGTGTTGATCACAATGGGGAAAAATAAAGGATTTTCGGAGTTCAAGTAAGGTCTTATTGTGGGAGTCCACTGGCTGGAGCCACGATTTTGTAAACAGTAGCGATAAATGGTTTCTCAAAAGCTGAGATATACTGAGTGTTTAATCAGTGGAAAAATAACCCGCATTGTCGAAGAAGCATAACTGTGGTCCTAAGACAGTGTCAGGAACGAGAAACCCGTCATCTGATAAGGCTTGTACAGACAAACAGAACTTCCTTGTGCAGCAGTTGACTGAAGCATTTATTGAAAGGTGTTTTCAACCCATTATCTCACCAAACTATGCACAGGGAATTGAAGAGTATCAGTACTGACAGGCACATATCTACCCTGAACCACTGATTTCTGCGAAGAACCGGAAAGTTCGTCTATGGTGGTGTCAGGAACACCATTACTAGACACTGAAAAAAAGTCATTTTGTCTGACTAGTCATAGTATACCTTGCTATATATCGAGGATAGGCAGAGAGTTTCACTGGAGTCCCATGAAGCAATGAACCCAGCTGACCTTGTAAACACAACTCAAGACTCTAGAGGTGGTGAGTGTTCTCTTAGTATGGAACGGGTCTCATGATATTGATGGTGGGTCGGGTGTGTCTCAGAGAATATCTGAACATTTTTGCTGTTCAAGTGCATCCTGCAATGTTAACTTTTTATTCATCAAGTGGCAGGATATGCATCTTCTATCCATCGCGAAGAATTGTTCAGCGAGCATGACAGCATATTCTACCATCTTCCCTGGCTACCAGAAAGTCTGGATCTGAACCTTATTGAGAATTTGTGGGGGATGTTAAAAACGGATCCAAGAGAAAGTCCTCTTCCATGAAATCTAAACCAGTTAAAGGACTGTCTAGCGACCGGGTGTTATGCAGACGTCGATGCAATCCAACACTTTCTGGAATCTATGCCAAACCACATATGTGCTGCAATTCAGGCTAAATGAGGTCCAACACGGTATTAAATAAGTTTCTAATTCAGTCGCCGGTATATTTCTGTCTGCCATTTATTAGTTCCATTTTAGTGCCTATTATCTCTAAAACATCATCAAAACTTCTTTTGAAATAACCACAAGATCTTCAATTCTCTTCTGTATTTGGTGGATGAGTGGTGGAGTCAAAGAGAGTTAGTTGTAGAGTAGGTGCGATGAGTCTTTGTACTCCTTGGAGGTGTCACATAATAATAATAATAATAATAATAATAATAATAATAATAATAATAATAATAATAATAATAATAATAATAATAATAATAATAAATAATCTATAAAACAAAGATAAACAACTCTTTTCCAAATTTCTTTGTAGTATCAGCTAAGTCCTTTTAACCCTATACCTTTTGAGACTGAGCGGGCAGTTCAGCCTCCACCAGTAGCTAATGAGAGATAGCTGGCCCAAGACTATCACTAAGTATAAGCTGCAACCGATAAAGAGACGGCAAACAAGTGCTGCCATCTCTTGGTACCTAACTCTAACAGGATATGTTATTGTCTGAAAAAATGTGGGTTCTACGCTCGAGTTTCTTGAGTTGACGGCAAAAAAAAAAAACCTTGTTCGTGCCAGAGATCGACTAACTCGGGAACCGCTCGAAGAAAGACTTACAAAAAGTTCCTCCAGTGGCAACTAGACTTAAACTCAAGTCTATCTTCTGGTAATATAGCATACAGGAGGCAAGCGCCACTCCCACTTAGTCATTGAAAATACTCTTTGTCTTCAATTTTCACTTTCAATTTTCACAAAATAAATTCACTTTTGAGGTCCTTTATTTCATTTACTGTTTTTGATTTAATTCTTTCCAATATAATTCGTAATAGTAATTGTGTTACATGTCTCGTTATGATTACAGATCGAAAATGGATTGTAATAATTATATTCAACTAAAGATGTTTATAAAATGGTATTCCTGAGTTCACAGAAACTTATCCACTTTCATATACTGTATATGGTTAAATAGTTTTCTTAGCTATCTAATCCATTTTCTTCTAAGGCTTTTAGCATTTTCTGTATGAACCTTACCTTGACTCGGTGCATTATATCACTCTCCCATCTTTGGAAATATCTGAAATATATTTAATCCATCTTTTCTTAATTCCTTCAGTTTCATATAACATTTCGCCATCACTGCTCTTAATTGAAAAGGTCTGTGGATTTCATTTTCATGCTTTTTACTTTTTGCTGTTACCTCTCGAGTTTGTTCTTTTAATTCTAGGTCTTCTATTTCCTTGTATTTATTAATAAGCCAATTTTCTTTATGTACTTTCCTCGTTATATTACTCGAAGATTTATATTCTGGTTTATTTTTCTTGTCATCTATTGTTGAACAGAACCAATATACTTTCGTTCATCCATGGTTTTCTTCTGTTTTGAGTGTTCTTGGGAATACATAGGCATTTTTAAAAGTCTCCTTGAAACGTTTCCATTCTTTCTTTATCTTCTGTTTGTTATCAGTTTCTATTGTTTTCACATTGTAAATGAAACTTTCCAATATGTTCATTCATTTTTGTTCATAATTATTTTGAGTCATGCTTAGGTAATCGAAATCAAAAGAGGTTCTTTATTAATAATTGTAATTTTTTACTGTTACTTTTAATTTTGAATCAACTGGAATGTGGTCTGATTCTCTATCTGCTTCTGTTTGTTTCGTAAGTTTTTTCCTAATCATTATATAATCAATTTAAGCAATTCTGGTTTCTAATATTACCTTCTGGATAAAAGTCGTTTTTGGTTGTTGAAAGAAGATATTTGTTATTATCACATCAATTGTGGACGCACTCGTCACAATATGGCTCCAAATTTTGCATTTGAGTCTCCCATAACGATCAGGATATCATCTTTCTTTATTTGTTTTATAACTTTCTCCTCATAAAACTCTTCAACCTCTTCATCACAAGGGCTCTAAGTCGAGGAGGATGCTTTTTTGATACCAATATCAAAATAATACTTTTGGAAATTCTTTTTTTTTATTTTTATCATGACTTCAACACCTCTTGTGTGTCTTTCACTTCCTGAATGGATAAGTTATTCCTTTTAATTTTTCTATTTCCTCTCCGTCTTTTCTCATTAACCCTCATTATGTCTATATTCATAGTTATCATCTCTCCTATTAATTTCTCAAACTTCCCAATTTGGCATAATATTCTGACATTCCATGTAGCTATTCATAAAAGCCGATTTGTGGTTTTCAGATGAATTTTCGGTATTGCATTCCCTGTAGTTATATAGAAAGAATCCGTCGCATGGAGCCCAATTTCTTCTGCATATCTGAAGCTCTTTAACCTACGATACATAATGTGCCTTTAAAACATAAGATGATGAGGATCTAATCTCTTCTATCTCGCAGTATTACAGCTGTTACAATCGTTCTGATCACCCTTGAAAGTTTCTGGAGATAATCCTTTCTGGAATAATTCGTTCAGCCTCAAGCCAGTGTAGCCATGAGCTACACTGGCAATCAGAATTTCACCACTGTCCAATTTAAGCTAGATTTTAGGAGTTCATACAAAGGCCTTTATGGTTACCATAGCGTCTCCGGGTTAAAAAAGTTCCCAATCATACCTCCCCCCTTGCAGGAATTCTCACACCTCTCTGTTATCCCCCTCTAAAGACGAGGAAGTTTGGATTGGAATTTGAGAAGGATGAAAATGAGTTATTCATTTATACACATATCGGTAACTGAATTAGAAATTTTTATTTAATGCCGTATTGGACCTCCTTTAGCCCGAATTATATGCTGATTGCCGATTTTACAAGGTTGTTAGATTTTACAAGGTGTTGGATTGCATCTACAACTACCACATACCAGGCATTCATCCGACAGTCCTTTAACTAACTCAGATTTCACGGAAGAGATTTTGTTTTCGGATCTGTTTTTCTATATCCCATACATTCTCAATGGCGGTTCAGATCAGGGCTTTGTGGTGGTCAGGAAAGATGGTGGAAGTCTCTATCATGCTTGTTGAAGCATTGCTGAATTCTTGCGCGATGGACAGTAGCATTGTCGTCCATGTAACCGTCACCTGCTGGATAAAAAGGCAACATTGCAGGAAGGACTTGATCGTCAACAATGTTCAGATATTCCTTGGAGGACACTCGACCCTCCAGCAATATTAAGTGATCCGTCTAGTATCAATAGAGAATGGCTATCCAGCCGAGCACTCTACCTGTGGTCGGTACAGAACAAGGTGTAACGTGACTTTCTTCCAGTATTCTAGTGTCCAGTCACTGTGTTCCTGACGTCACTGCAGACGATCGTCATAAAATTACTTTATTTCAGGGTTTTTTCTCCAGGAAAATCGGGTTTTTCGTCCCGTAAATTCAAGAAAATCGACCGTAGAACCCATTTAAAGTCTGAAATGTTATTTCAGACTTTAAATATATTGTGTTAGGGACCACGAGATGGCGGCACTTGTTAAGCAGTCTCTCTCTCTTCACTGAGTGCCGCTTAATTAGTGATGGCCTTGGGCCAGCTATCTCTGATTGGTAGGGTTCGTATACGTCCCGTATTTTACGGGATTGTCCCTTATTACGAGTTTGTGTCCTAGCGTCCCGATAAAACACTTCGGGACGCAGAACTGTCCCGTAATTTGTGGATTTGTGTTTAACATTCCCATTCTTAAACATAAAACATGTAATTGCCAAGAAATCGATATTAGTTATTGATCATAAAATTGTCTTATCAACTGACAATACTGACATGTTGCGAGAATAGTGCAACTAGAGGACGTAATAACTAATCACGGCTTATTTGATATGACCCAGATCTGTTATGAAACGTAATTAGTTTTATTATTTTATGCCTTTAAAATGCCGAAGAGAAAGTGTGTTCTCACAGAAAAGCTAAGGACTGAATACCCTTTTATTATACCATGTAATTGTGATGGCAAAGTCGACGAGAAAGTGAAGTGTACACAATGTAATGCAATATTCAGCATACAGCACGTCGGTCGGTCAGACATCACGCAGCACATCGCTACGAAGAGACACAAATCAGCATAAAAGGCAAGTGTAAGTAGTAAAGTGTCAGATTATTTTTCTAAAAAACAAATGGGTGAAATGGAAAGAAATCTTGCAGCTGATGAAGCTACATTTGTATATCATGTATGCATGCGCAACCAGAGTTTCAGTTCGATGGACTGCACGTCGAAAATAATACGGAAACTATATGACAAAAAGTTCACTTGCGGTCAAAAGAAGACTCAAGCTATAATTGTTAGTGTATTAGCACCTTATGCAATGGCTGTTTTCAGAAACGAACTTGAGAAAGCTAATTATGTGTCAATAATGATAGACAGTTATAACCACGGTGCTTTGAAAATAGTTCTAGTTCTAGTTCGATATTTCATACCAGAAGAGGCCATCAAAACTATGGTTCTATAGTTTTTAGACTTACCGTGTGAAACTGCAGACCAACTTACAGAATATGTATGGCAACTAGTGACAAAGTGGAATATTGAAAAGAAAGTTGTTGCCTTGTCAGAAGATAATACTAATACAAATTTTGGTGGAAGTTCCAGAAGAGGAAAGAACAATGTTTTTCATAAATTGAAATCAAAATTGAATCGTTCATTGATAGGAGTTGGTTGTTCATCCCATATCATAAATAATGCTATACAATGTGCAGCTGATAACATTGCCCATGGACGTTCAAGCTCTCATTGAAAAATTATATCAGCATTTTTATATCTATACTGTTAGAGTGCATACACTCAAAGGTTTTTGTGACTTTTTAAATACCGAGTATAAGACAGTGTTAGGGCACTCAAAAACGCGATGGTTGTCTCTGTACAGTGTTCTCAAAAGAATGAATGATATGTACGAAGTTCTCAAATCGTATGTTCTTTCACTTGATAAAAAATTTCTTTAGTAATCCAGTTTCAGAGCTAATAGCCACATTTCTAGAATGCCGATCTGAAATGTTTCATGCAACAATTTGTGCAATTGAAGGTGAGAAAGTCACTGTTGCTGAAGCAAAATCTATTATTGAAGGCCTCTTCGAGAAACATCAGCAGAGACGAGATAATGATTTTGCAACAAGGAAAGAACAGCCCTTACTGAAGGCATTAATTGAAGATGGACTCATCACTGAGAAGAATTATGGTAATTATAAAAATGAATTTTATAACACCTGTATAGAATACATCCAAGAATGGTCTTCTGACATTCTTACTTTTGAAAGTTTATCTTGGATTTTATTGAAGAATCCAGAAGCCAGTCTCAGTTGGAAAAGTGTGCAGAAAAGTGTAACAACTATTGAAGAGGTCTGCCCAAACAAAAAAATCAATGAAACTGAACTGTTTCATGAGGTGATGATCTTGAAAAAAGGCAATTACAGAGAAGAAAGAAGAAATTAAAGCAAAATCTACAGGAGAAATTTGGTATGAATTATTCAACAGTGTTGGAGTAAATGAATTAATAAATTTGAAGAAGATTGTTGAGTTCTTCTGCTGCATTCCTGGTACAAATGCTAGTATTGAAAGACTGTTTACCCGGATGAACTCCTTATAGACAAACGAAAAGAATAGGTTATCTGTAGAAACTGTGAAAGCTATGCTCATTGTTAAAGTGTTTTTCAATAAGGACTGTGTGGAATTTCATAACTTGGTAAAACATAATCATTCCTAACTTGAGAAAATACAGTCATCTGAGAAGTATATCACAGGCAAAGATCAATGATTTAGTATTGTTTAAAGTACAATTTTAAGATTGCTATAAATAATTAAATTCTTTTCCCTTTGCTGATGTTCGTAAGTAAGAAAAGCAAAAACATTTTGTTGGTTTATTCAAACCGAAAGTGTCCCGTATTTTTTTTTTCAAAAATATATGAACCCTACCAGTGGAGATTGAACTGCCCACTCAGTCTCCAAAAGTTAGATAGGGCTGAAAGGGCCTCACCTACTCCCTATACGGGAATAAAAAAAAAAAGCGTTAACTGATTAGCTGACTGTATATCGGCAACGTTCATATGAACCCTGTCTTCCCCAAAGACCATAACTTCGGCTGTTCAACAACAAATTCCTTCTTTTTTCTGACTTTCTTGTCCAACTACGACACTAACGTGCTATTGGATTTAATATTGCAAAAATTATTCGACATCCTCCCCCATTTTTCTCAGTGGAACTACAATACATAAAAGCAAGTGACGTACATTAAATGATCTCAGTCGTGTACAGTTCTTTCGAAATTGAAGAATGGGGTTGATGTTTCAATCTATTCAAGGCAAGATGTTATTATTGGTAACAATGTTAGTCTTCCTTCAAGTCGTGCGTATATTTTTATGTAGCTCCCAACCACGCTCTTTCTATAAACTTGTAGCACATTCGTACCGGAAGGTAGGCTAAAGAATTTTTCTATTTCTTTTTTTTTTTTCTATTTTTGGTATTTTTATTAATTTTTAACTAGTGCAGAAACTTTGTTGTAGAAATCAAACGTGGAGCTTTTTCAAGCCGCTTCAGGCCTCTAATGTGAGAACGGTGGTCTCACAGAGTACAACGAAATTCATCTCCCCTCTACCGACAATCGCAAAAATCCATGGCAATGGCGGGATTCGATTCGGCAGCTTATTGGTTGGAGAATGAATACTCTAACCGTTCATCCAACCAGATCTGTGACGCCATTAAAAGGACGAAATGTGAATGCGAAAAGAAATCCAACAACATTTGGCTGATGTTGTGGGATTGAAAAGGAAATAGTGGCGAAGGAAAGGGTGACGAAGATAGGTTTTCTTCGTCACCCCTTTTTTTTCCCTGACATCAGGGCATTTCCAGTTGTAAAAGCTTTTGAAACAGTGGGAACTTCATTGTTTCAATTTTTACGGTGGAACCACTGCTTACGAACCAAACCAAATAAGCTCTGATTCGATATGCGTGATGCCGGGCTCGATTGGGAAGTCAGAAATTCGATTATGCGTGCTGTTTGAAGAATCACGACATACCCTATTCAAATCAGATGGACGTGTTTGAGTATGTTGATTGCCAAAATACTGTTTAGTAGAGTGTATCGTCCCATCCTGTAATTGTTGTAGTGGCATAAAGGTGCTAGAACACAGCCCCTTGGCCTGGAAAAATAAAAATCGAACACTACATTTGATATTGCGGACAATCTGCAGTGTCAATGCTATTATATTTTTGTATAGAAATGATCTAGCTAAGTATCAACGCCGGTAATGTGCAATGTCATACTGCAAGGTTTGAGGAAATGGGAAAGTAAAGGTTATACTTGCCAGTACAACAGTTCAGTCTGAAACCTATAGAGAAACCTGGGAAACATTAGGACCTCTACTGAGGATAAAACCAAGAAGCTCCATTTAATTTCAAGAACTTTAGTAGAGGAATGGACCAAATTACTTGTGTACGTTTATCAACATTTGACGAAAGTCTAATCTTTCAACCACTTTCTGAGTTTGGCCATGTTTGGCGCTATCAAGTACGGCTTTCTTCTCCCTCTGGGAAACACAGGAATTTAACCACGCAAAAAAAAAAAAAAACGAAAAATCGACTAGATACCTAACGTTATTTTAGCCAAAAATATATGCCTGTTAAGAGCTCACCAGTTGGTAGCAGTTACATGTTTTACTCACCTCCTCATTCCTATGGAATCATATAGCAATGTTCTCAGTTGTCAATGAACAGCGAAGGGTGGAAACTGGGTGCCAATAGATTTTCCAAAAAGTTAGCTAGTGCTAAACGAACTCAGCAAGTTACTTAGGGAAGAAAAAAACGTTAGAGTATTTTATTTTATTATTTATAAAAGTTATATACAGTATAAAGTTTAAAAAAATTAACATGGTAAATGAATTGGTAAATGCTACGGATGTCTTTCAAATAGCCTCACTTAAGTTCAAGTGTGTGTGCTTATTAATGTGTGCAGGCTAATATCCTAGACACGATGTTCTTTTCTTTTCTCTTTTTTTATTTTTTTTGTCAAATTATTAAACAAGCAATATCTTATTCCAAAGGATTTCAGGCCTGTAGAAATGGCATTTGCGTTATTAGGCCACGTTTTTATTATTTTAATAAATGTATAAATATATTTCATTGTTTCATTTGTTATAATAAATTATTTAATAAATTTAAAATAATAATGATAATAAAATATTAAAAATTATATTTTTATAATATTTTTAAAAAATATTAAAAATATTAAAGATTAAAAATTAATAATAATAATATAATAATATATATATATATATATATTTTTTTTTTTTTAAATAAAATAATTTATTTTTATTGATTGCTAAAATATTTATACATACAATAAACATCTTGTGTGACATTGCACCTTATAATTTTACAGAGTTCAGCACTAAGTGCTGCAATTTCTACATTGGATTTCAATTAAAACTTTTAATAATATTTTTTTGCCTTTATATTATGTATTTACAAACACATGTTCTTCTAATATTAACAATGAAGATTGTACAGAATTTTTTGTACAATTTTTTTTTTCAAAGTTTGAGAAAGAGTGATTATATAAACAAATTTCTGCATTTGTTTATAAGGATTACTTGTAGATGAGTGAGGCAAGTTATTCCCACCTACTTCGAAGCTTGGGTTAGCTTTTATGAAGAGAGTGGGATTTAGGCTTCACTATTTATGTTGTTGCTACTGTTTATGTATGGGATGTAGGCATTGGATGCTAGTGATTTGTGATGTGTATATTAGTGTTAATGGTATCTTAACTTTGTTGGTATATTTTCCAGAGTTCGTTTTTTAATGTTCTGTAGTTATCTATGTGTTTTACATTTCTTGGTAGGTTGTTGAGTTACGTGGTATCTGATGTGATCTCACAAAAGAACCGTATGAGTTGTTGAAGGGTGTGGGGCTGTAGAGAGTTGTTGTAGGTCGTGTTATACGATATGCGTCTCTGTTGTTTCGATAGACACATATCGTATAACACGTATACGGTATAACACATATCGTATATTCAGTGGAAGTGGTGTTTGCGCTCCTCAGCGCTAAACTACCCGAAAATAAACTTATGTTCAAGTCTTAGTCGACAACTAGAGGAACTTTTTCTAAACCTTTTTTCGACCAGTTCCCAAGTTAGTCGATCTCTGGCAGGGGTAAAGGTTTTTTTCTCCCAGAAATTCGGGTTTTTCTACTGTAAACTCAAGAAAATCGACTTTAGAATCCACACTATTTCAGACATTAAAAATATTGTGTTACCGTTAGGGACCAAGAGATGGCAGCACTTGTTGATCCGTCTCTTCAGTGCAGGCCACTTAAATTAGTGATAGCCTTGTGCCTATCACTAATTTATCTATCTTTGATTGCCTGCCAGTGCAGCTATCTCTGATTGGCTGCCCACTAAGTCTCCAAATGTTAGATAGGGTTAAAACGGGGTTAAAATGTGCTAAAAGACGTTAACTGGTTACTATTATTATTATTATTATTACGTGACACCTCTAGGGATTCCAAAGACTCATCGAGGAAGGACACCTCTACAACTCTCTGTCTCCACCACTTAATCCACCAACCTAAAACGAACGGCACTGCCATCATCACCTACACCAACGCCATCTACTGCCTACCACCACCACCATCAATATTATTTCTGTCTGTAAATTGCGTGTGTTCTCTAAGCCGATTTGTCTGTATAGGATTAAAAATCCGAGTTTCCGGGAGAAAAAACTTGCTACTACCTCCGTATGCGATTGGCTAACTCATCTTCAATTGAAGAAGAAAGAAAAAAATAAATAAATAAACATTCCTCCCGTCATGACGAGAATCGAATTTAGGCCTTTTCCAATAGAAGGGCGCCACGTACCGTCGCTCTTCCAATTGCGCTACAAAGGCAAATATTTCTTACATGTTTTTTCAAAAAAGGCACTGCTCAAGAAGTCTTTCAGATATAGAAAATTTCATAGGTCGTTTGAACTGATACATATGAACATAACATCAGTTCAAACAAAAGAAAAAATAAACGTGGGGAGGGAAGAAAATAAACATAAAAGTACCATAAAACACTTTTCTTGTTCAGTATTAATCTCATATTCAATATTTTTGTAGACATCTGATAATCGTCATATACACATATAGACTTTTAAATATTTCAGATTTTAATGATATAGCTTAAATACTTTTAAAAGTATGATCCAGTTATCTCATGTAGTTTTGCATTTTCACAAAATGTGCACGAATCAAGGGTTCTACGACTCTGACCAGACGGACTGTCACTAACATTAGATACTTAAAGTCTTTAGAAAAATGTGTACAAAAGGGCAAAACATATTCAACTTATATATTACAATAACTCCATCCTAGGTGGATGGAATTTATTTCAATTTGGGATTTAGGATATACAGATGTCAACGTGAATCCATTTCGGTTTAAATCAGTACATTTATACTGTCAAAAATGAATCGAACTGACATTAATAAGTCCGAAAAGGTTGCATGGAATTGAATGAAATTTGGTATTTAGGATCTCTATGACAATTTGTGAAGTTATTTCAATTTTGCGACTATTAATGCAGTAAAATTATGCAAACAAAGTTATACGTTTAGCTACTAGAAGTTAATAAAAACGTATTATAAAGAGATTATTAAATTTCTGCACGCTCATCGACACAGTTTTGCCACTCAGCGAATTTTTACAAAAGCGCCACCATTTGATAAAGTTCTTTGGATAACGTACCTTTATTTTTGTCGTAGATATCATCCATGTTCTCGCCAAAAGAAGAAAAAAAAACTTACGGACATATCAATAATCAAAAATTCTACTCGGAATAATTTTAACCTTTAATTAATCTAAATGGTTATTAAATATATCTCCTATAATGTTAACTTGACGTAATGCATTGGTGTTATAAACGTAGTCCTGAGTTCAAGATTTTTTTCATAAAAATTTCGTTATTTGGCCAAACGATTTTTTCCACAACTATAATTGGTCAGTTTTCATTGACGAAATGGTTCGTCACTCTGCCTGCCTTGATGAAACTGATTATTTAGAATCGCTATTGAAAGTTATTGTCTTTTCAAATGGACGATTTTAAAGACATAATTAGAACAAAAATATTTTAAAAAAGTATATCTTACAGTATATAATGAAAAAAAAACCTGCTCAAATGTTGTGATAAATAGTGTCGCTATATATAATGTGAATACAAAAATCCCTTTTCTACCACAGCCTTACTTGTTTTTATGATAATCTCACTCACTAAAAATTGAATATCTATAGCACTGTAATACCGTTAAAAGTACGAACTCTGTCTACAGACTATACATTGCATTTTATAGCAACTTCAAGAATCCAATAAGCATCATTGTGATCTCACACTAGACCATTAAAATCATCTATCACCAAAAGCACCTTCACAGATATCACAACGCAATTCGAACACATTGGACTGATGTAACTAAAAATAGTTTACGATGTTGTAACGCGAAGCAATTTTGTAATACAAAGTTGTACGTCATAGAGGCGTAATAAAATCAAATGATAATAAAATGGAAAGGAAAGTGTTTTATTTATTTATTTATTTATTTAATAATATATATTTTTTGATTGACGTATTGGAGAATGAATTTTGATTTGCTTTATTTTCTCTCTTTATTCAATGCTATTTTATCTTATGAGAAAGGAAACTCGGGGTTACAGTATTATATTCTATTATTTCTTCATACCTTTCGTTGCTTTATTTTTATTTCTTCCATCGATGCAGTCTTATCAATTCATGTTTCCTTTTTGCCGGCATGTAAATAAAACTGGATAACGGTACATTATCAACCGCATCTCAAGAATAAGTAAAGGTTTTTGTAACTCTCTCCATATGTGTCATTATCCAAAGTTACTCAATTATCCTTGAGAATGCTGTTCTTTGCTGTCCATTAACACCTCATTACATATCATGTGAGGGTATGTGCTGGTCTGAAGTACCACTAAAACGGAATAAAGTAATTATTTATTGGATAGCACGCAATAAATAAGCTTTAATGACACTAATGTCTAATGTTGTTGATATACAGAAGTGAATGTTTCTTCTCTTGTTTGAGTTCTAGGGGGAACTCAGTTTATCTTCTTCTATGCTTATGATTCGTATATTAGCAAATAAAAGCCTACAGCTTTCGTCATTTCGAAATTTTGATATTTTCATGGAATTCTGACGTAACAATATTTGCTTAGTTGCTGTATCTGCAAGTCTCTTAACTTTTAGTTTGCATCTAATGTACGTCAAATTTCTATGAAAATCTCAAACAATAACTAATGTTTTAAAGATAAATGATTTTTTTTTAAAATGCGTTCTATAAAAAGCCATTTTATAGCCAATAATCTTCGCGTTTCCATGTGCAGAAATGAGTCAATGTTCAAACAAATCGCACAGATAATGAAATTATTAACGTGATTAAGTATCTGAAAACTGTCATTTAGTCACCATAGAAATCGAATTAGTTTTAATCTTTATGTTCAAAAATCATGATATTGGCTTTCCTGCAATTTTGTGATAATGTTTATAATGTCCAGACCGTACCAACTATACCTATAAGGTCAATATTTTATTATATTAATTGCGGAATAAAAACACCAGCCAGTTTGCAACCCTGTAATCCTGTTAAGGTTGTTCTTAACGTCCTAGGTTGGATTCGATCTCAGAGCTTTCCATACAAGGTTTGTTTGTTTGAAAAGATGTTTTTTTACTGTATTTTCCCCCTGCCTATATGACATTTACTTGCTAATATAGCGAGCTGGAGATTCATGTAATTGTTGAACATGTTTCTGTATGTCCTGAACTCAGTAAGTCAACCTGTGATTTTATTTTTATTTTAACCGAAATTCCTGCATAAACAAAGCAGAGCACACGGTAAAATTGTCGTTGAAAAAAAAAAAACAATTGGACAACGCTATTTCTTGGGTCGTTTTCTTTGTAAGTCTTTCTATGTATGTCACGAAGAAATGTCGACTCTCAGATTAATGAAATATTTGAGTTCAATTTCACATCTCGCAGGTCCTGTATTGTTTTTTTTTGTTTTGTTTTGTTTGTTTGTTTGAGATAGAATTTGATAAATGTGTTCTGTTTTCTGAAGTTACCATTCTTTGATGAAGCGAAAATGGCAAAGAGACACACACACAATCACATCGCAATCTTGAAAATATCACAGAATTAAATATCCTCAAGGGAAAAAATGTGTTACCTTACTTAAATTAAGGGGATATTAAATCCCACATAGTTTTAAAACCGAATAAGAAACTCAAAGATCGGAATCAGAGAGTTTCTTGCCGAATATAGTAAACTATAAAGTATCGGCGACACTAGCGTTAGCCAATGCAAGTGATCCTAGTACGTAGTACAATATCGGGCAACTCGTTGCAAAGGTGGAGGGAGAAGAAATAAGTTTCAGCCTTTTTGTCAAAAAAGGCTGAAACTGGTCTGGGTAGTGACCTCCCTCCATAATGTAATAACAGCATACATTTCCTAGGAAATGTGTTTTTACATTATGGAAAATACCTAAGAATAGCGATCTGAACTTCTCCCTCCACCTTTGCAACGAGTTGCCCGGTATTGTACTACGTACTAGGATCACTTGCATTGGCTAACGCTAGTGTCGCCGATACTTTATAGTTTACTATACTATATTCGGCAAGAAACTCTCTGATACCGATCTTTGAGTTTCTTATTTGGTTTTAAAACTATGTGGGATTTAATATCCCCTTAATTTAAGTAATGTTTTCATTGCCGAAATGAAGCTTATTAGCTCTTTATACTTAAGTGTGTTACCTTACTTTTCGGAAACCCCTCGTATTTGAGATTATTAAAAAATATTGTAAAAGTCTTGAAATTCTTATTTCGTTGTGCATGTGTAAATTATTAATATTATTTGAAAATAAGAAATAAATAAGGAAAAATTAATTTTTCTTTTTTTGTCACCACTTATACACAAATCTTTTCCTACAATATAAAGATTTGTTCATATGATAACAAGAGGGATCACAGATTCTAATAGACTTTCTCGATATGTATTCCAGCATCATGGAATAGCATGGAAATTCTGATCCACACAACACTCGTGGCCTACATCATCCAACTCTGGACAGGTTTGGAGAAATCTGTGCTGTTACACTTGGCATTTCCAAGTCATTTGGGTTTAGCATCAAGGACCTTTTAGTAAATTATAATCTTATGAACTGCCTTCTTTCCTTTCTAATCCGATTGGTAGGTTTCTCTCAGGTCGTTCAATACGTGTAATGGTGGAAGATGTTTTCTCTCTTCATATTTTCCTATTACTGCAGGTGTTCCTCTGAATTCTGTTATTTCACTTCTCTTCCTCATATAGAAAAACGACCTGTTGTCATTGGCCTCAAACCCTCTCCACAATTTTGCTGAGCGTAGAACTTGCAGTGACCAGATATCTCATACATGATCATCTACCATAAGTGTTCTAAACACACTTACCTCCATACTGTTCTTCAATGGAGTAATAACAATTGAGTCATGTTCCATACTCCCAAAATACAGTTTTCTATTTTTCTTCCAAACCTTCCCCTTGGCTCTTCTACCTTTGACAATGCTCAACTTAATAGTAAAGAACCGATCTCTTCTCAGATTAACTACTCCTAGCCTTTCCTGGCTTTCATAACTTCTATATCATCATCAGCTACCAAGTTTCTAGGAATACTGCTTTTACATTTGTGGTGTGGTGGTGGTGATGTACCTGAAACCTATAAAATTTTTTGATGGTATTCAGAAGACCAGTTCGGTTTATTGCCAACCCCCCCACCTCTTTCACAACAGACTCTTTCTTCGGCCACTGTCTCATAAATTGCGATCGTCAGCATAGTGTCTTTTCGACACATTTCATGGGCGCCGTTCATCAGAACCAGCATCCATCATGCTTCCCTCAACATTTCTTGTTAACCTGTGAGAAAGAAAACGAGCAACAGCTGTCCAACATACTGTTACAGTTGAACTTTTGACTCACTCAACGAACCAGCAATTTGTCGTCTTTCATTCAATCAATCTCAATTCTGTGGAGCAGCCTTTCCTGAAGAATTCCCCAACAACGCCCATCTGTTACAAGGATTGTAGGAGGAAGATCAACCGATTACATTGATCATAACTTCAGACTAATATATTATGTTAATAATGTTCACGGTGTTGTTGTTGTTATGGTATATGGAGTAAAATGCCATAGAGGCATCCACTTCACTCAAAATGAGTTACCGTAATAAGGACCTCGAATATAGCTCTCGGTTTTTTCCCAAAATTAAATTGAAAAAATCGCTGGTCACAATATTTGCGAAAATTTTCGGAAAACTAAATTTTTCAGAAAATAATTAAATTGACGTTTGTAATCAAATCTTCAGTATTCGTTATAATTTATAATTGCTCACATTAGTAGTATGGGATGCACTAATAACCAGATCAAGATCAAGATAAGATAAGGAATCGTGACGTGATTTCTTGTTCATTTCATGATGTCATTGCGTGTGTGACGTCATGAGTTTGAAATGTTTGGAATTTTTCTGGGGACCATCTGTGTCAGTGATGTCAGTTCTTGCGTTTTGGTTTGTGTATGGAATTATGGGTGATGGTAAAGAAAAGGATTCGTGTTGTGATTGGTGTGGACACTTTTAACCAGATCAAGATCAAGATATGATAAGGAATCGTGAGTTGTTATCAGATATAGATAACTTACGTCATTTGTAAGTTGTAAATAAGTGATGTCATTTGTTAGTTCTAAATAAGTGACGTTATTGTTTTGAATGGAAGGGAAGATATATTAGTGGATAAGGATTCGTGATTGGTGGGACACTTAACCAGATCAAGATCAAGATAAGATAAGGAATTGTGACGTGGATGTGTGTTGTTTTCAGATGAAAATAGAGTTTGGAATGTTTAGAATTTCGCTGCCCCCCCTTCTGTCAGGAACATCACGTAGTGTGTTTGGTTCGCGTATCATTGTGGGTGATTTTAGAGATAAGCAATCGAGACGTTATGTGTTTGGAAATTTCTGAGGAACATATGTCTCTGTGAAATCACGTGTTGTTTTGGTTTGCCTATGAAATTGTGGGCGATGTTTTTGAGCTAAGATATCTTGGAATTTCCCAGGGTGACAAACTTCCGTCATTGTCATCAAGTTTTGTGTTTGGATGTCTATAGATGGCAGTACTAATTTTCCAATACAGTTTGGGGTATTTCTTTCCTGTTAAAGGTTATGAGAATGCTTAGAGTAGAGTAGAGTCGATATGGCGGCAGCGTTTCGAGCTTTTCAGAATAATTTAATCATATGCTGATGTCACTCAACCACAAACATTAGACATGAAAAGTCGCTAATGTATCCCAAGGTAATACTCTAATGTATGTACCCTATGATAATTCTTATGAAAAAAAAACTATTCAGTATTAGAATTAGAATTGCGCTTACCAAACATACGATCACTGGCCATTGAAATTACAAATATCACATCGTATGTTTATGTTAAACAACAAAGATTAACTTACTTTTCAGAATGAGGCATCTTGGAACCAACTAGCTAGGTTCTGAAAACAATATTTATTCCAAATTGTTGATTTTGACATATATTCACACAAAAACACACAAAACACGAGTTGAAATATATTTCTGTAAATAACCAGAAAATCTAGTTGACTACTTAATTTAGATTACTATCCGGTTGGTTCTCTGCATTAATTCCTTCGCACAGTAGCTCATGCTGTTTTTTCAAGCTTGGTGGGAAAGTCTATGCGCCGTTTCGTTGAGGGTAAGTGTTATTTCCTGTTTGGAATGCAGAGTGCTGTTAGAGTATGGAATTCTGACAAGTGAAATGATTTTTTTTTTCAAATTGATTGGTTATTTTCTCTATTTTACTTTTAAAATTCAGTTTCACTACATATTCTAACAGAATGAGTGATTAAAATTAATAAATAAATAAAACGTATGTGAATTTATTTTCCAACACTGTAGATTTCTCATTAAGTCTTATCTTAAAGATATCTCTCTTATGTGGTTGCAAAATTATTGTACGTAGGTGAGAAATCGTGTGTTTAGGTTGGAAGTCTTCGTTCCCGTGAGAAATTGTTGCTGTAGTAAATTAATGCTTACATTTTATTTTATTTTTTTTAAACCAATACATATAATTCTAATCAGAATAACTGAGCAAAAAGAAATAAATAAATAACTGATTGTCCTTCTCTAACTATTAATTTTACCTTCGATTCCTTGTGCTCTTAACCTATTTCTGTAACTGAAATTTATTTTATTTATTTATTTTTTCTTTAGCATTAGTAATTTTAAGTAACCGATATGAGATAAACAATGTTTCACTCTCCGTTAGTGTTTTCTTTTAGAAACTTCTTTTATCAGCACAACAAACAAATAGTTATTTCTTATTATTTCAAATGAATATTCGCTCTGTAATATATACTTTCTTAATTTCCATGTTACCTAATTAAAATGAAAAGCCAAACGGCTAGTTTTCTGGCAACTTAATAGAAATTAACGGATAAAAATCCTATGTTGTTATATAGCCAGTAAGTGAAACTCAAGATCGATAACTACGATCTATGAGTTTCAATGCCGAAAAACTATCGGCGAAGGCAATTCGAAGCAAAGGTGAAGCAAGCTCCCTCACTATTCTTGATATTCTCTCATAATGTAAAACACAGCTACTAGGAGATGTAATACTGTCATTACATTATGAGGGGAGGTCACTACCCAGACCGGTTTCAACCTTTTTTGAGGTCTTCGAATTGCCTTCGCCGATAGTTTTTCGGCATTGAAACTCATATAGATCGTAATTCTCGATCTTGAGTTTCACTTACTGGCTATATAACAACATAGGATTTTTATCCGCTTAATTTCTATGTTACCTTTTATTTGACTGTAATATTATTAACAAATTGTATTTACTGAATCTAACATACAGAAATTAAATAAAGTGAAAAAGACGGTATTTTTTTTCTTATTCTTCTGATTTAACATTTGCACTGGTGTTCATGAGTGTATGATTTGCCATTGGTGCTTATGTGTAATTTACATGATTTTTCTCCATGTGACATTTCAAAACAAGTTGGACTATGGTTTTTACATAGTTCAACTATGTAAAACTCATTTCCGTTAGTCCCAATTGACTGTTGTCCTCTCAGTCCGACATTTATATCACAGTAGGGATATTTATATATATATTTTTTAACACAATTATTATATTAGATATTCTTTCCAATACAAATAAAGAATTATTTATTCTTATTTAAAATGAATATTAGTTCAGAAAGAAAGAAAGAAAAAAAATTGTAAAGACAAATAAAATGTTTACCTTCAAATAAATATTTATGATCACAGCAAACAAGAAATTCATCAGCTTTTCAAAGTTTTGAAATTCATGCACATATTTTTTTCATCATTTGGTATCATTTAAAAGAAGAATGGGTCTGGCTATAAAGTTCGTTAATGTTTTTGATTTTTCTTTTCCAATGGCGAGCATTATTTGATACATTCATGTTGATTCCTTGTTATTGCATGCTATGATATCTTTTTATTTTCTACAACAAACGTTTTAAGAGTTTAAGTAACGTGATGGGCTAAAATATCTGCTGTTTCTCTATAAAATAATCAAATTCTAACAGTCGTATTGTTAGAATTTGGTATGCCTGTTTTTTCTAGTCTGGTGAATTTTATTACTACAGATATAGTAACAAATTGTCACTTTTCAGTTCATTTGTACTTTATTCACAAAACTACAATTCCATTATTTGCTTTGATCTCTGTTTTTAATTCCCCCCATCACTACAATGCATGGGTGGTAAAGTTTTGAAATAAGTTTCTCCTCACAGTCAGTTGATTTTAAACTTTTATCATGTACAGAATTGTCACATTTCAACTGAAATCTTCTCTACTAAAAATTCTGGCTATTAATTTAATACCTGATTCCTTTTGCGTCCAAGAGTTGACACAGTTTCATGAAATATTTGAGGGCTTGCATGAACAAATAAGACTTTTAATTCACTGAGTGGATTTTCAAAAAAAGTCTCTGGTTAGTTTGTGGCAAGAAATTTCACAAGAAAAAAAAATTCATTTGTACTTTATTCATTTCAAAAGACACAACTACATTATTAGCTATCACATCTGTCTTTTTTCCCGTTCTCCTAATGGAATAGTATTGTTCATTTAAATTCACACATTTTATTTGACTGAAATATTATTTACAATGTTATATATAAATTTTTTCCAATCTGACATTCAGAAATTAAATAAAGTGAAAAGTGCATTCTATTTTGTTCCTTACTATTATTGTAACATTAGCGGTCATAGGGTAGGATTACTCAACGCTTGTGCAAAAGTTTTTTTTTTTTCATTACTGTTCTTGGGAACTTGTTACTGAAGTAAAATTAAGGATTACACCATTTCTTCATTTAAATTTGCACATTTATTTGAGTGAAATATTATTTACAAATTGTATTTACTGAATCTAAAATACAGAAAATAAATAAAGCAAAAAATACAATCTATTTTTTGTTCTTTAGTCCCTACCCTATCATGACCGTTACTTCAAAAATGAAAGTGTGGGGAAAGGTAAAATTTGTATTTGTGTTATCTAGAGAGTACAAACCTTTTTTCTGTACCAAACTTTAAGAGTTTAAGTAATGTTTTGGGTTAAATTATCTGCTGTCTCTCTGTAAAACCACCAAATTCTAACAGGTTGGATTTTCGAGTGTGAACGAAATGTTTACAGATAACTCAAACAATGTCAATAGGTAGCATTAGACAATTTTCTAAATATTTAATTACAGGATATGGTTTCCCAATGTTCTTGGCATTAATTTCACAGTAGTGATTTTTATTTTTTTACAATAATTAAACAGAATTGTATTAATGTCTAAAGTTATGGATTTAAATATCAAATTCTAAACAGAATATATGAGTATAAATTTAACTGACACACATATTTGTTCATTTAAGTTTTACAAATGCATATTTTATTTTGCTGAAATATTATTTACAGAGAAAACAAAATTCGAAACTTGTAATTGCCTAAAAATATTTTACAATATTTAGTTTACACTCTTAACATTTTCCAAAGATTTCAATAAAGAAAATGTTCATCACTCAGTGTTTCTTGGTTACATAACATCAAAATAGTTGGTCATGCAATAGAGTTTTTAGAAAAGTTACCTTACTAAGTACAGCTCCATACATTTGATATTGCATCAGTCTGGAAATGAACCATGTCTCATTAAGGTTTCTGTGTATTCTTTTGTCACCATATTTTTGTAAAATGTTCGTGAATATCCCAAAATAAAGAATCTTTATTGAATTGAATAAAATCTTGAAGGTTAAATTTTATCATTGATGCATTTAGATGATTAGTGATAATTTCCCCCCTGATATGAATTGGTGGTAATTCAGTTTCCAAAAATAGTAAATGATTATCAATGTCTAAAAATTTTGATGAAAATCTCTCAGCCTCTTCACAACTAAGAGAGAAAACTTTACATCCACCACCTCCTGAATCATCGCGCATTAGTTCCCCATCTTGGCATTTCAGAAAATAATACTCACTGAGATCCATTTCATAGTCAACTCTTCTTTTGAAGTAGCCGAGGATATCAGACCACTTCCTGCGTAACTTTTCCCAAGTTGTCCTGGATAAATACATCACAATATACGTGTCTTCTAAAATAATAATCAGTTTCCATCCTTTTAGAGTTATGTGAAGAGTTTTGTTTCATGTTATTTTCCTAAAGAAAGAAAATTTCAGACTTTTGTGGTTCACTCATTATTTTACTTTACTGGACACAAAACACCACAACACAATATGATAGCTGCACTGGATGAACGAATTGCAGTAACTGAAAAGGCACTCGACTCATTTGTTTTTCCTTATAGTACTGTTTACCTGACCCTTACCCTGACCGTTCCTTCAAAAATGAAAGTTTCACACAGGTGATTAAGAGACATGTTTTTGCATGTTGGTGGATTTGATGTTGATATGAGATCATCTTACTTTGTGATATATCATGGGGCAAAATTTATCTCTGTGGCTCGAATTCATCCAATGGGAGATGAGCGAGCTCGCGATTTGCAGATATCTTTTAATGATGTCACCTCAAACTGATAACCAATGAGTTGAGCGAGCAAGACATTTACAGATGTCTGAAATTGTTGGGATAGAAGAAAAAATTACACGGTGGAAGTAAAAGGGTAGTCGAGAGGTTGACAGTGGTCTTCCCAGCAAGATTTCAACCACCTTACACTTCCCCCACCCTACCTCTCCTCCAGATGTCTGCTCATCCATGGGGAGATGAGCTAGCTAGTGTTTGCCAATATCTTTTAGCGATGTCAGCTCCAACTGATAGTGATAACTTCGAAGGGGAAAATGCATTATTCGAGAGGGTGACAGTGATCTTCCCTGCAATGCTCTTCAACACCCCTACACCTCCCCTCTTCTCCAAAAGATGTCTGCACAGCTTAGTGGAAATGAGTGAGGCTGTCATTTGCCTCACTCATTCTTCGGGGAAAAAATAAAACAAATAAAATAAAAGGTAACATAGAAATTAACAAAGTATATATTACAGAGCTAATGTTCATTTGAAATAATAAGAAATAACTATTTATTTGTTGTGCTAGCAAAAGAAGTTTCTAAAAGAAAACACTAACGGAGAGTGCAAAACGCTGTTTGGCTCATATCGGTTACTTAAAATTACTAATGCTAAAGAAAAAATAAATAAATAAAATAAATTTCAGTTACAGAAATAGGTTAAGAGCACAAGGAATCGAAGGTAAAATTAATAGTTAGAGAAGGACAATCAGTTATTTATTTATTTCTTTTTGCTCAGTTATTCTGATTAGAATTATATGTATTGGTTTAAAAAAAATAAAATAAAATGTAAGCATTAATTTACTACAGCAACAATTTCTCACGGGAACGAAGACTTCCAACCTAAACACACGATTTCTCACCTACGTACAATAATTTTGCAACCACATAAGAGAGATATCTTTAAGATAAGACTTAATGAGAAATCTACAGTGTTGGAAAATAAATTCACATACGTTTTATTTATTTATTAATTTTAATCACTTATTCTGTTAGAATATGTAGTGAAACTGTTATTTTTAAAAATAAAATAGAGAAAATAACTAATCAATTTGAAAAAAAATCATTTCATCTGTCAGAATTTCATATGCTTTAACAGCACTCTGAATTCCAAACAGGCAATAACATTTACCCTCAATGAAACGGCGCATAGATTTTCACACCAAGCTTGGGAAAACAGCATGAGCAACTGTGGGAAGGAATTAATACAGAGAACCAATTGGATACTAAAGTAAATTAAGTAGTCCACTAGCTTTTCTGGTTATTTACAGAAATATCTTTCAACTCCTATGTTTTGTGTGTTTTTGTGCTGTGAATATATGTTAGCCCCAGTAACCTATAATTAAAAAACAGTCAACTGCATTTCAGATCTTGTGTTTGTGTGTGTGAATGTTAAAAATCAACAATTTGGAATATTCAGAAAACCTCGATAGTTCCAAGATGTCCCATTCTGGAAAGAAATGTAAATTAATCTTTTTTTTTTTAAACCTAAACATGACAAGTGATTTCCAATTAAAATAACCGCTGGTCATATGTTTGGGTAGTACAATTCTAATGCTGGATAGTTTTTTTTTTCATAACGCTGCTGCCATATCTAAGAATTCTAAGAAGTCTACTCTAAGAATTCCTATAGTTTTAACAGGAAAGAAATACCCCAATTTATATTGGAAAATTAGTATTGCCATCTATAGACAACCAAACACAAACCTTGATGACAATGATGGATGTGTGTGACCCTGGGAAAATTCCAAGATATCTTATCTCAAAAACATTGCCCACAATTCCATAGGCAAACCAAAACATCATGTGATATCACAGAGAGAGACATATGTTCCCCAGAAATTTCCAAACACATAACCTTATCCCTAAATATTACCCACAATGCTTTATGTGAACCAAACACATCATGTGATGTCCCTGACAGATGATGTCCTCCAGTGAAATTCCAAACATTGCAAACTTTATCTAATCACTACCCATCATCCATAATGCCATATGCAAACCATTTACTTATCTACAATTCATAACAACACACATCCACAACACGGATGTCGCTTCCCCCATTCACCCTACCCTGTTTGGTTTAAAGTGTCCCACCAATCACTCCATGAATCCTTATCCACTAATATATCTTCCTTTTTCATTCAAAACAATAATGTCACTTATTTACAACTAATAGATTATGTCACTTATTGACATCTGAAAACAACACACACCCAGGACATGATTCCTTATATATCTTGATCTTCATTGGGGTCAGAAGTTCCCCACCAATCATGACACACATATGCCCCCAGAGAAATCCCAAACATTCCAAGCTCATGACGTCACACACACAATGACGTCATCTTCTTATCAACCAATGACGTCACGATTCTTTATCTTATCTTGATCTTGATCTGGTTCAAAGTGACCATCCTACTACTCTGGAGGTAAAGATGAAGCCTTTTGATTGGAAAGACCTGGGTTCGAATTCTGTCTAATACACGAAGAATCTTATTAGTGCTTTTCATCTAAAAGTGAGTTAGCCAATCTCATAGTGGCAGGGTTCCCCTCCCTGAACTCAGGTTTTTCATCTTGCAAAACAGGCAAACAAACTCAGTGAACACATATCTAAAGTCATAAAATACTTACCCTTAGAATGATGCACAAAAAGAGTGGCAAGTCAGGAGTGCATTAAATTGTCTAAAAACCCTTAACTATGGGACAATTTACCTTCAATGGATCAGACTTGATGGAAAGAAAAGAGCCAGGAGGGAGTTATAACAAAAATGTTTTTATTGTTGTAACAAAACTTTTTAAGCAGTCTTTAACAAATATTTTCTAAACAAAAACAAATAAAAACATTTTGGAATCTTGAAATGCGTTTTACCTCAATCAGTTTGGAAAACGAAGCATCGATCCTTTTGGATCCATCAATACGATGATCCCTCTCTTACAGAATCACTTCAACCTCTATCTCACAGACATAATGCTTCTGCGCTGTGTCTATTCTACAGGTACTTCCATGGTGACTACTCCAGTGAATTAACAACCATCATTCCTCCACTTTCTGTTGCACCTGTTAATACAAGAGCAGCAACTGGCCAGCATCTCTTTACTGTGCACCTGGAAACACGTCTAACCTGCTTCTGCAAGAAACAAGAGAGAGTCTGCTGTTTATATGGAAAGCAAGATTTCTCCATTTGGCTCTTTCAGAGTTACGTTTTGATTTGTTGATAACTATTTTGCATTTGTTTGGTTTCTCAATGTAGACCGAGAATGTGAATGGAGTTCTTGTCTTGAGCAACTTGAAGGGTGTTGAATTTCTGCTTGCCAAATGGTTTAACCAAAAATTGGTTAAACTTTCCAATTTTTCCACCCACTACCATCTTCTTGGTAGTCATCTTTGCTGTCCATGGGAATAGTCTTCTCCAAGTCCATAATTCAACTGAATGAATTATCTTTGCATATTTCTTGATCCACTTTTCACATTCATACATCATCATTAGAAATACCATTATTTTAACTATTATAATTTTTATAGTCTTACCAACATCTTTCGGAATATTTGTCTAATTTAGCATAGCTTTTTTTCCCCATAGCCATCGTTCTTTTAATTTCGTCTTCACATTGACCAGCATTTCTTATTCCGAATCCTAAACTTTTAGCGATCTCTATTTTATCTCTACAGATCATAAGTTTATCCAAATCGCCAGAAGACATCACTTATATTTGCTTTCCTTTTCGCTAACAGACTGTTTTAAATCTTCATTAGTTTCTGCCATAAGGATTGTTTTTCCCACCTCGAATTATAATTCCTGTTATCTGTACCTAAATCAGCCATCCTTATAACATATTCAGTATAAATATTAAAAAAAAAGAAAAGAAAAAAAAAAGATACGGCGACAAAATACAACCTTGCCTCATCCCTCCACTGTTATTTTATAGACTATTTTTACTTTAAAAGTTTCTTGGTTATCATACAGATCTCTGATTAAGAGAAACAGATGCTCATGTATCATGTACAGATACTCATGTACAGATCCCCATTGTTCAAATTACATTCCACAATGACTACTTTCTTTTGAAATTCTCTTGTTTTCCATAATCCATCTCATGTTCGTTATCTGATCTCTAGTTTCTCTACCTCTCCCAAAACTAGTGTTGCCAAATGAAAATTACTAAAAACAGCTAAATCGTAAAAAACAGAGCTAGAAAGAGCTAAAAAATGAGTTAAAAATAAAAATTTGAAGCTAAAATTTTAAAAGTAGTAGCTGATACTTTTTAGTTACTTATTTTATTCAAGTTGAAGTGATACTTGCATGTAAGTGGCTAAATACATCCTCTTCTGCGTTAATTCACCCACGTTTTCAACTAGATTTTCAGCTTTATTATATGTGGCCATGGTTCCAATATTACTCAGTGTAGAAGCTGGTAAATGATTGTCTGTACAGCACTTATTGTTACGCCTGAGGCCATATTGACTGACAAAATAGCTGTCAGCATTGGCAATTCCATCTTGTTTCTTAATTTAGTTTTAACTACATTCATGGAACTAAAAATTCGTTCAATTTCCGCTTTAGAATTTGGAAGTATTAATAAATTTATTGCACTCTGAGCAATTTCTTTAAATAGATTCATTCCAGATGCATCTTTATATTTTCGTACTTCAGTCCAGAATAGCTCAGTGTTTTCTATATTTGTCCATTAATTTAAGTGGATAGTATTGTACTGGTATGGAAAGCAACATCTTTTTCTGTTTTCAGCATTATTTCTATGATAGGAGAACAGGTTCTTTTATATGTTTTAGGGTATTGTCAACAGAAAAAGAAAACATCTTTCTTAAAATATTCAAGTTTTCAGGCAACATTTGCTTAAGCTGTTTGAAAAGACCAAAAAGAAACTGTCTTGCTCTACTTCTAAGATTTCTCTCATCATTTTACGTTATTTTCTTTTGTATCATCAACTCTGAAATTTTTCTTTCAAAAATCTGTAACCAAGATTTGGATTGGGATTCAAATAGTCAGCAATCTCTGACTATTCCAGAGGGTCGACTGTGGATGATGGTAGCACTAACATATTAGCAATAGAGCGAATCAAACGAGAAAGGTTTTAAAATAATCTCATCTTACCCGCACTGTTAGATTCGAAAATTTTTTTAACTCGCTGAACTTAAACTAGAACAGGATGCAAAAATAAAAGGTACCACAGATTCCTTTCATCTTTTTACATCTCCCACAAAATTTGAGCGTTGTAACATTTCTCAGTCACAATCACTACTTCGAGGTGAGTTTTTAATTCCAACCACTGGTTGAAAATTCTGTCTACTGCAGGTTCAATGGAGAGCCAGCTTGTTGCACAATTGCTTACAATTTTCAGAGGAGCATCATTTTCGTTGATATTTTGATACAGCTCTTTGTATGCTGCTTGTCTTGAAGAAGAATGTGAAAACCGCTTATACGTTTCAGCAACTAAAAATTCTAATTTTCTTGGGAGAGATTCTGCACAAGTGTGAGACATTACCAGTTGTAATGAATGGCATACACATCTAATTAAAATTAAGGAGGGGAATATATGCCTTCAGTTGTTCATAAACGCCATTATTGACACCAGCCATAACACTGACGTTTTCTGTACCAATTGCAATGAGATTTTAATGTCCAATTACTTGGTCAAGAGCTCAGTGAAGCCACAATACCACTAGCGTCACACTTTTCTAGAACCACCATGCTCAGAAATGTACTCATAATTTTGATGAATTTCTTGCTATAATAAATGATGGCCATTCCTAAAATCTTATTCACTGTGATATCATTATGCGTATATTAGTAAGCTGAAATTTTCATCTCCAATGTGCACAATTAGATATTCTTCAAAATGCTCACTTGGAATATTCTTTACAATTGCATAGTACAGCATAATTTGACTGTCTGGGATGATATTTTTGCAAAGATCTACTAGATGACCGCAACTGTTGAATGATGAGTGCAACAAAGAAATAATGCTAACCTACCTTCAAAGTTTGCGGTCTCATCAGACTTTTTCACAAGCATATTTGTAATAGGAACAGCCTTATATGGAACTGCAGCAAGATGTTTCTTAGTTTCGCTGTTTTACAAGCTGACAATATTTAGCAGCTATATCATTTGCAAAACTTACAGCGGCCTTTTGTCGCGTCACCAGAAACTTCACACAACCATTTACTAAACATTCCAATTTGCAACCACTCTCTCCTAAATTTTTGCTTGTAAGCTTTATTTTTCTCTTTGCTCATTTTTGAAGAAGGGTATACAACTCTTTACTGCAACGAATTACGATCGGTCTTTGAAACTTCCCACTCGCTATCGTAACTACCAACCAGAAAATTCTGCAAAGACTAACTTGTAGCGGTGCTATCAACTTTAAGGCAACAAAATGGCAGACTGTTGGGCCACGTGACTGAATGACGTCATCATGCATTTGAAACGCGTACGATGCTCGCACTAAACGTACAATACAATTCCTTATCAAATGCGAACATCTGGAAAACTTGCAAAATAATTTCTTTAACAGTAAGTTATAAAAAACAACTAAAAAGGGCTGAAACTAGTTCTGAAGGAGCTAGATTTGGAGCTAGGTGCAAAATTAAAATTTTTGGAGCTAGGGAAGAAAAAAATAGCCAGATCTAGCTCCAAAAGAGCTAAATTGGCAACACTGTCCAAAATCTACTTGTTTTTCTGACATTTCTCTGTTTACATGTGGTTCCAGTTTTTTATTTTTTTTTTTTATTTCAACATAATTTTGCATGCGAAATAAAAGTAATGTCTCTGAATGCATATCATTTCTTGGATTTTCGTTTTTTTTTTTTTTTTTTTTTGAGGGGGAACATGAACACTGATGTTTTTCAACCTTTAGGCTCATAAATCTTCTTCCAAATCTGTTGAGAGATTTCTGTTGATATATTCTCCTTCGTCCGCATTTTCTGTCTGCGATCTCTAGCTAACATTGCACAGCTGTTCCACTTTTTATCATAGGAATTTATTTTATTTATTATCTTTTTTATTATTTTATATTATTATCGTTTTTTATTTTATTTATTATCTTAGGAATTAGGTTCCTAAGGAATTTTTCCTTCACACTTTTTTTTTTCAATTGCATTTTCACTGCTCTGTCAACCTTTCTACTCATTTTGGATGATGTACAAGCACATACACACCTGGAAGCGGTTTTGAATTATTGTTAATAAACATACTCAAGCATATTAATAAAAGGTGTATTAGAGAATGCGATTTTTTAAAAGATTTATGTAATATTTTTAAAAATACAAAACATTTTTTAATAAAATATTATTTTATTTAAGAAATTACATAAAAATTAATTATTATATATGTTTCAAGTTGATTAACGTTAAGTTAAATTAAAATATTAAGCAAATATTTCTAATGTATGATTTTCATGTACTCTGTCTTTTTTTTTTTTTTTTTTAAGAAAAGCAATCTTCGAGTAACAGTTGCTCATGAAAACCAAAATACTGAAATTCTCAGCTGTTGTATTTTTATTCATTTTTTTATTGGTAAAACGTGCATAGTGATGATTTTTCATGTTCATATGTTTAACGTTTAATTATTATTATTATTTTTTTTGCTTTTATTTTTTGTTGGATGGAATGCTGCAAACAGTCGCAGTGAGAGTAATACAACTGCAGTGAAGTCAGTTTAATATCAAATTAAATCGAAGAAATAGCTTTGATATCGTTTCTATTATTATGTAATGTATTTTGATTACCTTTGTGTCTCCACTCCATTGACTGTTGTTTAGGTCATGGTGATGAAGGAATGTGTCACCAACAGTCACAATACGAGCCAAAAATATTGTTTTCTGATTTCTCAAAATGATCCAAAATCCCTTGAGATGACAGGACGTTTTCTCTGTTGGTTGGCATTCAAATTTGGAGAACCACTTCACTGGCAGCTTCTGCATGTCCAGATGTTGGTGAATAATGACCCCAACTCTTTCCCTGGATATCTCCTGAGTCGAGTCTTTGCAATATTTTGGCTGGTATTCGTCCATCATCAAGGATCATGGCATGCACTGCATCGATGTTTTCAGGTGTGATCGCTGAGAAGGGTCTTCCTGACCTGGGAGTATCTGATGCCTCAGGAAGCCCAGTTTGAACTTGGCCACCCATCTAGCAATTGTTGATTATGATGGGGCACAGTCCCCAAAAGTCTCACACAAAGTTTGGTGAATCTCAATTGTGGAATTTTCTTGCAGCTTCAAAACCTTGATGACGGCCCTCTCCTCTGTCTTCGAATTTCTTCATATATATCCTAAACGCAAAAGAATACATCATTACAATTTGAGGAAACATGGGTGTTAATGGGTTTTAAGATATGTTCTTCCTTGTGATTTACATCAGTTGTTTTAATATCATTTTTGTTCTAGGTGTTTATCAGAAATTTTCATCCCCCCCCCTAAAGGTTATTATGTTCAACTGGACGTTTGGTGACCACCACTAGTGTCTTTCCTCTTCTGGGATATCGCGCCCGCATACCCAACTTGCTGATACGTATTGCGCAGCCAGTCTCCAGTCTGGTGCACTAATGTATTATTCAACCACTTTAATTACCAGTTTTTTATGCGGCAATCTATCAAAGAATTTAGCAAAATCTAAATATCTACCGTGTATGCATCCCATTTTCTCAATTCGTTTATCTCCCTGTGATAATAAATAACTAGATTGCTAAACCACGATTCTCCTTTAGTAAATTTTGTTATCATCAACCTAATTATCAATCCTGGTCCCCACTAGCCTCTCTAATAAATTAACCACAACCCAAGAAAAACAGATTGTCCTGTAATTCGAAGCCATATTTTTATCGCCCACTCTATGAAGAAGAACAATTTTCTCCTCTTTCCACTCCTTTGGAACTTGGGAAAATCTGACTCATGTTAAAGAGGTAAATTAAAACTGTTGTTAACTCCTTGAAACATTCCCTCGAGACACACGGTGATATATCAACCAGTCCTACATCCTGATTGACATCGAGTTTACTCAATTCCTCACGTATATCTCCAACTCCCTGACTATCAGTGATCCTCTTCCCTTCCCACTGAACTCAAGTTTTGCAGGATGTTATTTTCACAAGGATGAAACACCCCATGGGTGAATTCTCCATGGTTGCGTAGCAAGCTCATTTCTTGAGAAAGAAGTAATATTTATTTGTTAATAAATGCATGCATTTATAAGCATTCCACTTAGGCTTTTATTCTTGTAGACAGAAGACGTCTTAAGCTTGCGCGGCAATAATTGAGCTTTGCGTTGTGTATCGAAGGCCGATGCTTGCTCGTCTAATCAAAGCTACCTTGGCTTGCTCGGTTGTAGGAGCTTCCAGGTCCTCGCAGCAGCATTGTGATTTCATGCTCGCGCATAGGCATTTCCGTTCCCTTCATGTCGTCTTAAACACAGACCATACGCAGTCAACGTAGCTCTAGCCAGTGAGCTTCAGTCAGCCTTTACAAGTGTGCGTGTTGCTTGGGAGAATAACTAGTTAACGTCCTTCATATCGCCGGGCAAAAAATGGCTTTCCGAATGAAGTGAGATAAATACAGGGTGTTCGGGATAAATTTGACATATTTATAATTAATTATATTTTTCCGTAAGTTACATGTATTAACACACACTTCTCTTCATTTAAAAGTTTGGACCCTTCTTCATTCATATACAAGATGTCAGAAAGGATGGATAGCTGGAACCCACCTGAATCATGGAAGAGAATAACTGGTATCATGATGATTCGTGCCCGCCATCAAAATAAGGATATTACGACTGCTGCCCAATGCTCCCTGAATACAGTAAAAACAATCAGGCATGAATTAGAGACTTGCAATGGTGACTACGAGGATGTAGCAAGAAGAAAGATCCCTAGCAGACGATCTGATTGCGTTCGTACAGCAGAATTCCTCGCAAATCTGCAGGAACAGGTGTTGAAGAACCCTGGCATTGGAATTCGGGCTTTGTTCGTGGAGTTGCTAACTGTAGTCAAGCCCTGGATAACAAGGGTAGCCAATGGTAGGCCGTATGTATGGCAGCAGGATTCGGCCCCTTGCCACACCTCTGGGAAAAGTCAAAAATGGTTGTCTGAAAATTTCTACGACTTCACCAGTCCAAATGTTTGGCCTCCAAACTCCCCAGACCTTAACCCCATGGATTAATTTGTATGGGGCGCAGTTGAAAAAGACACCAATCGCACTTCCAGTAATACAAAAGCCCAGTTAATGGATAAAATTAAAACAGTTTTTGCGGCCCTTCCCAGGGAGACTGTAGCATCAGCTTGTTCGAGGTTCCGAAGCAGAATTGAAGCTGTGATCGATGCTAATGGTGGTTATTTTGAGTAAATCTTGTTGATAGTATTGTAATTAACTCTGCCTGTAATGTTTTTTTGTCAATTCATTAAATTTAATAGATACAAAGAAGATTTTCTTTTTCCTTACGAAACTGTCAAATTTATCCCGAACACCCTGTAGTATATTACTATATATAAGTGACCTGAAAGGTACCGTATTATCGCTCTCAAAACAAAACGAAACAAAAACATAAAATTGCCACGCATCTTCACTTCACATGACTTAAAATTCATTTTTCGGTGAACTGTATTTTCAATGAATTGCGATTTTTCGATGAACTGTTGTTTTTCGATCAATTGCGTTTCGATCAATTGTGTTTTCGATTAACTGCTGATCGGTGAATTGCCTTTCGATTAATTGCTTTTTTCATTAACTGCTGTTCGATGAACTGATTTTCGATGAATTGTGTTTTCGATAAATTGACTTTCGATAAATTGTTTTCGGTGAACTCTCCGGATACCCCACGGAACATGAGTGGCATCCATGAGAACTACGAACTAAACAGATAAAAAGCAGAATGGGACTGATGTCAGTCTAAGGTTGGCTTCTTCTTCCTTCCGCTCCACTCCCCAGTACTTCTCTATATAAATAGCAGCGTGACAGATGCCCTCATTACAACCATCTTGAAAAAATAAAGATGATATCTGAATGTAATAACTATCGACAGTATGATGGTTGTCCACCAAAATTCATTGACAGCAGATGTGATCAGCATAGGCCATTGGAATAAAGCATTTATGGTGAAAACGGGAATGAAATTAGGCTTTTTATTAACATCCATGCTCTTTACTGTCTTTACTGCAACAATTCATCTAAATGATGCAAAACTTACTCTAGGAGGCGAATATAATCTAAAGGATGAAATTTTTTCCTTTAATTCAATTCCAATCTGTAACAAAGAAAACCAAAAAAAAAGTCGGTTTGGTACTTAGTATTCTGTCGACAATGGCATTGGCTCCAATTGTGAAACAGGTCTTCAAATCATTGTTTTGACTTTTTCAAAGAACTCTGCAAGAATACTGCCCTGAGTATAAATAAATAATAATAAACGTCAGTGCATCTTAAAGCAAATAGAAAGAGCTGTAACATGGACATAAACAGTTGGAAAGCACTGGGCTCTGAATCAGTTGAAATAGAGAAAGGTAATGCCTACTGGATATCAGTATTTTGATGTGTGCCCATGCCAGAGTTCAGAAAAGAAGTATAAGAAAAGAACAAATCGCACAGGGGAATATTTCTAAACTATTAGGAACTTCTGCAAACACGTCATGTTCATTGAACATGATATTGCACGTTGATAACATCAATGTCCTCATCCAATACCATGTTCATTGAACATGATATTGGACATGTTCATTGAACATTATAACATCACGATAACATCAAGAATCGCCACGATTCACCAACCAACAAATTTCTTAAATCAAGCTCATTCTGGAGGGACCTGCCTGCGTCTTGCTTATGGTAATAATACACGGTTGCGTCTCTCCAAGTTGTGAACGAAGCTGGTATTTTGAAAGTCAACTTCTCTACACAACAGAATAAAAAATAAAAATAAAAAACAATTCCGTTTGTGTAATAGTCACGAAATTACAATAACTGAATTAATACAAGTCACCATATCCCACCACTTTCAGTATTACATGGATAATGTTCATTGTTGAGCATTAAATAAACCGCAATGTGCAGATGGGAATAGAGACTAGGGGACTTGAACGTCCACAACACAAAGTAGTTCCCCTACTCCAACTTCACAGATCAAGTTTTAATGACTCATCATTCTTCCAACACTCTGGATCTTTTTTTTAACTAGATCTCCCTTCAAGTACTGTGAATGTCTGCTCTCCCCCTTGAAAAATCTGACCACAATCTCTATAAATTTCATTCTCCAGTTTGTCCTCCTCTTAGTCTCTAACCCTACGGCACTATACTGTGTCAACTGGGATAACCTCCAGAGATTTTATGCCTCTTCCATGCTTTCGTTCTGCCGAAGCAAACATTTGCACTGAACTAATAACTGAAATAATCCTCACTGCAATGGGAGCCTTAATTCCCGATTCTATTACAAGCTCCTGACCTGTATCCAAGCCCTAGTTCTCAAAAAAACGTGCCTCTGTAGTCCATGATAAAAATGCAGCTTATGTCCAATGGCTTAAATTAAAAATTCCAGTTTCTCATTCAGCTTACATAACAGACCGAAACAAGTGTAAAAAAAGTTATCGATTCCAAAGCAGACTTCATAAGAATGAAATGCAATAAACTTCTCTTCTGCTCAACCGGCAGTCAAAGGCGGATCGCTTGGCATCAGTTTTTCACTTTAACTCCTGCCTGGAAGATCAAGGCAAATTACTTCCCGCACTACTACAAACTGTCCACGGCATGCTCCTCTGAACTTTCGCCAGAAAGACATTAAGAAAACTCCGATTAATCTCAATACTAATAAGGCTCCTGATCCAGATGGTATTTCTCTAGTTGTGCTCAAGACTTGTGCTCCAGAATTGACAGCCATTCTGTATCGCTTATATAAGCTATCACGTTCTACTCCCATCTACCCAACAGCATGGAAGCAACCTACATTCAGCTTGTATCCAACAAGGGAGACAAAAATTAGCCATGAAATTAACGACCCATTGCTCTCACTCCAGTACTTTAAAAATTAATGAAGAAGATTATCAACAACCTTCTTCTTCACTACTTGGAGACCCATCAGTTAATAAGCAATCACCTATAAGGATTCCACCATTCTCGTTCTACAGCTAACCTCCTAGCTAATCTCACCCACCTTTGGATACAGGACATGGAAAGATTTGGAGAAATCGATGTAATCGTTCTTCATATTTCAAAGGCATTCGATCATGTCTGCCATTTTATGGCCTGTTCAATCATTTTGTGACTAAATTGCTTACTTTCTTACTGGTCGTTTCTTGATGGATGGATTCCTCTCATCAGATTTCTCCATTATCACTGGAGTGGCACAGGGTTCTGCTATCTCCCACGCTCTTCATCCTTTACATCAATGACCCTCTCTCTGACTTCAAATCCTATTCACAGCTTCGCCGATAACGGTACTTGTTATTGCCCTTCCTCATTCGATAAATCCTGTAGTACTGTAATGATAGAAGCTTGAAGATCTTCCATAAAAAATGACTTAACCACTGATCTGAACATTCTCAAATGAGGTGAAGATAACTTAGTAAATTTCAATGCGAAAAAAAAAAAAACATAATCAAGCCTGCTTTTTTTACCAGCAAGAAAGATCCTACTACACTCCCTCTTACTCTTGATAATGTTCGAATTTCCTCGCAAGATAAGCTTTCTCTTATTCGATTGACTGTCACATCCGGTTTATCCTCACACAAACATGTTGTTTACATAGCCTCCTCAGCCTCCAAAAAGCTTGGTGTTCTTTTCCGTTCAAAACATTACTTTTCTTCCTCTCAATTCCTATTACTTTATGTCTCAGATCAGACCCACCTTGGAATATTGTCCCACATTTGGGACAGTGCATCCAAGATCCTCCTAAGAATTCTCGATAGTAGTCAAAAGAGAGCAATATGCTTAATAGATGATGTTTCCCTCAAAGACTTCCTTCAGTCATTTTATCTTATAGAAAAGGCACGCTGCCTTTTCTATAGGAACTTTCATGGGCATTGCTCCTTTGAATCGGCTGCTCTTAAAGCCCAACTTAACTCTTAAGTTTCACAGTTTTATTATAAAATTATAAAACTGCGACTGATATGAAATCGATATAAATGTTGTCAGCATTTATATCAGTTTGAATGCATTGCAAATGCTAAGACTGTGAATGAGTTTTTGTTCAGTATGATAGGTTCGTTGCTAGTTAAGTAGACCTTCCATGATGAGCAGATTTTAAATAACTATATTATTTTGTAAAATATAAATAAAATATGCAGGACGCAGGACATATATGGAGCAGAGGGTGAAGCTTGACGCTTTTCATATTCCCTGTTGTCTGTTTCGGGAGCAGTGATGGGAGAGATTTTGAGCTATTTTAGCTCTCCCTGAGTGGGCAGAAGTGGTTATTCGTCGTTGGGTGTTAGGATGGCTTTCAGTCTTTTATGTTTCCAGTAGTCATTACCGTCATAGTTTCCGGCTTGTTGTATCAGTTGGTTTGGATGGGTAGATGTCTTCATAAAAAATTTTTCTGCTAGGGAGCGTAGTAGTGCAGAGATGTAGGGGATATTTATGTCCCGGTGGATCTGGGCGTTCCTGATGAACCACGGGGCGTCCAGAATCATTCGCAGGCATTTGTTCTGTAGTCTTTGTAGCTTGAGGATGTTTGTCTTGGAGGTATGGCTCCAGGCTGGGGAGGCGTATATGACTGTGGGACAGATCACTGTCTTGTACAGTAGTATTTTATTTGTTGAGCTTAGTTTGCTGTGTCTGTTGATCAAGGGGTATAGCTGGGCGATAACTTTTGAAGCTTTGGTGCATATGCTCTTGATGTGGCTGTTGAAACATAATCGCTTATCGAGAAGTATTCCTAGGTATTTTGCTTCAGTTTTCCAGGGAATTTTAGAGTTGAACAGGGTGATGCCTCCTTTGGGGGATGCTCGTCTTCTTGTGAAGAGTATCGTTGTACTTTCTGGGGGTAGTAAATAAATAACTAAATAAATAAAATATGGTAGGGTATATTCCATTACTAGTATCAATTGTATCAAAAACAATAAAAAGTGTGTTAGCTCAGTTTACAAAATTCTAGCTAATAATAAAATTCATTAATTTTTATTCGCTTTTTTCTTTAAATTTTAAATAATGTTAAATAATATATTTAATTTATATTAATATTAATTAATATAAATTTTATACTTGAAGAATTTATAAATTTTGTATATCTGCTATAATGAGACCATGTTTTTAACCAAAAAATTCAGGATTTCAGATATTTTTATTATCTGAAAATAATAAAAATAATTGTTATTATTATTTTTTTAATATAGAAAAATTAAGATCAGTAGTTTTGTCTTTGGTATTATGAATAAGTAGTTTATATAAATACCTGGTTGGAACTGAAAGTAAGGATTTTTATTTTAAAGCACGGCTTGTGAAAAAGAAAATATCAGAAACATTAGTATATGTAAATTTTAATTTTTTTTTTCTGTATTTCGTTAAGCCACCTTTTTTTTTTTTATTCTGCAGCAAATCTCTGTGACGTTGAAATTCAGATTAGAAGTCCTTCATATTCATTATCGTTTTTTCAGATTTTTTTCTTGTCGTTCTTGTTGCCTTCTTCGCTGTTGTAATCCAAATAGCATCGTTCAGCGGGATTCCGATGTTGGCTCTTACCAATCAATGATAACGTTGTCTCTGCATGTATGTATTTATTCTTTTACTAGAAAGGTGCAGGAGAGGATAAAATGTTCCTGGATAAGAGATCAAAATATTCTTTTAGATCAAAATATTTATTCCTTTAGCAGGAGAGGATAAAATGTTCCTGGATAAGAGATCAAAATATTTATTCCTTTATTTATATATATTTATATCTATTACCTAGGAAGGAGCAGGAGAGGATAATGAAATGTTACTGGATAAAAGATCAGAGTCAACCAGAAAGCTGGTTTTTACATTACATTAACATTACTGACAGGGTGGATGAAGCACTTTTCATATTCCCCTTTATCTGTAATGAGAGTTGTTTGGGAGTGGGAGATTTGTGAGCAATTAAGCTCGCCCTCTGAGGGCAGTTCTGTTAGCTATGATTGGTAGAGAGAAGAATAGCCTTCGGTCTTTTGTGTTTGTAGTAATCAGGCTCGTTGTAATTGACAGCTTGTTTAGTGGGTTTCAATGTGAACTTGACTTCACGAAGAATTTTTCTGCAAGATCACGAAGAAGGGAGGAGTTGTACGGAGTGCCGGTTTCTCGGTGAATCTGTGAATTTCTGACGAACCACGGTGCATCCAGGATCATCCTACGGCATTTGTTTCGGATTCTCTGTCATTTTGAAGTGTTTGATCTTGAAGTGTGACTCCATGCTGGTGAGGCGTAGGTAATGACTGGACATATTACCATCCGGTAAAGAAGCAATTTATTGTGTAGGTTCTATTTGCTCTTGCGGTTGATCAATGAGTAGAGCTGAGCTATGACTTTGGAAGATTTTGAGCAAATGAGATTGATATGTTTGTTAAAAAGGAGTTTCTTATCCATTAATACCCCAAGATATTTGGTCTCTGATTGCCATGGGATCTTATGACCAGAGAGCAGGATGTCTTCTTTGTTGCAGATCTTTCTTCTTGAAAACACCATGGCTGAGCTTTTGAGGGGGGTTCACTTGAATCCTCCAATTGGTGAACCAGTTTGCTAGCTCATTGATACTTCCTTGGAGTCTAGTGATTGTTAGGCGAGGGCTGATCGATCTAGCTAGAATAACGGTGTCGTCGGCATAAAGAGCCGTAATAGTTGTTCTTGGGTTGAGAGGAATATCTGCCATGTAAGTTGTGAAAAGTATTGAGGCCAGAAGAGAACCCTGAGGTACTCCCGCCAGGATTTATGCGGAATTTACGGAATTGTGTCAGTGGACTGACACAATTCCGTTGAAGTTTACTTGCATGTATCTTTCATTTATATATGAATATATGAGTTTCACTAGTTTAATTGGGATATTGTTTTCAATTAGTTTGAAGATAAGGCCTTGATGCCAGACCTTATCAAAGGCCTCGGCAACATCCAAAAATACAGCAGCAGTATGAAGGCGCCAGTTAAAGCCATGAGTGATATGTTCTGTTAGTCAGCGAATCAGTTTGTCCACTACTGATTGTAGTCTTGATAGGATGACCTTTTCTATTACTTTGCCAAGACAGGAAAGAAGACTGATGGGCCTGTAGCTTTGGGAAAGTTGTGGGTTATTACCGGGCTTTTTCAGAGGTATAATGTCCGCGATTTTCCAATCTGTGGGAAAGTACTGGAATCTTAAAATGAAATTGGTAATATTAACTAGATGAATTATGGCTTTCCGTGGGAGTTGCTTTATTATTCTATTGGTAATGCCGTCAGTGCCGGGGGCATTTTTTATTCTTTAGATGGGAAATGATATTTATTATTTCTGTTGGAGATGTGGGGGGTGATGGTTTCTGAATCATCTTTAGGCTGATTTTGTGCATTTCCAACTTTACGATGAACTTTGTAAATAAGATTTATATTTAAGTTTGCATAAGATGGGCTGCATTGATTTTCCAGATTGGCAATTAGGCCTTCTACTTTTTCTTCATCTGTGTGTGCAATTCCAAGATTGGCCTTTAAAGAGGGAAGTAACTCATTTTTAAACTTGAACTTGAACTTAATTGGTTGATGGACTGAGTCCTTGACTCTTTATCCCTTCATCTGGATTTTAGATTGTGGGTGATGAGATTATTGTGGGTAATTTACCCGCTCGTTGTGAGCATTGAGGCTATATCAGCTTTCTCTTGCGATGGAGGATTTCGGTTTTTTATGTTTGAAACGATCTGAGGGCTTGTAGTCCGCTGCCTGTCGAACTAACTGATTTGGGTGATTATCCGTGATTGTGAAGAATTTCTCTGCAATGCTTGTCATGTAGGTCTTAATATCTGGAAGATTGGCTTCTTGATGTAACTGGATGTTTCTGATGAACCATGGGGCATTAAATGCCATTCTTAGGCATTTATTCTGTATTATCTGAAGTCTGTTGATGTTGCTTTTAGTCGTGTGACCGCAGGTTGGAGAGGCATAAGTTAGTTGCGGTCTGATTACCGATTTGAAAAGTAAGATTTTGTTGCTTATGCTTAGGAAGCTGTTCCTGTTCAAAAGTGGATATAGCTGTGCTATAGTCTGACTTGCCTTAGTGGCAACACTATCCATATGTGACTTGAAGTTTAGACGTCTATCAAGATGAATTCCCAGATATTTGGTAGAATTGCGCCAAGGGATGATTTTACCAAACATTTGTATGCTTGTATTCGGTTCTGCTTTACGTCTGGTGAAAAGTACTGCAGAGCTTTTGTTTGGATTAATTGCGATACGCCACTTGGTGTACCAATCCTCCAATTCATTGACTGCTCTCTGCAGATTGATTGTGGCCAGGTGTGGACGGAGGGATCTGGCTATAATGATTGTATCGTCGGCATACAGAGTGGTGATAGCTGGAGACAGTTTTGGGGAGATCTGCTATGTATATGGAGAAGAGTAGGGGAGAGAGTAGAGAGCCTTGAGGTACTCCGGCCGTGATTCTCCTCTCTGTGGATCTGATACCGTTGAGTTTTATTTTAAATTTTCTGTTGTGTAGATATGATTTGATAAGTAGCACTAGTGGCAATGGAATACCAACTTCGTGTAGTTTAAAAATTAGTCCATGATGTCATACTCTATCAAATGCCTGAGTGATGTCTAGAAAAACTGCGCCAGTGTGTTGGTGCCATTCATACCCTTGGGTTATATGTTCGATAACTCTGTAAATTTGTAGCGTTGTGGAGTGATATTTCCTAAAGCAGAATTGTTCATCTTGAATTATATGGTTGATATCTGTTGCCTCTTGAAGCCGTGTAAGAATAGCACGTTCGGCTATCTTACCTATGCATGAAAGAAGGCTGATTGGTCTGTAATTTTCAGGAAACTGTGTATTTTTCCCAGATTTGGGGATTAGGAAAACGTCGGCAATTTTCCATCGTTGTGGGAAATAATTTAGCCGGAGGATGGCATTAATGATGGCTACTAGATGCATAACCCCTTTGCGAGGAAAGAACTTGAGTACCTTATTTGTTATTCCATCTGGACCTGGAGCCTTTTTGTTATTTAGTTTTCTTAAAATCTCATATACTTCTGTTGGTGACACGGATTTGTTATGGGATTGGAATGAGGCATTTTGAGTTATTTTACGCACTTGGGTGTGAATTTTACTTATGAAATTTATATCTGTATTGATATAATTGGGGCTGCATTGTTTTTCTGAACTGTCAGCAAATGCTTCAGCTTTTTCCTCGTCGTTGTAGACAACATTAGATTCACCTTGGATTGGAGGAAATGTAAAACGCTTTGAACGGAGTGATTTCATCATTTTCCATATTGATTGATCCTCTGTATTTAATTGGAGAATTTTGTTATTCCAGAGTTGCTTACGGTGGTCCTTTAGGGCATATCGAACCTGGTTTGTTGCTCTATTGACTGCTTGTTTATCCGCTGGGTCCATTGTTCTCTGATATTGTCTTCTTAATCTGTTTTTCTCTTGGAAGATTATCCTGTGGAAGTTTATTTGATGGTGTACATTTGGTTATATTTGTTACCTGCGTTATAGCTGTCAGCAGTTGTTTTTCAAGAGTCTTCACTGCTTTTTCTACATCTTCAGCAGATGTTATATGCGGTATTGGACCAAGGTTTTCCTGGAAGGCTGAGGGAAGTTGTTTCCAATTTATAAATGTGGTGGTGTTTTCTGTTATATCGTGTATGGTGCCTAGTTGTAATATGATGGGGTTATGATCAGAACTTAAGTCGTTGATTGCTTGTATCTGATAGCTGTGCGCTATGTTTTTTAATATAGCTATATCTAGTACATCAGGACGACCGGTAGCTCCATAATGTGTGGGTTCAGTGGGTCCTATTACTGTTATATTTATTGAAGTGGTGTAAGAGTTGAGTATTCTTCCATTAATATTTGAGTTTCTGCTGTTCCAGACTGAGTGTTTGGCATTAAGATCTCCGGCTATAATCACTGCTCTGCCTGTATTTAGTATCACCTCTAAGTCAGATTCAAGGAGTTTTTTATTTGGGGGGTTGTAGGCTGCATATATCGTAATGCTGCTTGTGTTTTCCATATGTATTTCTATTCCTGTAGTTTCCGTGTGTTCTGTTTGGGGTTCTGCTATTGAATTATGTTTTATGTTACTTTTCACAAAGATGGCAGTGCCTCCACCTCTAGCAAAGCATCTGTCAGTACGGTAAGTGCTATAACTATTGATTCTGATTTTGTCACTTGGACGAAGATGTGTTTCATTTATGAGGATGATGTCTGCTTGAGTTTCTGCTGCAAACTCCTGCAGCTCCTGTAATTTGATAGATAAACCATTTGCATTCCATGAAACAATTTGTAATGATTTCGGTTTTCTTTTAGATTTATCCATTAAGAATTTCCATAAAGAGTGATTGTGTATGCCTTAAGATGATATCTTTGGCTTCTTGAGTTGGGTTGGTTTGTTGGAGTTCAGCAAGCATTTCACCTAAGTGGCTTGCTATTGTTCAGTAGGATAGGTTTGTTGGTTTTCTGTGACTGCTTTGGTTTTGGGTCCTTTTGGAAGGTTGATCTTGTAACTTCAGCATACGATCTTCCATCCGTTGTGGAGACTATGGTTTGATGGGAAGACGCTTGTTCTTGAAGAGGTTTGCTGGTTTTGAGTTGTAATTTTTGGTTTTGAGGAAATGCTATACAGCCCCTATAGTTTGCAGGGTGTGGTCCTCCGCAGTTTGCACACTTTGCTGGAAGTGTACGAGGTTTATGGCATTCATTTGATGCATGTTTGCCACCACATTTAACGCAACGAAATTCAGCCTTGCAGCATCGTTGGGCATGCCCAATCTTCTGGCATCTATGGCACTGGGTTGTAGTTGATTTATGTTTTAATGCCTCAACTTTTATGACTAGATCACAGATGGTTTGGAGATTGTATATATGTTTTTGATCTTTGCTTATTTCCACCAGAATTAGAGGATAGGGTGGTTTATCAGCTCTCCGCATTCGGCTGACTTTAATTGGGCTAAATCCCTTAAGTTGGAGATCTGCAGTGAGGTCTTCTATTTGTAATGTTTCAGTTACTCCCCTTAACACTATATTAAATTTTTTTCACTGTTGAGTGCAAAAGTGTGGTATGGCAAATTGTTGTTGTCTAGAAGTTTGGTCATTTTTCTGTAATCTGATGATGTTTTAGGTTGTATGCGAATCCCTTCTGTGTTTGTGGCTTTAATGAAGGTGATATCTGAAGATTTCAGTGTGGATGCAACGGACGTCCAGTGCTCCTTGGCCCTTAGGACGACTGGGGGTACCCTTTCTTTAATTACATTATCTGGTTCTATCTCCACTGTTTTGGGTGTAGAGGAGATTTTTCTTTTCTTTTTGACTGTTTGAAATTTTGTGTTGGTTTCCAAAAACTGCGGAGTATTATCCTGAGATGCAGCATTCTCTGTATTCGTGGAGTGACTTGATTCTGGTTCAGTCAACATACTTCCTTCATTAGAATCATCCATCCTATCTTCTGTGACTGCTTAGGGGGGAATGTATCTAACAGCTTTACTTTCCCTGGCCAGTTGTCGCTCAAAAGTTTTCCTAATCTTAGGAATTCTTTGTAAACTTCTTCAAATATGCCTTCATTGAGAGGTTTGGTCATGATTGATAGAAGGCAACAACTCTTTTAGAATAAAGTTTGAGAAGTGGGACCTAGAGCCCAATGTAAATATCCCGTAGATCAAATCGATCTACCAGCAAAGGTAGTAAATGTTTCACAGAATGAAGAACACTTACCTCTATATATAAATATCCCGTAGATCAAATCGATCTACCAGCATCAGTAGCAAATATTTTACAAAATAAATTTTTCTTCAGAAAATCATAACGACTATTTAAATCACTGATCACATATATAAATATATAAACACTTGGCAACCGCCATTAAGCACCGCACCATGATAAAACGCAAGACGTCACTCAACTCATTTTTATTCTTCATTTTCAGATAACCAATTTTTAAGATTCAATAATATTAAGGGTGAATAAACTTAAATCACTCATTCCCTCAATATTTATCAAAAATTATTTATCTGTTTCATGAAAACAAAACAATATTTTAGTTACATTAATATATTAATAAACATATATTTTTGTTTCTTTAAAAATTAACAAGCCTACAATTGAAGTGATATCATTAAATACTTCCTTAATAAACCAGTTGGACTAAAAGAATGGTTAAATGACCATTGTCTCTCCTGTCCTTCGAACAATTCCAATAATAACATAAGCATTATAGACTTGATTGCATCATGATTTAACATGGTGCAACAGAACGTTCCAGATTGCCAAAACTTAGTTTTGGCAATCTGGTATAAGTTATCCTTTCCTTAATCCATCAGAGCTATTATGTTTACTGAACTGATGTGACATTGGATTCATCGAGAGTCACTCGCAAAAAGAGAATGAGTCTTCGTTGGCAGAGGGGGGGGAGGAATGATGTACTGAGTCTATAGATGGCTAATGCATGAGCCACTCTACCTTCCACAATGGCTATAAGGTTTACAGGAAGACCTGATGGTGGAGAAGCATCTCTCCATGGAATGTGACCTTTTTGTTCCTGTTTTTCTTTTAATGATCGATGTGACAGGCTGCACAATTTCGGAATCTAAAACCCTGTCTTTCTTCACTTCCGCCAATAGCGAAATGTTTGTTTGTCACCAGTTATCCATGAAGCCCTTCTTTATCATTATCCCGTTCGGTTCCAAAATCTCTTTGACATATACACGAATAACTAATCCAGTAAAGTTGGTGGTGTGTAATTATTGCTTCTATATTATTGGCAACCTGGTTAGCCAAGTGGTTGGCGTATCAGCTCTCCGGGTTCGAATCCCGCCGTGTGCATGGATGTTTGGAAAAATACTAGTGGTGGTGGTGGTGGGCGGTAGATGGCGTTGGTGTAGATGATGAATGCAGTTGCAGTTCGTTGTAGTTGGCGAATTGAGTGGTAGAAGATGAGTGCCCTCCCTCGATGAGTCATTGGATTCCCTGGAGGTGTCACGTAATAATAATAATAAAATCCCAGCAACTGGCTTCATTCAAAGAAGGCCATTATTAGTGGCATTTTTTTTAGCCTGGATGTTTCATCATCATCGCTTCCAACCCTCAGCTGGTAGCATCGCGGGTTAGCTCTCCAAAAACTTTGAGGGACCCAAAAATCAAACTCTCATCGGTATCGGTAGTTCCCCTATAAGAAAGCGAAAGCTGCTTCTCTCTCTAAAAACTAGACGATCCCGAAAGATCGCTCAACTCAGTGTTTCACTCAGTGACAGGCCCACCCCATCACCTAGAAGAACTTCTCAGCGTCGGCTCTATCCAGTAGCAGGCTCACCCCAACCACCAGACAGAGCAACAATCTCAGCGGCGGCCCCCTCATCAAGAACTATGAAAGAATGGGAGTTCATGTCTCTCATCATCGGCCTTTGGAGTATAAAGAGTGCTGAAGGTCAGCAGTAGTAAGAGGGGAAGAGAACGAAAGGAAGAGTATGATAGTAAGAGATAATAATGAGGCCTCAGTCAACCTGTTTAGCTATGTAACCAGAGGTTGTGGCTAAACGGTCCGTACACGTCATCTCTGCTCACTTGTTCTAAAAAAAACTTTAAACGTGCTTTACTTTACTCCATAGCTTAAACTAGATTTAACCTGGTGTCTGAAGATGTCATCTCCTAACACCTATTGCTCTATAGAAAAAAAAAAAAATAAACTTAAATTAAATTAAACCAGGTGTCTGTAGACGTCTCCTGTTCCTACGAGAAAGAAAAACTGAAAACATTTTAAACTTAAATTATATAAGATTGAATTTTGGAACTTAACTGATTAGCTTAGTGCCGAATTAAAGGGATCCATTGTTTTGAAAGGCGACTGAGGGGAAAAAAAAAACCTGAGAACGGAGATTTGGGAAAAGAACCTGGCCCGAGTGATGCAGCTCACGAGGAGCCGCACCCCCTCGACGTAAGCCTTCGCAGCTCGGGTTCTCAGGCCGACTCCCCCTCCTGTTTATTGAACTGTAAGACCTGTGGATTACCTTACAGGAAGAGTCAGGGTTTTATTTGCCTCTGTATGAGGAAACATATTATGGGTGGTTTGCACCATTTGGTTACAAATTTGTAATCTCCTCGGAGATGCCTTTCTTGGGCTAAAAACCTTGGCAGATAGAAATAGAGCCCGCTTGCGACTCTTGCGTAGATTACGCTTTCGTCCCGTATCTGGGACTTTTTCCGCACTTTCCAGATGTGATTCTTGATCATGTTGATCAGAAAAATTATGAATTTTTGGATTTTTCTTGACTTGAGGGGGGAATTGCAGATGTACGACCTCCTCCAGTGTCAGCATCGGGATTCCCAACACTGTAGTTGGTCTTTGCCATACACGTTGGGCGGGGGGACAAAAGTAAAAGAAGTGTCCCACCGTTTCAACGCTCTGGCAGACGTCACAGAAGGGATCGCACAGACCTGGTCTATAGCGGGACTTTACCAGCTTCACACGGAGTTGTCCGTAGACTATTCGCCAAGCTAAATCCCTTTGAAACGGCTGTCCCCAGCTATTCCTGATGTTTTGGAATAGGATTTCCATATTTGCAGGGCCGGCGGAAGCGGGCATGTAGAGCATGCGGACGCCGCTACGATGGGGGCGCCGCCGCCAGGGAACGGTTCATAAGTTAATTTTTAAGAAACAAAATTTTTATCATAAAAACAAAAAATTCTTAGAATGATCAATATTAAAATAAATAAGGCCGGATACACCGAATAAAAATTTAAAAAAAAAAGTATATTGCCGCCTCTTTGACCAGCCGGCTGTTTACAATTTTGCAGCGAGAATGTGTGCAGAATGTTGTGTCTACTGAAATCTATCTAAAGTGAAAGGGTGAAAGGTTTTTATGCGCAGAAACGAATTTTCGTACAAAACATTTGTTGCTAGTTAACCAGTCATAGGGTACGCATCTCAGTAGGCTACTGACAGTAGCGCAGTACCGACTATTATTTCGTCTCTGTGTCGTCTTGTGTTGTGTAATAATTTCTTGTGGGTATAAAATAGAAATGGAATCAAAAATTAAAAAAAAAAACGTTATTCTGTGCACAAAATCGTGAGTGTCATGCTGCGAAAGAAGTAGATATTAAGAAACAAACTGGGGTTCTTAATAAATTTGTTAAAATATTAAAATATTCTGATGCAGATTATAACCAACTCGATACATCAGAAATCAGAGTTGAAGAACCGTGCACATCATCCAGTTTTCATGAAAGTACTATTTCAACTATTGAACAAGATAATTGAACAATTTTAAGTGAAAAATAGTTAAGATTTAGTAAACTACAACAAGATTTAATTGTAGTTGACCACGAAACTAACACATTGTTAGTCTCTGTAAATTTAGAAGATCCAGGTGAATGGGGAAATATTGATGAAAAATTACGAGTTGGTTTAATTGAAATGGGGCCTGTTCAAAAGAAAAATATAATATATCCCAGAGATACATATGGTCGTAAATTTGGCGACACGTATTATAATAGAAAAATGGAAACCGGGAGCTTGTGCCAAGAACATGGCTCATTTATTCCGAAACTTTAAATTCTGTTTTTTTGCTTTTGTTGCAAACTTGTCTCACCTACTGAATCAACTGAATCACCTACTGAGTCTTGTAGAAGGTTATAACGATTGGAGAAATGTAAGTACAATTTTACATAGACATGAGACTAGTTTAACTCACATAAAAAATTTCTTTAAATGGAAGGAACTTGATAAAAATTTAAAAAACAAAATCACTATTGATTGCCAGACTCAAAGCATGTATGAAATGGAAAAGACACATTGGACGAGTGTTTTAGAACGCCTGATTGAAATTATAAAATTCCTTGGTAGTCGAAATTTAGCTTTTCGCGGATCATCTGATAAATTATATGAAAGGAATAACGGCAATTTTTTAAAATTACTCGAACTGTTTGCGAAGTTTGATCCCGTTATGGAAAATCATGTTGAAAGGACCCTACAACGAAACAATAGAGTACATTATTTGAGTGAAGACAGTCGAAATGAAATATTGGAAAAACTTTAAGTAACGCAATCAGGGATACAATTTTATTATCAATTCGAAAATCTAAATATTATTCCATAATTTTAGACTGCACACCTGATGCAAGTAAAACAGAACAAATGACCATTATTATTCGCTTTGTTTCCTATGACAATGGAATTGTCAAGATCAGGGAAAACATTTTAGGTTTCGCAGATATATCAGATTCCACAGGACGTGGTTTATGTGCAACAATAATAGAACAACTGGAAAAATGGAACATTCCCATTGAAGACATGCAAGGTCAAGGTTATGACAATGGGGCAAATATGAAAGGGGAAAAATACGGCCTCCAAAATTTGCTTTTGAACAAAAATCCTCGAGCGTTTTACGTGCCATATGCGGCTCATACTCTAAATTTAATCATTAACGATGCAGCCAAAGTGAATACAGATACAATTAGTTTCTTTATAATTATTCAAGAAATATAAAATTTATTTTCATTCTCTTACAAACGTTGGGCAATCCTTTTAAAGTTCGTAAAAAAATTAACATTGAAACATTCGGATCGGTGATTCGGATCGGTGAGAAGGCTTAATCCCTGTATCATTATATTCAACGATTAAAGTGAAGTTGCTTTATCAAAATTTGCTTTAACGTTTGAGAATTTTTTGAATATTCGGGATTTTAACGATTATCCTGCCTAGTCAACACCCCCAGTTCGTTACATTTAGCGAACCAACGTGAGGCTGTTTTGTCAAAATTTATTTAAGAAATTTAAAATAATTTAAATTATATTATCGTAAAAGAACCACACATTGGTTCTTTTACGATAATATAAAAGAACCTTCCCTACTTCGGGGTCACGGGTCATGCTGGTCTCTGCGCGGAGGTTCTGCCCAACTGGTATTATTCACTTAGTAAACGCATCAAAAAATTTAAAGCAGAGGGAATAGATATATTAAAATTAAAATCACAAGCAGTGTACTGGGAATTTTTCCAGCTTTCCAGATGTGATACGTCAAATTTAGATACAAATATGCAGAGCCGGCACTAGGGTCTTTATCGCCAGCATGCAATTTCTATCTAAGCGCCCCTGTAACGATCCTGGAGTGTGTGGTTCTTTTACGATAATATAATTTAAATCCTTTTAAAGTTCGTAAAAAAATTAACATTGAAACATTCGGATCGGTGAGAAGGCTTAATCCCTGTATCATTATATTCAACGATTAAAGTGAAGTTGCTTTATCAAAATTTGCTTTAACGTTTGAGAATTTTTTGAATATTCGGGATTTTAACGATTATCCTGCCTAGTCAACACCCCCAGTTCGTTACATTTAGCGAACCAACGTGAGGCTGTTTTGTCAAAATTTATTTAAGAAATTTAAAATAATTTAAATTATATTATCGTAAAAGAACCACACACTCCCGGATCGTTACAGGGGCGCTTAGATAGAAATTGCATGCTGGCGATAAAGACCCTAGTGCCGGCTCTGCATATTTGTATCTAAATTTGACGTATCACATCTGGAAAGCTGGAAAAATTCCCAGTACACTGCTTGTGATTTTAATTTTAATATATCTATTCCCTCTGCTTTAAATTTTTTGATGCGTTTACTAAGTGAATAATACCAGTTGGGCAGAACCTCCGCGCAGAGACCAGCATGACCCGTGACCCCGAAGTAGGGAAGGAAATGTCCTAGGAAGTATTTAAGTATTATGGCTTTAAGAGTATTTGGGTAAAATAAAAATTTTAAACTGGGAAGTGAGAACCCCCCCCCCCCTTGACTGCTTTTTAATTTTAGATAGTCTTTCCAGACTTCGTGTTTTCTATTATTCCAGAAAAAGTCTATCAATGGTTTGTAAAGCTGATTTTCTTCTATTCCCTTAACATCAGTAATATTAATTATATGCATGTACATTGGTGTAATAATGGTTTTGATAATTATTGCTCTTCCGTAAAATGAGAAACAGTTGGGTTTAAACGGTTTTAGTTTTTCCGCGCAGCCTTCCAGTAGTTTTGAAACGGGCAGCACTGGAGTCGCGAGGAATGGAACGCCAAGTACTGTAAGAGACTGAGTTTGCTGTGTTAAACCATAGAGAAGGCACGTATTATGGAAATCTCCAAAAATTTTAATTTTAGTATTTTTGGGGGGTTCACGCTGAGACCACTGATTATGCTGAATTTTTGCAAATGCCGAAAGAGATGTAGATGGACTCAGAGTCTCTGAACGTAGCCACTACACCATCGGCGTATGCTACAATTTTGCTCTGTCTGGAGATTGGGGGTAACGGGATTCCTCAAATTGCGGAGGTATTATCAATTTTCCGGATAAGGGGTTCCAGCGCTAATGGAAAAAGGAGAGGGCTTAGCAGGAAACCCTGCCTTACCCCTTTTTTTTATAAGAATTGGATTCGAGAGGAACCCGTTAGTAGATATTTGGGTAGAGGCTTCTGCGTACATGTTTTTAATTAAGCGCCGAAGCCCTGTTCCACCCCTATTTTTTGAAGGATGTCCTGCAAGTACGTGTGCCTGACGCTATCGAACGCCTTTTCCAGATCTGTTGAGAGAAGTGCCAAAGGATAACTTTTGTTTCTGCAAAGACGGATTAGATCTCTTATGAGAAAAGGATTTAGTTCCATCGATCTGCCCGGGAGTCCGTAAACTTGAGAGCTCGTTATTACTTTTTCTATACCGCATTTGATGCGGGTACAGATTATTTTGGCGAAGATTTTATAATCCAAATTTGTGAGGGAGATCGGTCTCCAGCTGTTTGCTAAAGTTCGATCCCGGTCTTTTTTCGGAATTAAAACTGTGTAACTTTAAACGAAATCCTCGGGGATATTTCCCGAAGTGAGGAAATCGTTAAATATTTTTCTAATATCAGTGAAGCGACTTCCCAGATAGCTCGATAAAACTGAATCCCCAACCCGTCTAAGCCGGGGGTTTTTCTTGTCTTCATCGTTTTGGAGGCTGCTTTTATTTCTTCAGCAGTTATCGGCCCGTCATGCAGAGCGCTAAGATGATCGGGAAGACATTTAATGTCCCACTCGCTGAAGTCATCTGCGCCCTGCTGATCAGAAAAGACGCAGAAGTAGTGCCGATAGAAATGTCGGAGAATTTCCTGAGATGATTTTAGCATTTGGCCGTTCTCTCGGATCTGGCAAACTGTTCGATCGTCATTTACCGCCACCCGTTGTTGGTTTTGTAGAACGCAGCGGAAGGTGTTTCCAAATATCTGAGATATCTGAGATAAAGCCTCGCTCCAAAATCGAGGTCTTCGACTCTTCTCTGCCGCTCTTGTTGCAGTTCAACCTGTTTGATGATATTTCTAGATTTCTAGAGTTGCAAACATTTGGACATAATAAACGCTACAAAAAGCCATTACACAAAAAAATTTTAATATCATAATTTATATTTCTTATATAAAATAAATGAAAAGCTGTATTGTCATATTTTACAATAAATAACTAAATATAGAAAATTTTTGCGATTGTTTATTATTAAATCATCATTAAATTAAATTTTTAATATTTATTAAAATTATAAAAATTTTAAAATTATAAAAATTATAAAAATTTAAATCTTTCAAATGTTTTTAGCATGTAATTCAAGCAATATATTCAGCCATTTTAAAACATTTTATCAAAGTTAGTGACTCAGTTTTTTTTTTTTTTGGTTCCTACCAATGAAAGGTTTTTCTATAAACCTATAACACATTTCTAACGTGGGTGGGTCACTTTCTTTTTCTATTGTTATTAATTTTATGCCAGATTATCTCCTTGTTTTAATATTTGAGTTATTGGAAAGAATTCTGTTAAACCATCTCTGCATATCACACACACACACACACACACACACACACACACACACACACACACACACACACACACACACACACACACACACACACACACACACACACACACACACAAAATGTCATTTAATTCGCAAACGAAAAAAAAAATATATCGGAAGTATTTAGTATTATTTTGATAAATGAATCCTGAAGTCAGATTATATTTCTTAAGTGGTTTCTCATTTATTTTTAAGTACATAAGAAATGAGAAATCTCTTATTTACTTTTTTATTACGCTTGGGATTATTACCCCAGGGATCCTAGAAACGCACTCGTAACACAGTTCATCAATGTATATAAATACACCGACTACAGCGACACACTTTTTCAAAGCATACATTATTCTCAGCAATTAATTAATTACAAAGTTTATTCGTAATTGTTTAATTAAAATTATGAATATATTGTATGAAAACAAAATATGAAAATTTCAACAAAAGTATAAAACAAGAGTCTGAAAATTTCATAAGTTGACCTGAGATCTTACAAGAATACAATCCCCGGCATACAGTATTCAAGTAGTGCAAATTAAGTCAACTCGGGGATGCTAGGATTGTATTCTTGTAAGATCTCAGGTCAGCTTATGAAACATTCATAGTTTCTACAAACATTCCGATTTGAAATAATGTCGGATCTAATATCCACTTTACCGATGTAATTTCATATCTCCGAAATGAAGCCATATGGCTCTTTTTCTTTGGTAACAGACAATTCGACTGATCCCAGTAGTTCAACACCAGGGCAACTCGTTGCAAAGGTGGAGAAAGATACACACATATGCGGTTGCTAAGACTCCATTCACATTCAGATAACTTTTATTACAGTATCTTGTTATAATTGTTCTATTTTATTATTAGTCATTGTTGTTAATCTCTTACTATGACTAATTTATAAATTAAACTTTATCATAGGTATGTATGTATAGGAAAAAACATTGCATATATAGGGTTGGTACTATCGCGGTTTCAGGTATCCGCTGGGTGTCTTAGAACGTATCCCCCTGCGGATAACGGGGGGGAGGAGTACTGTACAGGTAAAGGAATGTTTAAGATGTCCCAACTACTACAGTTAACTTTTCTGAATTGATTCATTAAGAGTACTGAATCCACGATACTAATTATAGAAAAATTATTTAATACCACAAATGTTTCGTTTACAGTTCATAGGCATCCTCAATATGAAATGATTGGAACAAAATCATCCAAACACATAATAGCGACATGGATGATTAAATAGGAAAACAACGTTTAATTAATACTAAAGTTTAAAGCAGTGTAATGTACATACAGTATATTAAAAATAAATGTTATGACGACCAATCCATCCCGAGCGCCCCCTGATTATGTCTTTTCCCGTCCTGGGTCAGCAGTTCAACCACCAGGCTATGGGTCCGAATCCCGCTGTGGGCATTAATGTTTGTGATTGTCTTAATGTTTGTAAGTGGGATATTTTGAATTTAAAAATGAAAAAAATAAAATAAAATTTAAAATCCTTAGCCCACCTTCAGTACAAAATGTAAGATAGGTTTGCAAGGAAACTTGCAAATAATTAAAAACATTAAATTAAGTGAAGAAATTAATCAAATATTAAATTTGCAAATAATTGAGAAATTTGATCACTTAAGAGTAAAATAAAATCTTATAATGGGCAATACTACTTAGCATCACTATCAGCATGTGATGAAAATTTTAGTACAAGGGAAAGTAATTTTTAACAGGATTACACAAACTCATTACACCGACAAAAAACAACCATCAATATACATACACGAATTATACTTATTTTTCGTTATTACATTTTATTTTAATGACGACGTCACCATCGCCGTTAGCTATAAATACAGTTTACAGGTTATTTTTGATTTAAAGCATTAAGGTGATCAAAATATTATTTCTAAATTATTATATATAATATAAAATGGTGTAGAAAAAATTAAAATAAAACTTCGTTAATTTTTTTCATTTTTAATAAATACTTTAGAATTTTATAGATTATTATACTTTACAATATGTTATATAAACATTTTGATAAAAAGTTTAGGTATTAATAATATCGCGTTTGATATTTATTTAGCATATTTATTCATTATGTGACACGGGTGGAAGCAACAAGTACATCTCTATTTTACATATACCTTCTTAATAGCAATTTAAACCAATAAAATCTAGAAAATCTTAAAATATGTTATTGACATTTAGGCTGTTAATAATATTGTTGTTGCTCACACTATGTGAAGAAATGTAGCGCAGGTTGTAGGACGGACTTGAGCTTTCGCACACTTGCAAACAACACATACCAACTTTATTGCCTTTGTGGGTTCAGCATTAATTACAACCATTTTTTTTATTTGCGGAATTAAAAACCCGAGTGTCAGGAGACCCCCCCCCCCTTTTTTTTCACAAATAAGAAACAGGTTGGGAAAAAAAAGACTAGAAAAATTCATCAACGACTAGAATCAAATCTTTAAGAAGCATTATGGAACTAGGAATATCACAAAGTTATACAGGCATCTCTTTAAAAATATTTACATAGTGGGGGGGGGGGTGAAGTTTACAACTTCGAACAAGTTGCAAGAGACGGTGCTGGGCAATCATTAGTAATCATTTAAAAGGTTTCTTTTATTGCCACTTGAGGCGCTGCTATCGACTCGTAACAGACATTTGCAGTACTTTTTGGATACAATTGGTTTATATCCATTTAGTAAGGTTGTGAATCATTCAAACAAAAATTTCCAATTTTTGTTTCATGGATTCTTCAGAAGAATAAATTTTGTCTGCTGTGGATACTAAAGATTTTATTTTATGGAGATAACCCTGTCAAAAGTAAAATAGTAATAAATAATAAAATAATTAAGCAATTTAATAATTTCAAATACCTAGGATGTCAAACACGCAGTGGGTACCACATGGGCGACAGGAGGAGTCGCAACGCGACTCGATCGCCTTTATATCTCTAGGAACCTAGGGCCACGAGTTATCTCGGTCAGGCATATAGCGGTTGGCAGCTCGATAACAGACCATAAAATGGTTCTGATGAACATCGAACTACCCGAGGTCGTAGAAACATCGAGAGGATCTTGGAAAATGCCTCCAGGCTTCCCCAAAATTTATAGCAAGGATTTGCAGCTGCTATGCGAAGGAAGGAAAAAGGCCAACTGGGACTGGGACGCATGGGCCCAGTTCAAAACTGAGGCACAAGAGCTCTTCCAAAACATCTCCAGAGAAAGAGCTCACGCGCAAATTAAAAAAATGAGAGAGCTGTATCGAGAGCTAGGATGGTACCGGGCTGATCAGAGAAACGGTATTCCTAGCGATTCGCTTATTAAAGCCGTGGAAATCGAATTCGAGGCACTTTGACGGAAAAAAGTCGCCGAGCTCGATTTTCGCGCCAGACTGTTTCTCCGGCAGGCGGAAACACCGTCGGCAGCCTTTTACAACCGGCAGCGCATAGCAGCACAAGACGAGAAAACGGTTCGGCAAATTCACGCTAACGGGCAAACACTCACAACCACGGGAGACATCCTGCAGCAATTTTCCCAGCATTACACGAGAACCTATTCCGATGAAGCTGAGGAGACAGGCGACTTCGGAGTGTGGAGCATTGACAACATGCCTGAACACCTCAGAACTCTTCAAAAGAAACCAGTCACTTCGGAAGAGGTTACTCGAGCCTATAAACAGCTTAAGCTACGGAAAACTCCTGGCCTGGATGGGCTAGGCGTTGAGCTCTATCGCTCAGCCTGAAACTTCATCTTGCCTATCCTGGTCTCATTATTCAACAGATTCCTATTCACTGGTGACGTACCTGCTGACATCGTTAATGGGTACACAATTTTCATTCCCAAGAAAGGGAGAAACCTGAATAGCATAGATTGCTGGAGGCCCATTTCCTTCACTCACACGGACTACAAATTATTCGCAAGAGTGATTTGTAACCGTCTGAAGTCGGGCATTGGGAATGTGCTAACCAGCACTCAAGTATACGGAGTTATGGGCAGATTGATGGAGCTCAACCTCTTCCTGATAAGAGACCTTCTTCGCCTTGTGACGAACAAGGAACTCCCACTTGCACTCGTATCAGTAGACTTAGAAAAAGCGTTCGATAGTGCAAAGCACAACTTCCTGCACTATATCCTAGAGCAAGTCGGAGTGGCAGCCTGCGTAAGGGAAGCAATCAAAAGCATATACGGGAAAACAACAACGCACATTGCGATTAATCGGTTTCTTTCAGAACCCATTCCGATACGCAGGGGGGTTCGGCAAGGCTGCCCCCTTAGCCCTCTTCTTTTCTCTCTAGTACTAGAGCCTCTTCTAAAAAAAAAAAATTGATGAGACGCGCGCAGTAAGAGGAATACCGCTGCCTTTAGGCTCCAAACAGAGCAAAACTGTCGTATATGCCGATGATATTGTCGGAAACCTTCGGGATTCCGACTCGATTTACATCTTCTTCGGCATACTGTGAGAGTTCAGCGTGCTCAGTGGTCTTCACATCAACCCAGGAAAAACAAAAATCAAAATTTATGGGAATTTCGGCCCTGCCAGTCTTCCGTATGGTCTGAAACCCAGAACCGGCCCATTAACAATAGTAGGAATTCCCTTCCTAGAGACCCCAGTGTTGCAAACACAACACTTAATAGAAATGTGTCGCGAAAAACTAAAACCCTTCAGTCCCAACTACCTATCATTCGAAGGTAGTGCAACAGTTATCAAAACTGTCCTAAAACCGATGTTACTGCACACCATTAACCTCACAAACATCACAGACACACAAGACAACGCCATTCACAAACATGTCACTAATTTTTTCTGGAACAACAGGAAACACGAGGTGCACAGGGCCTTTCGCCATCTTCCCCCTACACAAGGGGAATTCGCCCTGCCAATTCTCAAATCCTGCCACCTAACCAACACTGCTCAGACCATACGGAAAGCACTCGCATCAAATCACCCTTCCGGCAATCTGATTAAATACTTCTTAGGATTTTTCCTGCCCTACTTCGCGACCACTGGCCACGCCGGACCATGTGCGGAGACGGTGCCACAGTGGTACTACACAATATGCAAACTTTTCAAATAAATAGCAACGGATTTAGTTTCCAGCTCAGCCCAAACAAGTTGTATGGGAAAATTTTTGACCACTTTGACTGGGAAAAGCCCGATCTGGGCACAAACGAAGAGGTGCTGTTCACCAACATAAAAAACAGCTGGGACAACCATTTCACCGGGACTTAGCCTGGAGAATCGCCTACGGCAGACTCCCGGTGAAACTGGTAAAATCAGCTTACAGCCCGCGACCGTGCAACCCCTTCTGCGATGTCTGCGGCGCGGTAGAAACCGTAGGGCACCTCTTCTTTCACTGCCCGCCAGCACAGCGTGCTTGGCACAGACTAGCTGAGGTGCTTGCGATCCCAGCGCTCACATTCGCCGAAGTAGTCTTGCTACAGTTTCCTCCCCCAGTAACCAAAAACAAGAAACATCTGATTTTCCTAATAAATGTGATTAAACACCACATTTGGAAAATCAGGAAAAAACTCCTTCTTAACGAGGAGGATCGCATCTATCTCCGTGTTAAGAACTGTCTCTCAGCCTACCTCCGCCGCTTCCTGGCGCAGGAAAGGTACTTACGGGGAGAAGAGCGGTTCTTGAGGAGATGGTGCGACCCACCAACCATCTGCCAGATATAACACCTTCAAGTTGTAGGTGTTGATACTATCTCGATCTTCCTTCCTGATCAACGTTTAACCCACAGGTAGGTCTAGTCCTTTCGCAGTTGAAAGTTTTTCTGTCCCCAGGTTGGGGTTGACCTGAACAAACCCGGACTGCGAAGGCCAACATCGAGGTGGTCCCAAGCCCTTTTCAGGGCGGGGTCTTCCGGGCCAGGTCATCTCCCTTCTTTTCCTGGTTGTACTGTTCTGGGTTTGCTCGGCAAACTCATTCCTCTATAGAATTGTCTTCCACATAGTCTTTAGATTTATTTACACTTGTTAAATTTGCTTAGTCTCTCCTTTTTTTTTTCCTTTTCAGGATTTTTCCTTTTTAAAAGTGAAAAATCAACGACCGTTTTAGAAGCACCCCTGGGGGGTCAACAGATATATATATATATATATATATATATATATATATATATTAAATAGATATTGATTTTAAGATGACAAACTTTATATATATCATGGAGTAATTAACAGAACCTTTAAACCCAACTACCTACACAAACACATAAGACTTTACAAAAGAGTCTACAAAACAATAGCCAAACCTACACTATTATATGGAAGTGAGATCGGGACCTTCGAAGAAAGGGTTATACAGATAATGCAGGCAGCATTATCTAAGAAATGAAATTCCTTTCATTTCTTAGATAATGAAAAATATTAGATAAAAAAAAAGAAATCAATCCCATAACTGACTCAATGATAAGAAAAACTGGCTAGACCACATAGCAAGAATGCAGAGAGAAAGATTACTAAAAAAAGTCTTAACATATAATCGTAGAGGAACAAGGATGTAATTAGACACAACCAAAATGAAATGATAAATTAAGGTCATATATAGAGGCTCGACCAGGAAGAAGATGGACTGAGTCCGGAACTGGCCACTTGGCCTAGAACCTGGATAGGAAGACGACGATATGCATTTAGTAAGGCTGTCCCTAAAACAAAAATTTCCAATTTTTGTTTTAGGGATTCTTCAGAACAAATCTCGTGTGGCTCTGGATACTAAAGATTTTATTTTGCAAAATTTTTGAGATAGATGGTGAGCTGATGTATTATGGATATAACAACGTGAAAAAGTTGGTTAAAGGTAGACAGAAGTGGAAATGGATCCATCCTACTTACGCTGGATTTGTACACCAAGAAAGAAAATACCTTTTGATGATTCTTTTTTCTAGTGTGAGCTTGATATGGGATGCAGAACTCAGAAATCTGGCCTTGCACAACAAGCTATCAAAAACGCTAACCACAGGATTCCAGTGGCAAAACGCTAAGCTACTACATGGATCCATATATAAACATGGGCGTTTATATATATAACGTGCTAAAGCCTTACTTCATAGACGTAATAATTTGTGAGTTCAACAAATCTTCATCATCGGCCTGTAGAGTAAGATAGGCTGAGAGTCAGCAGATAGTAGGAGAGGAAATAATCTTAATCTTAATCGGAAAGACAGTCTCATTATTTCAAACGTTTGAGAAATTGTTATCGATTGTATTCAATAATTTATCTGCTACACGTAGTATGGTTTAGTTTTTTTTTTTTTTTTAATTCTTTGTTCAATAATTTCTAGATTGTAACTGAAAATACATAAACCATCATGTATTACTGAAATAGAGAGCCAAAGGCTTATTTTTATCATACATGCCCTCTAGGAGATGTTGGTTACGTTTATGAAAGATACTAAGGAAAGTGGTCTGGAGCTTTTCTACCTTTACTACGAGTTTCCAGTAAGGTTGCTTATGCTTGCCGAAACTTTTAGTTTCTATATATTCGGCACGAAACTCTTTTAGTTTCTATATTCGGCTATGAAATAATGTTGCATTCAATATTCACTTAATTTGTACCATAATGTATTATATGTGCAGTATTTGTTCTTTATGTTTTATTGCATTTTAGCATATACTAATAATGAATGTATCGCTCAGATATACTGCGATCTACGTTGCAATTTTACCATCGCGAGCTCCGGAGGGTAAACAAAGGAAATTATTTAAGCAGAAATATTTCATATCGAAAAAATCATTGGACCTAGCATGAAATAGGCTAACTCAACTTGAAATAGCCGAAACAAAGCTTATAAAGTTTTGGTGGCATCATCGAAGTTACCAAAAGTTTTAATATTTACTTTTTATTAATGCAATTAGACTGGAGAAAAATAAAATAAAGAAAACAACTGTAAACATTTCAGAATAATTATGCTTTGCAATAGGATCTACGGAAGGATGAGCGAGGTATCGGAAATAGCCAAGTCTCAGTTAGCACTTCATTTGAAATTCATGTTTAAATTCTACGGTTTCATAACAAGGCTTGCATTAGAAACTTGACGCACCTTTGCAGCGAGTTGCCTTGAAATGCGCTACTTTTAAGTATGTCATGGCAGCTACGAGGCAGTGATTTTCAAACAAGTCGCGACACCGTTAGTGGTTCACGTTCTTTAGATCCTTGTTCTTCAACCTGTGGTCCGTGGACCGATGTCGGTCCGCCAAAAATTTCCTCGTCTCTCAGAAACAACGCTCCAGCCACGTATATCAAATTGTCTAACCTCTAAGCAGCATCAGATTTCGCACTAGCTAAAAATTGCAATTTTATAATATTGGATTTAATAAATAAAATACTATCTACATTGGTTTATGTTTCTGTCTTAGCCGTCAGCCGGTCCGCAGTAAAAAGGTTGATGATCTAAAGTTTATATATATATATATATATATATATATATTGCTAGATGGGTGAAGCAAGAATGCTTTTCATATTCCCCGTTGTTATCTGTAGAAGAAAATGTATGGATGGAGTAATATAGCGCTATAAGCTCTGATCATGGCGAGGTAACGGAAATAGCGAGCTTCAGTTAAAACTTCATCTTTAAAGCCGTCTCTAAAAATTCGGACGATCCCTAGGCCACTCAATCGTGGGCGAAAGACCATCCATCTCAGCGTTGGCTCCACTCAGTGATGGCCTTCCACCCACACACCACCACCACCGAGCAGAACCGCTCATATTCCGAAGAAAAGCATTCACCGACAAAGCCCCTCAGCGGGCTGTGCCGGAGAACACTTTCCCCGAAGCATTGCCATCCATTACCCTCCAAGGGTATTAATGAATCAATCACCGACTTTGTAAGTAAAGGTGAAATCTCAAAAAATCGGACGATCTCTAGGCCACTCCATAGTGGGCGAAAGACCGTCCATATCTCAGCGTTGCTTTCACTCAATGACGGGCTCCCCACTCACCGAGAATAACCGCTCAAATTCCGAAGAAAATAATTCACCGACAAAGCCCCTCAGCGGGCAGTGCCGGAGAACACTTTCCCCGGAGACTCAAATTGCTCCCTTAAGGCAAAAACCTTAAGAGAGCGAACTCAAAAACTCTCTAAACTCATCATCCAAGGGGGTAACAGCAACAGCCGAACCTCAGTTAAACTTCATTGATTCAGCATTGCCATCCATTACCCTCCAAGGGTATTCAATCATCAATCACCGACTATGTAAGTAAATGTGAAATCTCAAAAATACGGACGATCTCTAGTCTCTAGGCCACTCCATAGTGGGCGAAAGACCGTCCTAATCTCAGCGTTGGTTCCACTCAGTGACGGGCTCCCCGACCACTGAGCAGAACCGCTCATATTCCGAGGAAAATAATTCACCGGCAAGTACCCCTCAGCGGGCCGTGCCGGAGAACACTTTCCCCGGAGACTCAATTGCTCCCTTAGGGCAAAACCTAAGAGAGCGAACTCATTTACCCAGGATAACAGCAACAGCCGAACCTCAGTTAAACTTCATTGGTTCAGCATTGCCATCCGTTACCCTATATGTATGGGCATCTCATATTGAATCAATCGACTATGTAAGTAAAGGTTCAATCTCAAAAATATCGGACGATCTCTAGGCCACTCATTCGTGGGCGAAAGACCGTCCAAATCTCAGCGTTGGTTCTACTCAGTGAAACTCGATTACCGAGCAGAACCGCTCAAATTCCGAGGAAAATAATTCACCAACAAAGCCCCTCAGCGGGCCGTGCCGGAGAACACCTTCCCCGGAGACTCAAAGTGCTCCCTTAAGGCAAAAACCCTAAGAGAGCGAACTCAAAAACTCATCGCCCAAGTGGGTAAGAGCAACAGCCGAACCTCAGTTAAACTTCATTGGTACAGCTTTGCGTTGCTATCCATCACCCCCAAGGGCATTAATGAACCAATCGACCGACTATGTAAGTAAAGGTGAAATCTCAAATATACGGACGATCTCTAGGCCACTCCATAGTGGGCGAAAGACCGTCCTAATCTCAGCGTTGGTTCCACTCAGTGACGGGCTCCCCGACCACTGAGCAGAACCGCTCAAATTCCGAGGAAAATAATTCACCGACAAAGCCCCTCAGCGGGCCGTGCCGGAGAACACCTTCCCCGGAGACTCAAAGTGCTCCCTTAAGGCAAAAACCCTAAGAGAGCGAACTCAAAAACTCATCGCCCAAGTGGGTAAGAGCAACAGCCGAACCTCAGTTAAACTTCATTGGTACAGCTTTGCGTTGCTATCCATCACCCCCAAGGGCATTAATGAATCAATCGACCGCATCTCACGGTCGATTGATTCAGTCCTTTCCCTGGAATCAGTTGGTCACATTTTTCTATTGTATAATATTTATATATATAGTTATAAAAGGTGTATTATTTTAATGAATAATTTAAAACAGTATTTCAATAGTATTAGAATTTATATTTATATTTAAATATTAGTTAGAATGATAATCCATATAAAATTTCTTCTATTTAAAAGAATTTTTTCCTAAATATTTGCTATAATGCTTTTATTACGTTGGCTTCTACGAGGTAAGGTATATTTTGTGTACCTTGTGTTCACTTATATTTGAAAAAAAAAAAAAAACGTCCTTAAATAGTTGATTAAATGCAACTAAGTGGAAAGAAACTATTCGAAAATAGTGTCGTTCTGAACAGATATTTCTTATGTTAAGTCCTAGGGTTATCGACAATGTTATCGTCATTCTCTTTCCAACCTTTGCTTGGTCTACCAATTTTTTGTTATTTATTTTAATATTTGCTTTCTATTCTAATCACTTACACTATCGGCAAAAAGTAAATAATAAAAACAAATCTGATTTCATGAGGGTCAAATGCCGTAAGCATGCGTCCTATTCAAATGTCAGTTGGGCCTTCAGGTCCCTCGCCAAGGCGTTTGGACAAAATTCTGCCCTTCCATGTTTCAATGCGGTGTTAGCCACTTCATGCCTCCAATGAGCAGGGCGGTAGAGTAACATCAGGTAAAATCCAATACCATCTAGAAGTCTAGTTGGTGTTCTCTCCAGCTTGGGAAGTTGGTCATGTGAATATGCTTATGAGCCGGTGCTCTCATTTCTCTTTTTATTTAGTAGAGGTTACCACTGGACCATCCTGATGGTGCAAGTTATATTATCAAATATCTTATGTAAATCTAAGTACATACACATTGAGAATGTTCTGTTTTTTTTTTTTTTTCAAAATATTTAATCTGCACTCGATCATCCAGATCTAAAACCTTGTTGTTCATCATTTAATAGCAAGATTTATTTATAATTTCTTGAAGGTTTGCACTGTTTTTCAAGGAAATTAATAGCCACTTAATCCCTCTATAATTATTTCTATATATTCTCTCTCTCTCTCTCTCTCTCTCTCTCTTTCTGTGTGTGTGTGTGTGTGTATGTTTGTTTCACGTAATTTAGTCCATGTTATGGATAGCTATCCCAGAATTCTTGCTTTATTTTCCAGATTTTGTTAAGGGTTTCATTTTTTAATGTTTTTGATCCGTCATATTTTTGTTTTTAGATTTATCTTTTAGAACTGCTTAAAAAGAGCCTACATAGCTCAGTCAGTATAGAGGAAGACCTATAGTCGGAAAGACCTAGGTTCGATTCCCGTGAGTGTCTTAACACCTTCATTGCCAAGCTGAAAATGGAAATTTCGTGTGGTTTTTTTATTTTTTTATTTAGTTAGCGACGTCCACGCGATAACGCGTGATCGGCCGTTTGGTGAGAGCTCGCATCGCGCGATATCGCGTGATTGGCAATGAACTTGTTAAGGAACCTTCATCTGCTCTCCTTCGACTAAAGGTGAGTTAGCCGGTCTCATACGGAGTTAGGGCTTTTTCCTCAACCGGAAACTCGGGTTTTTCGTTCCCCCAGAACAGGCAATCCGACCCCGTTTGGTAAACGCGCATCTACAGACATAGGCCACACCGGGAGGCATAGGGCTAACCACCTTATCCTCGGGACGGGTACGGTTTGGAAGGGCAGAAGACAGCTCCGTAACAGGCCACTAGGCCTACGTAAGGGAAAGAAGAAGATATGCTTAAAAATGAGGCATTCGTCCCCCCCTTATTTTATGCTAATAGGTTAACTCTTATAGATTGTCGATCTTCTGCTTTAATTTTTTTTTCTTTTAAAGTTTCATAAGTTGTTTATGTTCGCATGAGCCCTTAACGGCTCACTTCAGTGAGTGCAGAGTGGCAAACCCGAGGTACCTGATGCCGGACCATGCCTTGCTTCATGTAATATACATGTCTTATATTATCTGTGGACTGGTCCCTACCCTTCTTCCTCCTTCCCAGTGCTGTTAGAGTATTCGAGGGCTAGGGGCGAATATTTCCTATTTTACGATTTCTTTTCGCCTTATGCAGTGGGTGTCTGCCTTCTCCCAGATATTTGCCTCCCCTAGTAGGTTAAAGTCAAACCCCATCTAGTCAACGTGGGACGAATTTGGATCGAAATCCTTCATATACGTGGAAAGGGCCTCTTCAACCTTATCGCTTTTTTTCTTGCAGTGACTTCACTCCAAAATCCTGTTTGTGCCTTATAATACATCTCATGCTGCATTGTTATCGCGCAGAATAATCAGAACCGCGTTCAGGGCTTAGGCAGAGGGTCTCGTTCGAGAAGTATATTTCAGTCTCCAAGAAAAGTCAGTGAGATCGTGAACGAGGAATACAGAAGGCATGGGATTAATCTCAAAAGGTGAACTTTATATCGGCACTTGGAATGTACGGGTCTACAGATTAAAAGGTCTAGTTTTCATATTGTCCTTGAAGAGATGCAGTCGTGTAAAACTGATATCCTGTAAATTAAGGAGAACCGATTTAATGGAGAAAGTCACTTCAAAAGACAGGATGATAAACTAGTTACACCCTCTGTCCAAAAATAAACCGAACTTTTCGAAAATAGAAACTATTGGCGTTACCTGTTGTATCTTTTTGTTGTCGAAAGAGGCGACCTTCATCAGTGTTGTATCAACTGTTCATGACAATTTTTTCATTAGAAGCCGAGTTATAGTGCCAAGAGTGACAGTGTGTTTTGACGAACGGTCGGTCGTCACGATGTTCATGCCGTACGCGACGAATTCTCGCTATCAATCGCTTCAAAACTTCGAGATAAAACTCACCATTGACCGTTCGGCCAGGCGGGACGAATTCTTTGTAGATAATGTCCTTGGAATCTAGAAACAAATCAGCATTGTCTTTACTTTTGACTTCTCCAAGCGACTTTTTTTCGGATGCTCCTCTTTTGGAGGTCTCCACTCAGCACTCTGGGGCTTTGTTTCGGGCTCATACTCAAAAGACCACGTTTCGTCACCAGTAACGATCGTTTCAAGGACGTTTGAGTCCTTATGAGCGGTTTTAATGAAGTCCTTGCTGTGTTCAATTCGATACTTTTTTGCTCATTGGTCAACTTGTGGGGATCAAATCGCGAATTCAATTTACGAAGGCTCAAGTCCTCGGTCAAAATGTTGTGCACAAAGTTGATTTTGGAATCTCCAATTCATCTTCAATCAATCTCACGGACGATTTCTGGTTTTCTTTGATGAAATCACGCACTTTTTGGATGTTAACTTCTTTCAGTCCAGTTTTTGGACGACCCGGCTTTTCGTCGTTCTCAAACGTCTCACGACCACCTTGAAATCGCTTAAACCACTCGTAAACCTGAATACGGGATACGCTTTCATCACCGTATGCTTTTTGAAGCATTTGATCCGTTTCAGTAAAACCTTTACCAAATTTAACACAAAAGTCAATCGCAGCTCTTTGTTTGAAACTCATTTTCCGACCGTTCGTTAAAACACACCGTCACTCTCGATACTATAACTCGGCTTCTAATGAAGCAAATTTCATAAACAGTTGACACAACACTAATGAAGGTTACAGCTTTCGACAACTGGTGGCGCCACTAGTTTCTTCTATTTTCGAAAAGTTCGGTTTCTTTTTGGACAGAGGGTGTATTTATTCAGGAGGCGAATTGCACATTAGAAAAATATGTGGTAATGTATTGCAATCACTGTTTTTTTTTTAATCTTCATTTAGTTTTATTTATTTAGTTAACTCCTCATGTTAGTTTTAATGTTTTTTTTCAAGATTTTTTTAAATTAATATGCATATTTATTTTTACTCGTGTACCTTGTCTGTTAAATTCCTTTTCTGTTAGATTTAACACATGAACTGTCGGAATTGATGCACTTATGTCGTCATCCATTTATAAAGAAGATGGTTCACTTCAGTTTATCTTGCTAACATTCAAGACGCGTCGATTGTGTACATTGAACTCTTTAGAAAATAGCTAAGGGGGAGAAAGTTCCAAAAGACAGCAGTAGGAGGAGGAATGAATGAAGAAAAAAAAAGGATTCAGAGAATTTGAAGTTAAACTATGAAGGTATGTTGAATATTACCTACACGTTTTAACAGATAAAGAAAAGAGTGGAGGAATTATGTATGCAAATTCTGATGAACAGTGACTTCTATGCAGAAAATGCAAGCAACGGACACTGGACACCAGGAATAAACTGGTGAGAGAGAGAGAGAGAGAGAGAGAGAGAGAGCTTTCTTTTCATATAAAAATTCGCAATTAGTATTAGGATATTTGACTGATTCTATGGTAATTTAGGATTTCGAAACTGATCGCATATAAAGTAATTATTAGCAGTTTTTACAAATAAATGAATAAATAAATAAATAAAATAAATAAATAAATTCAAAATTGTCGCACCAGCCTTTTTTCTTTTCTTTTTGAGATAGTTGGAGATTCCGTATTTCTTTCACCCTTTCTTTTAAAATATGATTCATCATCATCATAACACTAAGTACGGGTTTAGACCAAATCGACCGTGAGATGCGGTGATTGATTCATTCAATCCAATACCCTTGGAGGGTAATGGATGGCAATGCTGTAGCCAATGAAGTTCTAACTGAGGCTCGGCTATTGCTATTACCCTCCTGCCATGATCAGGGCTTTAATAGCTCAATAACACCTTATTCCTACACTGTCCTCTACAGATAACGGGAAGATGAAAAGCATTCTTGCTTCGCCCCTTTAAACCAGTCCTTATAAGGACTAAGGGTTTAGGCCATATTGGTCTGTTCCGGTCTCATTATCCATCCAAAATCCTTTTTTGAAGTCCACCCTGCCTTCTCTTTCCAATTGGCTTATATTTTAGTGTTTGTTTAGGATGTCGGGTGTTGCCATTCGGTTTACATGTTCAGTTCATTTTTGTTTATAATTGTTTAGTTTTCTTCTATTGGTTTTGTTTTTAGTTCTTTTAAAATGTCTTCGTTCCTCTTTTGATCTAATAATGTGTATTTTGCAGTTCTACTCATAAATCTGATTTCACTTGTTTTTATTCTTTGTTTATCTTGTTTGTTTATTGACCAAATTTCACTGCTATATAATAATGTGGGCACTGCTAAAGTATTGTATATTTTCAAGCGTGTTTCGTTTTCCTATATTTGGGTTGAGTGTTCTATTTATAAGGCCTATAATCTGTAAAAAATTTGAAGTTTTTAATTTTACGTCGTTTTCTCCTTCATATGATGTTTCACATCCAAGATAACTGAGAGTATTTATCTGTTCAATTATTTTATTATTAATAATTATTTTGCTTCTAACTGGAGTTTGTCTACAAATGCTATTGTTTTAGTTTTATCTATGGAAATTTTCATTCCAAATTGTTCTATTATAATGTTTAAATTATATTTATTTAAAATAAAGAGCCAACAGGCTTCATTTCGGCGATGTAAACATTATTTAAATTAAGGGGATATTAAATCCCACATTGTTTTAAAACCGAATCGGTTTTAAATGTTTTCGGTTTAAAAACAACGTGGAATTTAATATCCCCTTAATTTAAATAATGTTTAAATTATATATTGCTCTTTGTAAATTGTCTTCCTTATCTGATATTATTACCTGATCATCTGCAAATAATAACGTATTTATTTTGTTATTCCAAGAAATTTCTATACCTTGATTGTTTAAGGTGTTCCACTGTATTAATATTTCATTAATGTGAATACTGAAAAGTGTTGGAGACAGAGGGCATCCCTGTCTCACTCCTTGGTTTATAGAGTGTTTTTCAGACAACTTTTCGTTTATTTTTATTTCATTATCTTTATATATATTCAGTATTGCATGTAGTAAAATATTAGGTATATTTATTCTTCGTAACATATCAAACAATATACAGGGTGTTCGGGATAAATTTGACAGTTTCGTAAGGAAAAAGAAAATCTTCTTTGTATCTATTAAATTTAATGAATTGACAAAAAAACATTACAGGCAGAGTTAATTACAATACTATCAACAAGATTTACTCAAAATAACCACCATTAGCATCGATCACAGCTTCAATTCTGCTTCGGAACCTCGAACAAGCTGATGCTACAGTCTCCCTGGGAAGGGCCGCAAAAACTGTTTTAATTTTATCCATTAACTGGGCTTTTGTATTACTGGAAGTGCGATTGGTGTCTTTTTCAACTGCGCCCCATACAAAATAATCCATGGGGTTAAGGTCTGGGGAGTTTGGAGGCCAAACATTTGGACTGGTGAAGTCGTAGAAATTTTCAGACAACCATTTTTGACTTTTCCCAGAGGTGTGGCAAGGGGCCGAATCCTGCTGCCATACATACGGCCTACCATTGGCTACCCTTGTTATCCAGGGCTTGACTACAGTTAGCAACTCCACGAACAAAGCCCGAATTCCAATGCCAGGGTTCTTCAACACCTGTTCCTGCAGATTTGCGAGGAATTCTGCTGTACGAACGCAATCAGATCGTCTGCTAGGGATCTTTCTTCTTGCTACATCCTCGTAGTCACCATTGCAAGTCTCTAGTTCATGCCTGATTGTTTTTACTGTATTCAGGGAGCATTGGGCAGCAGTCGTAATATCCTTATTTTGATGGCGGGCACGAATCATCATGATACAAGTTATTCTCTTCCATGATTCAGGTGGGTTCCAGCTATCCATCCTTTCTGACATCTTGTATATGAATGAAGAAGGGTCCAAACTTTTAAATGAAGAGAAGTGTGTGTTAATACATGTAACTTACGGAAAAATATAATTAATTATAAATATGTCAAATTTATCCCGAACACCCTGTATATCTTTTTACTTTGTCATATATTATATGATTCGTAGTCATATAATATTATTGTATTATATTTATGAGAAATAGAAGGTGAACTAGGATGGCGGAAATGCTGTAGCCAATGAAGTTTTAACTGAGGTTCGGCTATTGCGTTTACCCAGCCATGACCAGAGCTTTAAGCTCAATAACACTCCTTCCGCACAGATTTTCTTCATTCAGATGACGGGATAAAGAGTCAAGGACTCAGTCCATCCCCCTAGACACAGTAACTACCTAAAAAAGGTAGTTACTGTGTCTTTCTTTTGTTGTGGGCAGTTATTATTCTTTTGGCCACCTCACTTCCCTTGGCCATGTCTAGTTTGCAGAGAGCTATGTGGAACGCCGAAGCTGCCTCCTCATCTAAATCCATAACTACCGCTACTTGATCAGGGCTGATTTTGCTGATGTCATCAACGAAGAGGTCACCCCATTTTGCACTGACGATGTCGGGTCCATATTTCCCTGTGAGGAGGAGTTCAGGTTCTCCTACTTTTTCCATCGCTTCTTTGAATTTTTCCACCACCCCGGGGATACCTCTAATAAGATGGCTTCGAATCTCCCCTGCTTTTGCGTGAGGGACTTCTGGGTGGGCGGTCCCAGATACTTTTGCTGTTTTGGGCGTTACCAACTCTTCTTCCTGTGGGCTTAATGTCCGTTTGGAGGTGTTGGTGTTCACCTCCATCTTTCCTTCTTCCTTATCTATATCTGTATTAGTATCTATATTAGTATTGATGGTTTCAATAACGACTGTTTCTTCTTGTTGGATTTTACTGCTTGTGGAAGTTTTTTTTTCCCCAGACAGTTTTTCTTAGACGTCGAGGTATGGATTTCTATTATATCAGGAGCAGCCTCGAAAGGAGGAGAAGCTTCCTGTGCTGTGTCATTTCCATTGCTTGGTGAAGTTGCTGGCGTGATTGCACCACCCATCCTCTCAGCAAGGGTTCTGGATGGGCATGTGTCCATTTTGTGGTCAATGATCCCACATTTCAGGCAAGCTGACTCACAGTTTTCTTGGTAGTGGCCCGCTTTGAGGCAGTTTTTAAATTTCACTCTAGGACAGTCCGCCCCAAGGTGAGTGAAGGCACCACATCTAAAACATTGTTTTTTACACCAGGGTATTTTATCATTACTCTGGTGGATCCAATAATAATTTGTGAGTTCAACGTATCTCATCATTGGCCTGTGGAGTAAGATAGGCTGAGATTCATCAGATAGTAGGAGAGGAAATAAAGATAGAGTGCATAGTAGTAGAGTAGATGAATGAGGCCTCAGCTGACCTGTTTTAGCTGTTGACCCCCCAGGGGTGCTTCTAAAACGGTCGTTGATTTTTCACTTTTAAAAAAGGAAAAATCCTGAAAAGGAAAAAAAAGGAGAGACTAAGCAAATTTAACAAGTGTAAATAAATCTAAAGGCTATGTGGAACACAATTCTATAGAGGAATGAGTTTGCCGAGCAAACCCAGAACAGTATAACCAGGAAAAGAAGGGAGATGACCTGGCCTGGAAGACCCCGCCCTGAAAAGGGCTTGGGACCACCTCGATGTTGGCCTTCGCAGTCCGGGTTTGTTCAGGTCAACCCCAACCTGGGGGACAGAAAAACTTTCACCTGCAAAAAGACTAGACATACCTGTGGGTTAAACGCTGATCGGGAAGGAAGATCGAGATAGCGTCAAAACCTACAACTTAAAGGTGTTATAGGAGCAGACACAACCGGATTTCCCCCTGTATGATCTGGCAGATGGTTGGTGGGTCGCACCATTTCCTCAAGAACCGCTCCTCACCCCGTAAGCACCTTTCCTGCTCCAGGAAGTGGCGGAGGTAGGCTGAGAGACAGTTCTTAACACGGAGATAGATGCGATCCTCCTCGTTAAGAAGGTGTTTTTTCCTGATTTTCCAAATGTGGTGCTTAATCACATTTATTAGGAAAATCAGGTGTTTCTTGTTTTTGGTTACTGGGGGAGGAAACTGTAGCAGGACAACTTCGGCGAATGTGAGCGCTGGGATTGCGAGCACCTCACCCAGTCTGTGCCAAACACGCTGTACTGGCGGGCAGTGAAAGAAGAAGTGCCCAACGGTTTCTACCGCGCAGCAGACATAGCAGAAGGGGTTGCACGGTCGCGAGCTGTAGGCTGTTTTACCAGTTTCACCGGGAGTCTGCCGTAGGCGATTCTCCAGGCTAGGTACCGCTGAAATGGTTGCCCCAGCTATTTTTAATGTTGGTGAACAGCACCTCTTCGTTTGTGCCCAGATCGGGCTTTTCCCAGTCAAAGCTGTCAAAAATTTTCCAGTACAGCTTGTTTGGGCTGAGCTGAAGCACTCGAACTCCATCCGTTGCCATTTTTTGAAAAGTTTGCATATTGTGTAGTACCACTCTGGCACCGTCTCCGCACATGGTCCGGCATAGCCAGTGGTCCCGAAGTAGGGTAGGAAAAATCCTAAGAAGTATTTAATCAGATTGCCGGAATTGTGATTTGATGTCAGTGCTTTCCGTATGGTCTGAGCAGTGTTGGTTAGGTGGCAGTATTTGAGGATTAGCAGGGAGAATCCCCCTTGTGTGTGTGGGGGGGGGGGATGAAGAAAGGCCCTCCGCACCTCGTGTTTCCTGTTGTTCCAGAAAAACTCAGTGGCATGTTTGTGAATGGAGTTGTCTTGTGTGTTTGTGATGTTTGTGAGGTTAATGGTGTGCAGTAACATCGGTTTTAGGACAGTTTTGATAACTGTTGCTCTACCTTCGAATGATAGGTAGTTGGGACTGAAGGGTTTGAGTTTTTCGCGACACATTTCTATTAAGTGTTGTGTTTGCAACACTGGGGTCTCTAGGAAGGGAATTCCTAGTATTGTTAATCGGCCGGTTGTGGGTTTCAGACCATACGGAAGACTGGCAGGGTCGAATTTCCCATAAATTTTGATTCTTGTTTTTTCTGGATTAGTGTGAAGACCACCGAGCACGCTGAACTCACGCAGTATGCCGAAGAAGATGTAAATCTAGTCGGAATCCCGAAGGGTTCCGACAATGTCATCGGCATATACGACAGTTTTGCTCTGTTTGGAGCCTAAGGTCAGCTGTATTCCTCTTACTGCGCGCGTCTCATCAATTTTTTTTTAGAAGAGGCTCTAGTACTAAAGAGAAAAGAAGGGGTCTAAGGGGGCTGCCTTGCCGAACCCCTCTGCGTATGGGAATGGGTTCGGAAAGAAACCTATTAATCGCAATGTGGGATGTTGTTTTCCGTACATGCTTTTGATTGCTTCCCTTACGCAGGCCGCCACTCCGACTTTCTCTAGGATATAGTGCAGGAAGTTGTGCTTTGCACTATCGAACGCTTTTTCTAGGTCTACTGATACGAGTGCAAGTGGGAGTTCCTTGTTCGTCACAAGGCGAAGAAGGTCTCTTATCAGGAAGATGTTGAGCTCCATCGATCTGCCCGGAACTCCGTATACTTGAGTGCTGGTTAGCACATTCCCAATGCCCAACTTCAGACGGTTACAAATCACTCTTGCGAATAATTTGTAGTGTGTGTTAATCAAGGAAATGGGCCTCCAGCTACCCATGCTATTCAGGTCTCTCCCTTTCTTGGGGATGAAAATTGTGTACCCACTAACGAAGTCAGCAGGTACGTCACCAGTGAATAGGAATCTGTTGAAGAATGAGACCAGGATAGGCAAGATGAAGTTCCAGGCTGAGCGATAGAGCTCAACGCCTAGCCCATCCAGGCCAGGGGTTTTCCGTAGCTTAAGCTGTTTGTAGGCTCGAGTAACCTCTTCCGAAGTGATTGGTCTCTTTTGAAGAGTTCTGAGGTGTTCAGGCATGTTGTCAATGTTCCACATTCCGAGGTCGCCTGTCTCCTCAGCTTCGTCGGAACAGGTTCTCGTGTAATGCTGGGAAAATTGCTGCAGGATGTCTTCCGTGGTTGTGAGTGTTTGCCCGTTAGCGTGAATTTGCCGAACCGTTTTCTCGTCTTGTGCTGCTATGCACTGCCGGTTGTAAAAGCGGCCGAGGGTGTTTCCGCCTGCCGGAGCAACAGTCTGGCGCGAAAATCGAGCTCGGCGACTTTTTTCCGTCGAAGTGCCTCGAGTTCGATTTCCACGGCTTTAATAAACGAATCGCTAGGAATGCCGTTTCTCTGATTAGCCCGGTTCCACCCTAGCTCTCGATACAGCTCTCTCATTTTTTTTCTTTGCGCGTGAGCTCTTTCTCTGGAGATGTTTTGGAAGAGCTCTTTTGCCTCGGTTTTGAACTGGGCCCATGCGTCCTAACCCCAGTTGGCCTTTTTTCTTCCTTCGCATAGCAGCTGCAAATCCTTGCTTTAAATTTTGGGGAGGCTTGGAGGCATTTTCCAAGGTCCTCTTGATGTTTCTACGACCTCGGGTAGTTCGACTTTCATGAGAACCATTTCATGGTCTGTTATCGAGCTACCAACCGCTATATGCCTGACCGAGATAACTCGTGGCCCAAGGTTCCTGGAGATATAAAGGCGGTCGAGTCGCGTTGCGACTCCTCCTCTCGCCCATGTGTTACCCACTGTGTCTGGATTGTGTTCCCTCCAGATGTCAATGAGGTCGACATTATCACAGCACAGTTGCAGTTCCCTAGAGCCACCGGTACCGGTGTTGTTGCTGCCACCAACTTTGTTAAATCTTACGTCAGCGATGCAGCTCTAGTCCCCTCCCCCGGCTATGATATACTTAGCCCCGTGTAAGTAAGGTTCTAGGGACGTGAAGAACCTGCTTCGGTGGTGGACGTTGTTAGGGGCATATATATTAAAGAAGCGGATGACTCTACCTCCAAATTTCCAGTCTATAGAGACTAGACGTCCTGCAGCATCTTTCTGTACATTGAAAAACCCGCCTAGAATGGGCTGACGAACAAGGATTCCCACCCCCCTCGCACAGCGCTCTCCGAAACACCAGAAGCTTTGTACGGGGAAGCTTCTGGAGAACTTTTCTATGTCCCAGTACTGATAAAAGTGCGTCTCCTGAAGAAAGAGTACATGAACCTCATGCAGTAAGATTAGGCTCCAAACAGCGCGTTGTACGGAGCGCAGACCGTTAATGTTGAGAGTGGCGACGCGAAAAGTGTTGTTCATTTTAGTGGTGTAGTTATAGGGAGGGACAATTAGAATTTTAGTGTCTCTGCGTTAACTATTTTGATTAGTGCTTGGTATAGCGCTGTGATGTCGCTGTCGTGCAGCAAATTTTGTGAGTCCTTCCAATAATAATAATAATAATTTGTGAGTTCAACGTATCTCATCATTGGCCCGTGGAGTAAGATAGGCTGAGAGTCAGCAGATAGTAGAGGAAATAAAGATAGAGTGCATAGTAGTAGAGTAGATGAATGAGGAATCAGCTGACCTGTTTTAGCTGTTGACCCCCCAGGGGTTCTTCTAAAACGGTCGTTGAATTTTCACTTTAAAAAAGGAAAAATCCTGAAAAGAAAAAAAAAGGAGAGACTAAGCAAATTTAACAAGTGTAAATAAATCTAAAGACTATGTGGAAGACAATTCTATAGAGGAATGAGTTTGCCGAGCAAACCCAGAACAGTATAACCAGGAAATGAAGGGAGATGACCTGGCCCGGAAGACCCCGCCCTGAAAAGGGCTTGGGACCACCTCGATGTTGGCCTTCGCAGTCCGGGTTTGTTCAGGTCAACCCCAACCTGGGGGACAGAAAAACTTTCAACTGCGAAAGGACTAGACATACCTGTGGGTTAAACGCTGATCGGGAAGGAAGATCGAGATAGCGTCAACACCTACAACTTGAAGGTGTTATAGGAGCAAACACGACCGAATTTCCCCCTGTATGATCTGGCAGATGGTTGGTGGGTCGCACCATCTCCTCAAGAACCGCTCCTCACCACGTAAGCACCTTTGCTGCTCCAGGAAGCGGCGGAGGTAGGCTGAGAGACAGTTCCTAACACGGAGATAGATGCGATCCTCCTCGTTAAGAAGGTGTTTTTTCCTGATTTTCCAAATGTGGTGTTTGATCACATTTATTAGGAAAATCAGGTGTTTTTTGTTTTTGGTTACTGGGGGAGGAAACTGTAGCATAACTACTTCGGCGAATGTGAGCGCTGGGATCGCAAGCACCTCAGCCAGTCTGTGCCAAACACGCTGTGCTGGCGGGCAGTGAAAGAAAAAAGTGCCCTACGGCTTCTACCGCACCTCAGACGTCGCAGAAGGGGTTGCACGGTCGCGTGTTGTAGGCTGATTTTACCAGTTTCACCGGGAGTCTGCAGTAGGCGATTCTCCAGGCTAAGTCCCGGTGAAATGGTTGCCCCCAGCTGTTTTTTATGTTGGTGAACAGCACCTCTTCGTTTGTGCCCAGATCGGGCTTTTCCCACTCAAAGTGGTCAAAAAGTTTCCAGTACAGCTTGTTTGGGCTGAGCTGAAGCACTCGAACTCCATCCGTTGCCATTTTTTTGAAAAGTTTGCATATTGTGTAGTACCACTCTGGCACCGTCTCCGCACATGGTCAGGCGTGGCCAGTGATCCCGAAGTAGGGCAGGAAAAATCCTAAGAAGTATTTAATCAGATTGCCGGAAGGGTGATTTGATGCCAGTGCTTTCCGTATCGTCTGAGCAGTGTTGGTTAGGTGGCAGTATTTGAGGATTGGCAGGGCGAATCCCCCTTGTGTGGGGGGGAAGATGGAGAAATGCCCTGCGCACCTCGTGTTTCCTGTTGTTCCCGAAAAAAATATTAGCGATATGTTTGTGAATAGCGTTGTCTTGTGTGTCTGTGATGTTAATGGTGTGCAGTAACATCGGTTTTAGGACAGTTTTGATAACTGTTGCTCTACCTTCGAATGATAGGTAGTTGGGACTGAAGAGTTTGAGTTTTTCGCGACACATCCAATAATTTTGTGAGTTCCCTCTTTTCTCAGAAGAGAACTTTGAAAATGGTAAGCACACACTATATTTCAATTAGAATATATACTTTTAGAAAAGGTTTATTATAAATTATTAAAATACTAGAAATAGTCATTCAAAATTAAAATTATTTTTAGAAAATTCACTTTTTTATATTTATTACAATAATATTTAATACAGAATTTCTTTCAATTTATAATTTTTATATATCACTATTAAATTTCATAACACATTTGTTACGTTGTCATCTGAAGTGAATTGTATTTAATACTTTTTAATTGAATTCGTTTTCGTATTAATTTTAAACATTTGTTTATATTTTCGTAAATAATTTTCAGGATTATACAAAAGACATCTATAACTCAAAAGCATAAGCTTATTCGCGGTATGAAAATAAACAACGCACGAGTCTGCTGACACCATGGAGATGTCCATAGTGATAATTAATTACAGCGGTGCAGGAATATACACACAATATGAGACAGCACATGAGCTTATTTTACTCTTATAGCATTAATCAATTTCTAAATTTATGCATTTCATTTAAATAAACTTAGTATTCTTAGGGAAATTCAAGCACTCCATCATCTGTACGTGTATTCGGATTACTCTACGGGTACTTTTTTGTTTATATTATTTTGGTTTTTATTAAAACAGGTAAGTTATTTAAGGATTTCGCGGTCCAAATAAGTATGATGTATTAATGGATCATTCCTTTTGGATTTGTGTATTTCCTCTGTAATTCTGGAAAGTGAACTTTCGGTTTTCGAAATTTGAAAACAGATTGGGTAAACCTATAAATAAACATTATATATATATATATATATATATATATATATATATATATATATATATATATATATATATATATATATATATATATATATATATATATATATATATATATATATATAAATAGTAATAGAAGACAGAAAGATGCCTCAGTTGACCCCGTCTTAGCTGTCGACCCAGCGGGTACGTCTAAAAAAATACACTAAAAAAACCTAACTAGAGTAAACAGATAAAAAGAATATTAAAAATACTATAAAACCAGCACAAACTATAAAAGCCTATAAAACGAAATAAACGGACAAAAACAAGTGAATAAATTGGGGAGGCAAAGCCCGAGAGATGTCGCCCTAAAAAGGGCTCAGGATTACCTGGATGTTGGCCTTCGCTGCCCGGGTTTGTTCAGGCCGACCTCCCTACATTGGAATAAAAAGAAATTAAACTAAGATGACAAACCCAATAGAATCTGACATAAAAACAATGATGTTACAAGTATATGCACACTTTAATCCCTCTCCTGTGTGATCTGACATAGGGTTGGTGACATTATCATCTCCTTAGGAAGCGTTCCTCGTCCAAGAGGTATCTCCCCTGCTCCAGAAACCGACGGAGATAGGCGGAGAAGCAGTCTTAATTCGATGATGGATTCTGTTTCCGTCAGTGAGATGTTTTTTTTTTTTACGTACTTTCCGTATGTGATGTTTTATAACATTGACAGAATGTTATAAAACGGTGAGGAAAAAAAAGAAGAAGTATTTATTGTTTTTTTTCTCACGAGGGAACTGCAATAGCACCACCTCAGAGAAAGTAGGCAACACCATTCGCCAAATGCGATGCACTGGTAGAAGAGGTGCCATGCAGTTTCGATTGCGTGGCAGACTTCGCAAAATGGATCACATGGTCGAGGACCATATTGTGATTTTTTTTCTCTACTACTACTATCCTGAAATTAGAAATATATATATATATATATATATCTTTTTTTTATATACAAACCTCGAAAGCTTAATATATTTTGTTTGAGTGAATTAATATCTGAGATACTTACAATACGGGAAATTTGAGTCTCGTGAAGTGGCGCCATCTACTGGCAGGCGTTAGAGTATTAAAGTTATTGACACATGTCACAGAGAAAGCAAGGTAGTGCGTAGAATTGTGGAGTGTAGAGTGGCGTATTGTGACGAGTCTCGGAAATCCAAGGGAATGCGATTAATAATAATTATTATCATAGTATGCCTCTTGAAAGTGAGAGCTAAATATGTATTTGAATCCTTGTGCTCCTCAGCTAGAATTTCAAGAAAAATAAAGTAATTTTATACGTAGATCTGCTCTTGAGGAACTCATTTTGTTCATTGCTCACCATAATGGCTTTTTTTTTTTTTTTTTTTGAATTTTGCATACATCTTATGACTACTATTAAGGAGACTTCTTCCTTGATAATATTTGGTTTCTTTTTTCTTTTGTAAACCGGAATGCTCGATGACCTCTGGTTATGTTTGTTTATTTTTTTAGTTATGTTATAGCATCATAGAAGACCAGAAAAATACTCAACAACCAAAATAAATGACCACTGACGTCGTCTTCTCAGTCAATTCACTGATAATACAAATAATATAATATAATATAATACACAACCGATTTTCTTAAATTCAGAATCAAAAATTTCTGAAATTTTAAAGCATTTCCTGATGTTTTATTTAATATAATACACAAATATTTATGAAGTTTCATTATTTCTTAGACGAATAAGAAACTCTAAGAAAGAAAATCTAATCGAAGAGTTTCATGCCGAATATAAAAACTATATAAAGGTTCGGCAAGTTTAAGCATAAGCCAACAGTAGTAGATGCCAAGGCAACTCGTAGTAAAGGTGGGGTAAGCTCCAATCCTGTTATTAGTATTTTCCCATTATGTAAAACACATCACCTAGGAGATGTATGCTGTTCTACATTATGAGAGGAGGTCACTGCCCAGACCGGCTTCGACCTTTATTGAAGTCTCATCAGTGAGTAGGTAGACCCTGATGTGAATACTACAAGTTGCCCCGGCATCTACAACCTGTTGGCTTATGCTTAGACTCGCCGAACCTTTATATACTTTTTTTATTCGGCATGAAACTCTTCGATTAGATTTTCTATCTTAGAGTTTCTTATTCGGCTAAAAAATAATGTGGGAGTCAATATCCCCTTAATTTGAATAATTTTGCATCTCCGAAGTGAAGCCTTTTGGCTCTTTTATTTCAGTATTTATGAAGTATTGTAAAGCATGCAGATAGACTAGCCATGTAGTAGACTGCCAGACGGAGAATTTTCTTAAAATTAATTTCTAAAATCTTAAATTCTTTTCTGATGTTTTATTTAATAAGCCAAATGCATAAATATAAAATGATGTATTTAAATATTATAAAAATATTCTATACTTTTATAAAAAGTAGTAATAATATTAATTTATTCCTAAAATATATTACTTTAAAGTGTTTTTTTATAGAAAATTAATTATTTTTGGAATAAGCATTTACTATTTATTTTCATTAACACTTGCTAACGTTTCTGCAATAATGGGAGCTAGATAAATACAGAGAGAGATTTAGTATTTATTTTTGAATGCTATTTGTTTATAATTAAAATTTACATTTAATCCATCCTCTTCAGCTGTTGGTGTAGATACCAGAAAGAGAACTTCACTTTTTTTTCGAAGTCCGACCAAGTCCCTTAGCATCCCTCAGTTCCACTTTGGATGCTCCTCTCACATGTCCCATGTGAGACATGTTCCAAGAACATGTCCAAACCATCTAAATGGTGTTTCCCGAATAATTAAGTAGTATAACTGTATGACTATAACCTTTCTGCTGTTACTGAGATTTATTTTGAAGTAAAATTGACTACTTCTTTTAGAGGTCTCTAGATCAGGGTTTCCGAATTATATAAAAATAATAAATAAAAATACAAAAAATATATAAAATCAATCAAACAGAAAAGAAATAAATCCTGCTTTCTTGCCTTTTTGTTCTCTTTTCCGTAATTACCATCTCCATAGTAACAGGCAGTAAAACTAACGTATAATTCTATCACTAGACTATTACATAATCGATTATGGAATTTTCGTTTTTTCCATTTATAAAATGAAATGTGTAAATTTAGTGTTCGTCAGATTGTTAGAGTCCCAAAAACCTTAGCCATTCTTTTTCACTATCCATAAAAGTACCTTCACTATTTTTGCCAATTATATTCCTGGCATGTTAAAATATACTGTTTGTTGCTGTCTTCCAACTCACCATAACATTTATATTTATATTAAAAAATAAGTCAACGAATTAAAAAATAAATAAATTAACAAATTAGTGATAAATCACTATTAAATTTATATTAAGAGATATATTTATATTAAAAAATAAGTCAACGAATTAAAAAATAAATTAACAAATTAGTGATAGTGATAAATCACTATTAAATTTATATTAAGAGATATATTTATATTAAAAAATATAAGTCAACGAATTAAAAAATAAATTAACAAATTAGTGATAGTGATAAATCACTATTAAATTTATATTAATAGATATATATATATTAAAATAAATAAATCAACGAACTGTGATATACTTTTTGTTTGCAGTCTTCCAAAGCACAAACTTGGTGATTTCCACCAAGCTTCCTGAAAATTTAAAAAAGAAAATTCTAGAATCTATTAAACGTTGATAACTCGTATCATTTAATTTCAAGACTTTCTTACGTAAAAATTAAATGGTGTATTTAAAAACTTAAAATAAATTATAAAATACATAAAAAATAAATAAATTAATAATTAAATTATAAAAAATATTAAACATTCTAAAAGTTTTTTTATAAATATTTTACTTTATTTTATTATTTATTATAAATTGAATATTTACTTTCATCAATTGAGGAGATGCTAATTGTTGTCAAAAGCCATAAGGCTTCATTTCGGCGATGTAAAATATCTGTAAAGTGAATATTAGATCAAAGTAGAAAGTTAAATCTTGGTACTCCTCCGTGGCTGGCTGGAACTCTCACCCTCTTTCACAGTAAGCATCATTGATGATTTTTAGTAATGATAACCTACCTTTAATGATCTAGAAAATTTGTACAAAAATAGTTCTATTAGTTCAGTAGAATTCATAGAAAAGAACCTCATGAGTTGTCTGAAAATATTATTTCAAAGCCGAAGGTTTGTAGAGACTATGAAAGTTTCGTAAGTTGACCTTCCATAAGTTAATATCTTCGGACCTGAGTTGACTGCGGATAAAGGGGTGTGGAGGGGTCGAGGTCGTAATTTTGTAGCGTAGGTATATCTGAGAGATACATTCATTACTAGTATGTGATAAAATGAAAAAAAAAAAGAACAAACACTGAAAATATAATACTTGATTGTGTACGTTAATCAAATATTAAATCCAACATTATTTCATAGCCGAATATAGAAACTACAAGAGTTTCGTGTCGAAAATATATATAGAAACTAAAAGTTTCGACGGAAACAAGCATAGGTAGTGCAACTTTGGGCAACTCGTTGCAAAGGTGGAACAAGCTACAGATTTGGTTACTTGGTATTTGGTATTTTCAATAAATGTAAAGCACATCTCCTAGAGGATATGTACGATAAAAATAAGCCTTTGGCTCTCTATTTCAGTAATACATGATGGTTTATTTATTTTAATTACAATCTAGAAATTATTGAAACAAAGAAATATAAAGAATAAACATATTTGTTACAAAATAAGCAAGTATCTGCCGCGACCTCCCAGTCAAACATCACAAATCTTTCGCATAACACGTGTTAAACCAAACTGACAGCAACAAAAGTGCGAAATAGCACTCATAATATGCTCACGCGCAGCTACTCATAGCCTTCAACCTATACAATAGATAGGCATCACCTCAGATAACTGCAACGTGGAAAAGAACACGAGCTTGCAGGAATATGGAAGTTGTTCTCCCACCTTGGTAAGATCATATCCGGACTACTATGCTTAGATATGGTAATCTCTTCAAAGTTTAAGAAATAGAAGGAGAAGAGGAGATACGTCAGGAACATAGTTCCTGACGTATCTCCTCTTCATACCTCCTCATACCTCGTCTTCATACGTATGGAGGATTGAGTGCTGTATAGTAGGACCTTGTTGCCTCCTCTAGTTGGTTAAAGTCAAACCCCATCTAGTCAACTTGGGATGAATTAGGATCGAAATCCTCCATATACGTGGAAAGGGCCTCTTCAACCTTACCGCTTTTTTCTTGCAGTGACTTCACTCCAAAATCCTGATTGTGCCTTATAATACATCTCATGCTTATAATAAATCACATAATACAACGCCCCACACGGGCCACTGCCGGTGAATGCCTTTCCCTGGAATATGAGCGGCTCTGCTCGGTGGTAGGGTGACCCTTTAACTGAGTGGGCCAACGCTGAGTTGGGATCTTTCGGCTACTATGGAGTAGTCTGTGGATCGTTCTAATTTATAAAGAGGGCTTTACTGAAAAATCGCCCATGCATGTCGTACGAGGTGACTAAAATGGGTACCTAGGGAGAGTAATGGATGGCAATGCTTTGCTTTAGTAGCCAGTTCTAGCTTATGCTCGGCTATTGCTGTAACCCCTTGCCATGATCAGAGCTTATAGCTTTATATTACCACATCCATACAGTTCCTTCTACAGATAGCGGAGAATATAAAAAGCATTCTTGCTTCACCCATCTAGCCAAAAAAAAAAAAAAAAAAAAAAAAATTAAGAGAAATACAGATCAATGTGTGAACATAACGAATAACAATATATTTCTTACGGTCATTAAATAGTTTCGTTAATTCGTAATAAAAATTTAATGATAGTCTATAATCTATATCATGCAATAGTCCTTTTGATAAAATAAACATTATAATTAATTTGATGCATTTTTACATCAAATTTGTAAATTTAACTTTATGGATGGTTTCGAGTTTTGAATTATTTTCCCTAGACCCTAAACAGGAAACAGAAAAATTTCTAAGCTCGTTGAGAACCGAATCATCTGGTTCAGATCTTCCCTAACATTGTTTCAATAGCTTATTTATCCTCGTTTACATGCTTTTATTTCTCGGTCTTATTGTACATTTTTAATATCAATTTTTATTTTTATTCCGTTGTTTCTATTGAAGGTTTTTAGCGTATTTTTGTCCTTTTTTTTTTTTTAGAGGGGAGAGGACTTTCTTTTTAAGTTGATGGTGTGCCAGGTCGAATGTACCTTACGAACGTAGGCTGACTGCGCATGTGTATTTCAACGTTTATAGAACTACCAAACTTTGTCAAAGTAAATGACATGATAAATAATATATTTAAGCCATCCCCTGGTACAAAAACACACTAGAATCAGACTATATAATGTCTTCTCAAAACCAACTCTACTATACGGAAGCGAAACATGGACCATGAAAATGAAAGATGAAAAACGAATTGAAACAGCAGAAATGAATTTCCTCAGAAAAACAGCTGGATATATCAAGTGGGACCACAAAACAAATGAAGAAATCTTACAATCCCTGAAAATAAAACCAATTAATTACTACATGAGACAGTATAAACAAAAATGGATAGAACATTTAAATCGAATGGACAACAGCAGATTACCAAAAATATTATACAGATACAAAATAAGTGGAAAAAGAAGAATCGGAAGACCAAGAAAGAGATGGCATGAGACCGGAACAGGCCACATGGCCTAAACTCCATGTTAGGAAGAAGAAGAAGAAGAGATAGAATTACCAATAGGTGGTGGGTTACGATGAACGGATAAGTTAGTTCTTTTATTCTAAATGCTACGTTTCTCGTTGATAGGAAGGGATGAGAGGTTTTCAAACTAATAAGCAAATTATTGATAAATGAAAAATATATGTAAACCATAGAAACGATCACAATACGGACGTTGATATAGGTAGAATGATATGAACTTTATATTTTAATTCTATTTTATAATGTACTTTACAACACCCCAATCAGCTAATTCCAGTGTTCAAGCAGTTTGTGTCATGGTTTGATTGCGTATTTTGCGAGATTTATAAAAAACATTTACATATTATAATTTCACGAACTTCGGTAGCATCTTCTCTATATGTTTTTTCTGACGACAGCAACTTGTATAGTGAGACACACAGCTCGCCAACGACGTCTGTTTGAATAGTATTAATATTAATACTAATATTAATTTTGAAACACCACATAGTTACGAGATTATACCGCCTTCACGTTTACTAAGAAAAGTTCATCCCACTCTGTATGGAATTAACAAGTGATGCAAAGTCCAGAAATTAATGCTAAGATTAGAATATTTTGCTTTATTACTTACTACATTAATTATTACACGCATTAATTGCTTACTTCTTCGACCTTAGGCAACTACGTTTTTATAGGTAGAGTAAAACTGCTGGAATATGATTTTTGATGTCTGCGCTGTGTGTGTCATGCATCTGTATTGTCTTTTACAGGTACAACCATGGATGATAGTATTCATATTAATACTAATATTAATTTTGAAACACCATATATTTACGAGATTATACCACCTTCACGTTTACCAGGAAAAGTTCATCGCATTCTACATGGAATTAACAAGTGATGCAAGTCCAGAAATTAATTATTGCTAAGATTAGAATATTTTGCTTAATACTTCATTAATTAATACACTCATTATTTCATCGACCTTATGGAACTACGTTTTTCATATCAGAGGTGTATTAATTAATTTTCTGAGTTCAACGTATCTCATCATTGACCTGTGGAGTAAGATAGGCTGAGATTCAGCAGATAGGAGGAGAGGAAAATAAAGATAGAGTGCATAGTGGTAGGGTAGGTAAAAGAGGCCTCAGCTGACCTGTTTTAGCTGTTTGCCCCCCAGGGGCTCTTCTAAAACGGTCGTTGATTTTTCACTTTAAAAAAAAGGAAACATGTAACAAAACAAAGAGAGAATAAATCTGGAGAAGGAATGGAAAGGTAAACTTAGAGGCGGAGGAAGGATCTGGCCCGAGTGATGCAGTTTACAAGGAACTGCACCGCCTCGCTGTAAGCCTTCGCCGCTCGGGTTTTCAGGTCCTCCCCCACCTGTGGGAACTAAAAACCAATGAAGCTGAGTACAGAAATCCACAAGGTGGTTACTGTTCCTTTCTTTTGTTGTGGGCTGTTATGATTCTTTTGGCCACCTCACTTCCCTTGGCCATGTCTAGTTTGCAGAGAGCAATGTAGAACGCCGAAGCTGCCTCCTCGTCTATATCCAGGGCTACTTCTACTTGCTCAGGGGTGATTTTGCTGATGTCATCAACGAAGAGGTCACCCCATTTTGCACTGACGATGTCGGGTCCATATTTCCCTGTGAGGAGGAGTTAAGGTTCTCCTACTTTATCTATTGCCTCTTTAAACTTTTCTGCCACCCCCGGCATATCTCTAAGGAGATGTTTTAGAGTCTCCCCTGCTTTTTCATGAGGGATTTATGGGTGTTCGGTTTCAGATACTTTTGCTGTTTTGAGATTTGTCAGCTATTCTTCCTGCGAACTTAATGACCGTTTGGAAGTTGTGGTGTTCGTTTCCATCTCTACTTCAGCTTCTTCTACTGTATCTGAATTGACGATGTCTATATTAGCAGTGGTAGCTCCGCTTTCGTTGTATATTGTATATATCCGCTATATTGGCAGTCTCTTCCGTTGGGATCGTATTGCTGGTCTCTGCAATTCTAGTAGGTTTCCCTCCCTTATGGGACCTTTTCGTTGTTTTAGATATGGCGGCATGATCAGGAGTGGCCTCAAGAGGTGGAAACTCTTCCTGTGTTGTGACCTTTTCATTACTTGATTTTGTTGCTGATGTGATTGCATTGTTGCTGATGTGATTGCACCACCCATCCTCTCTGCAAGGGTTCTGGATGGGCAGGTGTCGACTTTGTGATCAGTGACCCCACATTTCAAACAAGGTGCCTCACATTTTTCTTGGTTGTGGTCAATTTTTAGGTAGTTCTTGCATTTTATGCGAGGGCAGTCTGCCCCAAGATGATTGAAGGCACCACATCTGAAGCACTGCTTTTTGACGCCTGGGTAATTTACTATTACCCGGGCAGATCCTATGAGGACAAAGTTAGGAACTTCGGTCCTCATTTCAAGAGAGATGGTTACCTCCCCTGACTTCCACTCAGGATTGTCTGAGTCATTGTGAACCTGGATTTCCCGTACAACTCTCTACTTAGAGTATACGCTATGAATTATATTTCGTTGTTCTCTGCATATTGTAGGGGAAATCGTGGTATCTTAAGGGTTCTCAGGATGCTCCCAACCATGAAGGAAGATACTTTTACTTTACCACAGTCAAACCCTTGAAGAAGCTTTTCTCTTGTCTCCATATTTTTGGTTACTACCTGTTATCTTCCATCTTCCACTCCCGTAAGGGGTAAATCCAAAAATGTTATCTGCGCCGACGCAGTCTATGATAGCTTTCGCCATTGCCCTTGCCGGTATTCTGGCGTCTACCTCAATTCCGAGGGTACGCACACGCGGCAGAATGGAGGGCATGATCAGATGGGGGAAGCCTAACTATTCCCACCACCAAGTGTTTGATATTTACCCACTCCGGGGTTTAGGAAGTTCTGTAAATTTCCGGTTAAATATCTCGTGATATCGTGAAACCCGATGGGACTCGTTAACAAAAAACTACACTTGATCTAAGCCAAACGACCGAAAGTTCGATTAATAATAAATAATTTGTGAGTTCAACAAATCTTCATCATCGGCCTATAGAGTAAGATAGGCTGAGAGTCAGCAGATAGTAGGAGAGGAAAATAAAGATAGAGTGCATAGTGGTAGAGTAGGTTAAAGAGGCCTCAGTTGACCTGTTTTAGCTGTTTGCCCCCCAGGGGCGTTTCTAAAACGGTCGTTGATTTTTCACTTTACAAAAAAGGAAAAATCCTAAAAAGGAAACATGTAACAAAACAAAAACAAAAAAGTACACAGAAAAGCAAAAATTGAAAGTTAAACTTAGAGGTGGAGGAAGGATCTGGGCCGAGTGATGCAGCTCACAAGGAACTGCACCGCCTCGCTCTAAGCCTTCGCCGCTCGGGTTCTCAGGTCCTCCCCACCTGTGATAGCTGAAACCGGTGAAGCTGTGTACAGAAACCCCACAAGGTGGTTACTGTGTCTTTCTTTTGTAGTGGGCAGTTATTATTCTTTTGGCCATCTCACTTCCCTTGGCCATGTCTAGTTTGCAGAGAGCTATGAAGAACGCCGAGGCTGCCTCCTCCTCTAAATCCTGGAATGCCTCTACTTGCTCAGGGGTGATTTTGCTGATGTCATCAACGAAAATGTCACCCCATTTTGCAATGACGATGTCACATCCATGTTCTCCTGTGAGAAGGAGTTCAGGTTCTCCTATTTTATTCATCTCTTCTTTGAATTTTTCCGCCATCCCTGGGATACCTCTGATGAGATGGCTGAGAGTCTCCCCTGCTTTCGCGTGAGGGACTTCTGGGTGGTCGGTCTCAGATACTTCTGCTGTTTTGGGCATTACCAACTCTTCTTCCTGTGGGCTTAATGGCCGTTTGGAGGTGTTGGAGTTCACCTCCATCTTTCCCTCTTCTATGTCTGTATTAGTATCTATATTGGTATTGATGGTTTCAATAGCGACTGTTTCTTCTTGTTGGATTTTACTGCTTGTGGAAGTTTTTTTTCCCTTACGGTTTTTCTTAGACGTGGAGGTATGGATTTCTGTTATATCAGGAGCAGCCTCGAAAGGAGGAGAGGCTTCCTGTGGTGCGTCATTTCCATTGCTTGGTGGAGTTGCTGGCGTGATTGCACCACCCATCCTCTCAGCAAGGGTTCTGGATGGGCATGTGTCCACTTTGTGGTCAATGACCCCACATTTCATGTAAGCTGACTCACAGTTTTCTTGGTTGTGGCCTGCTTTGAGGCAGTTTTTACATTTCACTCTAGGACAGTCCGTCCCAAGGTGAGTGAAAGCACCACATCCAAAACATTGTTTTTTTTACACCAGGGTAATTTATCATTACTCTTGCGGATCCAATAATAATGAAGTTGGGAACGGGCGTTTTCATTTCACCCGACTTCCACCTTGTGTATAACGTCCCATTTCCCGAATATTTCGTGGATGATCTTTACATCCGTTTCAATATATTCTAAAGGGAATCTGGGGATTCGAAGTTTGGTAATGCTCCCTACCAAAAATGGAACTATTGTTTTTCCATTACACTCGAATCCTGCAAGTAGTTTGTCTCTTGTTTGCTCACTCCTTACTACTACTTGGAAGCGGCCACCACCAAAGGGAGTAAACCCAAAAATCTGCTCAGCGCCGACGCTTTCGATGAGGGCTTTGACCAAACATCGAGGTCGTAGATCAGCTTCAACTTCGATTCCAAAGGTCCGCATACGCGGCAAAGCCATGCTGGTGAGGGGGGGGGCCTAAGCTATTCCCACCACGGAGTGTGTTGTTCTTGCCCCAGTCTGGGGTTTATTCTGTATCTGCTGCTGTAGTTTATTATCAAGTGCCTCTATGAGACGCTTTGCCGATAATAACTGAGTTAACATATACTATAATTTGCGCTTAGCTAAACAATTTGCTAATCACTTATGGGGAAAGTTCACAAAAATGAACTTTAGTACACACTTGATCTTAGCCAAAGGGCCCAGAATACACATACAGATCAATAATAATAATTAATAAAATATGAGTTCAACAAATCTTCATCATCGGCCTGTAGAGTAAGATAGGCTGAGAGTCAGCAGATAGTAGGAGAGGAAATAAAGAAAGAGTGCATAGTAGTAGGGTAGGTTAAAGAGGCCTCAGTTGACCTGTTTTAGCTGTTTGCCCCCCAGGGGCGTTTCTAAAACGGTCGTTGATTTTTCACTTTACAAAAAAAAGGAAAAATCCTAAAAAGGAAACATGTAACAAAACAAAAACAAAAAAAGTACACAGAAAAGCAAAAATTGAAAGTTAAACTTAGAGGTGGAGGAAGGATCTGGCCCGAGTGATGCAGCTCACAAGGAACTGCACCGCCTCGCTGTAAGCCTTAACCGCTCGGGTTCTCAATTCCTCCCCCACCTGTGATAGCTGAAACCGGTGAAGCTGTGTACAGAAACCCCACAAGGTGGTTACTGTGTCTTTCTTTTGTTGTGGACAGTTATTATTCTTTTGGCCACCTCACTTCCCTTGGCCATGTCTAGTTTGCAGAGAGCTATGAAGAACGCCGAAGCTGCCTCCTCGTCTAAATCCTGGGCTACCTCTACTTGCTCAGAGGTGATTTTGCTGATGTCATCAACGAAAATGTCACCCCATTTTGCACTGACGATGTCAGATCCATGTTCTCCTGTGAGGAGGAGTTCAGGTTCTCCTATTTTTTTTATCGCTTCTTTGAATTTTTGTGCCATCCCTGGGATACCTCTGATGAGATGGCTGAGAGTCTCCCCTGCTTTCGCGTGAGGGACTTCTGGGTGGGCGGTCTCAGATACTCTTGCTGTTTTGGGCGTTACCAACTCTTCTTCCTGTGGGCTTAATGGCCGTTTGGTGTTCACCTCCATCTTTCCTTCTTCCCTATCTATATCATCTGTATTAGTATCTATATTGGTATTGATGGTTTCAATAGCGACTGTTTCTTGTTGGATTTTACTGCTTGTGGAAGTTTTTTTCCCCTTTCGGTTTTTCTTAGACGTGGAGGTATGGATTTCTGTTATATCAGGAGTAGTCTCGAAAGGAGGAGAAGATTCCTGTGGTGTGTCATTTCCATTGCTTGGTGGAGTTGCTGGAGTGATTGCACCACCCATCCTCTCAGCAAGGGTTCTCGATGGGCATGTGTCCACTTTGTGGTCAATGACCCCACATTTCAGGCAAGCTGACTCACAGTTTTCTTGGTTGTGGCCTGCTTTGAGGCAGTTTTTACATTTCACTCTAGGACAGTCCGCCCCAAGGTGAGTGAAAGCACCACATCTAAAACATTGTTTTTTTACACCAGGGTAATTTATCATTACTCTGGCGGATCCAATAATAATGAAGTTGGGAACGGGCGTTTTCATCTCGAGGGAGATGTGGACTTCACCCTACTTCCATTTGGGGTTTTCTGCGTCATTTAGGACTTCCACCTTGTGTATAACGCCGAATTTCCCGAATATTTCGTGGATGATCTTTACATCCGTTTCAGTATATTCTAAAGGGAATCTGGGGATTCTAAGTAGTTTGGTAATGCTCCCTACCAAAAATGGAACTATTGTTTTTCCATTACATTCGAATCCTGCAAGTAGTTTGTCTCTTGTTTGCTCACTCCTTACTACTACTTGGAAGCGGCCACCACCAAAGGGAGTAAACCCAAAAATCTGCTCAGCGCCGACGCTTTCGATGAAGGCTTTGGCCAAACATCGAGGTCGTAGATCAGCTTCCACTTCGATTCCAATGGTCCGCTTACGCGGCAAAGCCATGCTGGTGAGGGAGGGGTCCTAAGCTATTCCCACCACCGAGTGTGTTGTTCTTGCCCTCTGCTGCTGTAGTTTATTATCAAGTGCGCTTTGCCGATAATAACTGAGCTAACATATATACTATATATATTATCAAGTGCGCTTTGCCGATAATAACTGAGCTAACATATATATATACTATATATATATATATATATATATACTATATATGCTATATACTATATATATACTATATATATATATATATATATATATATATATATATATATATATATATATATATATATATATATATATATATATATATATATATATATATATATATATATATATATATATATATATATATATGCTATATACTATATATACCATTCTACAATTTGCGCTTAGCTGAACAATTTGCTAATCACTTATGGGGAAAGTTCACAAAAATGAACTACAATGTTCACAAAAATGTACTAAGGTGTAAGCCTTCGCAGCCCAGGTTCTCAGGATACCCCCTCCTGTTTGGACAAATTTGAACTGGGATAGAACTTAGAGGAATTTTTTTTTTTTTTTTTTCGGAACTAGAATTCAGCTGACTTAGGCGAGTTTGGAATCTGCTTGCTGTCTATTGTTGTGGGTCTTAGTGATGTGGTCTACTAATTTATCTCCACGGACGTGGTTTAGCATGAAGAGGCCTCTGTGCAGTGCTAGATTTACGTCGTCCTCTGCATCGATAAAACTGTTGATCTCCTCAGGAGTGATTTCATCAATATTCTTAATGAACACATCGTTCCATTCCGCACTAACGACTCTTGGCCCGTGTTTACCTGTGAGTATCAGTTGAATGTCTCCAAAAGATTCGATTGCTCTTCGTAGTATTAACTCTTCCTCAGGGAAGTCTTTTAACAGATGCAAGATAGGTGCGTTGGCCTTTGCGTGAGGGAACTTTGTTGGTTTTGATATTGCCTTTTTTTCCGCTTTATGAGAATTTTCCTCAGAATTGTGGGATTCTTCTGTGGGTCTTAAGACGTTTCTTTGTTCCTGTTCATCTGTTCCTGAATGGGTGTCTGTTTCATTTCCTTGTTCTTCCTCCCCCTCTGAACTTGACGTTTCTGTTGGGCTGTCGTAGTTTGGTTTGGTTCTTTTATTTTCTTCTTCTTCTGGTGTGATAGGTCGTTTGGTGGCATTGGAGTTAGTCTCCATTTCCATTTCATCCTCAGTTTCAGTACACCGTGTTTCTTTTTCCTCCGTTTTTCTTTCTGCCTTGTTGCCAGTAGGTGGTTGACTTTCGTCGTTTGTTATCACCATAACTGGGGTTGGAAGTGCTGGGAAAACGTCGAGATCTCTATTGGTTTCTGTCACTGTTTGATCTGCAGTCAGGTGGTAATGACTGGTAGGCTCTGCGCTCTTGGTGGAACTATTTCCTGGGATTGGCAAAATGGTGCCTCCTATTCTCTCGGCATGTGTCCTGTTAGGACAAACGTTTACTTTGTGGGTCGTATCCTGGCATTTCCGACATGGTGCTTCACACTGGGCTAGCGCGTGTCCTGCCCCCATGCAGTTCCTGCATTTGTTCTTAGGGCAGTCCGCGCCAAAATGTCCCAGTGATCCACACCGAAAACACTGTTTTTTTACCCCCGGGTAACTGACCATTACCTTGGCTGACCCGATCATGACAAAGTTTGGGATTTCTGCCTTCATCATGATCGAGAACGAAACTACTCCTGACTTCCAATTAGGAAAATCAGCGTCCATGCCAACTTTAATATCACGGACTGCTCCCCATTTCGAGAAAACGTTTACTATTACATCCTTGTTTTCTTCTAAATATTCGAGCGGGAATCGATCGATTCTTACTGTTTTGGAAACACTTCCCACCATAAAAGGATGATAAAGTTTGCCTTGACATTCCACTCCATTCAACAGTTTCTCCCGTGTTGCAACGTCTGTGCAAACAATCTGAAATCGTCCACCCCCGTAAGGTGTGAAACCAGAAATTTTGTCTGCCCCTACTTTGTCAATAATGGTTCTAGCGAACTTCCTCTTATCAATCTCTGCATCTATATTTCGAATCCGAGGGTTCTTACCCTCGGTAAAACCGAAGACATAATTTAACAGAAAGGAAGAAGACTCTCAGAGAGTAGTCTAATCCTGTAAAATAGTGGAATGCCGTGTATAGGCCAAATAGAAAAAAAAAACCATGGAGAGAAGTAAAACAAAGGTTTCTTACCAAGGCTGCTAACTAATAATAATTTGTGAGTTCAACGTATCTCATCATTGGCCTGTGGAGTAAGATAGGCTGAGATTCAGCAGATAGTAGGAGAGGAAATAAAGATAGAGTGCATAGTGGTAGAGTAGATGAATGAGGCCTCAGCTGACCTGTTTTAGCTGTTGACCCCCCAGGGGTGCTTCTAAAACGGTCGTTGATTTTTCACTTTTAAAAAGGAAAAATCCTGAAAAGGAAAAAAAAGGAGAGACTAGGCAAACTTAACAAGTGTAAATAAATCTAAAGACTGTGTGGAAGACAATTCTATAGAGGAATGAGTTTGCCGAGCAAACCCAGAACAGTATAACCAGGAAATGAAGGGAGATGACCTGGCCCGGAAGACCCCGCCCTGAAAAGGGCTTGGGACCACCTCGATGTTGGCCTTCGCAGTCCGGGTTTGTTCAGGTCAACCCCAACCTGGGGACAGAAAAACTTTCAACTGTGAAAGGACTAGACCTACCTGTGGGTTAAACGCTGATCAGGAAGGAAGATCGGGATAGCGTCAACACCTACAACTTGAAGGTGTTATAGGTGCAGACACAGCCGGATTCCCCCCTGTATGATCTGGCAGATGGTTGGTGGATCACACCATCTCCTCAGGAACCGCTCTTCTCCCCGTAAGTACCTTTCCTGCTCCAGGAAGCGGCGGAGGTAGGCTGAGAGACAGTTCTTAACACGGAGATAGATGCGATCCCCCTCGTTAAGAAGGTGTTTTTTCCTGGTTTTCCAAATGTGGTGCTTAATCACATTTATTAGGAAAATCAGGTGTTTCTTGTTTTTGGTTACTGGGGGAGGAAACTGTAGAAATACTATTTCGGGGAATGTGAGCGCTGGGATCGCAAGCACCTCAGCCAGTCTGTGCCAAACACGCTGTGCTGGCGGGCAGTGAAAGAAGAGGTGCCCTACGGTTTCTATCGCACCGCAGACGTCGCAGAAGGGGTTGCATGGTCGCGGGTTGTAAGCTGATTTTACGAGTTTCACCGGGAGTCTGCCGTAGGCGATTCTCCAGGCTAAGTCCCGGTGAAATGGTTGCCCCCAGCTGTTTTTTATGTTGGTGAACAGCACCTCTTCGTTTGTGCCCAGATCGGGTTTTTCCCAGTCAAAGCTGTCAAAAATTTTCCAGTACAGCTTGTTTGGGCTGAGCTGAAGCACTCGAACTCCATCCGTTGCCAATTTTTTAAAAAGTTTACATATTGTGTAGTACCACTCAGGCACCGTCTCTGCACATGGTCCGGCGTGGCCAGTAATCCCGAAGTAGGGTAGGAAAAATCCTAAGAAGTATTTCATCAGATTGCCGGAAGGGTGATTTGATGCCAGTGCTTTCCGTATGGTCTGAGCAGCGTTGGTTAGGTGGCAGTATTTGAGGATTGGCAAGGCGAATCCCCCTTGTGTGGGGCGAAGATGGAGAAATGCCCTGCGCACCTCGTGTTTCCTGTTGTTCCAGAAAAAATTAGTGATATGTTTGTGAATGGCGTTGTCTTGTGTGTCTGTTATGTTTGTGAGGTTAATGGTGTGCAGTAACATTGGTTTTAGGACTGTTTTGATAACTGTTGCTCTACCTTCGAATGATAGGTAGTTGGGACTGAAGGGTTTGAGTTTTTCGCAACACATGTCTATTAAGTGTTGTGTTTGCAACACTGGGGTCTCTAGGAAGGGAATTCCTAGTATTGTTAATGGGCCGGTTGTGGGTTTCAGACCATACGGAAGACTGGCAGGGTCGAATTTCCCATAAATTTTGATTCTTGTTTTTTCTGGGTTGGTGTGAAGACCACTGAGCACGCTGAACTCTCGCAGTATGCCGAAGAAGATGTAAATCGATTCGGAATCCCTAAGGGTTCCGACAATGTCATCGGCATATGCGACAGTTTTGCTCTGTTTGGAGCCTAAGGGTAGCGGTATTCCTCTTACTGCGCGCGTCTCATCAATTTTTTTTAGAAGAGGCTCTAGTACTAAAGAGAAAAGAAGGGGGCTAAGGGGGCAGCCTTGCCGAACCCCTCTGCGTATGGGAATGGGTTCTGAAAGAAACCCATTAATCGCAATGTGCGTTGTTGTTTTACTGTACATGCTTTTGATTGCTTCCCTTACGCAGGCCGCCACTCCGACTTTCTCTAGGATATAGTGCAGGAAGTTGTGCTTTGCACTATCGAACGCTTTATCTAAGTCTACTGATACGAGTGCAAGTGGGAGTTCCTTATTCGTCACAAAGCGAAGAAGGTCTCTTATCAGGAAGAGGTTGAGCGCCATCGATCTTCCCGGAACTCCGTATACTTGAGTGCTGGTTAGCACATTCCCAATGCCCAACTTCAGACGGTTACAAATTACTCTTGCGAATAATTTGTAGTCTGTGTTGGTCAAGGAAATGGGCCTCCAGCTGCCCATGCTATTTAGGTCTCTCCCTTTCTTGGGGATGAAAATTGTGTACCCGCTAACGAAGTCAGCAGGCACGTCACCAGTGAATAGGAAGCTGTTGAATAGTGAGACCAGGATAGGCAAGATGAAGTTCCAGGCTGAGCGATAGAGCTCAACGCCTAGCCCATCCAGGCCAGGGGTTTTCCGTAGCTTAAGCTGTTTATAGGCTCGAGTAACCTCTTCCGAAGTGATTGGTCTCTTTTGAAGAGTTCTGAGGTGTTCAGGCATGTTGTCAATGTTCCACACTCCGAAGTCGCCTGTCTCCTCAGCTTCGTCGGAATAGGTTCTCGTGTAATGCTGGGAAAATTGCCGCAGGATGTCTCCCGTGGTTGTTAGTGTTTGCCCGTTAGCATGAATTTGCCGAACCGCTTTCTCATCTTGTGCTGCTATGCGCTGCCGGTTATAAAAAGCGGCCGAAGGTGTTTCCGCCTGCCGGAGAAACAATCTGGTGCGAAAATCGAGCTCGGCGACTTTTTTTCGTCGAAGTGCCTCGAGTTCGATTTCCACGGCTTTAATAAGCGAATCGCTAGGAATACCGTTTCTCTGGTTAGCCCGGTACCACCCTAGCTCTCGGTACAGCTCTCTCATTTTTTTTCTTTGCGCGTGAGCTCTTTCTCTGGAGATGTTTTGGAAGAGCTCTTTTGCCTCGGTTTTGAACTGGGCCCACGCGTCCCAGTCCCAGTGGGCCCTTTTCCTTCCTTCGCATAGCAGCTGCAAATCCTTGCTATAAATTTTGGGGAAGCTTGGAGGCATTTTCCAGGGTCCTCTCGATGTTTCTACGACCTCGGGTAGTTCGATGTTCATAAGAACCATTTTATGGTCTGTTATCGAGCTACCAACCGCTATATGCCTGACCGAGATAACTTGTGGCCCAAGGTTCCTGGAAATATAGAGGCGGTCTAGTCGCGTTGCGACTCCCCCGCTCGCCCATGTGGTTCCCACTGTGTCTGGATTATGTTCCCTCCAGATGTCGATGAGGTCGACATTATCACAGCAGAGTTGCAGTTCCCTAGAGCCACCGGTACCGGAGTTGATGTTGCCACCAACTTTGTCAACTCTTGCGTCAGCGATGCAGTTCCAGTCCCCCCCGGCGATGATATACTGAGCCCCGTGTAAATAGGGTTCTATGGACATGAAGAACCCGCTTCGCTGGTGGGCGTTGTTGGGGGCATATACATTAAGGAAGCGGATGACTCTACCTCCAAACTTCCAGTCTATAGAGACTAGACGTCCTGCAGCATCTTTCTGTACATTGAAAAACCCGCCTAGAATAGGCTGACGAATAAGGATTCCCACCCCCCTCGCACAGCGCTCTCCGAAACACCAGAAGCTCTGAACGGGGAAGCTTCTGGAGAAGTTTTCTATGTCCCAGTACTGATAAAAATGCGTCTCCTGAAGAAAGAGTACATGAACCTCATGCAGTAAGATTAGGCTCCAAACAGCGCGTTGTGCATTGACGGAGCGCAGACCGTTAATATTGAGAGTGGCGACTCGAAAAGTGTTGTTCATTTTAGTGGTGTAGTTATAGGGCGGGACAATTAGAATTTTAGTGTCTCTTCGGTAACTATTTTGATTAGTGCTTGGTATAGCGCTGTGATGTCGCAGTCATGTAAGCCCATATTGGCGGCTAGAATGGAGTTTCTAAAGGAGTTTTGTTCCTCATTTAGAATATCTGGCACGGCAAGTTTGTCCCATTCCAAGCCAACACAGGGTTTTGATGAACCCTTTGTGTAGTGGGCATAGAAGTGTGGCTCGCCGTTTTTCTCTATGGCGTTGTGGATTCTTTCGAACCCGTCCTGGTCTTTTTGGACATGGTGGAGAATAGTAGCTCCCCCTGGAATTATTTTAGGGAATGGTGCTGGGGTGGGTTCTGTTCCTGTCGTGGGGAGGGTAGTAGGGTTTCCGCCCATAGGCAACCTTTTAAACGAAGCTTGTTCGTCTTCTACCTGTTCCCTTTGACGTTTTGCTGTAGAGGTGTCCATTTCCTCTGTGGCAGATGCTGTGGTTGTATCTGCGTTCGTGGTGGTGGGGGGAACGCTGGCTGTTGAATTTTGGCTTCTGTACTTTTTGGTTTTACCCAGTGATACTTGTTTGAACCCCTCTTGTTTGCCACGTTTGGGTTGGGCTGTTGATATCGGTGGCGGGGGCGGGGTGGGTATTTTTGGTGGTTCTGTGTTGTCAGAGCTAAGGGGGGGAGGAACGGGAAGTGGTTGTATCGCACCCCCCATTCGTTCTGCTGCTGTTCTGTGTTGACACACATTGTAACTGTGGTCTTTTTGGTGGCATTTCTTGCAGGGGTTGGTGCAATGTGGTAGTAAATGGCCAGATTCGCCACAATTGCTGCACTTGGCCCTGGCACATTCTGCTCCCAGGTGTTCGTGTAGCATTGCTTTGTGACACCTGGGTAGTTTACCATGACTTTTTCGGAGCCGATGGTGACAAAGTTCGGAACAGGAGTTTTCATCTCCATTGTGAAGATGACCACTCCTGATTTCCAATCCGGGTAGTCGACATCAGTGCCCCGTTTAATGTTCTTAATTGTGCCCCATTTAGCGAATGTCTTGTGGATGACGTCGTCGCTATTTTCTATATATTCGAGGGGGAACCTGTCAATTTTTACCGTTCTTAACAGGCTTCCCACTAAGAACGGAGTGATTTCTACTGAGGGTTTGTCTTTAGGAGAAGATAGCAAATCATCCAACTGATGATTGCTCCCTGTTTTCTTGGAAGAGCAGTTCGAAATGAGTTCTTATAAGAACTGGGCGATGGACTGAGTCCTTGACTCCTTATCCCGTCATCTGAATGAAGTAAATCTGTGTGGATGGAGTGTTATTGAGCTAAAAAGCTCTAGTCATGGCTGGGTAGCGGCAATAGCCGAGCCTCAGTTAAAACTTCATTGGCTACAGCATTGCCATCCGCTACCCTGGAAGTCCTAAAAAGGACTCTTATTTCCTCAAACCTGTATCTCCAGTTCGAAATGAGCAAACACACCCTCCATTTCAATTTGAGTATATCCTTTTATAAAAGGTGTATTATAAAATATTAAAATACTAAAATATATCTTTAAAAATTAAAATTATTTTTAAAATATTCTCTTTTTAATATTTGTTACAATAATATTTAATAGAGAAATTTTCTTTCAATTTATAATTTTTATAAATTGAAAATTCATAATACATTTGTTACGTTGTCATCTGAAGTGAATTGTATATAATACTTTTTTAATCGAATTCCTTTTCGTTTTTTATTCATTTTAAACATTTGTTTATATTTTCGTAAATAATTTTTTTAGGATTATACAAAAGACATCTATAACTCAAAAGCATAAGCTTATTCGCGGTATGAAAATAAACAACGCATGAGTCTGCTGATACCATGGAGATGTCCATAGTGATAATTAATTACAGCGATGCAGGAATATACACACAATATGAGACAGCACATCAGCTTATTTTACTCTTATAGCATTAATTAATTTCTAAATTTATGCATTTAATTTAAATAAACTTAGTATTCTTAGAGAAATTTAAGCACTCCATCGTCTGTACGTGTATTCGGATTTCTGTACGTGTACTTTTGTTTATATTATTTTTATTAAAACAGGTAAGTTATTTAAAGATTTCGCAGTCCAAATAAGTATAATGTATTATTCTGTATTATAATGTATTAATGGATTATTCCTTTTGGATTTGTGTAATTCCTCTGTAATTCTGGAAAGCGAGCTTCTTGTCAGATGTATATACTGTATATACATCTGACATATATATATATATATATATATATATATATATATGTGTGTGTGTGTGTGTGTGTGTGTGTAGAGAGAGAGAGAGAGAGAGAGAGAGAGAGAGAGAGAGAGAGTTTATTTAAAATCTTATTTCAAAAAATAATTATAAAAATAAGTATAAATAAATGAAGAGTTTTAAATTAATCTTATTTAAAATATAAATCTTACCCAACAGGGTATTCTCCATAATTGCAATTAATGATACTGTTGTAGTTTCAAGTCTCTCATCATTGGCCTTTTGAGCATAAAAGTGGATCTGAGATTCAGCAGAGAGAGAGAGAGAGAGAGAGAGGAGAAGATAAAAGAGAATGAAATAGTAATAGAAGAGAGAAACCGTCTTAGCTGTCGACCCAGCGGGTACGTCTAAAAAAATACACTAAAAAAACCTAACAAGAGTAAACAGATAAAAGAATATTAAAAATACTATAAAACCAGTACAAACTATAAAAGCCTATAAAACGAAATAAACGGACAAAAACAAATGAATAAATTGGGGAGGCAAAGCCCGAGAGATGTCGCCCTAAAAAGGGCTCAGGATTACCTGGATGTTGGCCTTCGCTGCCCGGGTTTGTTCAGGCCGACCTCCCTACATTGGAATAAAAAGAAATTAAACTAAGATGACAAACCCAATAGAATCTGACATAAAAACAATGATGTTACAAGTATATGCACACTTTAATCCCTCTCCTGTGTGATCTGACATAGGGTTGGTGACATTATCATCTCCTTAGGAAGCGTTCCTCGTCCAAGAGGTATCTCCCCTGCTCCAGAAACCGACGGAGATAAGCGGAGAAGCAGGTTCTAATTGGATGATGGATTCTGCCTTCGTCATTGAGGAGCTGTTTTCTTTATGTTACGCACTTTCCATATGTGATGTTTTATAACATTGACAAAATGTTATAAAACGGTGAGAAAAACAAAAAAAGATTTTTTTTTAAAGATTGTTTTATAACATATAATACAATTTATTTGATGCCAATGCGTTCCATGTTGTTTGAACAGTATTAGTGAAATAGGAATATTTCAAAATCGGCAGGGCAAACCCTCTTTGCTTGGAGGGGAGGTAGATGGTGAAAAGTCCTACGTGCCTCGTGTTTTCTGTGGTCGCAGAAGTCGAAAATTTCTGAAATTTTAAAGCATTTTCTGATGTTTTATTTAATATAATACAATTTATAATATAATACACAAATATTTATGAAGTTATTCAAATTAAGAGGATATTGAATCTCACATTATTTCTTAGCCGAATAAGAAACTCTAAGATAGAAATTCTAATCTAAGAGTTTCATTAAGTTAAGGGGGTAATAAATCCCTCATTATTTTAAAGCCGCATACGAAACTCGGAGATCGAAATCTAAGAGCGTCTTGGCTCTTTATCGTAGTAATAATAATATATGGGTTCACCGGTCTGGCAATTCATTAGTAGGGGTATATGTAAGTTCGGTTCACTTAAACCTTGGTATTATCCAAGTCTACCTACTCACTGGTGAGACCTCAATAAAGGTCGAAACCAGTCTGGGTAGTGATGTCTCCTCATAATGTAAAACAGTAATACATCTCCTAGGAGCTGCGTTTTACATTATGAGAAAATATTAAGGATGGTAATGGAGCTTGCCCCACCTTTGCTCCGAGTTGCCCTAGTGTTGTACTACCCAGGTGTTGACTTACGCTTGGACTCGCCGATAGTTCTTCGGCATGAAACTCTTAAATTTCGATCTCCAAGTTTCGTATCCGGCTTTAAAATAATGAGGGATTTATTATCCTCTTAACTTAATTTATGCCACCGGAAAAAATAGCCTCTTGGCTCTTTATCGTACCAAGAGTTTCATGCCGAATATAAAAACTATATAAAGGTCGACGAGTCTAATCATAAGCCAATAGGTTGTACATGCCGGGGCAACTCGTAGTAAAGGTGGATGAGCTCCAATTCCTGTTCTTAGTATTTTCCCATAATGAATGAATTTGAGAAACACTGTCTCCTAGGACAGTGTTTCTCAAACTTCAGATATCCCCACATCCCTTCTTAAATTTTCATTATTACCGAGTACCTCTTATGAAATAATAAATAAATAAAGTATATTTCATTGTAAATGTCTATTTTATTTGAATTTATGTGTTAATATAAACAAAAAATATGATATATTTTTAATAGCGTAAAATTTGGAATAGGTTCCTCTTCATTTCCCGTCCATGAAAATCCACATTTCAAGTAATTCATACTTACGAAGATTTTTCATCTTCTTCCTAGTTGGTTCTCTAGAGAAGTCAGACAACATTATCCTTAAAAATATCATTTGATCCAGATGCAATATCATCAACGTTTTCTTGTTGTTTACAGCTACTTCTATTTGCTATATTGCTCCCTTTTGTGGGTTTTATAAATCCAGTCTTTAACCAATGGTCCATACTTAAGAATTTGAAAGCTAAAAAAATTACCGTCAGTATAATTCGCACTTTTTTTTTTACCAAAATTAAAGCTAAAATATATCTCGTAGTGCGAGATATATGCAGGGTTTTCGGAAGCTAAAGTTTTCAGAAAAAAAACTGCAATGATGTGACTTGCCAAGAAGCTCCTACTCGCTATCGCTACTTTAGGTATCCAGAACAGTTTTCTTGTGTGCATTGTGAAAGTCATCTATCCAAATAGCTTCTCTTCGTTTCCATTATTTCAAGCAAATATTACCAGAAATTTACAAGTCTCGAGAAACCCAGAGCAGCTATGAAGAAGTGCATATGATTGGTGTGGTATTAACAAAAGATCGCGCGAACCAAAGACAAATTAGCATTTCAACGGTTGAGTTGAAATGCTAATTCCCTTCAACCGAATTCCTGAATATATGAAACACATTCACTATATATTTCTTAGTTTCAACACATTAACGATGGGGTGGTGTCAAGCAAAAGCATATGTTCCACCGGCAACATATCGTTTTGCATTACACTTTCTCAACACTATTTGTTGAGAAATATAATGATTCCATGCGTTAATGATGCATAGCCGAAAATTGCCACGTACCCCCTGAGGAACTTTCGCGTACCCCCAGGGGTAAGCATACCACACTTTGAGAAACACTGTCCTAGGAGATGTATGCTGTTATACATTATGAGAGGAGGTCACTACCCAGACCGGTTTCGACCTTTATTGAGGTCTCATCAGTGAGTAGGTAGACCCTGATGTGAATACTACGAGTTGCCCCGGCATCTACTACCTGTTGGCTTATGCTTAGACTCGCCGAACCTTTATATACTTTTTTTATTCGGCATGAAACTCTTCGATTAGATTTTCTATCTTAGAGTTTCTTATTTGGCTAAAAAATAATGTGGGAGTCAATATCCCCTTAATTTGAATAATTTTGCATCTCCGAAGTGAAGCCTTTTGGCTCTTTATTTCAGTATTTATGAAGTGTTGTAAAGCATGCAAATAGACTAGCCATGTAGTAGACTGCCAGACGAAGAATTGTTCTCAGTCTTATTTCTTATTATACCCAAGGTAAAAAAAAAACTTTCTAAATTTTTAAAACCTTATAGTCCTTATAAGGACTGACTTAAAGAGGCGAAGCAAGAATGCTTTTCATCTTCCCCGTTATCTGTAGATGACAGTGTAGGGACAAAGTGTTATTGAGCTATTAAAGCTCTGATCATGGCAGGAGGGTAACAGCAAAAGCCGAGCCTCAGTTAAACTTCATTGGCTACAGCACTGCTATCCATTACTCTCCAAGGGTATTATTAATCACCGACTGTTTAAGTAAAGGTGAACTCAAAAAAATTCAGACGATCTCTAGGCTACTCCATAGTGGGCGAGAGATCGTCCATATGGAGTAGCCTAGAGATATGGAGTAGCATATGGAGTAGCCTGTCACTGAGTGGAACCAAGGCCTAGAGCCTTGGTTCCACTCAGTGACGGGCTCCCCCACCACCGAGCAGAACCGCTCAAATTCCGAAGAAAATCATTCACCGACAAAGCCCCTCAGTGGGCCGTGCCGGAGAACACTTTCCCCGGAGACTCAAATTGCTCCCTTAAGACAAAAACCTTAAGAGTGCGAACTCAAACTCTCGATTCTCTGTGCCCAGGGGGTAACAGCAACAGCTGAGCCCCAGTTAAACTTCACTGGTACAGCATTGCCGTCCATTACCCTCCAAGGGTATTAATCACCGCATCTCACGGTCGATTAACTCTTTTTTCCAAACCTTAAATCCTTATCCTTATAAAGACTGGCTTAAAGGGGCGAAGAAAGAATGCTTTTCATATTCCCCGTTATCTGTAGAGGACAATGTAGGGATAAGGTGTTATTGAGCTATTAAATTAAAGCTCTGATCATGACAGGAGGGTAACAGCAATAGCCGAGCCTCAGTTAGAACTTCATTGGCTACAGCATTGCCATCCATTACCCTCCAAGGGTATTAATCACCGCATCACACGGTCGACTAATGTTCAACCATTCAACCATCACGTCCAAACGTTAAATCTTATAGTTCTTATAAGAACTGGGCGATGGACTGAGTCCTTGACTCTTTATCCCGTCATCTGAATGAAGTAAATCTATGTGGATGGAGTGTTATTGAGCTAAAAAAGCTCTAGTCATGGCTGGGTAACGGCAATAGCCGAGCCTAGTTAAAACTTCATTGGCTACAGCATTGCCATTTGTTACCCTGGAAATCTAAACCTTAAATATGTTCTCTAAACCTTAAATCGCAGGACGCAGGACATATATGGCACAGAGGGTGAAGCTTGACGCTTTTCATATTCCCTGTCGTCTGTTTCGGGAGCAGTGATGGGAGAGATTTGTGAGCTATTTTAGCTCGCCCTGAGTGGGCAGAAGTGGTTATTCGTCGTTGGGTGTTAGGATGGCTTTCGGCCTTTTATGTTTCCAGTAGCCATTACCGTCACAGTTTCCGGCTTGTTGTATCAGTTGGTTTGGATGCGTAGATGTCTTCATAAAGAATTTTTCTGCTAGGGAGCGTAGTAGTGACGAGACGTATTTGTTCAGGCATTTGTTCTGTAGTCTTTGTAGCTTGAGGATGTTTGTCTTGGATAAACCTTAAATTAATTAATTAATTAATTAAAACCTTAAATCATTTCCCGATGTTTTTTTTAATAAGCCAAATGCATAAATATAAAATGGTGTATCTAAATATTATAAAAATATATTATAGTTTTATAAAAAGTAGTAATGATATTAATTTATTCCTAAAATATATTACTTTTAAACGTTTTTTTTATAGAAAATTAATTATTTTTTGAATAAGCATTTACTATTTATTTTCATTAACCCTTGCTAACGTTTCTGCAATAATGAGAACTAGATAGATACAAAGAGATTTAGTAATTTTTTTAATGCTATTTGTTTATAATTAAAATTTACATTTAATCCATTCTCTTCAGCTGTTGGTAGATACCAGAAAGAGAACTTCACTTTTTTTCGAACTCCGACTAGTTTCTTAGCATCCCTCAGTTCCACTTTGGATGCTCCTCTCACATATCCCATGTGAGACATGTTCCAAGAACATGTCCAAATCATCTAAGTGGTGTTTCCCGAATAATTAAGTAGTATAACTATAACTATAATTTTTCTGCTGTTACTGAGATTGATTTTAAAGTAAAGTTGACTCTACTTCTTTTAGAGGTCTCTACATCAGGGTTTCCGAACTATGTAAAAATAATAAATAAAAATACAAAAAATATATAAAATCAATCAAACAGGAAAAAAAATAAATCCTGGTTTCTTGCCTTTTCGTTCCCTTTTCTTTTCCGTAATTACCATCTCCATAGTAACAGGCAGTAAAACTAACGTATAATTCTATCACTAGATTATTACATAGTCGATAATATAATTTTCGTTTTTTCCATTCCAGTGAAATTACTTTTATGTATAAATTTGGTGTTCGTCAGATGCTAGAGTCCCAAAAACTTTAACCATTCTTTTTCACTACCCATAAAAGCATCTTCACTACTTCTGCCAATTGTATATTCCTATAAACTTGGTGATTTCCACCACCTCCTGAAAATTTAAAAAAGACAATTCTAGAATCTATTGAACTTCAAAATTTCGTATGGTTTTATCAGGATTTTTTACATAAAAAATAAAATGGTGTATTTAGAAACTTAAAATAATTTATAAAATATTTAAGAAATAAATGATTTAATAATTTAATTAAAAATATATTAAACTTTATAAAGTGTTTTTTATAAATATTAACTTTATTTTATTATTTATAATATATTTATATTTGCTTTCATCAATAGAGTAGTTGCTAATTGTTGTCAAAAGAGCCATACTGCTTCATTTCGGTGATGTAAAAAAAAGTGAATATTAGATCCAACATTATTTCAAAGCAGAATGTTTGTAGAGACTAGGTTAGTCTGAAGGAAAAACACTTTAAATGGATAATGCTAAGTTGGGCGGAGTGATATGGGATATTTCTGTTACAGAATCTTTGCTGACTTGAACAGTTAATTGTATGGGCAATGTTAATGAGTGTCAGTTTATATTACTGACTGGATGATTACCATTTTGGATTAAGGACATTACACGCTGAGCAATAGGAATTTGCTGCTTGATGAAATCAGAGATAATATTGGACAGTGTGTTAAAGTGCTATGTTGCCAAGAGGGTTAAGGCATCACCTGGGATAACTGCAATGCGGAAAAGAACACGAGCTTGCAGGAATATGGACGTTGTTCTCCCACCTTGGTAAGATCATATCCGGACTACTATGCTTAGATATGGTAATCTCTTCAAAGTTTGAGAAATAGAAGGAGAAGAGGAGATACGACAGGAACATAGAAGCTAGCAAGGATAGTAAGGGGGGATACTTACAGTACAGATACAGAGGAAAGTTTCATAGGGCATTTTTCATACAGATACAGGGGAAAATTTCATTCATAGTTTGATGGGCAATTTCATAGGGCCAATCATATGATGATGAAAAACTGCTCAATTAGTATCAAGTTTTGTTAACTCTTTATGAAGTATGGAGGATTGAGTGCTGTACAGTAGGAACTGTTTGTGGTTGCATAGATATTATAGAAAAAATAAATTATACTAGACAGTAATATTATTATTATCCCACATCTCCAGAGAGTCCATAGACTCATCGAGGGAAGGGCACCTGCTCTACAGCTCTCCCCACCACTCAGTCCACCAACTATAACTAACCGCAACTACACCAACGCAATCTACCGCCGACCACCACCACCACCACTGGTTTTTCCACAGACAATCACAAACATGCATGCCCACGGCGGGATTCGAACCTGTAGCCTTTTGGGTAGAGAGCGGATTCACAATGTGGAAATATATACGTATTTGGAGGTCTTCATTACCGAAGAAATGGCTACGTTATATAAGTAATGAATAAGAATAAGACGATCCAAAACATCTTGTAACACTACTTCCCCCCACTCTTTCCTTGGGCAACAAAAAACAGGGAAGAATCCAAAGGTGTTGTAAATCCATTAATTAATAAAAATTAGCGTAGAAACGCTATGTCATTGGGGCAGCTACCAAGGACTTACGGTGTCAGGAGGGAATTAGTGACAGGATATCTTCCTGCTTATCGAAATTGTCACTAAAAAAAAAAAAAAAAGGTGAGCGGCAACGAATTTGCGAAAGTCGACAAAAACCTATGGCATATGTTATGTAGGACAAACAAGGCGACTAGGAGAAATTCGCATGTAGGAACATGCTTTAAAGATGTGCAAAAGAAGGGATTATACAAATTAGGACAGTCAACGAAGTTAATCTCTTTGGAAGAAAATTCAATAAAAGCCAAGGCATAACCTTACATCGAGAATCTCACACATACAAACTGTGGATATGATGCATATTATGTTTTTAAACTTTAGTAATCCATCTAAGTATGAATGCCATCATACATCTATTGTTGAACCTTTTTTTCCAAACTGCAGTTGATTCCACTCCAGTTAGTTTTGATACACTAAATGGCCTTTGTCATTTACTGTGTAGATCGTTTGGCTTTCCAGCGACGAGTCTTCTGACACCATGAAGATACCCGTATAATAATAATAACCTATATATATGAAACAAACCTCCCAAAGAAGTGCACTAAAAAGTATACATAACTAGTAGAAAATTATAAATCTAATAAACTTTTATTATAGAACTAGTCATATGGTCTTCATACTGGAATACTCCAGAATATTTTCTGTTTTTTGTCTAATTTAGCTATTAAAATTACTGCAAAAAGAGATTGTAAACACCAAATTTCATTCCATCCAATTAGTATGAATTAATAAAAAAAAGTTCGAATATTTCTGTCAAACATTCTATTTTATTTCATTAATTAATAATAAAAATCAATAAAAATATGAAATGAAATAATTATTATCATTTTATTAATTAATAATAACTTATTTTTAATTAATGAAATAAATTAATGATATTAATTTACTTTTGAAAATACATCAATAATAAATGAATAATAAAAATAACTGAGTTTGAAGTTTATGCACTTCGATAGACTGAAGAAAGCACACAAAGTGGGGATCAAAAATACTGATGTATTTAATATCTAAGATATTCTTTGTAATTTTTATAATTATTTCTTAAGAAAATATTGATTTATATATATGTTTTAAGCTCTTTTCTAATTTGCAAAAATTAACAATTTAAACGTTTACATTATTACTTTATAATTCTCACACCATTTAATTTTTAAAATGTTGTGATTTGTATTAAGTGATTTATCAATAAAAGCCCTATAAGGACTATTAAAGATATTAATGTGAAGATCATACTTCACAGGATCATTTCTGTAGTATGGTTAGTTTCTCGACCTTTTGGCTTAGATCAAGTTCATTTTTGTGAACTTTCCCCATAAGTGATTAGCAAATTGTACGAGTATTGAGACTATTCTAATAACGGGAGTTTTCAAAATAATCACTGTCGTAGCGGTCGAAAGGTAATAACGATATCAATCAATCAATCAAGAAATCAGAGGAGATCGAAAAATATCGTGAAGAAAAACCGCTTCCAAAGTGTAAGGTATATTTTCACAGGTGATGGAAAGAACTAGATGTAAATGTGTCTAAATCTATCTATCTATAGACAGATTTAGACTATATATACTGTATATATATATATATATATAGAGAGAGAGAGAGAGAGAGAGAGAGAAAGAGAGAGAGAGAGAGAGAGAAATACCTCAGCTGACCTGTTTTAGCTGTTGATACCCCAGGGTGCTTCTAAAATGGTCGTTGATTTTTCATTTTTAGAAAAAAAAGGAAAAATCCTAGTAGCAGAATTTCAAGGAGAAAACAATCATTCAGCTCACAAGGACCTGCACCGCCTGGATGTAGGCCTTCGCAGCTCGGGTTCTATCAGGCCAACCCCCTCTTGTGCGAATTAATTAAGGTCAGAAATGAGACACAGAGGATTATTTTTTCTCAGGTTTAGCAAGCCTTTTGGCAAAGTTTACCAGAATCCAGGGACATTCTTCTTCGAGATCTGATTCTGTCACCACATTGAAGGTGTCGCATAGCTGTGCTAACTCCTCCTCGTTTAGGTCTATTTGTCCTCTTATTCTGTCAGGCAAAACAGTGTTTATGTTTTGGACGAATAATTTGTGCCGATGCACACATATAGTGTTACTCTCAAGATTCTTGAGAAAGTACGGTTCTCCTGTTTTGCTCCTTAGTGCACACAGTTTTTCTGCAGTTTCTTCAGGTCCTCTAAACCTTCTTAATATTGCGCTTCTGTTGCGAAAAACGTTTGTAGAGTCTGGCGGCTTTTGCTGTATCTTCTAGGTTTCTTAACATCTTAGTAAATCGTTTCTTAGCTTTTCAGTATTGCCCTCCTCTGACCTTCCTCTGAGGTGTTTTCGTGTGACTTCTTTGCTAATTTCCATTTCTTCCGCCGTTTCTTTTGCCTCCTCTGTAGTTTCGTTTTGGTTGTGTTCCTTCTGCTGAGATGTCTGCTGTTGTGATGGTTTGATCCTCAGTTGTCTCTGTTATATCTTTACCGATTGTTTCTGCAGTTGTGGCGCTTTTTTCCCCTTACGGTGTTTCTTGTTTGATTTTGTTTTGTGTCTTTCAGCGGTGGCAACAAGATACTAACAGCAGAAAGTATCTTCATTGCAGCCTTCAGAATTGGGAATTCTTCTGTTTATTATTTCTATTGGTGTTACTACGGCTGGTGTGATGGCACCTTCCATCCTCTCTGCATGGGTTCTGGATGGGCAGGTGTCTACTTTGTGTTCGATGGTGCCGCATTTAAGGCAAGCTGACTGGCATTGTTCTAATGTATGGCGTGCTTTCAGGCAATTTTTGCATTTAAGTTTAGTGCAGTCTGCCCCAAGATGGGTGAAGGCGCCACACATGAAGCATTGTTTTTTTACACCATGGTAATTTTAGGTTTTGACTATAGATACGAAGATCACTTCAAAAAAAATCAGTTCAGAAAATAACACTTGTCTTTTCATTTCATTCTTGTAACTTGTAACTTCTGTGGCTTGATGGACCTCAATCCCATGGATTATTATCCCTTCATTGCTAGGAAATAGATTTGTGTTAAAGATTAACAAGCACTTGGCTCACCCTGAACTTAGAAAACTCCTGAATGAGTTGCTTGGGATGAAAAGCCGCTTAGGTGAATAAGTAGTGGTAGTGTTACGGAGCATCGAGGAAATATCTGGGATATCAGCAACGATATTCAAGAGAGCATGTCACTTGTTGATCATGGAGAAGATGACTTGGGTATTCCTGAGGAATTTGTTGGTGTCGGCTTGGTGGGGTTCATTTTGCTAAAGGCCATTAGCATCTCCCCTAGTGAGGCAGCAAGAATCAGTGCAGAGTTTTGGCTATAAGCTGCCGAGGCTCCGGGTAAAATTCGCGGAGAAACCGTAGAAGCGAAAGTTTTTTCGGCTGTAACATCCCGCGCTGTGAAATCTGGCGCAGGTTTCATGGCTTGACTCCGAGTGGGCGGGGCTAACGCCGCTCTTGTCTTCCGTAGGTTAGAAGGGTGAGTTGAGCAGCCCTTATAGTTGGCTGGATGTGGGCCGCCACAATTCGCGCATTTAGCAAGTGTAGACCGTGGTTTTGTGCAAGTGTGCGAGGGATGGCTGTCACCGCACTTTACGCACTTGTAATCTGCTTTACATAGCTTTTGTGCATGCCCAAATTTTTGGCAGCGATAACATTGAACGGCGGATGCTTTTCTTCTGAGTGGTTCGGTCTTGATAACTAAGTTGCAGACTATCTTAAGGACGTAAATTTCTCTGTGGTCTTTACTGATCTCCACTAAGACCAGAGGCATGGGGCACTTGTCTGCGCGAGATCTTAATTGGTTCAAGGCCTTGTGATCTGAGGTCAGTAGCGATTTCATTAGATGTAATGGTTTCTGCCAGACCTCTGATGACTACTTTTAGGTTTTTTTCACTCTTGAGTTGAAATGTGTGATATGGGACATTCAGTTCGTCCATAAGTCTGGTGATCCGGTTGTAGTCCAACGCCCCTTCTGGTTGAATTCGGATTCGTCATCTGTGTTATTAGCTGATATAAATTTGATGTTGCTGTTCTTCATTGTCTCCGCGATTGATGACCATTTTTCTTTCGATCTTAGAATAACTGGAGAAATCCTTTCTTTGGGCTGTGCCCCTGAGTCCGTGGCTCTTTCTTCAACAAGTTGTGCTGTTGTGTCCATTGGAGCTGTACTTTCCAAGGGCTGGGGTATTATTTCAGGATCTGCTGCAGGGGACTTTTTCTTTCTCTTCTTCCTTCTGAAAGCCACTGGAGTTTGAATTGGGAATGTCTTCAATTGTTGTTGCTGGTGTTGTCATGTGAAGAGGGAGGAAGTTCAGAGATCTGGAGGTCCTCTGTCTCCACTTCAAGGACCTGGTGTTTTCCGATTTTATCGGGCCATTTTGTGTTTGGCATGTTGCCTAAATGCCTGAAAAGAGCCAATAGTTCTTTAAAACTGATATCGTCAAAATATGTTTAGAATGTTGCCTAAATGCCTGAAAAGAGCCAATAGTTCTATAAAACTGATATCGTCAAAATACAAATCCATATATTTATTGTGAGTTCAACAAACTTCTTCATTGGCCTGTAGAGTAAGATAGGCTGAGAGTCAGCAGATAGTAGGAGAGGAAATAAAGATAGAGTGCATAGTGGTAGAGTAGGTAAAAGAGGCCTTAGTTGACCTGTTTTAGCTGTATCCCCCCCAGGGGCATTTCTAAAACTGTCGTTGATTTTTCACTTTAAAAAACAGGAAAAATCCTAAAAAGGAAACATGTAACAAAACAAAGAGAGAATAAATCTGGAGAAGGAATGGAAAGATAAACTTAGAGGTGGAGGAAGGATCTGGCCCGAGTGATGCAGCTCACAAGGAACTGCACCGCCTCGCTGTAAGCTTTCGCTGCTCAGGTTCTCAGGTCCTCCCCCACCTGTGGGAACTAAAAACCAGTGAAGCTGAGTACAGAAATCCACAAGGTGGTTACTGTTCCTTTCTTTTGTTGAGGGTTGTTGTGATTCTTTTGGGCACCTCACTTCGCTTGACCATGTCTAGTTTGCAGAGAGCTATGTAGAACGCAAAAGCTGCCTCCTCGTCTATATCCAGGGCTACCTCTACTTGCTCAGGGGTGATTTTGCTGATGTCATCAACGAAGAGGTCACAACATTTTGCACTGACGATGTCGGGTCCATATTTCCCTGTGAGGAGGAGTTCAGGTCCTCCTACTTTATCTATTGCCTCTTTAAACTTTTCTGCCACCCCGGCATACCTCTAAGGAGATGTTTTAGAGTGTCTCCTCCTTTTGCATGAGGGACTTCTGGGTGTTCGTTTTCAGATACTTTCGCTGTTTTGAGATTTGTCAGCTCTTCTTCCTTTGGACTTAATGGCCGTTTGGAATTTTTGGTGTTCGTCTCCATCTCTACTTCAGCTTCTTCTACTGCATCTGAATTGGCAATGTCTATATTGGCAGTGGTAGCTCCGCTTTCGTCCGTGGGAGTTACCATGATGGTTTCTGCATTGTCAGTCTCTTCTGTTGGGGTCGTATAGCTGGGCTCTGCAATTCTGGTGGGTTTGCCTCCCTTACGGGACCTTTTCGTTGTCTTAGACATGGCAGCATTATCAGGAGCTGCCTCAAGAGGCGGAAACTCTTCCTGTGTTGTGACCTTTTCATTTCTTGGTTTTGTTGCTGATGTGATTGCACTCTCTGCGAGGATTCTGGATGGGCAGGTGTCGACTTTGTGGTCAGTGACCCCACATTTCAAACAAGCTGCCTCACATTTTTTTTGGCTGCGGCCAATTTTTAGGTAGTTCTTGCATTTTATGTGAGGGCAGTCTGCCCCAAGATGATTGAAGGCACCACATCTAAAGCTTTGTTTTTTGACGCCTGGGTAATTTACCATTACCCGGGCAGATCCTATGAGGACAAAGTTAGGAACTTCGGTCCTCATTTCAAGAGAGATAGTTACCTCCCCTGACTTCCACTCAGGATTGTCTGCGTTATTGTGTGCCTGGATTTCCCGTACAACTCCCCACTTAGAGAATACGCTATGAATTACACCGTTGTTCTCTGCATATTCTAGAGGAAATCGTGGTAACTTAAGGGTTCTCAGGATGCTCCCAACCATGAAGGGAGATACTTTTACTTTACCCCAGTCAAACCCTTGGAGAAGCTTTTCGCTGGACTCCATATTTTTAGTCACTACCTAGTATCTTCCATCCCCGTAAAGGGTAAATCCAAAAATGTTCTCTGCGCCGACGTAGTCTATGATGGCTTTCGCCATCGCCCTTGCTGGTATTGTGGCGTCAACCTCAATTCCGAGGGTATGCACATGCGGCAGAATGGAGGGCATGACAGATGCGGGGAGCCTAACTATTCCCACCACCAAGTGTTTGATATTTCCCCACTCCGGGGTGTAGGAAGTTCTGTAAATTTCCTGTTAAATATCGTGAAACCCCAATGGGACTCGTACCGATATTAACGGTTAAGGACAGAAACTATACACTATTATCTACTAAACACTTGATCTAAGCGAAAGGCCGAGAAGTCGCTAACCATACTACAGAAATGATCCTGTGAAGTATGATCTACTTACTTGAAATATTTAGAAATATTGTCTTAACAACATTAATTCTACATATTATAACCAGATTTTGCAAAACAAAATGAATCCATAGTTATATATATATATATATATATATATATATATTGTTAAATTGTGAATGAAGCTATGTTATGTAATTTATTATTTTTCATTCACATTTAACATTGCTTATTAAATATTAATCATGGTTTATATAAAATTGTTTATTATTCCTTAATTAAGAATTACTAATTAAATATTTACTCAAAATCTGACCTGCTATTAACTTATAATATAATAATATGTTTAGAATTTTGTGTAACTAAATATATGTGGTGTAACGTAAAGTGTTAATTTATATTTAACTGTATACGTAATCAAAAAGTTAAAGAAGTAGCTTAAATATTCTGTTGTTTTTATTTCTGAAATATTTAATGTTATGTAATCACTCATGAATAATAATAGACCATACATTGCATTAGCGAAATATTTACGTAGAGTCTGTTGTCATGGAGACGTGCGCGTAAACAACCACGAGTGGAGTAGAGCGTGGCGTTCGAACGTAAGGTGGGAGTGAAGGTCATAGTAAGAGGATATAGAGAAAAAGAGAAAGAAGTGGGGAGGTCATAGATAAGATAGAAAGGAAGGGAAGAATTATTATTAAGGAGTGAGGAGAGAATTTTGCGGAACCAAGATTATAAAATCCTCAGGGTAGAAATTTATGAGTATAGTGTTCGGAAGTGAACCTATAAGTAGTGAAACATAAAGTTTAATGTCATAAGCGAAATCTGCTGTTGTTATGAAGAAAGGTTGATGCCGTAATCAGATAAAAGGAAACTGGACAGTCAATGCGAAAATTCTGATTAGTTCTAGTTAATCTGGATTACGATTAAATTCTATGTTGCCCTAGGAAAAGGTTATATTGATTATTTGGAGAAAAGTGAACAGGAAAAGATATTAGTACCTAATTACTGTTGTTTGGAATAGTGAAGTGCGACTTACAGTAATACAGTTTAAACTATGGAGAATATTTGTTATGTGTGTTCCGCTAATGTTAATTAAGTTAATTCATAAGTGCTCTCTCAATAATTTCATGTATTGAAGAATTTGTCTGGTAAGAGTAGTTGTATAAGTTTCTCTATTCTAGCATTAACTGTAATATATCTCCGATGCTCAAGGTCCGGGAATATATTTGCTTGGAATATAGCTTACGTAGTTTATTGCCTGCTGTGAATATAAACATTGAGCTGATAGATTTGTGAAGACTGAATAAAATGTGAAATTGTTATATTAACTTGAGATAAGAAGATTTGTGTTTTTGAGATTGTGAATAGCATATGAAAGTTAGAACATTGAATTAGCATCAGTGACCTAAGAAGATGTGTTGAGTTAATTGTATAGTTCCATTTTAAAATAGAGTTCTTGTATTTGTTAACCATATCATATATTAAATGTTTTATTTTGTTGATCTAAATATTGTGTTTGCCTGAATTCCTTATTATTGCACCGTTCATAAATATTCGAATCTTGCGGAAACCCCAAGTAAAAATGATAATAGATGATTCGGCCTAATGAGATGACTGCTAACTTAATTTAGAACTGATCCTACTATTTATATAGACTAATCTAAGAATAGGGTGGCGCAGTATAAATATAAATTTCCCTACTTTTGGATCGGTGATCATTTCGTAATTAGTTATATTATTCATAAAAGTGACTTGAAACTAGATAGATTTAGAACACGACAGAAAGGAGTCGTCACGACAATATATATATTGTGAGTTCAACAAACTTCATCATTGGTCTGTAGAGTAAGATAGGCTGAGAGTCAACAGATAGTAGGAGAGGAAATAAAGATAGAGTGCATAGTGGTAGAGTAGGTAAAAGAGGCCTCAGTTGACCTGTTTTAGCTGTTTGCTCCTCAGGGGCGCTTCTAAAACGGTCGTTGATTTTTCACTTAAAAAAAAAATGGAAAAATCCTAAAAAGGAAACATGTAACAAGACAAAGAGAGAATAAATTTGGTGAAAATGGAAAGGTAAACTTAGAGGTGGAGGAAGGATCTGGCCCGAGTGATGCTGCTCAGAAGAAACTGCACGCCTCGCTGTAAGCCTTCGCTGCTCAGGTTCTCAGGTTCTCCCCCACCTGTGGGAACTAAAAACCAGTGAAGCTGAATACAGAAATCCACAAGGTGGTTACTGTTCCTTTCTTTTGTTGTGGGCTGTTATGATTCCTCACTTCCCTTGGCCATGTCTAGTTTGCAGAGAGCTATGCAGAACGTCGAAGCTGCCTCCTCGTCTATATCCAGGGCTACCTCTACTTGCTCAGGGGTGATTTTGCTGATGTCATCAACGAAGAGGTCACAACATTTTGCACTGACGATGTCGGGTCCATATTCCCCTGTGAGGAGGAGTTCAGGTTCTCCTACTTTATCTATTGCCTCTTTAAACTTTTCTGCTACCCCGCGCATACCTCTAAGGAGATGTTTTAGAGTCTTCCCTGCTTTTGCATGAGGGACTTCTGGGTGTTCGGTTTCAGATACTTCTGCTGTTTTGAGATTTGTCAGCTCTTCTTCCTGCGGACTTAAATGCCGTTTGAAAGTTTTGGTGTTCGTCTCTATCTCTACTTCAGCTTCTTCTATTGTATCTGAATTGGCGATGTCTATATTGGCAGTGGTAGCTCTACTTTCGTCCGTGGGAGTTACCATGATGGTTTCTGCATTGTCAGTCTCTTCTGTTGGGATCATATTGCTGGTCTCTGCAATTCTGGTAGGTTTCCCTCCCTTACGGGACCTTTTCGTTGTCTTAGACATGGCGGCATGATCAGGAGTGGCCTCAAGAGGCGGAAACTCTTCCTGTGTTGTGACCTTTTCATTAGTTGGTTATGTTGCTGATGTGATTGCACCACCCATCCTCTCTACGAGGGTTCTGGATGGGCAGGTGTCGACTCTGTGGTCAGTGACCGCACATTTCAAACAATCCGCCTCACATTTTTCTTGGTTGTGGCCAATTTTTAGGCAGTTCTTGCATGTTATGCGAGGGCAGTCTGCCCTAAGATGATTGAAGGCACCACATGATTGCCTTTTTGAAGCCTGGGTAATTTACCATTACCCGGGAAGATCCTATGAGGACAAAGTTAGGAATTTCGGTCCTCATTTCTAGAGAAATGGTTACCTCCCCTGACTTCCATTCAGGATTGTCTGAGTCATTATGAACCTGGATTTCCCGTACAACTCCCCACTTAGAGAATACGCTATGAATTATATCGTTGTTCTCTGCATATTCTAGGGGAAATCGTGGTATCTTAAGGGTTCTCAGGATGCTCCCAACCATGAAGGGATATATTTTTACTTTATCACAGTCAAACACCTGGAGAAGCTTTTCTCTGGTTTCCATATTTGTTTCACTACCTGGTATCTTCCTCCCCATAAGGGGTAAATCCAAAAATGTTCTCTGCGCCGACGCAGTCTATGATGGCTTTCGCCATCGCCCTTCCCGGAATTGTGGCGTCAACCTCAATGCCGAGGGTACGCACACGCGGCAGAATGGAGGGCATGATCAGATGGGGGGAGCCTAACTATTCCCACCACCAAGAGTTTGATATTTCCCCAGTCCGGGGTTTGCGATGATCTGTAAATTTCCGGTTAAATATCGTGAAACCCGATGGGACTCGTACCGATATTAACGGTTAAGAACAGACACTATACACTTTATCTAAACTAACCATACTACAGAAATGATCCTATGAAGTATGGTCTAAAACTACACACTTGATCTAAGCCAAAAGGGCGAGAAGCTAAATAACGAAATGAGGAAATAGCATCCTCTAATCCATAGATAATTTGTGAGTTCAACAAATCTTCATCATCGGCCTGTAGAGTAAGATAGGCTTAGAGTCAGCAGATAGTAATAGAGGAAATAAAGATAGATTGCATAGTGGTAGAGTAGGTAAAAGAGGCCTCAGTTGACCTGTTTTAGCTGTTTTCCCCCTAGGGGCGTTTCTAAAACAGTCGTTGATTTTTCACTTTACAAAAAGGAAAAATCCTAAAAAGGAAACATGTAACAAAACAAACAAAAAAGTACAGAGAAAAGCAAAAATTGAAAGGTAAACTTAGAGGTGGAGGAAGGATCTGGTCCGAGTGATGCGGCTCACAAGGAACTGCACCGCCTCGCTGTAAGCCTTCGCCGCTCGGGTTCTCAGGTCCTCCCCCACCTGTGGGAGCTAAAAACCAGTGAAGCTGAGTACAGAAATCCACAAGGGGGTTACTGTTCCTTTTTTTTATTGTGGGCTGTTATGATTCTTTTGGCCACCTCACTTCCCTTGGCCATGTCTAGTTTGCAGAGAGCAATGTAGAACGCCGAAGCTGCCTCCTCGTCTATATCCAGGGCTACCTCTACTTGCTCAGGGGTGATTTTGCTGATGTCATCAACGAAGAGGTCACCCCATTTTGCACTGACGATGTTGGGTCCATATTTCCCTGTGAGGAGGAGTTCAGGTTCTCCTACTTTATCTATTGCCTCTTTAAACTTTTCTGCCACCCCAGGCATACCTCTAAGGAGATGTTTTAGAGTCTCCCCTGCTTTTGCATGAGGGACTTCTGGGTGTTCGGTTTCAGATACTTCTGCTGTTTTGAGATTTGTCAGCGCTTCTTCCTGCGGACTTAATGGCCGTTTAGAGGTGTTGGTGTTCGTCTCCATCTCTCCTACAGCTTCTTCTACTGTATCTGAATTTACGGTTGTAGTTGTGGCCTGCTTTGAGGCAGTTTTTACATTTCACTCTAGGACAGTCAGTCCCAAGGTGAGTGAAGGCACCACATCTAAAACATTGCTTTTTTACACCAAGGTAGTTTATCATTACTCTGGCGGATCCAATAATAATGAAGTTGGGAACGGGCGTTTTCATCTCGAGGGAGATGTGGACTTCGTCCGACTTCCATTTGGGGTTTTCTGCGTCATTCAGGACTTCCACCTTGTGTACAACGCCACATTTCCCGAATATTTCGTGGATGATTTTACATCGGTTTCAATATATTCTAAAGGGAATCTGGGGATTTTAAGTAGTTTAGTAATGCTCCCTACCAAAAATGGAACTATTGTTTTTACATTACACTCGAATCCTGCATGCAGTTTGTCTCTTGTTTGTTCACTCCTTACTACTACTTGGAAGCGGTCACCACCAAAGGGAGTAAAACCAAAAATCTGCTCAGCCCCGACGCTTTCGATGAGGGCTTTGGCCAAACATCGAGGTCGTAGGTCAGCTTCAACTTCGATTCCAAGGGTCCGCGTACGCGGCAAAGCCATGGCTGGTGAGGGGCTAAGCTATTCCCACCACCGAGTGTGTTATTCTTGCCCCAGTCTGGGGCTTATTCTGTATCTGCTGCTGTAGTTTATTATCAAGTGCCTCTAAGAGACGCTTTGTCGATAACAACTGAGCTGACATATACTATACTACAATTTGCGCTTAGCTAAACAATTTGCTAATCACCTATGAGAAAAGTTCACAAAAATGAACGCTAACCATACTACAGAAATGATCCTGTGAAGTATGATCTTGCGATCGGACATAATAATAAAAAAATAATAATAATTTGTGAATTCAACAAATCTTCATCATCAGCCGTAGAGTAAGATAGGCTGAGAGTCAGCAGATAGTAGGAGAGGAAATAAGGATAGAGTGCATAGTGGTAGAGTAGGTTAAAGAGGCCTCAGTTGACCTGTTTTAGCTGTTTGCCCCCCAGGGGCATTTCTAAAACGGTCGTTGATGTTTCACTTTACAAAAAATAAAAAATCCTAACAAGGAAACATGTTACAAAACAAACAAAAAAAAGTACAGAGAAAAGCACACATTGAGAGGTGAACTTAGAGGTGGAGGAAATATCTGGCCCGAGTGATGCAGCTCACAAGGAACTGCACCGCCTCGCTGTAAGCCTTCGCCGCTCGGGTTCTCAGGTCCTCCCCCACCTGTGATAGCTGAAACCGGTGAAGCTGTGTACAGAAACCCCACAAGGTGGTTACTGTGTCTTTCTTTTGTAGTGGGCAGTTATTATTCTTTTGGCCACCTCACTTCCCTTGGCAATGTCTAGTTTGCAGAGAGCTATGAAGAACGCCGAAGCTGCCTCCTCGTCTAAATCCTGGGCTACCTCTACCTGCTCAGGGGTGAATTTGCTGATTCATCAACGAAAATGTCACCCCATTTTGCGCTGACGATGTCAGATCCATGTTCCCCTGTGAGAAGGTGTTCAGGTCCTCCTATTTTTTTCATTGCTGCTTTGAATTTTTCCGCCATCCCTGGGATACCTCTGATGAGATGGCTGAGAGTCTCCCCTGCTTTCGCGTGAGGGACTTCTGGGTGGGCAGTCTCAGATACTTTTGCTGTTTTTGGCATTACCAACTCTTCTTCCTGTGGGGTTAATGGCCGTTTGGAGGTGTTGGTGTTCACCTCCATCTTTCCTTCTTCCCTCTCTATATCTGTATCTGTATCTATATTGGTATTGATGGTTTCAATATTGGTATTGATGGTTTCAATAACGACTGTTTCTTCTTGTTGGATTTTACTGCTTGTGGAAGTTTTTTCCCCTTACGGTTTTTCTTAGACGTGGAGGTATGGATTTCTGTTATATCAGGAGCAGCCTCGAAAGGAGGAGAAGCTTCCTGTGCTGTGTCATTTTCATTGCTTGGTGGAGTTGCTGGCGTGATTGCACCACCCATCCTCTCATCAAGGGTTCTGGATGGGCATGTGTCCACATTGTGGTCAATGACCCCACATTTCAGGCAAGCTGACTCACAGTTTTCTTGGTTGTGGCCTGCTTTGAGGCAGTTTTTACATTTCACTCTAGGACAGTCCGCCCCAAGGTGAGTGAAAGCACCACATCTAAAACATTGTTTTTTTACACCAGGGTAATTTATCATTACTCTGGCGGATCCAATAATAATGAAGTTGGGAACAAGCGTTTTCATCTCGAGGGAGATGTGGACTTCACCCGACTTCCATTTGCGGTTTTCTGGGTCATTTAGGACTTCCACCTTGTGTACAACGCCCCATTTCCCGAATATTTCGTGGATGATCTTTACATCGGTTTCAATATATTCTAAAGGGAATCTGGGGATTCTAAGTAATTTGGTAATACTCCCTACCAAAAATGGAACTATTGTTTTTCCATTACACTCGAATCCTGCAAGTAGTTTGTCTCTTGTTTGTTCACTCCTTACTACTACTTGGAAGCGGCCACCACCAAAGGGTGTAAACCCAAAAATCTGCTCAGCGCCGACGCTTTCGATGAGGGCTTTGGCCAAACATCGAGGTCGTAGGTCAGCTTCCACTTCGATTCCAAGGGTCCGCGTACGGGGCAAAGCCATGCTGGTGAGGCCTAAGCTATTCCCACCACCTAGTGTGTTATTGTTGCCCCAGTCCGGGGTTTATTCTGTATCTGCTGCTGTAGTTTATTATCAAGTGCCTCTAAGAGACGCTTTATCGATAACAACTGAGCTAACATATACTACAATTTGCGCTTAGCTAAACAATTTGCTAATCACCTATGAGAAAAGTTCACAAAAATGAACGCTAATCACACTACAGAAATGATCCTGAGAAGTATGATCTTTCATCCATTAAAGACATATTTTTGCAACATTTGCTGAATAAATAAATGTTATTTGTGGTTTAACAGATCATCGGTTGTGAGTTTGTAGCTCAAACTGAAATGGAAATAATCTCATTTCATTGCGTTATTTTTAATGTTCACTTATTAATTAAAAATGTTTTTTTTAAAAAAATTGGTGTCTTAATTAATTTGATAATTTAAAAATATATTTTTTTAAATTTATAAATTTTAAGAAAAAATCTTCTGGATTTTTATATTTCCATTAAGATTCAATTTTTAACTTTAAGTAAAAATAAGTAGAAAAGCATGACATTTAAAAAAACCCTCTGAATTATACACAATAGTAAACCATTTTAACGACATGATCTATCAAATCTGTTTTTAAACAGAGATAAATCTTAAAAACGAGATCCTATCAATATGAAATATAGAATGTATAGCTTTTCTCCTAGTAACTGTGTATATACACACACAGCTCAGAAAGCAGCTATGTTTATAATTATACTTCCGCACGGTCATCATTGCTAAAAACAGGGATTTCCAATAAGATTCTAAGACTCCTTAGACCACATGAAATAAGAGTGGCCTTTAAACCTACAGTGACGATTCGACAATTCTTAAGATCTCCAAAAGATAGCTATCCTTTCCCCAAATATGCTGGAGTTAATAACATACCCTGCTCGTGCGGCTTGAATTACATCGGCCAAACTTCAAGGAGCCTTGAAATTATGCAAAAAGAACACATAGGTGACGTCAATAATAACAGAGATGAAAAATTGGGGTTAGCTTTTCATTTCTCAAGAACGAACCATACCATAGAGTGGGATAGAAGCACAATTCCTTACATAGAGGAGGACTTCCGCTTCCCCAATTTTTAAGGAGGCCACAACTGTTGCCCGCTGCATACAAAACCTTAATAGGATCCAAGGACTAATCTTACCCGTGATCTGGAAGACCCTCATTAGATCTCTAAACATACAGGAACTGAATTATAATGTCAATTATAGAACGTTCCTAAATAACAACAAGTGAGATCATACACGCGCTATGCATGTATTGTACGCGTTCTGTTCTTTGTCTAATATAATTGGAATTGGTTGATTATAGTTTGTAACAGTTTTTTATTTTTATATGCGTTATGTACCCTGAAGATGCCAACAGCCTTAGTTGGTGAAACTAGTTGGTATAACATAGTTGTTTATTATATTCACTTGATCAATATAATCCCATTAAAAGTCTTCCAGGGATTGCTGCCCTGTTAGGGTTAACAGTTCAAGTTCTGCGACTGCGCTCCTACTTTTATATTCAGAAAGAACTTTTTACGTACTGTATTTTTGCGATTTTAATTTTTTTACTTTTTCCTTTAAAGTTATCCAAAACTCATATGGAGGTGAAGGCTTCTTCTCCGGGAAAATCGAATTTGACACACGCGCGCGCGCTTATTAATATTTCTTCTCGTTTAGGATAATTTATTAGCTTATTTAAATAATTTGGTGTTTAACATTAATATACGATAAATAGGATTAAATATAAATGAATATTAACACTTGAGAGGAAAAAAAAAAAGAAAAAGGAAAAATCTCTCAAATCGTAATACAGTAGTCCTCCTCTTATCCGCGGTTTCTTTTAGTAACAGACAATTCGGCTGATCCCAGAGTAAGTCCAACACCAGGGCAGCTCGTTGCAAAGATGGAGAAAGCTACGCGGTCCCTGCAGCCTTTCGGAAATCAGGAATATAGTACTGTATGGAATGCATCCACCGCGGATAAGGGGGGGGGGGGGGGAAGACTACTGTATTAAAATACAAGATTAAGTAACCTATCCTACGATACGAATTGGGTTTTTCGCTGCCGGTTTTTGGGATAGATAACTACAAAGGGACAAGACCTGAACTAATACCACATTATTACCAAGAAATCTGTACAGTAGTAAAAGAAATTTTAAATAAAGTTACTAACATTATTAACGCCAAGGAAGAAGAGAGATTCTCGCTGATATTTGAAAATCAAGCCTATCAACCACCAGACCAAGTTTCCTTTTCACGTACTGAAACAGATTCGGACATGTCCATTCAGGCAAGACCTGTCGTGGAGAATCGGAAATGGCAAAATGCAAACAAAATGGAACCTATTCAAGAATAGATTGAATAGAAACAGCAAACCATCTCTTCTACTAGTGTACGCCTGCACAACGGATTTGGAGAAGCGTGACCACAACATTACAGCTTCCAACATTCACAGTTCAAGAGGTAATATTTCTATCCCTCCCACCCCAGTTAATAAGAACACTAAATTATAATGTTTATAATTACATAGTTAAAATACCACATTTGGAAAACTAGAGAAAAAGATTGGCTGGATACTTCAACCAAAAGGCACAACACCTTCAAAATCAAAATTTCTTCAAGATACATTACTGATCTATTTTTTTAAAATTTCAGTAACTCTAGTTTCTTTTCTTTTTCCTCTTCACTTCCCCTCTCACGTAAACTTAGAGGAAAAAGAAAAGAAACTAGAGTTACTGAAATTTAAGAAAATAGATCAGTAATGTATCTGAACAAATTTTGATTTTGAAATTCACGAAGAATTCAGACTTGCGTCTGTATTAGACGAAGTCCGATGTTCAAGAAATGTCTGAAATGAAATAATTGTTGGCGAGATGGATGGTGTGTTGGCTCATATGCTTCGTTTAAAACCCAACAAATACATTTATCTTCATGGATATGAGAAGAATAGTGGTACAGTCTGTATGCTTACCAATAATTGCTCAAATGACTAGTGCTTTTTTTTAATTAAAAAAAAAAAACTATCCATAGTGGTATACACAGTGTTATGTACCGAACTTATTTACTAGTTTTTGCTTCTTAAAACATCATGTTCGCTTTTTTTTAAATTAAAAATAATAGTAGCAGAGGCAGTTGACTTGAACTCAGAACGTTTGGAATAGCATCGAGGATCTTACTATAAGACTTGCCATTCATTTTTAGAGTGAAAACGAGAAAGAGGTAAAATAATTTATTAATCCCACACAAGAAGTACAAGAACCTATAAATCTGTTGTGCGGGGGTTGTACGTAAAAGATGGCAGTACAACTCATATGATGTCACACAATAATACTTGTTAGGATACAGAATACACCATGATAGCGGTTATCCATCGTATTCGCGACGACGTTTGGTCTATAAAAAACTGACGAGAGGGTGATGATTCGATTTTCTGTGAATTCCCTTGTGAAATGCATAGAAAAAAATATTTATAATTAGTTTTATGCACAATGATAGCTAGAGTGCAAGTCATAACTGAAATTATCTGAAAATTTTCAGATAAATTATTTGACTAATTTAACATGCTAATCAGTTACTAGCACATCAGATTTTTAAAACGTTTTTTTTTTTTTTTTCAAATATGTCTTTAATGTGCATTTGTTAACCACGTGATTGCCTTTGGTAAAACCCTGACCACATTATAGAGATTCCATAATGTATGACTAAGCTCTATAGAGAAGCTAAAAACAGCTAAAGATGACTGGAACTTTATTTTTCACAATTTGCCGATTTGCTGTGGTTCCGGTGGGTTCTTCATCTGTGACAGCGAAGAGAAAATCTTGTAAGATTGCCATAAACTGCACTAGCGAATGATGCCAAGTTTTAAGCCCATCGTAATGTCAGGAGAATGAAATATGTTTGATGTTGGGCGTAGTTTGGGTTTTCCATATTGTCACCATGTTAGTAGCAATATTGTCACTATGTTGCTGTTTATCTGAGTTTGACGTTTCCTATAAAATAGATATAAGCGCCGAAGATATAACGTTACCTTTGCCCCGAAACCTTAGGCTTTAATTAGGTGACTCAGTCTTCGAACTTCCTATTTACAGGAATGCAAAACCTCCGCCATTTTTTTTTTCTTTCTTCCTTTTCGTTTCCATGACGCATCTGGGAAACGAATCGGAAGGTGTTATTTACCTAATTTCTACCGAAAGAGTTCGTATGTCGCTAAGACACGTGCAGACATCTGGCATCGGCCGTCAGCGTTCCGTATTTGTAGCGTATACGATGTTCTTGGCACCTGAACCAACCTCTGGACGTCACTACATAACTCTATCAACATAGCGAAGAGTCGTAAAATTTACCGTATGTGTGTCATTTCCATAAAATGACAAAATACTATAACAATCGCTACTATTCTAATAACAGTGGCTACAACATATGTAGTTCTAAACGTAACGTTGAAGCTTCATACGGAAGCGCCCTCTCTCGGATTTCTGGTAATTGACAATGCAAAGCAATATTTCTTATTATTATTTTTCTGCATTTAAAATGCTGTTGTTTGATATAAAAACGTGTAATAAATAAATAAACACTCTTACTAAAGTATGGAGTCTCTGCTTAGGAGCCCCTATGTTTGCCTCACATTGGTGCATTAATTAGCCTACACTGGTGACAGCTGTTTCTAATTTATTTATTTATTTTCATCAGAGACTAAGAAAAACCATAAAGTTTTATTCCATAGCAAGGCTATATTCTAAAATTTCGAAGCTATTTTAATATTTGGCTATAAAATACGAATGGATCAATAATATCCAATATTTTTCTAAACTTTATTTAAATTAGTCAGACTGCCTTATTTACCGATTAGTGCGAATAAGACTTTACAACAAATACTATATTTAATTCCAGTTTAAGGTATTATAGGTGACATAAGCTTGCACTAATAAGCATAGTGCAAGCTTATGTCACCTATAATACCTTAAACTGGAATTAAATATAGTATTTGTTGTAAAGTCTTATTCGCACTAATCGGTAAATAAGGCAGTCTGACTAATTTAAATAAAGTTAACATTAGCCCCCCCCTCCCCCCTTATCCGCAGGGGATACGTTCCAAGACATCCCGCGGATAGTACCGAACCCTGTATACACTGTTTTTTCTTATACATACATACCTATGATAAAGTTTAATTTATAAATTAGACACATTAACAGATTAACAACAAAACTAATAATAAAATAGAATAATTATAACAACATACTGTAATAAAGTTATCTGAATGTGAATGAAATCTTAGCAACCTCAGAACACGGTTTTTTCTTTTTTTTTTAGGCTTCTCTTTGGTATTTGGTATATCCGAATTGCCAACATCATTGCTCTTGCACTTTGGGGCCATTATTAAGTAAAATAAGGGTTACTTGAACACAAACACTGCGATACCGCGGTAATCGATCTGATAACCGAGAACTACTCATCACGGCGCGCAATTCCAGATAATCCTAATTTCCGAAAGGCTGCAAGAAGCCTGTATCTTTCTCCACCTTTGCAACGAGTTGCCCTGGAGTTGGACTTCCTCTGGGATCAGCCGATTTGTCTATTACTAAAAGAGCCATACAGCTTTATTTCGGCGTTGTAAAATCACATCGACAAAGTGGATATTATATGTAACATTATTTCAAAGTAGAATTTGGTGTAGAAACTACGAAAGTTTCTTAATTAAACTGATCTGAGAGCTTACGAGAATGCAATCATCGGCATTCCCGAGTTGCCTGGCTACTTAAGTCAAGTAGGTAGTGCAACTCGGGGATGCCGAGATTTGTATTCTCGTAAGCTCTCAGGTCAACTTACGAAACTTTCATAGTTTCTGCACCAAATTCGGCTTTGAAATAACGTTGCATCTAATATTCCACTTTGCCGACGTAATTAATAAATTGTTTATTTCTGGAATTTTCTATTTAATATCTTCGAACCGGTGTTTACCGCGGATAAGGGGGAACTACGGTATTACTTAATCATTTATATAACGCTTCACTAAGGGCAAATTTTCTTGAAAATTAAACAACCATAGCATATTTTGGTATATTTGGGGCGAAAGAAAAAAAAAAACTTAAAACCTGTAAATATTACCTGCTGATTGAAACATTTATTACTGCGTAGAAATGAAACCGATAACGAACTGTTCTTGGTTCTTTGAAAATAAAATTCCGAATTTGTGTATGGTAGAATACATGATGTAGTTGACTTCATAAAGAGTTACCTAGAATCGAATAGCGCTTCGGATTCAGTAAATATATTTCACCATTATTTTTACATTGCATTCGTTTCAATTTCACTTAGCTGAAAGGAACTGTGAAGTTATTATAGTGAAAATGGATGAATATTAGATACTAATTGAAATGAAATAAATAAATGAAGTAGGATTAAGAATATTTCATAATATTTACATAAAGTATTATGAAATGTTTCTACTATAAAAAGACTATGAAAACTTTAATTTAATATTAAATTAGTAAAAATTTAAATATTTAAAAATATCTTTAAAATTTCTAATATGTCAATACACCTCTTGTTTGTT